>NC_140797.1:9902708-10536458 GCF_037176805.1 Vigna unguiculata
ACCTGGTTGATAAAATTTAAAAATATTTTTAAAGAAATTTAAAGGAAAACAAATATTCAAATTAAAATATATTTTAAATGTTTGTTTACTTCAATTTTTTAAATTCTAATGAATCTATTTTTTTATACACTAATAAAAATGATAATACATCACTTGATCAAAATGACACAAATAACAAATAATAAACATAATAAAAAAAAATTAACATGGATATTGTATCTTTTGAACTCCAATATATGTTGGATGGTGATAAAAAAAATATTCATGGCAATTACATTAAATTTTGGTACTGTAGTAAATAAAAGTTATTTATACAATTATAATGAAAAATTACAATATGATTGATAAAATAAGTTAGAAAATAAAAAATAATTAGATAAAATATACTAAAATAGTATTCTACATGATGAAAATAAAAAAGCAAATAAAAATATTAAAAAATTAACAAATATATGTCTTAGAAATAATTTAAGAAACTATTGAAAGAAATTGCACAAAGAAAAACATGAATGTATAATTAAGGATATGATAAGATGAAAAATACCTTAGACATCTAAGAACACTTTTCAAATATCAACATATATATCAATAGTTGAGAAATAATTATTTTAGTGGAACAAAAGAGTTCTTCAAATGAAACAAAAATTAATAAAAATAAGTAAAGAATATTTTTTTTATATTACCTAGTAAATGAAAGAAAGGTTTATGCTATTAAACACTTAAATTGAGACTATTAAACATACTCATGTGAAAGGAAAATATACAATAAATAAAAATATTAAAAAATAATAAAAATATTCAAATATGAGACATAAAATAAATTAATTGACATACATCATTTTAACATAATTACACAAATGTTATGATAAGATGAAAAATATACAACAAATTAATAATACAAAACAACAGTCTCACTGTAACATCCACTGGCCCACCCAAGTGTCATGTCAGGTCTGCAGCACAATTGGTGACATCTCTCTTGTTGAGAGGATGTTAAAGGTCATGTTAGGAGTTTGATACCCACTGACAATAACCTGCCTTGCGAAGTTGGGGGACACTTGTTGTGCTGATGTTACACTCATAGGAAAATTTATTATAATATTTTTCATTAATTCACCAGTTAATTCCATTAATTAAATTTAATTTTCTAATTATGATTGGATTGTTTTAATTATAATAAGTATATATTTATTATTATTCAATAATTATATTTATTTATTTATTTATTTATTTTTTCAATTTTTAATTTTATTTTAATATTATTATTTTGTATTGTAATTATGATCAACTATTATTTTTAAATATTAATTTCAATTTTATAATTATGTTTTTGTTAATAGATTCTAACATCAAGTTTTGTATTTATTTGTTTCAAAACATTTTTCAATAATTGACCAACAAATTCCATTAACTGTTTTTAATTTTTTAATTATTTAATTATGAAGGAATTGTTTCATTCCATACATTTTGAAATATTTGAAATTTATGTGGTAGCAATTAATAATTATATGATTAATTTCTAAATTCTTTTTATCTTTATCTTATTAGTTATTTTAAATTTTTTTAACTGTGAATGGAATTTTTATTGGTGATCGACAATACTATTATAATTACTATTATTTTTGTTATTATTATTTCAATCAATGAATATAATTTATTTTAAATTATTTCATTAATTATTAGTCAACAAATTTTGAGTTAGTATTTATTAAAAATATTTATTATATTTTACTACTTTCATTTATATTGTCGGTTTCAACATTAACTTATTTTTGTAATTACGACCGGGACAAATTGTTTTAATCATAGTGATTATATTTAATTTTAAATAAAAATATTGAAGAGTAAATTCACGTTCTCTTTCTTGATTTATTAATAGATTTAATTATGATTTTAATCTACAATAAAATTGAAAATTTTCAATTGAGTTTCTATTAAACTTTTTATTTTTGTGGTTTATTGAGTCCTAAATTTTTTAAAACATTTCGATTAAATTTCTACCGTTCTAGATTTTACTTTTGACTGTCTAACGTGGTAGTTCCCTTCCACTATTATTATGCTCAAATGTTACCAAATAATACTTTATTCCAAGAAAATTTATTGACGAGAATCTCTTTATTTAACGAAAATTATTCTTAAATCAAATTTAAATTATAAAACTAAAAGACAAAAACAAAATATAAATATAAATTTAGATAATTACATAATAATTAAATTATTAAATTATTAAATATAAAATAAAAATATAATTTAATAGTTATAATTTCATAATTTTTTATTTTCTAATTTTATTGTTAATATTTTTGTATTTAATAATTTTTATAAATACAACAAATCTTTGAGGGAGATTCTCATCATTAAATTCTGTTAGTATTATGTGTCAACATTTAAGTAGAATAACAATGTAAAGTAATTGTCACATCAAATAATTAACAGTAAAATCTACTGACAGAATATAAATTGAAAGTTTTAATATTATTATTGATATCGGTGTAACACCCCATTTGATTAATAACGTAATTAAAGGGAACATCACACTAAAATAATATCTTAGCGCAATCTCGAAGTTTAAAAGTAACTCCACACAAAAATCAAAACGTGTAACAAAGTCAAACTGAACCAAATACAAATATTCTACAGAAATTCAAATTGGGAATTTGAAGGACAGATACTACATGGGTCGTGGCCCTAAAACAAAATCCACAAAAAAAAAAGGATCCAGCCTAGGCGGGCTACGCAGCGGAGTCACCATTTCCTTGTTGACCGCGAGAACCTCTCGCCTCTGCTCACATCAATAAATTAATGATCATCGCAAAGAGAAGAACCACATACAAGACAATCAAAACAAGCAAACAGGGTAAGCTAGAGTAGAAATAGTTTCTCAAGCAGTCACAGGTCATTACACAATCCAACAATATATATATATATATATATATATATATATATATATATATATATATATATATATATATATATATATATATATCATCCAAGCATGTTATGACTCTCTCAAGCAATACAATAGACTCTGACTCGACTCATCTAGATACATATAATGGAGAAACCAGGGTAACCAGCAGCAGCAAAACCAACAATTTCAAAATGTGCAGCCACCTCCACAACAAAGAGATGCACCTGCACAAGCTGCTCCGGTTCCACCTGTACCCACACCAACTCCTACTGCAGCACCTGCACCTTCTTCTTCTACTTCATTGGAGGAGTTGGTCAGGATGATGACCCTTCAAAATATGCAATTCCAGCAGGAGACTAGGGCCTTAATCCAGACTTTGACGAATCAAATGGGGTAGATGGCAACTCAGCTAAACCAAGCACAAGATCAAAATTCTGACAAGTTGCCATCACAAACGGTGGAGAATCCGAGAAATGTGAGTGCGATTACATTGAGATCTGGGAAGAACATTGAAGTTCCCACTTCTGAGCATACACTTCAAAAGGAAGTCGACCGTGCCACACTTCAGAGAAAGCGTGATGCTCATGCAGCTGGTCCTTCCACATCTGCTATGACTTCTACGCCTTCCACCTCTACTACTGCACCTTTCATACCTTTTCCTTTCCCTCCAAGAGTCATTCCAAGAAAAATATGGAAGAGGTTGACAAGGAAATCCTAGAAACATTCAGGAAGGTGGAGGTAAACATACCTCTGTTGAATGCCATCAAACAGATTCCCAGATATGCAAAGTTCTTGAAGGAGTTATGCACGCACAAGAGGAGGCTAAAGGGAAACGAAAAGATCAGCATGGGGAGAAATGTGTCAGCATTGATAGGTAAATTTGTTCCTTAGATTCTTGAGAAGTGCAAGGACCCAAGTACATTTTGTGTACCTTGCATCATAGGTAACAATAAATTTGAAAATGCAATGCTTGATCTTGGTCCTTCAATAAATGTAATGCCTCTGTCTATTTATAAATCTCTTTCTCTTGGACCCTTGCAACCTACGGGTGTGGTGATTCAGTTGGCAAATAAAATTGTTGCCCACCCCGCAGGTTTGGTTGATGATGTTTTGGTTTGTGTTGGTGAATTGATTTTCCCTGCTGATTTTTACATTCTTGATATGGAAGAGGGATTTTCACATGGTTCTGCACCAATCATTTTAGGCAGACTATTTTTGAAAACTGCACGAACCAAGATTGATGTTCATGCAGGTACTTTGTCCATGGAGTTTGATGATATTGTGGTGTGTTTTAATATTCTGGATGCCATGAAACATCCTTCTGAGGATCACTCTGTTTTTCATGTTGATATTATTGATGATACTGTCGATGGAGTTATTTCTGATTTCCACTCTTTGCATGCATTAAAACAATCACCTATGTCTGAGCTATCTGAATTTGCATGCATTGGTGTTGACTGTGATTCTGATTCTGATTTCGATGTTGATTATGACTCACTGGTGTTGTACCATATGATTTTGATGTTATACAATCAGATTGCACTAACCATGTTGTAGGAAGTATATATGCATCTGATTGTTATGTTGAGGTACAGGCTGTGGAACCCATTTCTCCCTCCCCTCTGGTTCCTGATATTCAGCCATCATCCAGCACTCCAGAGTTGAAACCCCTACCAAACAACCAGTGGCGGATCTTGACCAAAAGCGTCGGAGGGGCCAAATAATATAATTTTGAGATCATAAGATTCAATCATTAGTATAATGCTTCAAAAAATGACTTCTTTAACTAAACATTTTTTATCATTAGTATAATGCTTCAAAATATGTGAAGAAGTAGAATCTATCTTGTTTTAGTCAATAATTTCATTTTCATCACTCTTAAACGATTAATTTATTTTTTCATTATTTATCAATATACCTTTTTTGTAAATAATACTAAAAATTAATTGATCATAATCTAATAAAAAATTGAGACATGTAATTATTAAAAGAAAAATATATTCATTATTATTAATACATAATACACTATTTTTTTTCTATATTCATAAAAATAATATACAAAAAGCTCATGAAATAAAAAAAATAATGTTTTCATTATCAAGTAAGACAAAAGACGGGAAAGGGAGAGAATAAATGAGAAATATAATGAGTTTATGTCTAACTTTTTTTCTTTAAAAATAAAAAGAAGACATATGAGAGTGAGAGATTATTACAATCTATGAAAAACTAAAAAGACACCGAAAAGGAAAATAAAAATTATGTTAATAAATATTTAGTTTAATTACTCTTTTGATTCATTTTTTGGTTTAAAAATGTTAAGTTGGTCCTCTAATTTTTTTAGTCTCAATTTGATCTCGATTTTTGGAAAAACTTATGTAATTCAATCTTTTATGATAAATTTCGTTAAATTCTTCTAACAGATCAATGATCTTTTCATAAAAATTGAGACTCTTAATATGGATAATTTGCTTTGTTGGTGTAATTAACCTAATCCAAGTGTCAATTTTTAAATAAAAACAGGGACCAAAAGAAAAATTAAACCTAAATATTTTTATTTTTTATTATATTTAATTTTATATTTTATTTTGTATTTACATTAAATGTTATATTTAAATAAAAGAAATAAAAAATAAAAAAATTTAATTCTTATTAATTTCTAATATATATTACCTACAATTTTAAAAATTTAATAAATTTTAAATATATTTTTATATTATATTATATATATATATATATATATATATATATATATATATATATATATATATATATATATATATATAATTCAAAATTTTGGAGGGCCAAGGCCCCTCCCTGCCCCCAAAAAGCTCCGCCCCTACAGACAACCTCAAGTATGTCTACTTAGAGGGGGAGGACAAACTTTATGCCATCATTTCCACCTCCCTCACTGCTGAACAAGAGCAGAGGTTGTTGCATGTTCTTAAAAAGCACAAGAAGGCAATTGGATGGACATTGGATGACATTCCTGGTATTAGCCCATCAACATGCATGCACATGATATTGTTGGAAGATGGAGCAAAGCCAGTGAGACAGCCACAAAGGCGACTCAACCATGTCATCTCAGATGTTGTCAAAAAGGAGGTGACCAAGCTTCTATAAGCTGGGATCATCTACCCCATTTCTGACAGTCAGTGGGTCAGCCCCATCCATGTTGTTCCCAAAAAGAATGAGAAAGAGGAGTCGATTCCAACAAGGGTGCAAAACAGTTGGAGGGTTTGCATCGACTATAGAAGGCTAAATCAAGAAATCAGGAAAGACCACTTCCCCCTTCCTTTTATTGATCAGATGCTTGAGCGCTTGGCAGGTAAGTCACACTATTGCTTTCTTGATGGTTTTTCTGGTTACTTTCAAATTCACATTGCACCTTAGGACCAAGAGAAAACCACATTCACCTGCCCCTTTGGCACTTTTGCCTATAGGAGGATGTCGTTTGGCCTATGCAATGCCCCTAGCACATTTCAGCGGTGCATGCTTAGCATTTTCAGCAATTTTCTTGAAAAATGCATAGAGGTGTTTATGGACGAGTTAACTGTGTATGGGTCCTCATTTGATGCATGTCTAGAAAGTTTGGACAGAGTTTTAAATAGGTGCATCCAATCTAACCTTGTTCTCAATTTTGAGAAATGTCATTTCATGGTAGAACAAGGCATAGTATTGGGGCACATAATTTCGAGTAAGGGCATTGAAGTTGACCCTACCAAGATATCAATTATTTCACAATTGCCTTACCCCTCTTCTGTGCGATAGGTTCGTTCTTTTCTTGGCCATGCAGGGTTTTACAAGCGCTTCATATAGGACTTCAGTAAGAAGGCCCTTCCACTGTCCAACTTACTACAAAAGGATGTTGACTTCATCTTTGATGAAGGATGCAAAGATGCTTTTGATTGCCTCAAGAAGGCCCTGACCACCACTCCAATCATTCAGGCGCCCGACTGGACAACCCCATTCGAGTTGATGTGAGATGCATCCAATTATGCATTGGGGGATGTTCTAGCTCAAAGAATTGACAAGCAACCGAGGTAATCTACTACGCCTCCAAGACATTAGATGCTGCCCAAGCAAACTACACTGCAACAGAAAAGGAGCTCCTTGCGGTAGTTTTTGCACTTGAAAAATTTAGATCTTATCTGCTTGGTTCTCCTGTTGTTGTGTTCACTGACCATGCAGCTCTTAAGTACCTATTGAAGAAGGTAGAATCCAAGCCTTGGTTGATAAGATGGATGCTCTGGCTCTAAGAATTTGATTTGGAGATTCGTGATAAGAGCGGAGCACAAAACCTAGTTGCAAACCACATGAGCAGGACTGAGGGGTCTATTGATGATGCTTCACCGATTCGGGATGAATTTCCCGATGAAAGTTTGTTGACACTCTCTACTTCTTCCTCACCTTGGTTTGCTAACATCGTGAATTATCTTCCTGCTTCTATTTTTCCTTCCCTAGCATCCAAAGCTCAATGTGATAAACTTAGAGCTATGCTAGGTATTACATTTGGGATGACCCCTATCTGTGGAAAATGTGCAGTGATCAGGTTACCAGGAGATGCATTCCGGACCATGAGATTGACTCGGTCCTCAAATTTTGTCATTCATCTGCACCTGGTGGTCACCTTAGCACACAGAGCACAACTCGTAAGGTGCTAGATTGCGGATTTTATTGGCCCACCATCTTCAAAGATGCATGGAGGATTTGTAGCACGTGTAAGGAATGCCAACGAGCAGGAGGAACCATTTCTTAGAGACAACAAATGCCTCAACAACCCATGCTATTTTGTGAGGTGTTTGGTGTTTGGGGTATAGATTTCATGGGCCCTTTCCTTGTCTCTTTTGGTTTCACTTACATCTTGCTTGCTGTCGATTATGTTTCAAAATGGGTGGAAGCCAAAGCCACTAGAACTAATAATGCTCAAGTTGTTGTGGACCTTGTTAGGTCTTACATATTTTACAAGTTTGCAGTTCCTAGAGCAATCGTTAGTGACCATGACACCCATTTTTGCAATAGATTCATGGGGGTTTTGCTTCAAAAGTATGGGGTTGTGCACAAACTTTCTATACCAAATCACCCCCAAACTAATAGGCAAGCCGAGATCTCAAACAGAGAAATCAAGAGGATCTTGGAGAAGATTGTGCAGCCCAATAGAAAGGATTGGAGCAATAGACTTGAGGATGCTCTTTGGGCTCACAGGACTGCTTACAAGGCACCTATAGGGATGTCTCCTTATCGGGTTGTCTTTGGTAAGCCATGCCACCATCCAGTGGAGATAGAGCATCGAGCCTACTGGGCTATCAAGTCATGCAACTTCTCTTTGGATTAAGCTGAGGAGGAAAGGAAACTGCAGTTGAACGAGTTAGATGAGATTCGTCTAGAGGCATATCAGAACTCTATGTTCTACAAGAAGAAGACTAAGAGATTCCATGATAGCTCCAAAGCTAGAAAGGAGTTTGTTGTTGGTCAGCAAGTTTTACTGTATAACTCTAGACTTGGACTCATGGGGGTAAGTTGCGATCAAAGTGGATTGGTCCTTTTGTTGTCACTAATGTTTATCCTTATGGTGTAGTTGAAATCAAAAGCCAGTCCACCGATAAGAGCTTTAAAGTGAATGGGCATCGTCTGAAGCCATTCCTCAACAATCCTACCTTGGTGGATACTGTTGTAAAGGAGACTTCCCTACTTGACCCCACTGATGTTTCACCATGATTCAGGGACTTTTCTTTCTACTTCTTTACTTTTATTGCACATGTCCAGGTCTGTCTGCTATTGTTTCCTTTTGTTTGTTTCCTTTTTGTTAATTTGTGTTAATTAGTGTGATGTTTTTGTTTTCTGTTTGGGACACTCAGTTCACTCTTGGAGGATGAGTTGTTGGTTATTCTGTGGACTGATATCCTTGCTTTCTCTTTGCATGTCAAGTTTCTTTTTGAATTGTTTTACCCTATGTGAGAATTTAAGCCACTCTCTGTTTTTTATTGTGTGATATATGCCTCTTGAATGCTTGCACAGCGGTCTTAGCTTGACTCTTTTTGGTGCTTTACTGATTCACATGCATGTTGGGATATGATTTAGGCAATTTTGTTCTGTGAGCCTACAACTAGATGAGCCTACCTTGAACTATTTTCGTTGATACCCCTTTTTGAGCTTGCATACCCTTTCATTGTTCTACAGCTCATTACAAGCCCTTAGCCTGAAAAACCATGATTATTCCTACCTTAGGAAATTTTGGAGCTTTGGAATTGTTTTGAGAATGGGTGCTCAATTAAGTGTGGTCGCGCACAACAAGCGTGGTTGTGCGTGCACTTGTTATTGGTTCTTGGAATTGCTCATTTGTATACCCAGGTGGGATTTCAAAATTGTTGTTTCTCTGCATGTTCTTTGTATAAAAAAAGGGAAAAAAGGGAAAAGAAAAAAGAAAAGAAAAGAAAAGAAAATAAATAAAAGGAGTTTGGGTTTGAGCATTGTGTGAGAACCGAATTTGGAAGTGTTGGTGTTTGGGATTACTTTCATGCTTGATTGAGACTTATTCCCCATTGCTCCTCTATTTCCTTTGTTGCTTAGCTACTTATCCATATGTTCCAGACCTTGTCCTCAACCCCATTACAACCTTGAAAAGTCCTTCTGATCTTGACCTGCATGTGTTTTTGGTTTGGTTATTAGTTCTAGAGGCTTGCTAAGTCTGTTGATGTTTGTTTTTCAGGGGTGCTTTGAGAGTAAATAGTAGCCTAAAGATTTGAGTGATACAATGCATATTTCGTGAGGTTATGTTACTTTTAATTCTCTTTTTGAGCTGAACTGAGTACTTGACATGTTTTGAATTGCTTGGATGATGTTCATGGATACCTTGCAGCTTTGAATCCTCCTGTGTTGGATCTGTTTCCATTTGTCTGTGTTGAGTCTGTTTGTCTTGTGTCTTTTTTTCTCTCTTGTTATGTCTTGCATGTCCTTACTTTGCCTTACTCTTTAATTTTGCCCAGGAGTGCAAAAGGGTAAGTGTGGTTGATTTTGATAAGTCATTATTTTCCTCCATTCTACTAGCCTTTGTGTACCCATTTGACAATTCAATGCTTAATTGTTCATCTTTAGTGTGTTTTCATCTGTTGGGCTTTATTGGGCCAATGTTCCAAATTTGGACTAATTTCACATTATTTAGCCTAATTTTCGTTTTTAATTATTTTTAGGTATTTGGGTGAAGTAATTTTGGAGCTTGGACATCAATATTCAGTTAAAGAGAGCCGCCACCTCATTTCCACATCATTTCCACGTCATCTGAGCGAATGGGCCAACATTTGAGGCCCAGTAGTGGCATTTTTGTAATTCTGCAGCTCATAATGACAATTTTATAAATAATGCTAGCAAATTTGAGGTGACCATGAAAATTAGGTCTTCTTGCATGGAGGCAGCCGCATTCTTCCTCTTCCACATTCTCTCCGACCTCCATTTTTGATGTTTTAAGCTTTGGAAGGTGACCCATGGAGGCACAAGCTAATTTTTCACGTTTTCCATTCGTTTTCCACGTTTTATGAGTCTTGGACAGCACATTGAACTTGTATTCACGTTTTCTACACCTTGGGAACATTTATATTGAAGTATTCTCATTTTTTGTTGTTGTTTTCGTTGTTGCCCCTTTCTTTCCTTGCACATTTTCGATTCCTAAACCAATTTAGGTTTTTTGCATCAATTTGCACTCATTTGGATGGTTGAATCAAAATTTATGTTGAACCCTAATTCGGATTCCATGAGGAACTAAGTTTACGTGTTGATTCTTTGCAGATAATGAATTGAAACCTTGAGATTAGTGTTTTGTTCGGTGGAGTTATGTTATCTCTCCATTCTGAATTTGCGTTTGGGTTTAATTGAAGAAACCATTATGTTTTTGCTTAAATTGTAGAGTGGAATCATTGTGTGTTCATGCTTAGTGAACTATAACAGATTCATGAATGTGTGCATTGCTTAATTGCACTCGAGTTCGAGTTAATTTGTGCTTAGTAATTAATTCGGGTCTCATGAGATTTAATATAACCATTTTGGGTTGTAATCCGTGATTGGTGGATGTTCATTTGAAGTAAGGAATCAACGCTTTTTTACATCGATTTTACACATGTGCATTTAAGTTTTCAATTGTGTGTTGCATTCGTAAATCTGCCAACCCCCCTGTGTCGTATTGGTGTGTTGATCTGGAAATTGAAGCTTTGAACAAGAACATTGGTCGTTGGGAGATGACTTGGTTCAACTTTCATATACTGCATTTAATCTGTTTTAATTTGGTGGGGTACGACCTCTATCAGCTGATCCACCAATGCTCCACCTCCCCCATGAGCATATACACTAAGAACGCCAGCCTGTTCTCTGCGGGGCACATCTTCGCATCATAGATGCGCTCTAGATCCTTCAGCCATTGGTCCGCGGCATCAGGACTAGTCTTCCCATCAAACTTCGTCGGGTGGTGCTTTAGAAAATCTTCGATACTCCACCCCCTAACTGCAGGTCGTGGCTCGAGACCAAAAGTAGGTGCAGTTGTCCTGTTCTCCTCCAGTTGTTAGAGGGCTTCCATATGCTGCATGTGAGCATCCTTAGCAGCCACTCTTACAGCCTCCATCTGCTGCATCACCAACTACTGTTGCTCAAGCGACGCTGCTTGTCGCTACATAGATGCCTCGTGTTGCTGCATCATAGTTGTGCTTTGCTGAATCATGGTAGCTACCATTGCTTCTATAGCTCTAGCGATATCAGGTGCATCGCCTTGAGAGGATTGAGAGGTCCTATGATGAGGTGCCATAGTTCACTGGCACATAGAAAATCACTTGGTTATGCTTGATAAGACAAGAATTTAACTAAGAACACTTAGAAGACACAGAGAAAGCTAAGCGGACATCCAAATCCACAAACCTAAGGAATGACCGCTCTGATACCATAAATGTAACACCCTATTTAATTAATAACGTAATTAAAGGGAACATCACACTAGAATAATATCGTAGCGCAGTCTCGGAGTTTAAAAGTAACTCCACACAAAAACCAAAACGCGTAACAAATTTAAACTGAACCAGATACAAATATTCTACAGAAATTCAAATTGGGAATTTAAAGGATAGATACTACATGGGTCGTGACCCTAAAAGAAAATCCACAAAAAACAGGATCCAGCCCAGGCAGGCTACGCAGCGGAGTCACCATTCCCTTGTTGACCGCGAGAACCTCTCGCCTCTGCTCACATCAATAAATTGATGATCATCGCAAAGAGAAGAACCACATACAAGACAATCAAAATAAGCAAACAGGGTAAGCTAGAGTAGAAACAATTTCTCAAGCAATCACATGTCATTACACAATCCATCAACATATATATATATATATATATATATATATATATATATATATATATATATATATATATATATATATATATAATCCAAGCATGTTATGACTCTCTCAAGCAATACACTAGACTCTGACTCGACTCATCTGGATACATATAATCTGGTCAGATTCAGCGGATGCTTGCACTTGTGTTGGATACCTCTGCTCACCCCCGAGCTATGTGTTACAAGTGTCTCGCTTAGGCGAGATTGTCATTAGGGAAACCCTGCAAGACTTGTGGATTCTCGCTTAAGCGAGCCACTACTCGCCTGGGCGAGAATACCCCTCGCCCAAAAAGAGCTTCCTCGCCTAAGCTACGCATACAACAACATACCTCAAGCCCCCACGCGTCCTCGCTTAGGCGAGCCTCTCTCGCTTGAGCGAGATGGTGTCTCGCTTAAACGAAAGCTCTCCGCTTGAGCGAGAGCTCGAGCGCGAGTTTGGGCCTGTTTCTGCAAGTCTCGCCTAGGCGAGGCTGGGTCGCTTGGGCGAGAACGTCGGGTCTCGCCACTATTCATCCTGTAACAGCCATCCAAACACACTCTAAACAGTAGTATACATCCATTCAATATTTCACAATGGCACCACAATTGTACAAATCATAAAAATAGTGGCAAATGTGTAAGAAACAGACTTTAACAAAGATCCCTAGCTTCCCTTACTTGGAATGAGCTAGAATAAGATCTTGACACCGAACAGTGGAACACCACGGCTCTAGAAAAATATTACAGCACTGTAAAAGTGAAGTGGATAGAGTTAAAAGGGTTTATCAGTACAAACCCTAGCTGGACTTACGAAGAGTACATTGAAGGAAGAAGAGCATGGTTAAGATCAACTTACATGGACAGAAGAAAGTTGTATGCACTTGGGAACGAACGGGATCCAAAACTCTAGCAGAGGAAAACGACAACCGCTCTTAGGGTGTGAAGGTTCTGTTTTTCGAAAATGAGCACAAAGTTTAGGATTAGGGTAGATTAGGTCTGATCTTTCCCCTTTGGGCCAACCCTTAGACCCATAAGATTGGGGCAACCCTTAAAATGAAAGGCAGAAAAAAATAAATAGGCCTTACAATTGGTATTAGCATTGATAATATTAATATTATTAGTATAATCTAATAATATAAAACAATATTATTTATTTTTAATTAATTTGTTAAAAAAACATGTAATTATTTATTAAATATTTTATATTATTATTTTTGTTATGGGCCTATTGGTATATATATATATATATATATATATATATATATATATATATATATATATATATATATATATAATTCATTCTATAATTTAATTAATCATGGTGTAAGAAATCAATCCCTAAAATCCCAAAAATAAAGGAATTTTATAATACACTAAGACCTTGTAGGAAGTTTTTTTTTATTTTATTACTTTGTATTTTTATAGTTTGAATAGGTTTTATGCATTTATAAATAATTTGATTGATTGATTATATATATATATATATATATATATATATATATATATATATATATATAATCATTGAGAGATTATGGTTCTATATATAACGTGACATGACATTGGTTTTTATTCTTATATAGTGTTTAATTTTGTCTTCTCTATCCAAGGTGAGACTTTGATTCAATGGTAGTGGCTGTTTTCAATTTTGTTATCTATATAATTTTTTTATTCAAGTTGGTCCCCCTATCCTTTAAAACGATTCAATTTTCTCGACTCCACTTTGAGACCAAATTAGTAAAGTTTATATATTCATGTTAAAATAAATTTTTAGAATTTATGCATCAAATCACTCCCCTAAATATTCAAATTATTATTTTACTTTTTTACAAGTATAAAAATAAAAAATTGAAAATTTCATGAATTGTCATGTGTAGATAGAGTGTTAACGTCAACTTAACAGGAAAGACCGTATTGAACCTTTTCAAATAATTGGAAGACTAAATTAAACAAACAAATAATAAGGGATCTAAATGAACAAAAAAAAAATAGAGGACTAAATAAGTAATTATACCTAAATTTTATTGTTATAATTCTATATGGCTCATTCATTCTAAATATTGGTTTAAATTTTTATATTTATGATGAAGGCGTGACCACCTCCTTAGAAGCTCCCTCAAGAAGGATCACTATAAGCATGTCTAGAGGGGAGTTTTCTATTCCATCACCTTTATCTTTGTTTTGCATTACTTTAGTTTGAATTCCCTAAGTTGGTTTCTAGTTGACTTATTTTGGTTGACTTGTTAACTTTGATCCAAAGTTGACCTTTGACCAAGATTAGATTAACTTAAACCAACATGCTAATCCTTATTTGTCTTATTTTGTAGGTAATTAAGAGAAAGTAGAGCATGGCTAGGTGGCACTTGGTGATTGGAGCACTTGTATGAAGTGGAAGAGAGAGAAAAGCAAAAAAAGCATAAAGCAAAAGCAAAAGTAGACTTCTATGCTTTCCATTTTTATTGTTTCTTCTTTCATTTTGCTCTTTAAGTGTTGTTTATGCCATGTGTGTTTAAGCTTGAATCCAACTCTCTTCTTCCTTTCACGAGCTTGAGAAATGAACCTTCACATCTAGATAGCATGCTATCTTAATGTCCAGTGGGAATTTTCAAAAAGCTTTCTTAAACAACTTCACCATATTCATAACTCTAAAAGGAAACAAGATAATCCTTCATCATTTGGTATCTAGAGCCTAGGTTATCTTGAATATGGTGTTTTTCATGTTCTAACCTTGTCTTGTGTAGCTATCTTTGAATGGTCCATATAAAAACAATCCTGGCAGCAATGTGTGCGTTTTTGAAAAAAATACTGCAGCTAGCTCAGTGGTCAAAAGTAACGTTCTTTATATCAAAAGAAAGCTCTGTGAGTCTAGTTTCCAAAAAAAAAGGATTAACGCATTTGAAGTTCTGTGGAGAGAGTTATGATCAAATGAGTGAGCAAAGGTCAGAGCTGCCGAGAATACGAAAAACAACGTTTTTCAGGTTATGTTGTGGCAATTTTGGCTTCGGTTTTGTGACTCTTTTGCTCCTAAATGTGGTTGGATAACATGTCTTTTGATGCTTAGTCTTTGAGCCTCAAATCCATGAGTTTAAATGCATGATAGCTACATGTTTGTGTCTTTGTGTATGTCACGTTGAGTCTTTAAATGTATCTAACTTTTGCTTGAGTCTCTTGTTATATGCTTCTTTGAGTTTTCTTGTTCTTGTTTCTAAGTTTTTGAACTATTGCATGAGATCTATGTCTTGTGTTGTTGTATGCTCCTTGAAATTGATTTTGACCTAATTTTAAGGAACTAAGTGTTCAAGACACCCTAAAACATCCTTCTCATCATTTTAAGTACCTAGTTTTGAAAAGAAAAAGTGTTTTCAAGATCAAAAATAGTTTGGCCGAGAGCTTTTACAATGCTTGGTGAATCCATTTGGCCATTTTTACTACGTGTTATGCTACCAAATTTTATACTTGGATTTTGGGTGATATTGGCAAATTAGTTCCATGTTTTGACTTGGTTATGATCTTTCATGGTGTATGCATGATTTGAGGTATAATCTTGGCTTGTTCAAATGCTTTCCATAGAGTCCTTAAAAGTTCTTTTCATTGTTTTAGTCTTGTTCAAGTTTTGTCTTTAAAAACAAGTTTCCTTAGAAGTTAAACTTTCTTGTTTTTTGAGCTTTGTTTGCTTGTCTTTAGGTAATCTTTGTTTTGTCTTAGTAGTTTTCTTTTCCTTGTCTTCCTAGAGTGTTGTGGTCGAGCCACATGTTTGAGCTTTGAAAAGTTCAAGGGAGAGAATGATCCAAACCTCTACATAGAGTGGGAGCAAAAAGTGGACCAAATCTTCAATATTCATTTAGTTAGTGATCAAGAACAATTAGATTTAGTAGTTTTAGAATTTGAAGATTATGCCATGACATGGTGGCATCAATTGTGTATGGACAATATTAACCAAGAGCCACTCGCGGCCTCTTGGATGGACATTAAAACTTTGATACGTGCTAGATTTGTTCCTTCCTACTACAGGAGGGAGACTCTTTTGAAGCTCCAAAGGCTTCAACAAGGGTCTGTGTGTGTGAATGAATATTTTAAAATGATGGAGTCCATGCTTCTCAAAGTAGGACTCCAATTTGAAAGTGAAGAAGAAAAGGTAGCTAGATTTGTGAGTGATCTTGGAAGAGAAGTTCAAGATGTAGTTGAGTTGTATGAGTATTCCACTCTTAACAAAATTTTACACTTAGCCTTAAAAGTTGAAAGTCAATTAAAAAAGAAACAAGAGGCCAAGAGGAATACTTCATACAATGAATACTACTCTAGAACTTGGAAAGGAAAGGAAAGAAAGGATGAGAAACCACCTTCCAAAAACTACCCACCTAGGACTAATTCGTCTAGAACCTCCCATGAAAGTGCAAACTCTTCTCAAAGTTCAAGAACTAGTTCCATCAAATGTTTTAAGTGTTTGGGCTATGGTCACATTGCTTCAAATTGCCCAACAAAGAGGAACATGATCTTGAACCCTAAAGGAGAGGTTGAAAGTGAACATTCTTCTCCCCCCTCCCCTAAAAGTTCTTCCTCCCACACTTCTTCCCAATCTTCAAGTGAGGATGAAATCAAACCTAATGAAGGAGGTTTGTTGGTGGTTAGGCGCATGCTAGGCCAAGTTCCTAAAGAATTTGAAAACCAAAGAGAAAATATTTTTCACTCAAGGTGTCAAATCAACAACAAAACTTGCTCCCTCATAATTGATAGTGGAAGTTGTGTTAATGTGGCTAGCACAAGGGTTATGGACAAGCTTGGCTTGAAAACCATCACTCATGCCAAGCCAAAGCTTTCTTGGCTTAGTGAGGAAGGTGAGATTAAAGTGGACAAACAAGTCCTTATTAACTTCTCCATTGGAAACTACAAAGATGAGGTATTATGTGACTTAGTGCCTATGGAAGCAACCCACATTTTATTAGGAAGGCCATGGCAATTTGATAGGAAAGCTTTTCATGATGGCCATGCCAACAAATTTACCTTTAGCTTCTAAGGCAATAAAAATCACATTACTACCTCTTTACCAAGAGAAGTCAATGAGGACCAATTACAAATGATAAAGAAAAGAAAAGAAGAGAAGGCGCAAAAGAAGGCGCAACGGCATGGCAATGAGTCCAAGAAGAGTATGATCACCCTCAAAGGGGTGAAGAAGGTAATGCTTACCCAAAAACCCATCTTCCTAGCTTATCCTAGTGAATCTTCCCCCTCTTTCCAAAACCCTCACTCTAGATGTTCCTTAGACTTGTCATTAGTCTTAGATGAGTTCAAAGATGTTTTTCAAGAACCTCCAAAGGGTCTCCCACCCATAAGAGGTATAGAACACCAAATTGATTTCATACCAGGCTCATCTTTGCCTAATAGGCTAACCTATCAGACTAGTCCCGAGGAGGCTAAGGAAAATCAAAAACAAGTGAATGAGTTGTTAGAAAAGGGGTGGGTGCAACATAGCATGAGTCCTTGTGCAATGCCCGTGATTCTTGTCCCCAAAAAGGATGGAACATGGAGAATGTGCATAAATTGTAGGGCTATCAACAACATAACCATCAAGTATAGGCATTCTATTCCTAGATTAGATGATTTGATTGATGAGTTACATGGTGCAACCATATTTTCCAAAATAGACTTGAAGAGTGGGTACAATCAAATTAGAATCAAAGAAGGTGATGAATGGAAAACCTTTTTCAAGACTAAGTTTGGATTATATGAGTGGTTAGTCATGCCTTTTGTCTTGACCAATGCACCTAGTACCTTCATGAGACTTATGCACCATGTTCTTAGAGAGTTCTTAGGGAAGTTTGTTGTGGTGTACTTTGATGACATTCTCATTTATAGTATGTCTCAAGATGACCACTTGCATCATTTAAGGAGTGTGTTAGAGACCTTAAGGAAGGCATCCTTGTATGCTAATATGGAGAAATGTGTGTTTGGGATGGATCATGTGATCTTCCTAGGTTTCAAAATAAATCAACATGGGGTCCATGTGGACCAAGAAAAAGTGATGGCCATCAAGGATTGGCCTCCCCCAAAGAATGTAAGTGAGCTTAGGTTTTTCCATGGGTTGTCTAGTTTTTATAGGAGGTTTGTGCCAAACTTTAGCACCATAGATGCCCCTCTCAATGAATTGGTTAAGAAAGGTGTGGTCTATAAGTGGGGCAAAGATCAAGAAAAGGCTTTTGAAACTTTAAAACAAAAATTTATCAATGCACCACTCTTAGCCCTCCCTAACTTCTTCAAAACTTTTGAAATTGAGTGTGATGCATCCAATGTAGGCATTGGGGCCGTGCTTCTCCAAGAAGGCACCCCATAGCCTATTTTAGTGAAAAACTCAAGGGGAGTCACATCAACTACTCCACCTATGACAAAAAGCTTTATGCTTTTGTGAGAACTTTGCAAACTTGGCAACACTATCTTCTTTCAAAAGAGTTTGTGATACATAGTGACCATGAGTCACTCAAATTTTTGAAAACTCAAATTTTTGAAAAGCCAAGGCAAGTTAAACAAGAGACATGCTAGGTGGGTAGAGTTCTTAGAGCAATTCCCACATGTGATCAAACATAAGCAAGGAAAGGCTAACATTGTAGCGGATACACTTTCAAGAAGGCATTCCCTCCTTTCAACTCTTGAAACTAAATTTCTTAGTTTTGATCATATTAAGGAATTGTATCCAAGGGATGTTGATTTCTCCTCCATTCTTAGTGAGTGCCACTAAGGGGCTTACAAAGACTTTTACCTTCTCAATCAATATCTTTTCAAAGGTAAGAGACTTTGCATTACCCAAGGTTCCTTAAGAGCCTCACTCATTAGAGAGGCACATGAGGGAGGATTAATGGGGCATTTTGGGCCAAACAAGACTTTGGAAGTCTTGAAAGAACACTTCTATTGGCCTCACATGAGGAAGCATGTAGATAGGCATTGCAAAAGTTGCATAGCATGCATGAAAGCCAAGTCTAGAGTCCAACCCCATGGTCTTTACACTCCCTTGCCTATCCCTTCCAAGCCTTGGGTTGACATATCTATTGATTTCGTCTTAGGCCTCCCAAGGACCAAAAAAGGTAGGGATTCCATTTTTGTAGTGGTGGATAGGTTCTCTAAGTTGGGCCATTTCATTCCTTGCCATAAGATTGATGATGCAACTTATATTGCAAATCTCTTTTTCAAGGAAGTGGTAAGACTACATGGCCTACCTAGGTCCATTGTAAGTGATAGGGACTCCAAGTTCCTAAGCCATTTTTGGAGAACCTTGTGGGGTAAACTTGGCACCAAGCTTCTTTTCTCCACCACTTGCCATCCCCAAAGTGATGGCCAAACCGAGGTGGTTAATAGAACCCTAGGGAAAATGCTAAGATGTATGATAGTGCAAAACATTAGAGAGTGGGAGGAACTTCTTCCCCACATAGAGTTTGCCTACATTAGGGTTGTGCATTCCACTACTTCTCATTCCCCTTTTGAGGTTGTGTATGGGTTCAATCCCCTAACTCCCTTAAACCTCCTTCCCCTTCCCACTCATGAGGCATGGACTTGCCAAGATGGTGAGGCCAAAGTCAAGTACATCCAAGACTTGCATTCACAAGTCAAGGAAACCATTGAGAGGAGAGTTAAGAAACAACAAGAGGATGGTAATAAGGGAAGAAAGGAAATCATCTTCCAAGAGGGAGATTAAGTTTGGCTTCACTTGAGAAAGGAAAGATTCCCTACTCAAAGGAAGTCTAAGCTCCTCCCTAGAGGGGATGACCCCTTTCAAGTCATTAGGAGAATTAACAACAATGCTTATGAGTTAGACTTACCCCAAGCTACAACATAAGTAACTCATTCAATGTTTGTGACCATTCTCCTTCTGATGTAGGGTTTAAGAATTCGTGGTTGAATTCTCTCCAAGAAGGGGAGGATGATGAAGGCGTGACCACCTCCTTAGAAGCTCCCTCAAGAAGGATCACTAGAAGCATGTCTAGAGAGGAGTCTTTTATTCCATCACCTTTATCTTTGTTTTGCATTACTTTAGTTTGAATTCCCTAAGTTGGTTTCTAGTTGACTTGTTGACTTTGATCCAAAGTTGACCTTTAACCAAGATTAGATTAACTTAAACCAACATGCTAATCCTTGTTTGTCTTGTTTTGTAGGTAATTAAGAGAAAGTAGAGCATGGCTAGGTGGCACTTGGTGATTGGAGCACTTGGATGAAGTGGAACAGAGAGGAAAGCAAAAAAAGCATAAAGCAAAAGCAAAAGTAGACATGTACCTTGTCTCCTTTTGCCTTTGTGGTTTATGCCTTAGAAGGTCACTTGGTCTCCTTCCTCTTTTGGCCTAGAATCCTCATGGGAATGCCTCCACCAATCATCTCCCTTCACTTGGCCAAGACTCACTCTCACATTAGGTTTAGGGTTTGTTAGTTAATCCTTTTTCATGTTTTTGTATTTGCTAAAGGACCCCTATGAACTCCTATTTAAAGGGTGCTCCTTGTCTTGTAAAAGGGTTGATCATTTTGTTATAAACTTTGTGCATTCAACCACCAATTTTTGGGAGCTCTCCTTCCTAGAAGTGAACTCACCTTTGCCTTATCTTGCTTGCAAGTGGCGGCACCATCACTCATCTCTAGGGCTTGGTTGGCTTAGATCCCCCCCTATGAATGGCGTGCTTCTTCCATTCTTCATCTTCTATGCTTTCCATTTTTATTGTTTCTTCTTTCATTTTGCTCTTTAAGTGTTGTTATTGCCGTGTGTGTTTAAGCTTAAATCCAACTCTCTTCTTCCTTTCATGAGCTTGAGAAATGAACCTTCACATCTAGATAGCATGCTATCTTAATGTCCAGTAGGAATTTTCAAAAAGCTTTCTTAAACAACTTCACCATATTCATAACTCTAAAAAAAAACAAGAAATGAAATTTTAAAAATGGATAAAAGTAAAACTCAATTTAGTATATTAATAAAAAATTTAAAAATTTAATTCATTTAATTATGTTATTGAAACCAACAGAAAGACTATCACTGCACATTTTTTTATTATTTCATAATATTATGCATATATGTTTTTTATTTTTATTATAAAATATAATAGACATTAAATATAAAATTATTAAATATATAAGGGGCATTAAATATGAAAGTATAAATACACAATGTACACTTTTTTTCAAAATATAAACCTAATTACTTAATATAAGGTTTTATTTTTTTTCTTATAAAATATAATAGACATTAAATATAAAAACATTAAATATATAATGGGCATTAAATATGAAAGTATATTAAATAAAAAATGTACAAAATTTTTAAAATATCAATCTAATTACTTGATAAGGAAGGAAGTTTCAAATGAAATGTTGATTCTTTATAATATATTTTATGACTTTTATATACAATTTTTGTTTTGTCTTTTGTCTATCCTATTCTGGATAGTTATGTTTTGTATTAATAAATAAAAAAATAAAGTAGATAAAATAAAATTTAACTTATTAAATTAGTAAAATTAAAAAAAATAGTTTAATTAATTTTTTTATTGAAATTCGGTTCGCATTTTTTTCTTTATTATGCATATTTTTATATTTGTAGTGCTTAAATTTTGTATTATAATTTTAAAATATTATTTAAAATAAAATCACAAAACAAATTGCGTATATTAAATGAAGAACTTCCATTATTATTGCTATGAATTTTTTATTCGTGTTGACTGTAAATTTTGTGTAAAAGAATTTAAAATATAACTGTTAGAAGTATAATAAAAAATAGACATATATTTCAGTTTCTGTTACTTCCCATGTAAAAACATTTTAATATTTTTATTTGTATAATTTAATTACAAGAGTGATATAAATAGACATATATTTTTGTTTGTTACTTCCCATATAAAAACATTTTCCATGTAAAAACATTGATTATGAAGATAAAATATATTAATTGCCACTACATATGAAAGTATAAAATTCAAAAATATAATATAATTTATCCGTTGATAAAACTATAATTGTACTTAGTCTTTCCAATAATAATCTATTTTTACTACAATTTTCTCAATAAACATTTCAACATTAATTAAATTCAAATCAGAATTACGCAGTTTTCTTGCTGATTTTCATGTAAACATATTAATGAATTATTTTAAAAATACATTCCTAGACTGTTTCGGATTTTTATTATAATTATATTTACAATATTTATTTCTAATTAGACACCTGTACTACAATTTTAATCATTATTTCTATAAAAAAAATGATTAAGACTATGTTCAAACAATATTATGGACTAATTATTTTCTGATTATAATAACAAAAATGTTAATTATGTTTGTATTTTTTATATTTGCACGCGAAATTAATATTTCTTTTTGTTAATTTTCATATATTTTGGTCTATAAATTTTATAAATGAGTAGATATAATTTTTTTTAACATGATTATATTAAACATTTTTATATCTAAATAACATTTCAAAATGGTGTGTCACACGATTTAAATAAATTAATGTTATTATAAAACATTATCTAATACTTAAGAAAAAATGTAACACAGTTAGATTAAAAGGTTAGAAGTGTATCAAAATTTTTAAAATTTATGAAAAAAATTGTATCATAATTTTGGAAAAAAAAATAAATTTCAATTTCGCGAAAGAAAATGCAATACACTAATTCTACCAACACCCTTTAATTTGTCTATATACTCAGAATAAAAATATATATCAGGCTCATTCCACCTACTTTAATTTAATACATACTTAAATCATAAAAAAAAAAATCAATACATGATAAAATCTCTATTTTAATATAACACAATATCATATTCGTATAATTTAAACTCAAAATTATCAATCAAGTTAAAAATCACACCAACTAACCTATATTTTTATAGTAAAAGATGAATTTAACTTGACTTTAATGTAATTAAACAAATTAATAAAAAAATTAGAACCAGTATTTTTTGTATTAAACTATTTGAAAATTAATTAAAAAAGTATTTTATTCAAATTGCAGAATCTTCAACTAATTCTCCATTTCAATATTTTTATATATAAAACTATTTATTCATCAAAAAAAAATTTCATTATGCATACCAGCGTAAAGTAAAGTAGTGTGTCAGCATTTTTTTATTTTCATAAAAATTTAAGTTAAGATTAATAAAAAATATATAATTAATTTTTGAAATAGTTATTAAATATAAAATTAAAAAAATAAAATTTAGTGAATCTTGACCAACATGGTTGGGGAAGCCAAAATAATACATCCAAAATTTATACATCTCATTATTGTCATTAACACAATAAAAATAAATACATAATTTAGTATAACGATAACTAAAAAAGAAATCACAAATATCTAAAAGATTGCCCTTCGTCCCTTCAGATCCCTAAACTCATCAATAATTGAATCAGAACTAAAATTTTCAGTTATTGTTTTTCAATGTAAATAATCATATTGTCGACAAGAAATTCATCTTCCATTTTATTCCGGAATCTTGTTTTGATAATTTTTATTGCAGTAAATGATCTTTCCATTGTAGTTGTAGAAACAGGAAAAGTTAAAATAGGTAAGAATGAGAGATGAGAACAATTTGTAAGAAACTCAAGGCATAAACATATAAAAGAGACTCATTAAATAAATTATTGAACTAATATTTCACTATCAAGTGAGACGAAAGAATTACCTTCTTCTTTTCTTCCTCGAGGATGGAAGAGAATGAAAGAGAAATAAGAGAAAAAATAATAGATCTTTTTCTTTTCAGAAACAAAAGAAAACATATAAAAATGAAATATGAGAACAATTTATGAAAAACACAACCTATAATGAAAACAAATAATAAAAAATATCTTGATAAATCTTTTTAATCTTATTTTTTATTATATTTGATTTTATATTTTATTATTTATTGGTATTAATTATTATGTTTATAAAAGAAATAAAATATTTGATTTAATATTTATAACAAAATAAAATCAAAATACCTAATATCTATTAAAAAAAATCAAAATACCTATTATAAAAAAAAATTCAAAATTTTTGGGGGGCGATGGCCCCCTGCCACAATAATAATCTGCCATTGTATGTACACAAAAGAAGTTTTTAAAATAATTGTTAAAGACAGAAGAGATTTTTAGAATAACCGTTAAAGGTAAACTATTTATAAAATAATTAATTTTTATGATAATAATTAAGAGTAAAACTGGAAAAACAATGTAAACACAAAAATAGTATCTCTTTAGATATTGTTATAGATAATAATATAAACTATGTTCAATCTTTCTTAAAATAAATTACATTTTTGTTTCTTAGATATCTTTTTTGAAAAAAAAAAATCAACATCACTTCTAAACTATAAATTCATTTGTTAACAAGTCTCTTTCATCTATCTCCATCTAAGTCTCTCTCAGTCAAATTACCTTTTCTCTTTATTCATTCTCTTTTTCACAATGACAAATAGGTCTATGCTAGAGTTTTTCTCCCAAAACTTCCTATCTGCTAACTCAGATTCTAAATCCTTTGGAGGGCACCAAATTGGATCGTCCTCCCATTCACCACCACCCACAAGGCTTATTATGGTCAAAGTTGATTCAGGATGTGACATCATCGAGTCCATTCTTGACGTTGCTCGGCAGAATGAAACCAGTCTTGCCATTAAAAGTGCATGTGGTACCATTGCCTCTATGACCCTTTGTAACATCACTGATGTCCCTGTTACTATGGTCTATGGCCCATTCAACATACTTTCTCTTAATGGCTCCTACTTGTATGACAACCAATACACCTTTCTCTCAGAAGCCACCCATCCACCTTCCTTTTATTTTGGGATTCATATTTCTACCTCTCATGGTCATGTCTTTTGTGGTAACATTGGTGGTCCAGTCATTGCAGATAAGGATGTCATTTTGACTATTTTAACCTTCAAAAATCCTAAAATTTACAGATATGTTCTTGAAAACAATGAAAGCAATGATGACGAAGATAACACCGACGATGATGACAACGATGATGAAGATGACAACGACATAAATGACCATGACGATAACAATAACAACAAAGATTGTAATGATGATCTTATTAATTTTAATAATGAAGGTGACTTGTCAACTTTCAACACTGATATTTAAAAAATCCATAAATGATTAATCAAGTGAAAATGACAAACTCAATTATATTACATTAAATATATAATAATATTTTATAGATTTATTTACTAATTTAGTCTTTATATTTAGGCTTATAATTCATGTTGGTCTTTATAATATTTCTTAACTCAATTGAATTCCAATATTTTTTAAATTATGAATTTGGTCCATTCTTTTAAATTGACACTAACATCCATTGAAAGGTGTCATCTTGTTTAACATGTGATACCTTTCAGACTTTAACATGTTACACCTTCTAAATGAGATTAATGAAACTAAAGAAAGAGTTCAATTAATTCTATTAAAAATATCAAAATTCAATTAAATAAATAAAAAATATATTAACGAAAGAAAATTATAAACTTAAAATATAGAGACATATTTAATAGTTAAACCAATTTAATAATTAAAGAAGACATATAAAACAATATAATAAAGTACTTTATTTCATATTACATATACATTAAAGGACATTAAATATGAAAATATTAAATACAAAAAAAATATTTAATGTCGTATTATATTATATTGCTATAATTTATAAATATGGAGTAAAATATAATGGACATTTAAATATTAAAGTATAAAATATATAAAGGACATTAAATATGAGAGTGTATTAAATACAAACACTACAAGAAAATGTGGTGTTAAATACGTTGACTTTATTCAACATGGCGAATGTGTTTCATGTAAATATTGAAATTATTTATACCATTTGACACATTCTCGGCTCAATATTTACTGAGAAATGCGTTCGAAATTTAAAAAAAAAATTAACAAAATTGGGTTAAAAGGACTATATTCATTCATTTTGAAAGTTTAGGGACCAAAATTTATCAAAGTTTCGGCCAGGAATAAATTCCAATTTTGGGTCAAAGTTCAAGGACTAAAAACATATTTAACCCCTAATTCAATTAGTGACTAATTTAGAGTCCAATAGTCTCATGAGTAGCTAAACATAGGTAGCTAATATTTCTATTAATTTACTTTGTAATTTAAAACCAATTTAGTGACCAATTATGTTGAAACAAATTGAGTAACTAATTTTCTTGAAATCAGTTTAGCAGCCAATTATGTTGTAATCAATTTAGTAACCAATTATGGTGAAATCAATTTCACAACCAATTATATTGAAATATTTAGCAACCAAATTTATAGAAATCAATTTAGCAACTAAATTTATAGAAAACAATTTAACAACCAAATATTTAGAAACAAATATAATGACCATTCTAAATAGAAACCAATTTAGTGACTATATTATATAGAAACCAATTTAATGACCAAATATATAAAGATAAAAGATGGTCACAATATTGGTCTCTAAATAATAATTTGTTTTAAATATTTTCTACTTCCTTATTTTTCTACAAAAGCTTTCATATTTTATATTTATTTCTAAATTTAATTTCATTAATTTTAAAATAAATTATCAATTAAAATATATTTTTATTATAATTTAAATTATTTATTATAAATTTAAAATATAAATATTCCTTTCTTACTCTGTATTCGTCTGTTCATTAACTTGTATACCTTGGAATTAACTCATTCATTAAGTCAATCTCATGGTCAATTTTTAATAAATCATCCAATTATCCAATTCTAAGAACGAAGATCAACCTATGATCTTCTAATCAGAAACTTGAAACAAAAGTAATGCTAGCTAAATAATGGATTGTCCAACATGTTGCATATCCTAGGATACCAAGTACTACCCGCTACCTCCAACAATATAAAACATATTATTTTCCACTATTTCAAATGTCGTGCTCGAAAGATGAGATCTAGCCATTAAAGTTGCCTCTGGAATTCAATTGCTGTAAAAGGCACACCTTTAATATATATATATATATATATATATATATATATATATATATATATATATATATATATATATATATATATATATATATATATATATATATATATATATATATATATATATACTACAAAAAAAGTGAATATTTGTGAAGGTTAAAATTATAAATTTTAGCGGTTAAAAACCGTCACAAATGAAATTTCTGACGGTCTTAAAAATAGTCAAAATTACAAATGTCAAAAATTGTTTCTGACAGAAGAAATTTTAACCGCTGGTATTGCTGTCAGAAAAGAAAAAAAAATACTAACGATTAAAAACCGTTACAAAATTTACTTTTATTTTAAGATATTTTATCATATTTTGATGGTTGAAAACCGTCATAAAATATTTCATTTTTTACGGTTAAAAACCGCCACAAAATATTTCATTTTTAACGGTTAAAAATCGCCACAAAAATATCATATTTTTATAATTAAAAACTACCACAAAATATATTATATTTTTACAATTAAAAATCATAAAAAATATCTTTTAAATTATAAATTGTCTAGATAAGTTCTAATGGACTAAAGATAACAAAATTTACTCACAAATTAACTTCTAACAAGACTTCTAAAATTCACTACTTAAACAAAAAAAAAAACTCTCCTAGAATGGCCAAAAAATTGCAATTGCACTAAACTAAACTAAACTAAGAACTCAATTTACAAAAACTACCTAAAAAGTTAAAATACTAATCAATCTTGCAAATACTTTAAAATTCTTTATTATTGTTATCACAACAAGCAAGGACGAAGACACCATAAACTCCTACAAGACAAGTCATTATTTCATTTTAATCCCATTATAAGAGAAGAGATTACAATAACAGTGCATCTAAACCTCAAGGACATAGCCTTCTTCATTCATGATGATTAAAAAGAAGAATAACATAAGCCATGTCACATTAAAGAATACACTTCATTCATTCATACAGTTACAAAAAGTATAAAAAAAGTTATAAAAGATTGATACTTGCTTGGCCTGCTCATAGGATACTAGTCAATTCATACTTGATACACATATTCTAGCTGGAAGATATATGCAAACCCCTGAAAAAGGAGAACATAAGTTATAGTTTAACATGAAAAATCACTAGTTATTGTTAAAAGACTAAAAAGGAATATGGATACAACTTTCTTAACTTTCTATAAGTAATACTAATAAGGAAGTGCATGCATCGGTTATGACCTGTAAAAGTGGGGAAAATCCACTAAAAGAAATTCTGAATCTGAATACAAGCTAAAGTAAGCATGATTCGCAATCTAACAAAGGAGAATATAAAATGTAAACATATACAGAAACACCCCAAAAACAATAATCCAAAAACTGCAATGTTGATTAAGCACTGGAAATCCATATTAAATGCTTTCACAGCTGATTAGGAAGGAGGCATGATGAACATATAGTCTAACCAATGAAATGCTACTTGTTTTTAGCTGACACCCTTATAAGAGATCCTTAGGAAATCCTTAGGAAATAGACATGTTATCAGGATGCTCTTCCCTCACTTAGATTGTCTGGAAATATCCTTAGATAATCACAATTTACTTCATGATCAAGGAGAAACACACACCATACTCAGCAAAGATCTCCCTTCTGCTAGAATTCTCTTGAAAGTGTCTCCAGCTTCCATTACCATTTGTTGAGGGACTTGATGACCATCCATGTTGATGAAGGATTAATCCCAACCAAGGATGGAGGCACATGCTTAAGAAGACTAAGCATGTTTAGAAAGGAAGTTCACTAATCCTTCATCCCTTTCATTTGTGTTTGTTATTTTTGATTCCCTAAGTTGACTTTGTTGAATCAACTTTAGTTGACTTGTTGACCTTTGACTAGGTTTGACTTGTTGACTATAGTTGACTTGACTTAAGCCAACATGCTAATCTATGTTTATTTGCTTTGTAGGTTAATTAGGAGTAAGAAAGCAATGCTAGGTGGCGCATGGTGATTGGAGAGCATAAATGATGTGGAAGAGACAGTAAAGCAAAGGCATAAAGCATAAAGTAAAAGGCATGAAGCAAGTGTACCTATGTACCTTTGGTCTCCTTTGTTTTTAGCACACTTTGACCACTTTTTGGAGACATATGAGACACATTCTTTGCCTCCTTTTGTGCTAGAACGAAATTAGCCTTGCACACACCATAGTTAGCTCTTTTGTCTCTCATTTTTTGTAACCTTATTTGACCTAGTTTCTAGAAGCTATGGTTAGGTTTTTGTAGAGACATCCTTAGGTATCTTTTATTTGCTTAGAGGCCCCTAAACTCTTCTATATAAGAGGTGCTCCTAGACATGTAAAAGGGTTGAACATTTTGAAGTATAAACACTCTTGTGTCTTAACCATTTATGGGAGTTTCCTGCCTTGGGAGTGAATACTTTTAAGCCTTATCTTGCATAGCAAGTGGCGGCACACATCCACTCATCTTCAAGGTTGCCATGGTTTCTAGCCTAGCCTTGTAGTGGCGTGCTTCTCACATTTTTACCATTTCTTTCCTTTCCATTTTATGTTTTCTTCTTCCTTTAATTGTTCTTGGTTTTCTATGATTTATGTGCTTTCCATTTCCTTTTTGTTTTGAATCAATCCATCATCTTCTTCTCTTAAGCTTTGTGAAAGGAACCTTCACATCTAGATAGCTTGCTATCTTTTAATGTCCAGTGGAGATTTCACTTAGCTTTCTTAATCAACTCACACTATATTCAATAATCTTAAAAAGGAAGAAGATAATCCTTCATCATTTGGTATCTAGAGCCTAGGTTATCTTGAATATGGTGTTTTTCATGTGCTAACCTTGTCTTGTTGTAGCTATCTTGGTATGGTTCAAATCCACTTCCATGACACACAAAAACAGTGCTGGCAGAAAACTTAACGATTTTAAAACATTAAACTGCACCAGCTCAGCGGTCCAAAAATTACGTTTGTGGTGTCAAAAGAAAGCTCTTTGAGTCTAGTTTCCAGAAAAAAAGAACCAACGCATTTGGAGTTCTGTGGAGAAAGTTATGATCAAATTAGTGAGCAAAGGTCAGATCTGCCAAGAATACGTGAATCAACATTTTCAGGTTTTGTTGTGGCAGTTTGGCTACGGTTTTTGCATCTCTTTAAGCTCCTAAATGTGGTTGGATAACATGTCTTTGGATGCTTAGTCTTTGAGCCTCAAATCCATGAGTTTAAATGCATGATAGCTACATGTTTGTGTCTTTGTGTATGTCATATTTAGTCTTTAAATGTGTCTAACTTTTGCATGAGTCATATGTCATATGTTAACTTGAAGTTTTCTTATTCTTGTTTTTCCAAGTATTTGAATCTTGCTTTCACTTTATGTCTTGCTTGATGTATGCTCCATGAAATTGATTTTGACCTAAAACTTGAGGAACTAAGTGTCCAAGCCACCTAAAACTCTTTCTCACCATTTTATGAAGCTAGTTGTGAAAAGAAGAAAATTTTTACACCAAAATTTGTCAAAAAACCGGCAAACTTGCTCATTGGTGAACTCAAAGTGTGTTTGTCACTAAGTGTTATGCTACTAGTTTCCATTCTTTGACTTGGTTATAATCTTTCTTGGTGTATGCATGATTTAGGACTAGGGAATGCATGTTCAAGTATTTTTCATGTCATTCTTATAATGTGCTTTTCTTGTTTTAGTCTTGTTAAAAGTTTGTCTCAAACTTTTCTTCTTTAGAGTTTAGCATTTCTTGTTTTTGTGCTTTTCTTGCTTGTCTTTAGGTACTCTTGGTTTTGTCATAGTATGTTTGTCTTCTTGAAATTCTTGAGTGTTTGAACCGAGCCACTTGTATGCAAGAAAAGGATTTTTGAACAAAGTGTTTTCTTCACTCCTTGGAGGAGCTTTGAGTGTAGCCTTGTCTTGTTACTCTGGGAGAGTGATCTAAACACTTGGGTTACATTTTGGGTTGGAATTGGTCTTGGTTTTCATGTTGGCTAACCCCTAATTCATTTATTTTGTTTTGCCTTTGAGTGTTTTGTTGTAGGAATCATGGCAAGTTCATCGAATGCACCCGCTCCAAACAAAAACAATACATTGATGAGATTGCTTCGGGATTTGGAGTTGTCTAGGAAGGAGTCCTTTGAACAATTAAGAAAAGACAAGGAGCAAAGTGACCAAAGAATCCAAGAGCACATTCAAAGGCTTGAAGCTAAAGAGCAAGAAAGAATGGTCTAGAAAAGAGGGATGGCCTAACCAAAGCGAGGGGTAATACCCTTAGAAAGGATGGAACAAGAGCTCATAAAAGGGAGGTGCAAATCCTCCCCCAAATCAAGTCAAGCTCCATCTACAAAGGCTTAAAGAATTTGTGGTCAAATTCTCTCCAAGGATGGAGACACATGCTTAAGAAAACTAAGCATGTTTAGAAAGGAAGTTCACTAATCCTTCATCCCTTTCATTTGTGTTTGTTATTTTTGATTCCCTAAGTTGACTTTGTTGAATCAACTTTAGTTGACTTGTTGACCTTTGACTAGGTTTGACTTGTTGACTATAGTTGACTTGACTTAAGCCAACATGCTAATCTATGTTTATTTGCTTTGTAGGTTAATTAGGAGTAAGAAAGCAATGCTAGGTGGCGCATGGTGATTATGGAGCATAAATGATGTGGAGAGAGTAAAGCAAAGCCATAAAGCATAAAGTAAAAGGCATGAAGCAAGTGTACCTATGTACCTTTGGTCTCCTTTGTTTTTAGCACACTTTGAGCACTTTTTGGAGACATATGAGACACATTTTTTGTCTCCTTTTGTGCTAGAACGAAATTAGCCTTGCACACACCATAGTTAGCTCTTTTGTCTCTCATTTTTTGTAACCTTATTTGACCTAGTTTCTAGAAGCTAAGGTTAGGTTTTTGTAGAGACATCCTTAGGTATCTTTTATTTGCTTAAAGGCCCCTAAACTCTTCTATATAAGAGGTGCTCCTAGACATGTAAAAGGGTTGAACATTTTGAAGTATAAACACTCTTGTGTCTCAACCATTTGTGAGAGTTTCCTCCCTTGGGAGTGAATACTTTTAAGCCTTATCTTGCATAGCAAGTGACAACACATATCCATTCATTCTCAAGGTTGCCATGGCTTCTAGTCTAGCCTTGTAGTGGCGTGCTTCTCACATTTTTACCATTTCTTTCCTTTCCATTTTATATTTTCTTCTTCCTTTAATTGTTCTTGGTTTTCTATGGTTTATGTGTTTTCCTTTTCCTTTTTGTTTTGAATCAATCCATCATCTTCTTCTCTTGAGCTTTGTGAAAGGTGTAACATCCCGTCAGGATATTACGAATTTATAAATAAATAAAACCAATAATTTAAAATACGCGGCAGTTAATAATACCTCATTTCCCCAAAACGCGGGAAAATTCAAAATTTATTAATTTATCGTCAAAAGGTCTAATCCAAAATCACTAAACACATATCTCATAAAAATCCCGTAAGGGTTACATCATAATTCAAAAATTAACTGAAAATAAACACTAGTCTTTCCCCAGTCTATCCCCACTCCGCTGCTAAGGGTCACCTGAGCCACCTGCATCAACAACATTTGCTTCCGTGTACCGCATACACAATCATCGCCAAACACACGCAGATAGGGTGAGCTTAACAGATAAAACATATATAATTATACAGATACATTTACATATGCACATATCACTAAGAATACTTAAACATCCCCCATTGTTACATCTTTTAATTCATACCACATGATCCTACTCAGATTATTCGTGTTCTACATCGTCTAGTAAATACTTCAAGATGACTTGTTGCCATACCTATCGGCCACAACCGATAGAGCACGTGCAGGAAACAATGCTACGGATCATACACCGTAACGCCAGGTAGAGTTTCCATATATGAACGTAGTCCGTATCGTCCCAAGACTATCAAACTCGTCAGCCAACAACTAAGGAGGGCAATCTATCTGGACCCATCCGTACTGGCCACAACCAGCACACTCACACCGGCAACACTCGCCAACCCGAGCCACAACTCAAGGGTTCCTCGTGTTCATCCGCCATCCCGAGCCACAACTCAAGAGATGTTATTCCGAGCCACAACTCAAGGAATACCACATGTTTAACTCCTATCCCGAGCCACAACTCAAGGGATACGTTCCGAGCCACAACTCAAGGAACACCAACAAACCCACCTTTAAAGCACCGCTAGACGTCTTGTAGATCACAAATACGAAACCAAAATCCCAAGCTACAGCAGTACAAATCACCTGGCAGGGGACACGTGCCGCCAGGCGCTGCCAGCTCTAAGATCGTCTGGTGGGTGTCACGTACCGCTAGGTGCCAAGCGCCTCAAAACACGTAATCATAGTCGCCACCGCCTAGCGGTTCAGTCACCACCGCCCAGCGCCAACGCTCCAGAACCTCACTGTTATTGCTCTGTTCGCCTGGCAGAATCTTCCTCTCCGCGAGGCGCTACTCACTCCAGAGCCCTCTATGTATTGCTATCGCCTGGCTGTCTCAACCCTGTCGCCAGGCGCCATATCAGTAAGCTGCACAGTACTGACTTCCAGATTGTCCAACCAAATTACACTACGACTCAATTCACCCAACCCTCACCATATAATTTCTCTCCAACCCTTTTCATGCACTTACAATACATAAATTAAGATGCCACCAAGGTTAATATAACTCACCATTACAACTTACCATCTTTGTTCTCAAACCCCAATTTGACAGTACCAATTAACCTTAAGGTTTCACCAATCAACTTGTCTCACACAAAACAGAATTTTGGTTTAAGTAACTCACTTAACTACAAAAGTTTATCCCGCTATCTTATATTCCTTTGTTCACTAGTCTCAGGTATTCCTTATTGTTTTTCTCTTAGACCACCCAAAGTCACGTATTACCATTCACCATTTTATGACTCGTACCAGTATCTAATTTACCTTTATTACTTATTATCCTCATGTACTCCTATCCACATAACCCATCTACCATTTTTGTAGTTCCATTTCATAGACTCACCATCCCGAAATTCCCGACTCCTTCTTAATGCATCCCAACCGCACCGAACTTCCTCAGACCCTCAACTCACTCTCAATCCAGAAACACCACGTCTGAATTGTCGCCTGGCGGCAAGCTCCGCACCGCCAGGCGGTGCATCAGTCCTGGAAATTCCCAGGTTCTGTCAAATCCTTTATCAACTTCCCTCATTCTCTTGCAATGTTTCTTGTTCAATTATCCCTTAGTCCATACTCGCACTCACTCGTATACAACCCAGTGTGTAATTCTATACCCAACCCTTACCATATTCCCCCTCGAAAGTTCAACATCATTTGGTTTAATAGCAAGGTCTCCATGCTTTCCCACCCTAACACTGTTCCATCAATTTCTTGGGTCATTCCTACTGGAATTCAACAAAATACTACCTCAATCATCTCGTAACCACCAACCCTCGAATTCCCCCCGATTGGAATTTCCCCATAATGCACAGAATCATAAAAATTGAGTCAACAGACTCGCGTCGCCTGGCAGAAATTCATCACTGCCAGGCAGTTCCTCAGAGAACCCAGAAACAGCATTGCATCGCCTGGCAGTACAGGGCTTCACCGCCAGGCGGATCATCAAGTAACCCAGAACACACACAATTTGGTATGAGCCGCCTGACAGCTATGTATAGCCTGCCAGGCGGATTCTGGAAAATTTCCAAAAATCAAAATCACACAGATAAAAGGGGAAATATGCATTCAAGTGATCATATTATTCATGTAATTATTAAAAGAACAGGGAAAACGGAGTACAGCTCCCCTAACCTGGTTTCCTTTGCTACACTTGAAACTCTCAAGCTCTTCCTTTGATCACCAATGGCCACTCTTGATCCTCCTCAACTCAGCCTCAAAATTCACTCACGCTAGTCCCCTCACTCTCACTTTTCGTCTCTATTTTCTAGGTATATTTCCAGCCTTGCAAAACCTTCCGCAAACCTTCACTTTTGACTTTTAAACTAGTGCTTCAAGCCAATCCAAAGATCAAAAAACGAAAATACACGTAATTATGTTTTAATGACCATTCATTTCTCATTATAGTTGTGGTTACAGCCACCCTTGGCTGCTGATTCAAGCTAGGTTCCCTTTACCCCTTCCAATTCCATCCAAAGTTAACATTAGCAAAAGAAAAATAAAGTTTACTTTGGGTTTCCCCTTGAACCCATAACCATGCAATTGTCAAATCAACATCAAACCATTATGTCAATTCATATTTCATGCCAACAATCATCATCCAATTAACATATCATTTTACAGCATGATTATCATATATTTAAAATAATAACGAATAATAACCGAAAAATGACATACATAGGACTCGAACCCAAGTCCTTTCACACAATTAAAGTACTCTCAACCACATGAGCTAATATTTTTTCATGTCATACTAATCATAATTTTAATGTTATAAATTATTTTCCCACCCGCATTTATTAATTAATTTTAATTAATTAATTAAATTCTACAGGTCTTACAAAAGGAACCTTCACATCTAGATAGCTTGCTATCTTAATGTCCAGCGGAGATTTCACTTAGTTTTCTTAATCAACTCATACCATATTCAATAATCTTAAAAAGAAACAAGATAATCCTTCATCACATGTCAAATAACATACAACTATAAATATTAATTAGCATTACTAAAATGAAAAGTAGTACAATGTAAGTCATAAACCATGTATCAATGGTGCCAAGGGATTCTCATAGCAAACACCATGTAGCCTAGAAAATAATCAAGAAATAATCAATCAAATAGAAACAAAGTTATTGGCTTCTTACTCATTTCGTTGCTTTACATTTAAAAAATATAGTGGTAATTTAATAGTGCAAAGGGAGATCATATAAACTAAAATAATAATAAATAAGGTTATCATTTGTTATTATATTGTTGGAAGGAGAGTACATGGGACTTTTCATTTTTGGTACAACTGCTAATGGGGTCACAACAAATACACTGGCATAGGTTTAATACTATATTGGAAATTTATAGTCATGTAGTGCCAAAATTTCATGCAGTTGGTGTTGCAACAAGTTTATCGTTAGAGAATATAGTGGAAGCTCGATTACTACAAGAAAATGTCTTATTAGTAACCAATTTTAGTGACTAAAAGTTGTTAGTCACTGTAGTGACCAATTTAGATTCCAATTTACAAAATTAAAATTTATTGGTTACTAAAATAGTCACTAATATAAATAAAAAATTATAATTGGTCACTAAATTTGTCACTAATTAATTAGAGACCAATTTAGTAACTAAGTTATTTTTGTAGCCAAAACTATGGTAGCTAATTTTAAAAACCAATTTAGTGACCAATTATAATTTTTTATTTATAATAGTAACTATTTTAGTAACCAATAATACTTTTACTTTGTAAACTTGTATATAAATTAGTCATTATAGTAACTAACAATTTTTTATCACTAAAATGGGTTACTAATGAAGCATTTTCTTGTAGTCATATCAACCCAAGATATAGAAAGCAAAGAAAAAAGAATGTCTGGAGAAGTCCTTCCTTTACATATCTATTTTTCTAAGTCAAATACACTCTAACCTCAAGCCATATGTAGTTCAATTTTACATAATCTAGGTAAATGATTTAGCAACTTACTAAAGAGTTCAACCTAAAACTTGAAACAACTTACCATGACCTAGTCTCAATTCCAAATAGAAGAAATGTTGGTGTAGAACATGAAAGAAAGGAGGTCAATTACAAGTTATAACAATATATTTTATTATGCACTTGTGGTAAATTATTATAATAAAACTGAATTTACATGAAAGCACAGTAAATAATCCATTTCCTTGAAAAATGATGATCCATAGGTAAAGTGTAAAGTACCTATAAGGGATCTATCTAGTGAACTTTTCAATATAGATAAACCTTTTCTTATAAAATAAAATACTCACACTGCTTTTTATACATGTACTGGTTTTTAATTTTATTATTTCATTTTTATATATTTTAAAATGTGTTATTAAATTTCCATTAGTTTTAAAAATGGTATCAATAAAAGAACATTACAAAGAAATCTAAGGTGCAAGTAGTAATTAGTCGTATGAAGGGTGCAGTAAATCTATGAAAGTAGAGATCACTGACCAAACTGAATATTTTGCAGGTTTCGGCTACACTTTGTTGAAATCTAAAAAACATGTAATGTGAACATAGAATAAAATTAAGAAGAGTTAAGATAAAATACATGAGAGGAAGAGATAAAAAAAGAAGCAATAGGTAAAAAGTTGCATGTACATTTTGATCTTTTGAAACTTAGATTACGTATATCTAAATTGTTGCTGATTTATGCAAGTATTCACATGTGGGGTTCAATTTTCCAACCACACAGATTTCGTGTCACAGTATATGTATATAATATTCAAAACAATTTGTTTAAAGAGGTCCATTAATATAATGTGGTATATATATTTACTGAAACAAGCTTTTTCACAAGCACTCGGGAGAGAAATAAGAAAGTTTATCCATAAGTTTAAATTTAGCCTATGGACAAGTTAAAATAAAAATTTAGAGAAGCTAAATGAAAATTTTCTACAAATTTGGTTATGAAAAAACTAATTTCTATTCTTTTCTTATTTTCTTTCTGAGAAGTGTTTATGGAAAAACTTGCCCAAATATACTCAAAGTCAAGAATAAGGGTAGTATGTATCAATACTCATTTATTAAATATGTATCAGTACTCAGGCTCGAATTGTTATTTTCTAGGTTGTGTGATGCAATCAAACCCTTGGTGGTGATGCAAGGAACCATAGGCATGTCTAGGCAAATCATAAAATAAACCTATTAAATCCTAAACAAAGAGTATGCATTTTTTATAATACTCTGATCCAAAAGCGTATAAATCTAACCATTCCCCTGTCATATGTCATGTTGCTCCCACCACATTGACACAAACACTGATTGATAAGAATTTGCTGCAAAACTATATAACCTATCATGAATTAAAAACAGAGTAAACATGCAAAGCATGAAGCATCTAAAATAGAGACAAAAAACACACAATGCAATGGTAAAAGGAAAGCATCAAATTTTATTTTCAAGTATAACAAGACACAACAAAAAATTCAAAATAAAGTATGAAAGATTGATGTGATCTGTGGCCGCCTGTCCGTTCACTTATTTATTCTCATAGAAGTCAAAATAAAGCCTTTGGAGTCTGATAAGCTAATAAATGTACAGGCTCAAATAACTTTCTAAATAAACATTTCTAGTGGTCCAACTTTTTTGTCTTCAAAATTTCAAGATTTTTTGTATTCATCACTTAGAAAGAACATAAGAGTGATATTCTTTTTGTCAAGTCCTAATGGAGACTAGTTCATCATGGACCTGATCACGAATTTTTATAACACAAAGTAATAAAAATGTAAAAGTAAAGGACTTATTCATGTTTCAGAATACTTTCAGGAGGGAGAGAATAAGGAATAGATTTAAAAGAGTGAGAAAATTTTGGTTTTTGTAGAATTACCTGGATATGGTTCTTGTAGAATCCCTTGACAAGAAGTTTTGTGAAGAAGTCATCTTCATAATGTGGGGACTAACCCTCACTCTTTGCCCACTCAAATATTGTTTCTTTCCTCCAAAGTCATCATAGTTATTCACCAAACTCAACACCATCTTGGTCCTGTACTTTCTGGCTTCTGATATTACTGTACATCAATTATAGCAGGCATGCATTTAGCAGAAGAACTAATGTTAACCATCTTAAAACTATACTACATGATAAACATTAAGAAAAAAATAAGCTACACAATGTCGTCGATCTAATTACAAACCACAATGTGCACCAACTTTGTTCACTTTTACAATATTTGTGTTAGATATTAATTCAATGATAATCTGTGATGGAATGGCAGTGTGTAATAGACTATATAACATTATAATTAAACAACTATTAAATTTAAGCATAGACATATTTACTCTAATTGAATATTACATTCTCTATAGAAAATAATACATTAAGACTGCAAAATGAATTAAGATAATGATATTAAAATTCTCATCTGAATATAGTTGATTAAGATAATGGAACATTACAAGCTTTCTAATCAATCTCTTAGTTCCTTGTTGTCTTCCTTGCTTTGTCAAAGCTCAAAACCATCTTCTTCTTACCGAGTTTTATAATCGAACACTAATCAAGAAGCACTATATACGTACATAGTCATTAAATTAAACAGACAAAACCAATAAGAAAGCATTCTCATGTATCAAAATTTTGAATGAAAATGTATGAGCTCATAAAGAAGAGAAAAAAGAATTGGATTCTTATTGTTACTTCGATGGACCCGAAGTTCATCAGAGAGCCGCTGGTGATGGTAAACCTTAACTGCAACTTAGACAAGTTGTTCTGCCTTGCCGTGAACTTCGACGACCTGCTCCTCTTCGACGCATCCAACCTAGACATCTCCATGCTCCCCTTGTTGCTCTCTCTGCCTTCGCCGGGGGACTTCGACGCAATGCCAACAACAGTAGATTTAGGTTTCGAATCTTGACGGGAATGGGTCTTCACTTTGAGTGGAAATTTAGGTTTCAGGAAGAGAGTAAATCTCACTTAAATTATGAAATAATTATCTGAAAAAAAAAACAATGAAGAGCAAAGAATCGCATATCGTAAGAAAATTTGAGTTGTTGCGAACCATGAAAATATGACAGAGAAAGAAGATCGAAAAAAACCCTTAGAAAAAAGAAAAACATAATTTGCAAACAAAACAAAAACATGTTAAATAATTTAGAATTAAAATAATATAAAAATTTGTAACGATGAAGAAAGATTGACAGAAATAAAAATATACGAAAATATTTGTAACGGTTAATTATAACCGCTAATAAATAATGGCTAATAAAAACCAAAATTTATATATATATATATATATATATATATATATATATATATATATATAACTAAATTCTAATCAACCTTTTATGCCACTAATGTTAGAAAGGAAAATCGTACAAGTTTAGAAGAATAGGCAGTTTTCTAATTTACCCAACATAAATAAGCATAGGAATGCAATATTCTTCTTCCGTTATTCCTTAAGGAGGGATCCAAGTTTCGATATTCCTTCAGCATCTCCTAAAGAAGAATATATGATGAAGGATTATCTTGTTCATTTTTAAGATTATTGAATATGGTGTGAGTTGATTAAGAAAACTAAGTGAAATCCCCACTGGACATTAAGATAGCTAGCTATCTAGATGTGAATGTTCCTTTCACAAAGCTCAAGAGAAGAAGATGATGGATTGATTGAAAACGAAAAGGAAATGGAAAGCACATAAACCATAGAAAACCAAGAACAATTAAAGAAAGAAGAAAACACAAAATGGAAAGGAAAGAAATGGTAAAAATGTGAGAAGCATGTCACTACAAGGCTAGGCTAGAAGCCATGACAATCTTGAAGATGAGTTGATGTGTGCCGCCACTTGCTATGCAAGATAAGGCTTAAAAGTATTCACTCCCTAGAGAGGAAACTCTCACAAATGGTTGAGACACAAGAATGTTTTTACTTCAAAATGTTCAACCCTTTTACATGTCTAGGAGCACCCCTTATATAGAAGAACTTAGGGGCTTCTAAGCAAATAATAGATACATAAGGATGTCTCTACAAAAACCTAACCCTAGCTTCTAGAAACTAGGTCAAATAAGGTTACAAAAAATGAACGACAAAAGAGCTAACTATGGTGTGTGCAAAGCTAATTTCGTTCTAGCACAAAAGGAGACAAAGAATGTGTCTCATATGTCTCCAAAAAGTGGCAAAAGTGTGCTAAAAACAAAGGAGACCAAAGGTACATAGGTACACTTGCTTCATGCCTTTTACTTTATGCTTTATGCATTTGCTTTACTCTCTCCTCCACATCATTTATGCTCCCCAATCACCATGCACCACCTAGCATTGCTTTCTTACTCCTAATTAACCTACAAAGCAAATAAACATAGATTAGCATGTTGGCTTAAGTCAAGTCAACTATAGTCAACAAGTCAAACCTAGTCAAAGGTCAACAAGTCAACTAAGGTTGACTCAACTAAGTCAACTTTGGGAATAAAAAATAACAAACACAAATGAAAGGGATGAAGGATTAGTGAACTTCCTTTCTAAACATGCTTAGTCTTCTTAAGCATGTGCCTCCATCCTTGGTTGGGGTCAATCCTCTATCAATATATGAGTAACAAACTATTAGAAAAAGATTACTCAAATAATACTATTAATAATAAAAATATGAAATAATATAATAATAAATATTAGAGTAATAATAACACTAAAACATATATATAAATCAATGAATATTAATCAAAGACCAAAAATTATTAAAAATGACTTAATAAAATGACTTTTACCACTAAATTTTAATATAAATATCAAATACTTAATTTTTGTAAAACTTTTATACTTAATTACTTTTAATTTTATAAAAAAATATTTTAATTATTAAAAATTATTAGGTCAAAGTTTAATCATATACACATAAGTAGGTACTAAATTGAAACAAAAAAACATAAATGAGGACTAAATCGAAATCAACACAATGACATCTGATAGTGACACTAACATGTGGCATTACAATGCCACGTGGCACTGACAATGCCACGTGGCACACACAGGGACTTGACACGTGGCATTTTTAATTTTTTTTTTAAATTTTAAAAATTAAAAAAAAATTAAATTTGTTTTTTTAAAAAATAAAAAAAAAACACAGATTGACACGTGGCACGTTGACTAACGGCGTTAGTCAACTCTATCTGAAAGGGACCTAATTGAAACAATTTTCAAAAGTTGGGATGCAATTGACACTTTTTTAAAACCGGGTACCTATTTGACATACGAACCCCAAATTGGGTACTATACGATTAATTAAACCTAAATAAAAAATAAACAAGGAAATGAGTAGAAATATCTAGGGATTGAGACACGCATAGTGCTATCCTTAGAGAGAAAACGCCCCCACTGCACAGGGCAATACAAATACACAATATACAATCATATGTGTTTCAAATCACATGCGTTTCTCTCCCAAAATAGAACAACCCGTCAAATCGATTGAGTGCAGCTAAGGATATCTGAACCTTATGAACACCACTGTCTTAAAGATAATATAGAAAAGAAAAGAAGAATATTTTTTAGAAAACTCTAGTGTTTGTTGTCTCTGTTGTGTCTTTTTCGATGTACCTAGGTGATATTTATAGGTAGAAAAGGAGACACAAGAGTAAATAGTAATAAGAAATATAATCGTTAATCATAAATAGCATTAATCCATAAAATTAAAAGGTCCATAAAATAGGAGTAATAGTAGAATTTTTATTTTTATTATTTATTTTTTAAATTATATTAAAATATTTCCAACAATCCCCTACATAATTTAAAAAAAATGAAATAAAACAAAATATATTATCTTTTAAATCAAAATATTGTAGTTCAGTGTAAGGAACCTTCCAGGTTTGAGCCTTACACCTAGTGCTTATAAACTTCTATCCGAGAAAATGCAGATACTTGATTGTCTTGAGCTACATCCTATGTGACTGGGTTTTAGTAAATAACACATACAATATCAGTGTTCATTATAGGTTCTAATCAGTGGGTGCATGTAACATCCAAAGATAAAGTAAAATTATATATATATTTCTACTTTTTAAACCTATTTATTTAAAAAAAAAAACTGACAGTAAGGGTTTTAAATCTGCAAAATTCTATGGGAGCTAAATTACTATGTTGATTTTGAAATTCTTGCAGTACAAGCACAAGTAAAGAATATTTAGTTATGTCGCATTCACGGTGCCTGCAACATCTAAAGATAAAGAAAAATTATATATATATATATTATTATGAATAATAATATATCTATAATTATAATAATTACTAAGTATGTAAATAAGGCAATTATAATTATAGATGATTAATTAACTAATACTATATATATATATACTACACGTCTAATAATAGGCACCAATTATTTTAAAGTTTCCACCGATTATAAAGAATTAACATTCTATATGTATATATATAAAATTTTACATAATTATTAATTTGTACTGTTATTAAAAAAAAACAAATGAGCGATAAGGTTGCACAACAACTCTTATCTGTTCTGATGTAGCATTTAATGCAGAAAAAAAAAATCAGTAACCAAGCATTCAAAGCCAATTAAACGGGAATAGTATTTACAAACCTAGTTAAAACTAAACTATATGTAATCATTACATTGAGACATATAAATAGGGGTGAGAGGTAAATGGGTGAAAAGTGTGAAAGTAGTGAAACGTGATAAAGGAAACAAAGAGTGTTGGTGAGGTGAATCGAGGTTATTAGGAAATAGGAGGTGGAAGTGCGACAGAGAAAAACAAATATCATCAAAGCTTCAGTACAACCTTGGTATATTTTCCACAATAATTAAGGTAAGGGAAGGAGACATCTATCATTTTATCTTTTTACTATGATTATTTTTATCTGTTCATAATTATTTTTATCTCCAGTGAGGTGTCCCTAACCTCATTCTAATTTATATTTAGTTCTCATTCCTACTTATTTATTTATATTCATCTTCAGTTATTTATTCAATTTATATTTATTCTCATTTACTTATTTATATTTATCTCCAGTTACGTACTGGTCCTTTTTAGTTATTTATATTTATTTTAATTATACATTGATCCTATCTATTTGTTTATATAATTATATGATTTAATATTGAATTAAAATTTATGATAAATAAAGATTTGATTATTGTAGTTGGAGGTATGACCTTGGGGATTTAAATGAGTTAGTATTACTCAAGATGAGATGTTCTTGAGTTACTTTGTTGGCCATGAGCTCATTTATCCTGACTAGTCACTACAAAATTAATCAATATCTTTATAAAAGTATAATAAAGATCTAGTTTTATAGTATTGGAAGAAATTTCATTTCATTTTATTTGATTATGATATACTGTATTTTTTTTATGTGATATTTGTCTCACTTCCCTATTTTATGATGGTGTGTGAAAAACAAAATTTTATAACATTATCATAGATGGCTGCTCCGAACACGCCTGATCCCTTCTTCGCTGACATTGTGGCTATTTTTCCGGGAAATGCATGGCAAACCAATGTAGTGAATAATTCTGTAACATTTCAAGGAACGGGAAACTCTACCATTACTTTTCTCTCTGCTCCAAACGCGCCGATTGTCATCGAAGGACAAATCGGAGTTACCTTTTATCTACCCCCAATAGTCCAAGTGAATCCTTTCCATAACCTTTTCCTTCCACCTGTTTGATAAACCGCATATGAGGGGGAAACTGTAAATAAATAACCCTTCTTCCTATTCTAGTGTAGGAAATATAAAATGTACTAAACAATGTGGATATAGGAAGTATATAATATTGTAAATATATATATAAATGTGAATATTTTAAATATAATTATATATTAGTGTATAAATTTTTGCCTCTAAATAATTATAAGTATACTGTAATAAACAAATAAATAGAATTTTTTTTATCGTCACATTAGATGGTATCAGAGCGACGTTTCATGCAAGATCTATGAAATGTGCTCATTATTTTTTTTACTAACTCATACAATTCCAGATGGCAAACATTAGAAGGAACAATGAATTAACGGAAGCAATGCATGTTATCTGAGACATGGCTGCTGCTCTAATGAGGAATCAAAGACCTGAAGGAAACCCTGAATCACAAGGATTAGCTGAATTTAGGAGAAACAAACCCCCACAATTTTCTGGAGGATATGATCCAGAAAAAGTTGAATTATGGATTAAAGAAATGGAGAAAATATTTCGAGTTATGAACTGTGCTGACAATCAAAAGGTGAATTATGCTGTATTTATGTTAATAGGAGAAGCCGAATATTGGTGGGATGGTACCAGGAGATTACTTGAAGGAGGAAGAATAATTATCACCTGGGATGTATTTAGAACAAGGTTTTTAGAAAAATATTTCCCTAATGATGTGAGGAGAGCAAAAGAAATAGAGTTCATGCAGTTGAAGCAAGGAGGTATGACAATAGGGGAATATGCTTCCAAGTTTGAAGAATTAGGAAAATACTCTACTTTCTTTTACCACCCAGAGGAAAGAATGAAATGTATAAAATTTGAAAATGGACTTAGGGATGAATTGAGAAAAGCAGTAGGAATACTAGAAATTGCTGATTTTCCTACGCTTATTCACAAGTGTAGATTTTTGGAAGATTTTGAGAACAACCAAAATATCAAACCAAAATATTTTGGACCCCAGACAAATAAAAATAAACGCAATGAGGGAAAACCTTACAATCGCCCACAATGGAGGACCCAATCCAACCAATCTTCATCAGAGAATTTTAGTAGACCTGTATATGATCATATCAGATGCTTCAAATGCGGAAAAGGTCATCATGCTAAAGATTGTCATCTTAAGGGACCAGTCTGTTTCAAGTGTGGGAAACCTGGTCACATATTCTCTGAGTGTGGACAACAGAAGCCGCATTTCAATCCAACTGCAACCAAGACAAGACCTACCACAATAGGAAGAGTGTACACCATGACTGGAGCTGAAGCTGCTAAAAACCATGATCTAATTAAAGGTATGTGTTTTATTAAAGGAAAAACTTTAAATGTACCGTATGACTCAGGTGCAACTCACTCATTCATTTCCAATCATTGTGTTCAACATCTTAATATGTCGACCTCTTTTCTAAAAACTAGTTTGGTTATTTCAACTCCCACAAATGACTCAGTAATTACCGATAGAGTTTGTTTAGATTGTCCACTGCTCATTGAGAATAGAAAATTCCTTGTAAATTTAATATGTCTACCTTTATCTCAATTAGATGTAATCTTAGGTATGGACTGGTTATCTTCCAATCAAGTTCTTTTGAATTGTGCTAAGAAATCAGTGATATTTCCAAACTCTAAGAATCTTCTAAAATCACCTACCAATTCAAAAAGTGAGCCTTCAAGGAATGAAATTCAAGGGTACTTGTTATTATCTTCTATGGAAATAAAAGAGGAAGTTGAGTTGAAAAATATAACAATTGTTCAAAATTTTCCTGAAGTCTTTCCCAATGATATTCTTGGTTTACCACCTAACAGAGAAATTGAATTTTCCATAGATCTGATGCCTGGAGTTGGACCAATCTCTATGGCACCATATAGGATGTCAACCTCTGAATTAGCAGAATTGAAGAAACAATTAGAAGAGTTACTTGAAAAACAGTTCATTCGTCCTAGTGTGTCACCTTGGGGAGCCCCTGTTTTGTTAGTTAAAAAGAAAGATGGAAGTTTTAGGTTGTGCGTAGATTACCGTCAATTAAATAAATTCACCATAAAGAATAAATACCCTCTTCCTAGAATAGATGACTTGATGGACCAATTGAGAGGAGCCTCTGTATTTTCTAAGATAGATTTAAGGTCCGGATTGTTGGTATCGCGCAGCGAAATGACTAAACAATGGTAAAAAATCAAGAGGGGGGGTGAATTGGATTTTTAAAATTCTTGACAGGTTTTAAAATTTTTTCTCAAAATTTAATTAATTAACTTAAAGTAATAGTTACTTTAAATGCAAGTGCAGATAAATAAGGAGTTTAAGGGAAGAAGATGCACACTGATATTTATACTGGTTCGGATCAAAAGACCCTACGTCCAGTTGTTAATCTTTTAAACAAGGAGATTAACTCAATCACTATAATAATCAAAATTACAACAGATTATATGAGAGAAAAGATTAGAAAACACCTCTCTTGAACAACCACAAGAGATGAACAAAACTCCCCCTGAATCTCACAGAGGATGACCAGCTTTCCTAGCAACAGCAGAACACTCAATCTTCTAAAAACTCACTTAGAAAAAGTTATCGCTCACTCACACTAGGTTTTTCAAGCTTTCTTTAAGAATCTCACAGAGCAACACTTTGCAGTCACAGCCAAAGAACTCTGAATCTTAAAAAGGTATTTCTGAAGTTGAATTGTAGTTCCTTAAATAGAGTTTTCGAAAATTAGGTTAAGAATTGAGCCGTTATGTTCCAACTGCCAAGGATAATCGATTATCACTAAGGATAATCGATTATTCCAGTAGGTTTTCGAAATTTAAGTTAAAAACTGAATCTTTATGTTCCAACTGCCAAGGTTAATCGATTATCACTAAGGATAATCGATTATTCCAGTAGGTTTCCTGAAAAGCAAATTTTGAACAGGATAATCGATTATTTCAGGAGATAATCGATTATTCCAGTAGGTTTTCGAAAAATACAAGTTCTGCACAGATAATCGATTATCAATAGTGATAATCGATTATCACTGTAGTTTTTCTAAAAATAAGAAACCTTCTAGAAAGACGAATGCCATGCTGCTGATTCTAAGTTTAATTAAACTATTCTACAATACACTTATTTTATTTTACAAGATAACATTTGCATAATTGAACACTTTGTCTTCATTAGTGCTTTGATCATCATTCAAAATCACTCGACTTCCTTCTTTTTGCCAACAATCTCTCCCTTTTTGATGATGATCAAAAATACGTTTAAGGACTCGTTGCTACCTGCAATTTAGAGACTTGCAAAGAGAATGGTTAAAATAAAATAATGTGTCTTTATCATTTAAACTTATTCTCCCCCTTTTTTGATCATATGAGAAAAGGGTAGAGCTCCCCCTAAATGAAATAATGCTTGTGCACACAGCATGAGATAAAATACTTAATCATTTATTGATTCAGAAATGAAAAGAGACTACAAGCAGTGGTAAAACATATGTGAGAAATCCTCCCCCTAAAATTCTGCACTCATGTCATCATCATGAGTGAATTCCTCATCAAACCTATGTTCTAAGTGGGAAATTCTAGTATCAATCCCCCTAATGAGCCCGACAACTTCTTCATGACGAGAGTTAGACAGAAGAAATAATTCTTCTAGTCGTTTGTTCATGTTGGCTATGTTGTCTTCTATAGAGAAAGATGAGCCAACACCACTTGAAGAGCCAACATTTTGTGTAGCAGGAGGTATGGGATCAGTAGGAGGAAGATCTTCATCTTCAGCGTCATAGTTGGGCATATCATTTCGATGGACATAGGTATCACCAAGAGGAACAAGTTTTAGCTATTTGAGAGAACTTTCAGCAATTTCATTGGCACGTAAGGTATTTTGACAAAGCTCCCCGGTGGTATCAACTCCTTTGTATTCGCAAATCCTTGAAATTAAGAGGGAATATGGGAGAGGATATTGTGGGTACCTCTTTGCTTTGAGTATAGTGTCTAGGATTAAACTAGACCATTTTATCGGAACACGATTTAGAATCGCATACATGATGAGAAGGTCAGCCTCTGAGCACTGAGCATGATTGGTTCCTCTAGGACACAAAATCCAGACAATTAAGTAATGGATGAGTCGTTCATCCATTTTTAGTCCTCCAGCCAATAATTGTCTCCCAACATCCTGTGTTGGATTGCGTAAGAAGGATTGATAGGCCAGGATTCGATTGAAGCCATCAATCCCATGGAGAATTGATTCCGCAGCATCATTGATGGGAAATTTCGCCACATTTTCCCAAATATCATTGTCGATGATAATGTCCACTCCCTTCACCTTTGATAAAGCAACTTCATCTCTGATCTTGAGATTGTAGTAGAACACTCGTACAAGATCAGGATAGTAGTTTCCATGCATTTCAACAAATGGTCTGATGCCTTGAAAATTAAAGAGGGCAGGAAACTCAAAACCTGCAGCTGTGAATTTTCGAAGAGTGATGTACTTGGGAGAGATGAGTGCTTTGTTTTTCCAAATCTGAACGAATTCATCCCTTCGATCTTCATCAGAGATCCAACCTTCAATGGATGTTGATCTGATGGAAGGTTGAGTTGGACGTGGAGCAGTTCGTCTACGTGTTGGGATCTTTCTGCGAGATGATTCTGCCATGGTGCTAATTGGAAGAGCAAAGGATGACACTTTTAGGGTTTTTTTTGAAAGGAAAAAAGGGGGCAAATGATGAGAGGAGTTCGTTTCTGCGTGAATAGTTGAAATTTGGACTCGGAATTTATAAAGAGTAGGCTCCCAACGGCTAAAATGCGAAAATCAAAGCAAATCTAGCCATTACAACGGCTATTTTTTTCAAAATTTTTACATAACGTCGTGCAATAATCGATTATCCTGAGTGATAATCGATTATTGTTTCATAATATGAATTCCAGAAATGATTGGTATGAGCAAATAATCGATTATTGTGAGTAATAATCGATTATTCCAGAGCGATTTTGAGTATGTTGATCAGGGTCAAGATAATCGATTATTCTGCTTGATAATCGATTATTCCAGGAATTTAGAACTTATTTTGGGAGAAGATAATCGATTATCATGAGTGATAATCGATTATTGAGCACTGTTTTACGAAAATATGAAAAATGAAGGTTATTGCTCTTTTAAGAGACTTCTAATATTCATAAATCTCTCCTAAGCTCATAAAATCTATCTTTGGCTAAAGGCTTTGTAAAGATGTCTGCCAATTGATGCTTGGTGTCTACATAGTCTATCACACAATTGCCTTTACTTATGTGATCCCTTAAGAAATGGTGTCTAATTTCTATGTGTTTTGTCCTAGAATGCATTATGGGATTTTTAGTTAAGTTTATGGCACTAGTATTGTCACATTTTAGAGGTATATGATTTAGATAGATACTGTAATCCTCTAATTGTTGCTTCATCCATAGGATTTGGGCATAACAATTGCCAGCAGCAATGTATTCGGCCTCTGTAGTTGACAAAGCCACACAGGCTTGTTTTTTGGAGTGCCAAGAAACTAATGAGCTTCCTAAGAGGTGACAAGTACCACTAGTACTTTTTCTATCTATTTTACAGCCACCATAATCAGCATCAGAGTACCCTATTAAACTAAGTGATGCCCCAGAAGGATACCAAAGTCCAAAAGATATAGTTCCTTTAAGATATTTTAAGATTCTTTTTACTGCTATAAGATGTGATTCCTTAGGATTGGCTTGATATCTAGCACAAACGCATACCGATTGCATAATATCAGGTCTACTTGCAGTAAGATATAAAAGAGATCCTATCATACCTCTAAACATGGTTTGATTTACCTCAATACCTGATTCATCTTTATCCAAATAGCAGGAAGTCGCCATAGGAGTACTTGCTGCTTTAGCATTATCCATTTCAAATTTTTTAAGTATTTCTTTACAATATTTAGATTGAGATATGAATGTCCCTTCATCCATTTGTTTTATTTGCAAACCAAGGAAGAAGTTTAATTCTCCCATCATTGACATTTCAAACTCACCTTGCATTATGCTTGCAAAACCTTCACATAGAGATTTATCAGTTGATCCAAAAATTATATCATCAACATACACTTGAACCAATAAAATGTGTTTATCTACTCTTTTAATAAACAAAGTTGAGTCTATTTTACCTCTTTCAAAATCATTTTCGAGCAAAAATGTGCTTAAGCGTTCATACCAAGATCTAGGTGCTTGTTTCAAACCGTAAAGTGCCTTTTTCAATTTATAAATATGATTTGGAAATTTGTAATCCTCAAAACCAGGTGGTTGTTCAACGTACACATCTTCTTTGATAAAACCATTTAGGAAAGCACTTTTGAAATCCATTTGATATAATTTAAATTTCATAATAGAGGCATAAGCAAGAAGTAAGCGTATAGCTTCTAACCTTGCAACAGGGGCGTATGTTTCATCATAGTCTATACCTTCTTCTTGTCGATATCCCTTTGCCACAAGCCTAGCTTTGTTCTTAGTAATATTTCCATCTCCATCCATCTTATTTCTGAAAACCCATCTTGTTCCAATCACTTGAAGTGATTTATCTCTTGGAATCAACTCCCATACTTTATTTCTTTCAAATTGATTAAGCTTCTCTTGCATTGCAATGCACCATTGATCATCTTGAAGAGCTTCTTGAACATTTTTTGGTTCAATCTGCGAAACAAAAGCAACATTCATACAAAAATTGTTCATATTTCTAGTGATTACCCCTTTTGAAATATCACTAATGATGTTGTCTAGAGATAGTCCTCTTGGTGACTTCCAGCATTTTTCAAGATCTTTTGATTGATAAGGTGGATTCTCATTTAAATACATCTCATCAAGGGCCTCCTGAATATATTCTTCATCACCTGTAATTTGCTTATTTGACTCAAGAGGGTTCACCTCAAGGTCTACAACTTCATCAAAGACAACATGCATGGATTCTTCAACATTCAAAGTTCTTCGATTAAAGACTCTATATGCTTTACTAGTAAGAGAATATCCTAGAAATATTGCCTCATCAGCTTTAGAATCAAATTTTCCTAAATTTTCTTTTCCATTATTTAAAACAAAACACGTGTATCCAAAAATTTTAAGATGAGCAATATTTGGCTTTCTACCTTTAAATAATTCATAAAGAGTAATTTTTAAAATAGGCCTAATAAGCATTCTATTTAAAACATAACATGCAGTACTCACAGCATCAGCCTAAAAATATTTAGGAACATTATATTCATTTAGCATTGTTCTAGCTAGTTCCTCTAAGGATCTATTTTTCCTCTCTACAACTCCATTCTGTTGAGGTGTCCTAGGTGCAGAGAAATTATGTAAAATTCCATTTTTATCACAAAATTTTTCAAATGACTCATTTTGAAATTCCCCACCATGATCACTTCTTATAATCTTAATTTTCAAATCTTTTTCATTTTGAACTAATTTTGCAAATTTTTTAAATGCTTTAAAGGCTTCACTTTTTAAGGTAAGAAAGAAGGTCCAAGTAAACCTAGAGTAGTCATCCACAATAACAAGAGCATAATAATTTCCTCCATAACTCTTAATCCTAGAGGGACCAAATAAATCCATATGCAACAGCTCTAAAGGCTTTGAAGTAGATAAAATATTTTTTGAATGAAAGGATGATCTTACTTGTTTTCCCTTTTGACAAGCAGCACATATTTTATCTTTTTCAAATTTTATTTTTGGTAAACCGATCACTAATTCCTTAGACATCAACTTATTCAACTGTTTCATGTGAATATGAGCAGCCCTTTTATGCCACAACCAAGGATTTTCTTCTTTTGCAACTAGACATGTTATATCACTAGATGATGCACAATCAAGATCAATTAAATAGATATTGTTGTGTCTCATACCTTTCAAAGCAATTTCATTAGAATCCTTTTGGTGGATAGTGCAGTAATCACTTTCAAAAATAACTTTGAGACCTTTGTCGCATAGTTGACTAATACTGAGAAGATTGTGCTTTAGTCCTTCTACAAGTAGCACATCCTTGATCTCCGAGGTATCCCCTCCACCAACATCTCCAATTCCAATTATTTTCCCTTTGTTGTTATCTCCATATGTAACAAATCCTTGATCCTTTCTTTTGAGATTCTTGATCTTCCTTTTATCACTCGTCATGTGTCTTGAGCATCCATTGTCAAAGTACCACAATGATTTTCTAGCTTTGGAAGTTAACTACAAAATAAGAAAAAAATAATTTCTTTAGGTCCCCATTAACTTTATTGGGTCCTTGGGGTTAGAGAGATATAAGAATTATCTAGCAATAGGCATCCAAGTATACTTCCCATTTGGAACATCATAGTGTTTAATATTGCATTTATTTGATGTATGCCCCTTTTTCATGCAATAAAAACAAGTAGCTAAACAAGTATTTCTATAGTGAGCAGTTCCTTTTTCTACCCACACTCTGCGAGTCCTTTTATTTTTAGGAACATATTTATTTCTACTTAGATTCTTCTTTTCAAAAGCATGTTTTTCAAAAGATTTATTTTCTAAAGCATCTTTAAATTGTTTTTCTAAAATCATTAACTCAAACATATAGCTTTTGCAAGATTCACATTCAACTTCCTCAATCTCTCTATTTTCTAAACTTAAGATTTTATTTTTCAAAACATTTTCTTTTTCTAGAGATTTTTCAAGATTGTCTTGTAATTCTTTAAAATCCTTTTTTAATTTTTTGTGAGCAATATCTAATTTAGTGGATTTAGCAAGCAATTCTTGAAAAGCATCATAAAGAGAATCATAATCATTTTCATTGTCAGAGGAGCTTACCTCACTGTCAAAGTGATCACTATTGGCCATTAAGCAAAAGTTTGCTTCTTCCTCATCGGATCCTTCAGAGTTGGATGAACTTGAGGCATTATCTTCCCATGCTATGTATGCCTTTTTCTTATAATATTTCTTGCTTTTCTTTTCATCACTCCTTTTTGAATTTGGGCAGTCTGCTTTTACATGACCAATTTCTCCACACCCATAGCATTTAAAGTTTGAGGAGCTTCCTTGATTCTCCTTCTTATTACTCTTGAATTGATTTCTTCCTTTGGACTTCATGAACTTTGTGAACTTCTTTATCATAAGACTGAGATTCTCATCATCATCAGAATCTTCTTCCTCTTTTTGCTTTTTGCCTTTGACAACCTCGGTTTTGAATGCAATATTTTTCTTTCTTCCTTGATCTTCTTCATCATTCAATCTTCCCAGCTCAAGCTCGTGCTCTCTCAGTTTTCCAAATAGAGCAGCCATGGTCATTGTTGCAAGATTCTGTGACTCCGTGATAGCCGTCACCTTTGGCTGCCAAACCCTATTCAAAGATTTAAGAATTTTTATGTTAAGTTCATCAGTATCAAATGTTTTACCTAACCCATTGAGATGGTTGACAATGTGTGTGAACCGCTTCTGCACATCGTAGATGGTTTCTCCTTGCTGCATTCGAAACATCTCATATTCTTGTATCAATGAGTTCTTTCTAGCCCGTTTAACATCGTCAGTTCCTTCATGAGTCACTCGAAGGATTTCCCACATCTCGCGTGCACTGGTGCAGATAGAAATTCTGTAGAATTCATCAAGAGTTAGAGCAGATGATATAATGTTTCTGGCTTTAACGTCATATTGAGCTCGCCTGTTTTCATCAGCAGTCCATTGAGAAAAAGACTTTGGTTCCTGCACTTCATTAACAACGTTAACAGGCACAAATGGTCCATTCAAAACAGCATCCCAAATACCCCTATCAACTGATTCTAAAAATATTTGCATTCTGACTTTCCAAAAAGGATAGTTTTCACTTGTGAAAAGTGGAGGTCTATTGATAGACGCACCTTCAGCAAAAGTTTGATTTGACCCTACCATTTTCGAAAAAATTTGAATGACTATCAAAGCAAGCTCTGATACCAATTGTTGGTATCACGCAGCGGAATGACTAAACAATGGTCAAAAATCAAGAGGGGGAGTGAATTGGATTTTTAAAATTCTTGACAGGTTTTAAAATTTTTTCTCAAAACTTAATTAATTAACTTAAAGTAATAGTTACTTTAAATGCAAGTGCAGATAAATAAGGAGTTTAAGGGAAGAAGATGCACACTGATATTTATACTGGTTCGGATCAAAAGACCCTACGTCTAGTTGTTAATCTCTTAAACAAGGAGATTAACTCAATCACTATAATAATCAAAATTACAACAGATTATATGAGAGAAAAGATTAGAAAACACCTCTCTTGAACAACCACAAGAGATGAACAAAACTCCCCCTGAATCTCACAGAGGATGACCAGCTTTCCTAGCAACAGCAGAACACTCAATCTTCTAAAAACTCACTTAGAAAAAGTTATCGCTCACTCACACTAGGTTTTTCAAGCTTTCTTTAAGAATCTCACAGAGCAACACTTTGCAGTCACAGCCAAAGAACTCTGAATCTTAAAAAGGTATTTCTGAAGTTGAACTGCAGTTCCTTAAATAGAGTTTTCGAAAATTAGGTTAAGAATTGAGCCGTTATGTTCCAACTGCCAAGGATAATCGATTATCACTAAGGATAATCGATTATTCCAGTAGGTTTTCGAAATTTAAGTTAAAAACTGAATCTTTATGTTCCAACTGCCAAGGATAATCGATTATCACTGAGGATAATCGATTATTCCAGTAGGTTTCCTGAAAAGCAAATTTTGAACAGGATAATCGATTATTTCAAGAGATAATCGATTATTCTAGTAGGTTTTCGAAAAATACAAGTTCTGCACAGATAATCGATTATCAATAGTGATAATCGATTATCACTGTAGTTTTTCTAAAAATAAGAAACCTTCTAGAAAGATGAATGCCATGCTGCTGATTCTAAGTTTAATTAAACTATTCTATAATACACTTATTTTATTTTACAAGATAACATTTGCATAATTGAACACTTTGTCTTCATTAGTGCTTTGATCATCATTCAAAATCACTCGACTTCCTTCTTTTTGCCAACAACGGATATCATCAAATTAGAGTAAAAGCAGAAGACATACAAAAAACTGCTTTCAGAACTAGGTATGGTCATTATGAATATCAAGTAATGCCTTTTGGTGTGACCAATGCTCCTGCAATATTCATGGATTACATGAATAGAATCTTCCATCCATTTTTAGATCAATTTGTGGTTGTTTTTATAGATGAGATTCTTATTTATTCTAAAACTCTTGAGGAACATGAAGAACACCTTCGGATTGTCTTGCAAATCTTGAAAGAAAAGAAATTGTATGCTAAATTGTCTAAGTGTGAATTCTGGTTAGAGGAAGTAAAATTCTTAGGACATGTGATTTCTAATAAGGGAGTGTCAGTAGATCCGACTAAAGTAGAAGCAATTTTACAATGGGAACCACCAAAAACAGTGACTGAGATTCGCAGTTTTCTCGGTTTGGCAGGATATTATAGGAGATTCATTGAGGGATTTTCTAAAGTAGCTTTGCCTTTAACCCAACTCACCAAAAAGGGATAACCTTTTGTGTGGAAAGAAAAATGTAAGGAAAGTTTTCAAGAACTCAAGAAAAGATTAACCATTTCTCCTGTTTTAGCATTACCTGATCCTACTGGACACTTTGTTTTATTTTGTGATGCTTCCAAAATGGGATTAGGTTGTGTTCTTATGCAAGATAGAAGGGTAGTGGCATATAGTTCTAGGCAACTAAGAACACATGAGAAAAATTACCCAACCCATGATCTAGAACTAGCTGCCATTGTTTTTGCACTTAAGATATGGAGACATTATGTTTATGGTGGTAAGTTTGAAGTTTTTAGTGATCATAAGAGTCTCAAATACTTGTTTGACCAAAAGGAATTAAATATGAGACAAAGGAGATGGATGGAATTTCTAAAAGACTATGATTTTGAATTACATTACCATCCAGGAAAGGCAAATGTAGTGGCAGATGCTTTAAGCAGAAAATCTTTACATGTCTCTTCACTAATGATTCATGAAATGAATTTATTAGAAAAATTTAGAGACATGAATTTGTCGGTCACCCTCAGCCATGATAAAATGCAACTAAACTCTGTTCAGATCATTAACAATTTACAAAAGCAAATCCATGAGGCACAAGGAAGTGATGAGTTAATTAATAAGAAAAAGAAATTGATAGGTCAAAGGGGTGGGGAGAATTTTGGCATAGATAAAACCGGAACTTTGAGATTTAAAGACAGGATGTGTGTACCCAATAATGAGGAAATTAAGGAAATGATTTTAGAAGACGCACATAAAAGCAAATTAAGCATACATCCGGGCACAACAAAAATGTATCAAGATCTCAAGAAAATGTTTTGGTGGCCCAAAATGAAAAAGGAAGTGGCACAATATGTAGCAAAATGTCTAGTTTGTCAAAAAGCTAAAATAGAACACCAAAAGCCAGTAGGAATGCTACAATCCTTAGATATACCTGAATGGAAATGGGATAGTATAGCAATGGATTTTGTAGTTGGTCTCCCACGAACCATTCAGAAATTTAATTCCATATGGGTTATCGCGGATAGATTAACAAAGTCTGCGCATTTCTTACCCATTAACATTAGGTATTCATTGGAAAAATTGACTGAATTGTACATAAAAGAAATTGTTAGGTTACATGGAGTTCTAATAAGTATTATATCTGATAGGGACCCTAGATTCACTTCAAAATTTTGGGGAAGTTTACATCAAGCCTTAGGTACCAAGCTTCACCTTAGCTCAGCTTATCATCCCCAAACTGATGGACAATCTGAATGAACCATTCAATCTTTGGAAGATTTGCTGAGAGCTTGTGTGTTAGAAAATTCTGATAGTTGGGATCGATACCTGCCTTTGATTGAGTTCACCTATAACAACAGTTTCCATTCCAGCATAGGTATGGCACCTTATGAAGCATTATATGGAAGGAAATGTAGAACACCTTTGTGTTGGTTTAAGACCGGTGAGAATTTAGTATTAGGTCCTGACATGATTCAACAGACAACAGAGAAAATCATAATGATCCGGAACAAATTGAGAGCAACTCAAAGTAGACAGAAAAGTTATGCTGACAAGAAAAGACAACCTCTTGAATTTCAAGAAGGTGATCATGTATTCTTGAAAGTAACACCAATCACTGGAATTGGTAGAGCGATGAAATCAAAGAAACTCACCCCCCGGTTCATTGGTCCTTACCAAATTCTTAGAAAAATAGGTCATGTTGCATATCAAATTTGCTTACCTCCGTTCCTTTCCAACCTTCATAATGTTTTTCATGTGTCTCAATTAAGAAAATATATTTCTGATCCAGCTCATGTGATAAGACCTGATACATTACAATTAAAGAATAACCTTACATTTGACGCAATACCCGTACAGATTATGGACAAGAAGGTCAAGGAATTGAGAGGCAGACATATCCCTCTAGTGAAGGTCATGTGGAATGAAGCTAATGGAGATATTACGTGGGAATTAGAAGAAAAAATAAGAGGAATTTATCCTCATTTATTTTAGTCAATAAAAACAAATTTCGAGGACGAAATTTTTGTAAGTGAAGGAGAATTGTAACATCCAAAGATAAAGTAAAATTATATATATATTTCTACTTTTTAAACCTATTTATTTAAAGAAAAACAAAACAAAACTGACAGTAAGGGTTTTAAATCTGCAAAATTCTATGGGAGCTAAATTACTATGTTGATTTTGAAATTCTTGCAGCACAAGCACAAGTAAAGAATATTTAGTTATGTCGCATTCACGGTGCCTGTAACATCTAAAGATAAAGAAAAATTATATATATATATATATATATATATATATATATATATATATATATATATTATGAATAATAATATATCTATAATTATAATAATTACTAAGTATGTAAATAAGGCAATTATAATTATAGATGATTAATTAACTAATACTATATATATATACTACACGTCTAATAATAGGCACCAATTATTTTAAAGTTTCCACTGATTATAAAGAATTAACATTCTATATGTATATATATAAAATTTTACATAATTATTAATTTGTACTATTACTAAAAAAAACAAAAAAAAAAACAAATGAGCAATAAGGTTGCACAACAACTCTTATCTATTCTGATGTAGCATTTAATGCAGAAAAAAAAAATCAGTAACCAAGCATTCAAAGCCAATCAAACGGGAATAGTATTTACAAACCTAGTTAAAACTAAACTATATGTAATCATTACATTGAGACATATAAATTGGGGTGAGAGGTAAATGGGTGAAAAGTGTGAAAGTAGTGAAACGTGATAAAGGAAACAAAGAGTGTTGGTGAGGTGAATCGAGGTTATTAGGAAATAGGAGGTGGAAGTGCGACAGAGAAAAACAAATATCATCAAAGCTTCAGTACAACCTTGGTATATTTTCCACAATAATTAAGGTAAGGGAAGGAGACATCTATCTTTATCTTTTTACTATGATTATTTTTATCTATTCATAATTATTTTTATCTCCAGTGAGGTGTCCCTAACCTCATTCTAATTTATATTTAGTTCTCATTCCTACTTATTTATTTATATTCATCTTCAGTTATTTATTCAATTTATATTTATTCTCATTTACTTATTTATATTTATCTCCAGTTACGTACTGGTCCTTTTTAGTTATTTATATTTATTTTAATTATACATTGATCCTATCTATTTGTTTATATAATTATATGATTTAATATTGAATTAAAATTTATGATAAATAAAGATTTGATTATTGTAGTTGGAGGTATGACCTTGGGGATTTAAATGAGTTAGTATTACTCAAGATGAGATGTTCTTGAGTTACTTTGTTGGCCATGAGCTCATTTATCCTGACTAGTCACTACAAAATTAATCAATATCTTTATAAAAGTATAATAAAGATCCAGTTTTATAGTATTGGAAGAAATTTCATTTCATTTTATTTGATTATGATATACTGTATTTTTTTGTGATATTTGTCTCACTTCCCTATTTTATGATGGTGTGTGAAAAACAAAATTTTATAACATTATCATAGATGGCTGCTCTGAACACTCCTGATCCCTTCTTTGCTAACATTGTGGCTATTTTTCCGGGAAATGCATGGCAAACCAATGTAGTGAATAATTCTGTAACATTTCAGGGAACGGGAAACTCTACCATTACTTTTCTCTCTGCTCCAAACGTGCCGATTGTCATCGAAGGACAAATCGGAGTTACCTTTTATCTACCCCCAACAGTCCAAGTGAATCCTTTCCATAACCTTTTCCCTCCACCTGTTTGATAAACCGCATATGAGGGGGAAACTGTAAATAAATAACCCTTTTTCCTCTTCTAGTGTAGGAAATATAAAATGTACTAAACAATATGGATATAGGAAGTATATAATATTGTAAATATATATATATATATATATATATATATAAATGTGAATATTTTAAATATAATTATATATTAGTGTATAAATTTTTGCCTCTAAATAATTATAAGTATACTGTAATAAATAAATAAATAGAATTTTTTTTTTATCGTCACAGTGCACATTACGGCCTTGTGCATGTATCTTGTTTCATGAGTATCACTTAGAGACTTGCCCATGTCTCACAATGGCGGCCCCACCATCACACTCACTAGGTAAACCCTCAAAGGGTGGTTTGTGACTCACACCCTTACAATAATTGTCATTGGGTTTATTAAGAGTTATTTTATAAAATAATATATAAGCATAATAATGCATATACATCAACCTAATTATTACCACAATTTATAGTACACCTCCCCATAGGAATGAGACATAAAATTTAATCAAATTATTTGGTGTACTTTAGTCAACAACAACTTTGTTATTACCCTTTGAACTGCATTCCATGGGATCGCTATTCATGTGGAGATGGGTGTCCATTGTTGCGACTAATTTATGGGTTATAATCTCATTCCCCACGGTGACTCAAATATTTTTTGTTGATGCATCAACCCTTTGATAAACAGATCTGCAATATTTCTTTCTAACCTGACAAAGTCAAGAGATACAATATCATGAGTAATTAAGTTTCTAATATATTTGTCTCTCATTCTCATATGTCAATTTCGTTGACATTTTTACTAAAAATTTAAATATAACAATTTAATTGTCAGGATGCATTGAAAAAAAAGAGAATAATTTATGCTTGCATAGTAGATCATGAAAGAACAACAAACTTTTAACATATTTTCATGATAGTGCACCTCCATCCAAGGTTAAAACATAGCTATAACCAATGGTTGTAACCAGAATCAATATCCAATTTATATTAATATATCCTTCCATCATCTCAAGAAATTGGACATATTGCCATAACTAGAAGAAACAAATAATATTATCACTAGATGGCAAAACAATAATAGAGGTATCGCAAACAAATTTAGTTAATTTATCATTTGAAGGAAACATCTCTAAAAATTTATCAATATAAATAACCAAAGTTTTTTTTTCTCATCAAGAGCAATGGCGGACCTTGGTTGGGACAAAAGGGAGCCATGGCTCCCCCAAGCTTTTAATTATATATATATATAATTTATATTATTTTTATTAAGTTATATATATATATATATATATATATATTTTTATTGTTTAAAAAGTAAAATAAAAATTAATTTGATGGATTAATAACTGGATTAAAGAGATTAAGGTTTTATATCTGGTTATAAGGTTTATCCACAACAAATCATAAAAAGGTATGAAATAAAAGAAAGACAGATTAGGAAAAAGAAATTGGAGAACAAAGATGACAAATATGCATACTCACACGATCTCATGAATAAGTATCCTAATATGATATATCTATGTTAGATTTATGATTCTTCCATTATGATATTTCTCCCAAATTAAGTTTCCCCAAATTAGTATGAACCCTAACTATGATTTTAGGAATTTTTTGTATGAAATTGGCATGAATCCTAATTATATTTTCTCAAATTAGTATAAACCAACATTATAAAATGTTGATATTTTGTATTTTCAACTGCATATAATAAATTAGTTGAATACTCTTGAATTGAAATAAAAATTAGAATACTCATTTATGTGAATTCAACAAATTAAGAAAATTAAAAATTGAAAAGTTTGAATTGCATGATTTAAATAAAGAAAATAATTTTTTTAATTAAAAAAATTATATATAAAACATCTAATTTGGCACCCCTACATATTTTCTTCAAGTTTCGCCACTGATCAAGAGGTATATTAACCTTTACAAGACACCCCCACACTTTGAAATATTTTAAATGTGGTTCTTTTTTCTTTCATAATTCATAAAAAGTTTTATCACAATCTTTTGTGTTCAAAATATAGTAATCAGGATATAAAATTTCACTAATATAATGTTAGGCAAGCTAGAACTTGTAGAATAACATTTACCATATCAAAGTTTTTTTTTTTTCGCTGTATCGTTAGATTAACACTATATGAAGATGTTACTTAATGAATAATATCATGAATTTCACACACACAAAAAAAAAAAAACTCATTTATAGAGACATGTATCATCACTTCTCTATTTAATTAATTTTGCACTTCAAAAGTTGATAATTTGAATGGTCTTTAACCAAACTTCTCAACAATTATAATAATAGCATGTCATATATCAATACTTTCAATATATGTGACAATCAAAGAAGACCTGCTAAATATTTTAATATAAGATAAATATACTTAACTCAAACAAACCATCACAAATATATTATTTACCAATCAAAACACATGTCTAGAAATAATAATACTATTGCACTCAAAAACCACTTCATAACCTTGTTGAGTAGCAAGGAAGTTTTGAATCCAAAAACAGGGAAAACTCCTTTTTTTAAAGAAAAAAACTCTAGAAGACAATTTAATTTTACTTGATCATCTCCTCCATTTCTTATATGAAGATAATATTTTTTATTTTTTTATGTTTTTATCATCACATACATGATCTTAAGCATGATATCAAATAATTCATTTTAATTTCATGTTATAAACACTATTTTTAAATTCATAAATTTGACAATTTATTATCAATCAATTTTCTTTTTCATCTAAATATAAAGATAAAATTCTTTTTCCATAACACAATAGTAGTTTTAGTATGACAAATTATTTTATAATTATTTTCATACAAAACACTTAAAATATATACATGATATAGAATATCTTTATCAATGGTAAGAGTAGACAATATTAAAGCATAAATTAATATAACAACAAAAACATTAGCTATAGACATCACAAAAAATTATTCAATGAGAAGGAATTTCACTTATCCATAATTTCATTTATTGTTACAAATAGGAGTAGAACAATTATACACATCAACTTTTAGGCTTAGTTGAGGCTGATTTAATTATAACCATACCAAACACATTAGTTCATAACAAGTGTTCTTAGTCTTCCCTTTTATATTGTCTTTAATTTTAGAAATGAATACAGATGAGTAATCAAAAATAGAAATAATAAGATTTTTCTTTCTAAGAATGTTAGAAAAATGATTACTCAAATAATACTATTAATAATAAAAATATGAAATAACATAATAATAAATATTAGAGCAATAATAACACTAAGACATATATATATATATATATATATATATATATATATATATATATATATATATATATATATATATATCAATGAATATTAATCAGAGATCAATAATAACAATAAAAAATAAACAAGGAAAGGAGTAGAAACAATTTCTCAAGCAATCACATGTTATTACACAATCCATCAATATATATATATATATATATATATATATATATATATATATATATATATATATATATATATATATATATATATATATATATATATATATCATCCAAGCATGTTATGACTCTCTAAAGCAATACACTAGACTCTGACTCGACTCATCTGGATACATATAATCTGGTCGGATTTAGCAGATGCTTGCACTTGTGGTGGATACCTCTGCTCACCCCCGAGCTATGTGTTACAAGTGTCTCGCTTAGGCGAGACTGTCATTAGGGAAACCCTACGAGACTCGCGGATTCTCGCTTAAGCGAGCCGTTACTCGCCTGGGCGAGAATACCCCTCGCCCAAAAAGAGCTTCTTCGCCTGAGCTACGCATACAGCAACATACCTCAAGCCCCCACGCGTCCTCGCTTAGGCGAGCCTCTCTCGCTTAAGCGAGATGATGTCTCGCTCAAACGAAAGCTCTCCGCTTGAGCTCGAGCTCGAGCGCGAGTTTGGGCCTGTTTCTACAAGTCTCGCCTAGGCGAGGCCGGGTCGCTTGGGCGAGAACGTTTTGGGTCTCGCCACTATTCATCCTACAACAACCATCCAAACACACTCCAAACAGTAGTATACATCCATTCAATATTTCACAATGGCACTACAATCGTACAAATCATAAAAACAGTGGCAAATGTGCAAGAAACAGACTTTAACAAAGATCCCTAGCTTCCCTTACTTGGAATGAGCTAGAATAAGATCTTGACACCGAACAGTGGAACACCACGGCTCTAGAAAAATATTACAGCACTGTAAAAGTGAAGTGGATAGAGTTAAAAGGGTTTATCAGTACAAACCCTAGTTGGACTTACAAAGAGTACATTGAAGGAAGAAGAGCATGGTTAAGATCAACTTACATGGACAGAAGAAAGTTGTATGCACTTGGGAACGAACGGGATCCAAAACTCTAGCAGAGGAAAACGACAACCGCTCTTAGGGTGTGAAGGTTCTGTTTTTCGAAAATGAGCACAAAGTTTAGGGTTAGGGCAGATTAGGTTTGATCTTTCCCCTTTGGACCAGCCCTTAGACCCAAAAGATTGGGGCAGCCTTTAAAATAAAAGGCATAAAAAAATAAATGGGCCTTACAATTGGTATTAGCATTGATAATATTAATATTATTAGTATAATCTAATAATATAAAACAATATTATTTTTTTTAATTAATTTGTTAAAAAACATGTAATTAATTATTAAATTTTTTTATATTATTATTTTTGTTGGAATTGATGCAGCAATATTTCACAACCAAGAGGGGGGGTGAATTGGTATTAACAGCTTTTACCCGGTTTTAGCACTTTGAAATTGTCAAAAAAAACTTTGCTTTTGAATCAATTAAAATGGTATAGTTTGATGCTTAATGTATGGAGCATTTATACTATGACAAAATATAGATAGAAAGAGAAAGCACACAAAAATTTTATACTGGTTCGATTCTTACGAATCTACATCCAGTTCATCTAGCAAACCACAGCTAGATATATTCACTATATCATAAGAATTTCAAGATTTACAAATACAATTGATAAATCTAAATTCTAAGATAAAGGAACATAAATGCAAGGCATCCACACACTTGCACAACACCACAACAGCAAGGCAAACACGCACTTGCAGAGGGCAGAAAAAACCAGAAACAAATTGTTTCAAAACTGTATCAAAACACAAACAAAGCAAAGACTACAAATTGGATTGAATACACCTTTTCAAGATTGAGATCTCTTCATCTTTCCAAGTCAACAATGAATGTGTTTTGATAGAAATCTTCAAAAGGACCTTCCAAGATTTGCTCCAAGAAACTGTTTCGCACTTCTCTTTACTTCTTCTGATTTCCCAGTCCACACCCAGAAAATTGCAGAAACTGTTTTTATATCACAGATGCAAACAGCCACGAACCTAGTCGACTACATTAGTTGGCTAGTCGATTATCGGGGCAACAGAATAACAGATTCAGGATTTTACACACATAGTCGACTACATTAGTTGGCTAGTCGACTATCGAGGCAACAGATTAACAGATTCAGGATTTTATACACATGTCATGTTAACCATTGTCATGCTATGTCATGTTAACCATTGTCATGCTATTATGAACATCATCAAAAACATTTCAAATACATTTAATCAACAACAATTTTTGTTATGGGCCTATTGGTATATATATAATTCATTCTATAATTTAATTAATCATGGTGTAAGAAATCAATCCCACAGATCCCACAAATAAAGGAATTTTATAATACACTAAGACCTCGTAGGAAGTTTTTTTAATTATTTTATTACTTTGTATTTTTATAGTTTGAATAGGTTTTATGCATTTATAAATAATAGGATTGATTATATATATATATATATATATATATATATATATAATTATTGAGAGCTTATGGTTCTATATATAATGTGACATGACATTGGTTTTTATTCTTATATAGTGTTTAATTTTGTCTTCTCTATCCAAGGTGAGACTTTGATTCAATGGTAGTGGTTGTTTTCAATTTTGTTATCTATATAATTTTTTTATTCAAGTTGGTCCCCCTATCCTTTAAAACGATTCAATTTTCTCTACTTCACTTTGAGACCAAATTAGTAAAGTTTATATATTCATGTTAAAATAAATTTTTAGAATTTATGCATCAAATCACTCCCCTAAATATTCAAATTATTATTTTACTTTTTTACAAGTATAAAAATAAAAAATTGAAAATTTCATGAATTGTCATGTGTAGATAGAGTGTTAACGTCAACTTAACAGGAAAGACCATATTGAACCTTTTCAAATAATTGGAAGACTAAATTAAGCAAACAAATAATAAGGGATCAAAATGAACTAAAAAAAATAGAGGACTAAATAAGTAATTATACCTAAATTTTATTGTTATAATTCTATATGGCTCATTCATTCTAAATATTGGTTTAAATTTTTATATTTATGATGAAGGCGTGACCACCTCCTTAGAAGCTCCCTCAAGAAGGATCACTATAAGCATGTCTAGAGGGGAGTATTCTATTCCATCACCTTTATCTTTGTTTTGCATTACTTTAGTTTGAATTCCCTAAGTTGGTTTCTAGTTGACTTATTTTGGTTGACTTGTTAACTTTGATCCAAAGTTGACCTTTGACCAAGATTAGATTAACTTAAACCAACATGCTAATCCTTGTTTGTCTTATTTTGTAGGTAATTAAGAGAAAGTAGAGCATGGCTAGGTGGCACTTGGTGATTGGAGCACTTGGATGAAGTGGAAGAGAGAGAAAAGCAAAAAAAGCATAAAGTAAAAGCAAAAGTAGACTTCTATGCTTTCTATTTTTATTGTTTCTTCTTTCATTTTGCTATTTAAGTGTTGTTATTGCCGTGTGTGTTTAAGCTTGAATCCAACTCTCTTCTTCCTTTCACGAGCTTGAGAAATGAACCTTCACATCTAGATAGCATGCTATCTTAATGTCTAGTGGGAATTTTCAAAAAGCTTTCTTAAACAACTTCACCATATTCATAACTCTAAAAGGAAACAAGATAATCCTTAATCATTTGGTATCTAGAGCCTAGGTTATCTTGAATATGGTGTTTTTCATGTTCTAACCTTGTCTTGTGTAGCTATCTTTGAATGGTCCACATAAAAACAGTGTTGGCAGCAACGTGTGCGTTTTTGAAAAAAATACTGCAGCTAGCTCAGTGGTCCAAAAGTAACGTTCTTTATATCAAAAGAAAGCTCTGTGAGTCTAGTTTCCAACAAAAAAAGGATTAACGCATTTGAAGTTCTGTGGAGAGAGTTATGATCAAATGAGTGAGCAAAGGTCAGAGTTGCCGAGAATACGAAAAACAACGTTTTCAGGTTATGTTGTGGCAATTTTGGCTTCGGCTTTTTGACTCTTTTGCTCCCAAATGTGGTTGGATAACATGTCTTTTGATTCTTAGTCTTTGAGCCTCAAATCCATGAGTTTAAATGCATGATAGCTACATGTTTGTGTCTTTGTGTATGTCATGTTGAGTCTTTAAATGTATATAACTTTTGCTTGAGTCTCTTGTCATATGCTTCTTTGAGTTTTCTTGTTCTTGTTTCTAAGTTTTTGAACTATTGCATGAGATCTATGACTTGTTTTGTTGTATGCTCCTTGAAATTGATTTTGACCTAATTTTAAGGAACTAAGTGTTCAAGACACCCTAAAACATCCTTCTGATCATTTTAAGTACCTAGTTTTGAAAAGAAAAAGTGTTTTCAAGATCAAAAACAGTTTGACCGAGAGCTTTTACAATGCTTGGTGAATCCATTTGGCCATTTTTACTAGGTGTTATGCTACCAAATTTTATACTTGGATTTTGGGTGATATTGGCAAATTAGTTCCATGTTTTGACTTGGTTATGATCTTTCATGGTGTATGCATGATTTGAGGTATAATCTTGGCTTGTTCAAATGCTTTCCATAGAGTCCTTAAAAGTTCTTTTCATTGTTTTAGTCTTGTTCAAGTTTTGTCTTTAAAAACAAGTTTCCTTAGAAGTTAAACTTTCTTGTTTTTTGAGCTTTGTTTGCTTGTCTTTAGGTAATCTTTGTTTTGTCTTAGTAGTTTTCATTTCCTTGTCTTCCTAGAGTGTTGTGGCCGAGCCACTTGTTTGAGCTTTGAAAAGGTTTTCATCTCTTTAAAGGTGTTTTCACTTGTGTGGAAGGTTTTTGAGTGCTAGCCTTGCTTGTGTGCTTTGGGAGTGTGATAAAAAACACTTGGGTGCTTGAGAAGACCACACTTGGTCTCGGGTTTGGAATTGTTTGTTAGCTAACCTCTTCTTTGTCTCGGTTTTTGGTGAGTTTTGGTGTAGGAACATGAATATGGATCCAATCTTGGAGGTAGAGGAAGAGGAGGAGTCGGCCTCACCTTATTCCCCTCCCATGGTGACTCTTATGGCCCAAGAAAGTGAACAAATGACCCTTGCCAACATCTTACATGAGATGGAAGTGAGTAGGAGAGAAACTTTTGACCAATTGAGGGCGGATAGGAGGCAAAGTGAGATCTTTCTACAAGAGCACATCCAAAGACTTGAGCTTAGGGAAGATGAGAGGAGAAGGAGGAGGTCCTCTTCCAAGGACTCTAGCCATGGTGGAAGAAGAAGAAGGCACGACTATGATGGTGGTGGAAGGCGCAATCCAATCCCACAAAGACAACCTCCACCAATCAAGATTCCAAAGTTCAAGGGAGAGAATGATCCAAACCTCTACATGGAGTGGGAGCAAAAAGTGGACCAAATCTTCAATATTCATTTAGTTAGTGATCAAGAACAATTAGATTTAGTAGTTTTAGAATTTGAAGATTATGCCATGACATGGTGGCATCAATTGTGTATGGACAATATTAACCAAGAGCCACTTGCGGCCTCTTGGATGGACATTAAAACTTTGATGCGTGCTAGATTTGTTCCTTCCTACTACAGGAGGGAGACTCTTTTGAAGCTCCAAAGGCTTCAACAAGGGTCTATGTGTGTGAATGAATATTTTAAAATGATGGAGTCCATGCTTCTCAAAGTAGGACTCCAATTTGAAAGTGAAGAAGAAAAGGTAGCTAGATTTGTGAGTGATCTTAGAAGAGAAGTTCAACATGTAGTTGAGTTGTATGAGTATTCCACTCTTGACAAAATTTTACACTTGGCCTTAAAAGTTGAAAGTCAATTAAAAAAGAAACAAGAGGCCAAGAGGAATACTTCATACAATGAATACTACTCTAGAACTTGGAAAGGAAAGGAAAGAAAGGATGAGAAACCACCTTCCAAAGACCACCCACCTAGGACTAATTCGTCTAGAACCTCCCATGAAAGTGCAAACTCTTCTCAAAGTTCAAGAACTAGTTCCATCAAATGTTTTAAGTGTTTGGGCTATGGTCACATTGCTTCAAATTGCCCAATAATGAGGAACATGATCTTGAACCCTAAAGGAGAGGTTGAAAGTGAACATTCTTCTCCCCCCTCCCCTAAAAGTTCTTCCTCCCACATTTCTTCCCAATCTTCAAGTGAGGATGAAATCAAACCTAATGAAGGAGGTTTGTTGGTGGTTAGGCGCATGCTAGGCCAAGTGCCTAAAGAATTTGAAAACCAAAGAAAAAATATTTTTCACTCAAGGTGTCAAATCAACAACAAAACTTGCTCCCTCATAATTGATAGTGGAAGTTGTGTTAATGTGGCTAGCACAAGGGTTGTGGACAAACTTGGCTTGAAAACCATCACTCATGCCAAGCCTTGTAAGCTTTCTTGGCTTAGTGAGAAAGGTGAGATTAAAGTGGACAAACAAGTCCTTATTAACTTCTCCATTGGAAACTACAAAGATGAGGTATTATGTGACTTAGTGCCCATGGAAGCAACCCACATTTTATTAGGAAGGCCATGGCAATTTGATAGGAAATCTTTTCATGATGGTCATGCCAACAAATTTACCTTTAGCTTCCAAGGCAAAAAGATCACATTACTACCTCTTTACCAAGAGAAGTCAATGAGGACCAATTACAAATGATAAAGAAAAGAAAAGAAGAGAAGGCGCAAAAGAAGGCGCAAGGGCATGGCAATGAGTCCAAGAAGAGCATGATCACCCTCAAAGGGGTGAAGAAGGTAATGCTTGCCCAAAAATCCATCTTCCTAGCTTATCCTACTGAATCTTCCCCCTCCTTCCAAAACCCTCACTCTAGATGTCCCTTAGACTTGTCATTAGTCTTAGATGAGTTCAAAGATGTTTTTCAAGAACCTCCAAAGGGTCTCCCACCCATTAGAGGTATAGAACACCAAATTGATTTCATACAAGGCTCATCTTTGCCTAATAGGCCAACCTATCAGACTAGTCCCGAGGAGGCTAAGGAAATTCAAAAACAAGTGAATGAGTTGTTAGAAAAGGGGTGGGTGCAACACAGCATGAGTCCTTGTGCAATGCCCGTGATTCTTGTCCCCAAAAAGGATGGAACATGGAGAATGTGCATAGATTGTAGGGCTATCAACAACATAACCATCAAGTATAGGCATCCTATTCCTAGATTAGATGATTTGATTGATGAGTTGCATGGTGCAACCATATTTTCCAAAATAGACTTGAAGAGTGGGTACAATCAAATTAGAATCAAAGAAGGTGATGAATGGAAAACCTCTTTCAAGACTAAGTTTGGATTATATGAGTGGTTAGTCATGCCTTTTGTCTTGACCAATGCACCTAGTACATTCATGAGACTCATGCACCATGTTCTTAGAGAGTTCTTAGGGAAGTTTGTTGTGGTGTACTTTGATGACATTCTCATTTATAGTACGTCTCAAGATGACCACTTGCATCATTTAAGGAGTGTGTTAGAGACCTTAAGGAAGGCATCCTTGTATGCTAATATGGAGAAATGTGTGTTTGGGATGGATCATGTGATCTTCCTAGGTTTCAAAATAAATCAACATGGGGTCCATGTGGACCAAGAAAAAGTGATGGCCATCAAGGATTGGCCTCCCCCAAAGAATGTAAGTGAGCTTAGGTCTTTCCATGGGTTGGCTAGTTTTTATAGGAGGTTTGTGCCAAACTTTAGCACCATAGCCGCCCCTCTCAATGAATTGGTCAAGAAAGGTGTAGTCTATAAGTGGGGCAAAGATCAAGAAAAGGCTTTTGAAACTTTAAAACAAAAATTGATCAATGCACCACTCTTAGCCCTCCCTAACTTCTCCAAAACTTTTGAAATTGAGTGTGATGCATCCAATGTAGGCATTGGGGTCGTGCTTCTCTAAGAAGGGCACCCCATAGCCTATTTTAGTGAAAAACTCAAGGGGAGTCACATCAACTACTCCACCTATGACAAAGATCTTTATGCTCTTGTGAGAACTTTGTAAACTTGGCAATACTATCTTCTTTCAAAGGAGTTTGTGATACATAGTGACCATGAGTCACTCAAATTTTTGAAAAGCTAAGGCAAGTTAAATAAGAGACATGCTAGGTGGGTAGAGTTCTTAGAGCAATTCCCATATGTGATAAAACATAAGCAAGGAAAGGCTAACATTGTGGCGGATACACTTTCAAGAAGGCATTCCCTCCTTTCAATTCTTGAAACTAAATTTCTTAGTTTTGATCATATTAAGGAATTGTATCCAAGGGATGTTGATTTCTCCATTCTCAATGAGTGCCACCAAGGGGCTTACAAAGACTTTTACCTTCTCAATCAATATCTTTTCAAAGGTAAGAGACTTTGCATTACCCAAGGTTCCTTAAGAGCCTCACTCATTAGAGAGGCACATGACAGAGGATTAATGGGGCATTTTGGGCCAAACAAGACTTTGGAAGTCTTGAAAGAACACTTCTATTGGCTTCACATGAGGAAGCATGTAGATAGGCATTGCAAAAGTTACATAGCATTCATGAAAGCCAAGTCTAGAGTCCAACCCCATGGTCTTTACACTCCCTTGCCTATCCCTTCCAAGCCTTGGGTTGACATATCTATGGATTTTGTCTTAGGCCTCCCAAGGACCAAAAATGGTAGGGATTCCATTTTTGTAGTGGTGGATAGGTTCTCTAAGATGGCCCATTTCATTCCTTGCCATAAGATTCATGATGCAACTTATATTGCAAATCTTTTTTTCAAGGAAGTGGTAAGACTACATGGCCTACCTAGGTCCATTGTAAGTGATAGGGACTCCAAGTTCCTAAGCCATTTTTGGAGAACCTTGTGGGGTAAACTTGGCACCAAGCTTCTTTTCTACACCACTTGCCATCCCCAAAGTGATGGCCAAATCGAGGTGGTTAATAGAACCCTAAGGCAAATGCTATGATGTATGATAGTGCAAAACATTAGAGAGTGGGAGGAACTTCTTCCCCAAATAGAGTTTGCCTACAATAGGGTTGTGCATTCCACTACTTCTCATTCCCCTTTTAAGGTTGTGTATGGGTTTGTTGCAACCAGAATCGCGACGGGAAGGCGAACCGAAAAAATAAAACGGGTTTAAAAAGAGATTTGGAGTCGCCACCATAGTTATTCTAGAAAACTATGGAAAACCATAAAAATAAAACAAGTTTGCAAAAAACCAGATTTTGGATCCGGGAGTCGGTTACGCGTAAGGAAGGTGTTAGCACCCTATCGCACCCGCCCGAGGGCGGTACCTTTAATTAAAAATGCAAAGTTGATGTGATTTTCAAAATATTAATTTTTCCCAAAAATAATGACACAAATAATACTAAAAAGAAACAAAATTTTTTTTTTTTTTTGAGCCCGACAAGGATTGACCTTGGTCCTACGTATTCTCATTAAAAATGAGAAATCAGGGTTACGTAGTTCTTTAAAAATACTTTTTGCTTGAAAATGTTGATATTTTTGTATTTTGAAAATTTTGTATTTTTTTTTTGTATTTTTGAATTAATTGAAAATACGTGTCATACGACGCGGGCGGTCGGACAGACACTAAAAGAGAAAGAAATTTTTTTTTTGTATTTTTTAAAAATCAGTGTCACACGGTGCGGACGATCGGATAGACACAATAAATCTAAAATAATTTTTTTAGGTTTTCCTATTTTTGTAATTTTGATAACTTTCAAAAATATTTGTTTTTTTTTAAATAAATAAGTAAAAAAAAAGAATAATAAAAAAGATAAATAAATAAAAGATGAAATTATTTCAGAAGGATAAAAGTAAAAAATAAAATATGAGAGTGCATGAGTGATTAGAGAGAGGTACATGGAGTAAATTGGGTGTGTACAATAAAAATGATAGTGTAACAAGTAAATATAAAACAAGCCCAAAAATACTATAAGGCATGCAAGGGGAGTGGGGTCAGTAAACATGGTGGTGCCGTAAGCAAATATTGGGAGGTGTGTGCATAGTGAAGCAAGGGCTGTAATTAAAAAAAGCAGGGGGGTGCGCAAGGATAAAGAGAATGGAGGTGCGGGAAGGAAGCAAACATGATCAGACTCAAAATGCAAGAGAGTGAGAATATTAAAATGGTGGTGCACGAAGAGAAGAAATGATAAACATGGAGGTGCAGAGATAAAAAAGGGGGGTGCGCTGTGAAAAAACGTGTGGCATATGGAACCAAACGACTTAAACCTAACTACTCAAAGAAACAAGAGGCAAGCCTCATTTCTCCCTCGACACCAAGACCCGTCACCGTTCACCTACCACCAGCACACCATTTCCATCTCTGCCTCGCCGCACCGGGGACGTCGGTGACGACGCCGGTGACGACGCCGTTGACAACGCTGTCCACCACCAAAAAACACCGGTGACCACGCATCTCCTTCTTCTTTCTTCTCCAACGCGCGCGAGACAGGGGCTGCACTCATCCCCTTCATGGCCTCGAGGACTCGCCTATCGGAGATCGTCATCAGCGGGTTCAGCCACCTCAAGGTCATCGTCGGTCCCGCCGTCACCGTCGAGGGAATCGCGACGCCGCTGGCGCGCGAGGAGTCCGCGGCTCGTCACCACGCGACCATCCCTCCTCCGTTCTCACGACCGCACGCGACTAGGTTCGAGAACGCCACGCGGCCACACTCCACCGTCGACGAGCTTCGATTCGCCGGCGGCGAGGCCGCCGATGGGGGTTTCTCTTCTCTTGGTTTTCTGTTTCGACTTGTGCTAGGTTGATGATGAGAAATGTGAGAGTTTGTGTGCTTTTTGGGATTGGAATTGGGGTTTCGGTTTAGTGTGAACGGAGACCGCAGTTTGAAATGATGACGAATATGCGTGATTGTGGTTGTTTGCTTGTGAGTTCTATTTGCAGGTGTTGTGATGTTGAGGTGGTATGGATGTGATTCGGGGAAAGGTTAACAGAGGGTGGATTTTTGATGGGGATGGAAAAATGGTGAGGAGGTCAATTTGTTGAGTCAATCAATCTGAGGATGAAGGTGTCGTTTTTTTTTTGTTTTACAAAGAACACTATCAGAAAAAGTCCCCATGAGTGAAGAAGATGAAGGTCCTAAATGAAGGGATCTCTGATGATATTTATTGTGCCTCTCCTCTGTTCCTTTCCCACTGTTCTTTTCCCACCTCGAGAAGTGGGATAAGGTTGAAAGCAGATGTTGCTTCCTGCTCCTTCCTTCTTCAGCCATCATGACCATGACCAACTAGCTACCACTAGCTATCAGAAACCTTACGTTAACTCTTGGTCTTCTCTTTTTTTTTCATTTCATTTTTTTTTCTTAAGTAATAAAAAGTAAAAAGGGAAAATAAAGAAAATTGTAAATAAAATAAAAATAAATAAAATAAGATTAAACCAAAAAATGAAAAAATAAAAAAATAAAATAAAAATAAAATAAAAATAAAACAAAATAAAAATATAAAACAAAATAAAATAAAAATAGAATAATAATAAAAAATAAAAAATAAAAAATAAAAAAATAAAAGTAAAATAAGATGAAAAGTAAAATAAGATTATGAGAAAAAAAGGTAAAATACATTATAATCCGGACAAAATTGGGTTTTGACAGCTGCCCCTCTTTACTTAGATTTTATTAGATAATATGAAAAGGTGACATTTTCAAATTATCGCAGTAAAAGGTAAGTAAAGATAAAGACACTAATTTTGTCCAGATTTTCAAGAGGAAAAAGATGAGTAAAAATCAGTTCACACGGATCTGACGACCAATTTCGTGAAGAGGCTCATGATATGAAAAGTAAAAACAAGACTCAACCATTCCACAGGAGAGGGTCTTAATGTGACAAAGAAATTAATTACCATTCCATTGGAGAGGGTCTTAATGTGACAAAGAATTTAATGACCATTCCATTGGAGAGGGCTTTGATGTAAACAAGAAAATCAATGACCATTCCATCGGAGAGGGCCTTAATGTGACAAAAATCAATGACCATTCCATTGGAGAGGGCCTTGATAAAGAAAGAAAACAATGACCATTCCATCGAAGAGGGTCTTGCTGTAAACATAAGAAAATCAATGACCATTCCATCGGAGAGGGCCTTGATGTAAACATAAGAAAATCAATGACCATTCCATCGGAGAGGGTCTTACTGTAAACATAAGAAAATCAATGACCATTCCATCGGAGAGGGCCTTGATGTAAGGAAAGAAAACAATGACCATTCCATCGGAGAGGGTCTTGATGTAAACATAAGAAAATCAATGACCATTCCATCGGAGAGGGCCTTGATGTAAACATAAGAAAATCAATGACCATTCCATCGGAGAGGGCCTTGATGTAAAGAAAGAAATCAATGACCATTCCATCGGAGAGGGTCTTGATGAAAGGAGGATCTGGACTTGACCAATCCCAAGGAGGGGGTCGTTGTCCGAAAGGAGAACACAAGAGTTGACCATTCCTAAGGAGAGGGTCGCGAGATAGGCTTAGCGGGCCAAGTGAGATGGGCTTTGTGGGCCAAATTAAGCTAGGATTGGGGGCCAATACGAAATTGGACTTGGTGGAGCAATACGGATTTGGGCTTGGTGGACCAGTACGAAATTGGGCTTGGTGGGCCAGACAAAACTGGGCTTGATGGGCCAGTACGAAACTGGGCTTGGTGGGCCAGACAAAATTGGGCTTGATGGGCCAGTACGGAACTGGGCTTGGTGGGCCAATACGAAACTGGACTTGGTGGAGCAGTACGGATTTGGGCTTGGTGGACCAGTACGAAACTGGGCTTGGTGGGCCAGACAAAACTGGGCTTGATGGGCCAGTACGAAACTGGGCTTGGTGGGCCAGACAAAATTGGGCTTGATGGGCTAGTACGAAACTAGGCTTGGTGGCCAGTACGAAACTGGGCTTAGAGGATATATAGGTCTTTGAAGATGATCCTTAATTTGAGAAAACTCAAGATGATTTTTGTAGATTGATTCCTTCAGAAGAAACAACGGTTGAAGATGTATGTTGCATGAAAATGTTCGCTTATTCAGGATGTCAAGGTTTTTGCTTTTCAAATCTTGTGTCAACACACGACATGATGACATGACATGCAAATGGTTGTGCATGATAGAAAGCATGTTTTCTCATTTTTAAGCACAAGGGATCAAAACATTATTGTAGAGATCAAGATCATGAAATGCATGAATGCATGATGAAAAACTTGTTATGCTCTACCTTTTGAAAATTTTTGCTAGAGTCAATTATTCTCTTTTCAATCATCAAACTCATTGTTGTGGAGATATGTAGGATGAAAATCAACCTATTTTGAAATGGAGTAATGATTGCAAGAGATAGTTAACAAGGCGTTCAAACATTGGTAGCCATGTTTCAAAGAGAAGAAACAAGTTGTTGAAACTTTGACAGAATGTTGAAACCCCAACTTAATAAGGAGAAAACAAGTTGTAGAACCTTGACAGAGCATAAAAACCCTGACTTAAACAAGAGAGACAAGGTGTCGAAACCTTGGTGCAATGATTAGGGTGTTGTAACCCCGATATGTAGGAGAAACAAGGTGTCAAAACCTTGGTGCAATGATTAGGGTGTTGTAACCCCGATATGTAGGAGAAACAAGGTGTCGTAACTCCGATATGCATGAGAAACAAGGTGTCGTAACCTTGGTGCAGGGATCAAGGTGTCGTAACCCCGATATGCATGAGAAACAAGGTGTCGTAACCTTGGTGCAGGGATCAGGGTCTCGTAACCCCGATATGCATGAGAAACAAGGTGTCGAAACCTTGGTGCAGGGATCAGGGTGTCGTAACCCCGATATGCATCAAAAGTTGAATGCTTGATGAAAATAATGTTGGTTGTGTTTTGTCTTTTGATTATTCTATGCAAGTATGAGCCAACTGTTTCATTTGCAATCATCAAACTCATATTTATTTTCAATGTTTCATGAAAGTGAGGAATGCCACATTTATCGAGGTCTAACATCTGAAATGAGTACATCTTTGATTCTCTCTTTTATGATATTAGTGCACGCATGTTTGAATTCACAAGTGAGTAAAAGCTAGAAATGTTTGGAAAGAGTGTGCAGGGGACTAAGATAGTCGTGCAGGCATGTTGTCTCCACACACCCTTCAAAGGAGAAGCAATATGTGAATGTCAGGTTGAAAAACGTAAGAATCCCGAAAATTGCCCCAATTTTGGTGTATGGAAAAAGGGTATGAACGAGGGATGTTGTTTCAAAAGGGGTAGTAGAAATGGAAGGGATTAGGTGAAAAGGATTGCCCTAGTTGGTTTATTTTTCTTTCACTTGCCTTCGAATAGATAATAGGTGTTCCCTTCTTCACGAGACATTATTTTTCTTTCATTTTTTCTTCACTTTTGAAATCAACTCTTTGGTCTGATCAATTTATTGAAAAACTTTTTATTTTATTTCTTTTGAAGCATTATCCAAACAACATGTATGAAATTTTAGATGGCTTAGAAGGGGTCGGATGAGATGACGAGGACCGACTAGGGAGCTGACCCAGTTTGATTCAGTCTCAGGGCACCAAGTATGCTTGGGCTCGCCCCAGCTATTGATGACATGAAGAAAATGATAGGGACTTCAAAAGTTGGCCCAACTTGAGAGTATGGATTGGCTTCAGGGTACCAAATGTGTTTGACTTCCCCATTTATTGATGAAAGGGTTAGACAAATGAAGAGGACTTCAAAGATTTCTCTAATTTGAGGACCTGGATTGACACACAAATTGTGTTTGATCTGCCCCAATTATAGTAAGGCATGAAGAGGTTGAAATGTGGTAGGGACTCTAGACGTTGCCTCTAGTGTAACCATGATGGTTAGGGTGAAATTGCCCTATCTTGGGATAAATGACAAGTCATATGAATGGTGAAATGAAGCAACTGTCTAGTTTGGATTTTAGAGAAAAAGGTTAGACAATTGTATGAAATTATTGGATAAGTTTGGGCTGACAGTAGAGGATATGGTAGGAAATGAAGATGAATCCATGAAGAGGGTGAGAACGAAACAACGAAGGAGGATGCCCCTTATCTAATTGATTAACCAGGCTTATTTTAAGGAGCTCTAGGCACATGCGAATGAAAAACTGTCTGAATCACTGAAAGCAAATCTCAAAACCTATTTTTCAATTTTTATTTTTTCCTTTTTTTTTGCTTAGGGACAAACCTTTCAGCACGTCAAAATGATTTCCATGACTTAAACTTTTTGAAAGGTACCGACAATCAGTCTTGGATCTGTGTGGGCTTTATTATGCTTGTATCGTGGTCAAGGCTAAGGGTATGAAAGCAAATGTGGATAGTAAAAACTCAAAAAGATGTGATGGTATCTTGGAAGAATGATCTTTGAATAATGCTGCATCATAAATTCATTTGCCTCTTATGTGTTCATCATTTCTCTTTTTTTTTTCTCTAAACATCGATTCTCTTTTTTTTTTCTTCTTGATGTAACCAAATCATCATCATCATCATTTTTTTGTCTTTTTCAAATTTTTTTGATTCTGATGGATTTTTTTATTGGTGAACCGTCTATCAAACAAGAGTGCAAACCATCAATGTGAGGTGATCCTTGTTCAAGGTAATTTGAAAGAAAAATATTTGCTCTTTTAAGTCTCAAAGGGGTAACAAAGGATCACACTTTGTGTTTTATGATAAAGAAACATGGCCACACATCATTTCCAAAACATGATTATTTTTCTTTCAAGAAATTTTAACTCAAGAAAAAAAAATGGTTCATGTTACAGTTTGTCCCTTGCTTTTTTTCTTTTTTTTATTCTCTTTTTTTTTTGCCTAAACCACCCTTTCAGGTTTTCAGTCTAGCAGACATTTTTTTTTTTTTAATTTTCAAGCTAAGAGATTTGCTCGCAGTCTATCCAGGCCCGTGTGCCCCTTTTATGTTGATCCTCCATGAAATTCAAAATGTAGGGTTTATGGTGAAAATGTAATGAAAAAAAAGGATGAGTTTGAAAATATCATGTTATGCAGATTAGACAAATGCTTCAAAAGATATGATATCAAACATTATCTATTCATTCAACCTACTGATTTGACCAAAGCATGTTTTTTTTGTTTTTTTTTTTGCCAAAACTGTCTTTTTTGGTTTTGAGTCTAGCAAATTTTATTTTCTTTTCTCATTTTCCTTTTTTTTTAATGAAATTTTTTTGTCTCGATGGATTCAAGGACCACCCAACAAGTGTAGACAAGGATAAACTTAGAAAATTTGCTAACTCTAAGGGTTTATGTTTATCAACTTGGGTAATGTCAATGTTGATATGACAAATCCTTCATTGTAGGGAAGCTGAAGGATGGACTGTTTCAAACCATGTGCACACGAACGTCTCAAAAGAAAAAGTCAAGTCGTTATCCTTGATTAAATATTTGACCCCAAAAAAGCGTGACACCCCATTATTCTCTTTTTTTTTAAAAGAAGTGAATTCGATGATTTGCGAGAAAAACAAGTGACTCAAAATGTGACAACCCTTTTTATTTCCTTCCTCTCTTTTGCAGAGTCTGTTTATTCATATGAGGTGAGATGCATGATATGGATTAAAAAAATTATGTACATGCCACTATGACTAAAAACAACAATTGCAACGCGAGTTTGTGCCCAAGAGGCACTTACTCACTTGTATGTCGACGCGATTAAAGAGTACCATGCATGATATGCAACTAATTGAAAAAAACCTACATGAGATGTAATGCATGTGCCTCGAGAGGCATTTATTCCCATGATATGATGATGAAATGTGATACAACTATTTGGAAACATCATGCATGATATGCAGAGTGATATAATGAAATGCATGAATGCGGAGTGACATAATGAAATGCATGTTTATGCCTCAAGAGGCGCTTATTTTCATGAGATGTGATGTATGATAAAAAATGCTATGCGTGATTGTGCCTCAATAGGCACTTATTCACATGTACATTATGCACACCACAAGATGATGATTAAAGCAAGCAATCTCCCTTTGTGCTCAATAGAGGTTTGGCGCTTAAGGTCTAGGGTGAAGTACATGCGCTCACCGGGATGGTTCCCTAAACTTAAGGATCAAGGTCACTAGAGTTATGGCCCACTTCATGATATTTCCCATAATAGTTGGTATACAACAAAGAGTGAGAGTACCAAGGAAACAAGCAAACTCTAGTTGGGGTTCTCACAATGACCACTTGGGAAGTTCATCCACTGTGGCACTGCTACACAATCCCCTCTAATTCTAAGTTACATAGACCCGGGTATAGGGCCCCACTCATGATATGCACAATGTGTGTGTGAAGGGAGAATGATGCATACCCAAACCCCCACCTGCAAAACAACCAGAAAATTTCCCAGGCAAGTAGAGCAATTCCATATATATCAAAATAAGTAAAGTAATTCACACACGATTAATCCAAAAAAAAAATATATACAAACACATATAAAGACAAGAATACACAAATGAAAGAAATGGGGAAAGAAAACATTAGGAAAATCACATCAAGTTTACATATCTAATTAAATGGCTTGACTCTCTAGGGTCCCCAGTGGAGTCGCCAGCTGTCGCAACCGGAATTGCGACGGGAAGGCGAACTGAAAAAATAAAACGGGTTTAAAAAGATATTTGGAGTCGCCACCATAGTTATTCTAGAAAACTATGGAAAACCATAAAAATAAAACAAGTCTACAAAAGACCAGATTTTGGATCCGGGAGTCGGTTACACGTAGGGAAGGTGTTAGCACCCTACCGCGCCCGCCCGAGGGCGGTACCTTTAATTAAAAATGCAAAGTTGATGTGATTTTCAAAATATTAATTTTTCCCAAAAATAATGACACAAATAATACTAAAAAGAAACAAAATTTTTTTTTTTATTTTTGGGCCCGACAAGGATTGACCTTAGTCCTACGTATTCTCATTAAAAATGAGAAATCAGGGTTACGTAGTTCTTTAAAAATACTTTTTGCTTGAAAATGTTGGTATTTTTGTATTTTGAAAATTTTGTATTTTTTTTTTGTATTTTTGAATTAATTGAAAATACGTGCCATACGACGCGGGCGGTCGGACAGACACTAAAAGAGAAAGAATTTTTTTTTTTGTATTTTTTAAAAATCAGTGTCACACGGTGCGGACGACCGGATAGACACAATAAATCTAAAGATAATTTTTTTAGGTTTTCCTATTTTTGTAATTTTGATAATTTTCAAAAATATTTGTTTTTTTTAAATAAATAAGTAAAAAAAAGAATAATAAAAAAGATAAATAAATAAAAGATGAAATTATTTCAGAAGGATAAAAGTAAAAAATAAAATATGAGAGTGCATGAGTGATTAGAGAGAGGTACATGGAGTAAATTGGGTGTGTACAATAAAAATGATAGTGTAACAAGTAAATATAAAACAAGCCCAAAAATACTATAAGGCATGCAAGGGGAGTGGGGTTAGTAAACATGGTGGTGCTGTCAGCAAATTTTGGGAGGTGTGTGCATAGTGAAGCAAGGGCTGCAATTAAAAAAAACAGGGGGGTGCGCAAGGATAAAGAGAATGGAGGTGCGGGAAGGAAGCAAACATGATCAAACTCAAAATGTAAGAGAGTGAGAATATTAAAATGGTGGTGCACGAAGAGAAGAAATGATGAACATGGAGGTGCAGAGATAAAAAAGGGGGGTGCGTTGTGAAAAAACGTGTGGCATATGGAACCAAATGACCTAAACCTAATTGTTCAAAGAACCAAGAGGCAAGCCTCATTTCTCCCTCGACACCAAGACCCGTCACCGTTCACCTACCACCAGCACACCACTTCCATCTCTGCCTTGCCGCACCAGGGACGTCGGTGACGACGCCGGTGACGACACCGTTGACAACGCTGTCCACCACCAAAAAACATCGGTGACCACGCATCTCCTTCTTCTTTCTTCTCCAACGCAGGCGAGACAGGGGTTGCACTCATCCCCTTCATGGCCTCGAGGACTCGCCTGTCGGAGACCGTCGTCAGCGGGTTCAGCCACCTCAAGGTCGTCGCCGGTCCCGCCGTCACCGTCGAGGGAATCACGACGCCGCTGGCGCGCGAGGACTCCGCGGCTCGTCACCACGCGACCATCCCTCCTCCGTTCTCACGACCGCACGCGACTAGGTTCGAGAACGCCACGCGGCCACACTCCACCGTCGACGAGCTTCGATTCGCCAGCGGCGAGGCCGCCGACGGGGGTTTCTCTTCTCTTGGTTTTCTATTTCGACTTGTGCTAGGTTGATGATGAGAAATGTGAGAGTTTGTGTGCTTTTTGGGATTGGAATTGGGGTTTCGGTTTAGTGTGAACGGAGACCGCAGTTTGAAATGATGACGAATATGCGTGATTGTGGTTGTTTGCTTGTGAGTTCTATTTGCAGGTGTTGTGATGTTGAGGTGGTATGGATGTGATTCGGGGAAAGGTTAACAGAGGGTGGATTTTTGATGGGGATGGAAAAATGGTGAGGAGGTCAATTTGTTGAGTCAATCAACCTGAGGATGAAGGTGTCGTTTTTTTTTTTTGTTTTGCAAAGAACACTATCAGAAAAAGTCCCCATGAGTGAAGAAGATGAAGGTCCTAAATGAAGGGATCTCTGATGATATTTATTATGCCTCTCCTCTGTTCCTTTCCCACTGTTCCTTTCCCACCTCGAGAAGTGGGATAAGGTTGAAAGCAGATGTTGCTTCCTGCTCCTTCCTTCTTCAGCCATCATAACCATGACCAGCTAGCTACCACTAGCTATCAGAAACCTTACTTAACTCTTGGTCTTCTCTTTTTTTTTCATTTCATTTTTTTTCTTAAATAATAAAAAGTAAAAAGGGAAAATAAAGAAAATTGTAAATAAAATAAAAATAAATAAAATAAGATTAAACCAAAAAATGAAAAAATAAAAAAATAAAATAAAAATAAAATAAAAATAAAACAAAATAAAAATATAAAACAAAGTAAAATAAAAATAGAATAATAATAAAAAATTAAAAATTAAAAATAAAAAAATAAAAGTAAAATAAGATGAAAAGTAAAATAAGATTATGAGAAAAAAAGGTAAAATACATTATAATCCGGACAAAATTGGGTGTTGACAGAGTTCAATCCCCTAACTCCCTTATACCTCCTTCCCCTTCCCACTCATGAGGCATGGACTTGCCAAGATGGTGAGGCCAAAGCCAAGTACATCCAAGACTTGCATTCACAAGTCAAGGAAACCATTGAGAGGAGAGTTAAGAAACAACAAGAGGATGGTAATAAGTGAAGAAAGGAAGTCATATTCCAAGAGGGAGATTGGGTTTGGCTTCACTTGAGAAAGGAGAGATTCCCTACTCAAAGGAAGTCTAAGCTCCTCCCTAGAGGGGATGGCCCCTTTCAAGTCATTAGGAGAATTAACAACAATACTTATGAGTTAGACTTACCCCCAAGCTACAACATAAGTAACTCATTTAATGGTTGTGACCTTTCTCCTTTTGATGTAAGGTTTAAGAATTCGTGGTCGAATTCTCTCCAAGAAGGGGAGGATGATGAAGGTGTGACCACCTCCTTAGAAGCTCCCTCAAGAAGGATCACTAGAAGCATGTCTAGAGGGGAGTCTTCTATTCCATCACCTTTATCTTTGTTTTGCATTACTTTAGTTTGAATTCCCTAAGTTGGTTTCTAGTTGACTTATTTTGGTTGACTTGTTAACTTTGATCCAAAGTTGACCTTTGACCAAGATTAGATTAACTTAAACCAACATGCTAATCCTTGTTTGTCTTGTTTTGTAGGTAATTAAGAGAAAGTAGAGCATGGCTAGGTGGCACTTGGTGATTGGAGCACTTGGATGAAGTGGAAGAGAGAGGAAAGCCAAAAAAGCATAAAGCAAAAGCAAAAGTAGACATGTACCTCGTCTCCTTTTGCCTTTGTGGTTTATGCCTTAGAAGGTCACTTGGTCTCCTTCCTCTTTTGGCCTAGAATCCTCATGGGAATGCCTCCACCAATCATCTCCCTTCACTTGGCCAAGACTCACTCTCACATTAGGTTTAGGGTTTGCTAGTTAATCCTTTTTCATGTTTTTGTATTTGCTAAAGGACCCCTATGAACTCCTATTTAAAGGGTGCTCCTTGTCTTGTAAAAGGGTTGATCATTTGTTATAAACTTTGTGCATTCAACCACCAATTTTCAGGAACTCTCCTTCCTAGAAGTGAACTCACCTTTGCCTTATCTTGCTTGCAAGTGGCGGCACCATCACTCATCTCTAGGGCTTGGTTGGCTTAGATCCCCCCCTATGAGTGGCGTGCTTCTTCCATTCTTCATCTTCTATGCTTTCCATTTTTATTGTTTCTTCTTTCATTTTGCTCTTTAAGTGTTGTTATTGCCGTGTGTGTTTAAGCTTGAATCCAACTCTCTTCTTCCTTTCATGAGCTTGAGAAATGAACATTCACATCTAGATAGCATGCTATCTTAATGTCCAGTGAGAATTTTCAAAAAGTTTTCTTAAACAACTTCGCCATATTCATAACTCTAAAAGGAAACAAGATAATCCTTCATCAATTTATACTTTGGTCAATAAATTTTGACATTAATTTCGTTTTGTATTATTTTATAAGAAATCCATAGTGCATAATATACCTAATTTTTATTTTACCATATCTGTTTTGAGTTATTTTGTATTAGATCTATAATGCATAATATATCTACATTTTATTTAAAGAATGATCCCATTTTTTGTATTATTTTTTACGGGATCCCAGTACATAATATATCTTCATAAGCATGATATCAAATAATTCATTTTAATTTCATGTTATAAACACTATTTTTAAATTCATAAATTTGACAATTTATTATCAATCAATTTTCTTTTTCATATAAATATAAAGATAAAATTCTTTTTCCATAACACAATAGTAGTTTTAGTATGACAAATTATTTTATAATTATTTTCATACAAAACACTTAAAATATATACATGATATAGAACATCTTTATCAATGGTAAGAGTAGACAATATTAAAGCATAAATTAATATAACAACAAAAACATTAGCTATAGACATCACAAAAAATTATTCAATGAGAAGGAATTTCACTTATCCATAATTTCATTTATTGTTACAAATAGGAGTAGAACAATTATACACATCAACTTTTAGGCTTAGTTGAGGCTGATTTAATTATAACCATACCAAACACATTAGTTCATAACAAGTGTTTTTAGTCTTCCCTTTTATATTGTCTTTAATTTTAGAAATGAATGCAAACGAGTAATCAAAAATAGAAATGATAAGATTTTTCTTTCTAAGAATGTTAGAAAAATGATTACTCAAATAATACTATTAATAATAAAAATATGAAATAACATAATAATAAATATTAGAGCAATAATAACACTAAGACATATATATATATATATATATATATATATATATATATCAATGAATATTAATCAGAGATCAACAATTATAATAACAATAAAAAATAAAAAATAAACAAGGAAAGGAGTAGATATATCCCAGGATTGAGGCATGCATAGTGTTATCATTAGAGAGAAAATGCTCTCACTACACAGGGCAATACAAATACACAATACACAATCATATGTGTTTCAAATCACACATGCTTCTCTCAAGATACAACAACTTGTCAGATCGATCGAGTGCACAAATGATCTCCGAACCTTATGAACACCATTGTCTTAAAGATAATATAGAGAAGAAAAGAAGAACATTGTTTTAGAAAACTCTAGTTTTTGTTGTCTTTGTTGTATCTTTTCCCATGCACATAGGTGGTATTTATAGGTAGAAAATGAGACACAAGAGTAAATAGTAATAAGAAATATAGTCGTTAATCATAAATAACATTAACTCATAAAATTAAAAGGTCCATAAAATATGAGTAACAGTAGAATTTTTATTTTTATTATTTATTTTTTAAATTATATTAAAATATTTTCAACATAAACCACTCAAATCCATTGCATGCTGCAAACATTCCTTATCCATTTCTAACAACAAGAATGGAACACGCAGTGAGCACTAAGCTTCAATGGAACAAGAGACATTTGCAACAAGAAGCAATATGCATGTTTCCCCAATTTCTAGAATTTATTATTTATTGTGACAAGAAAAAAACAACATTTAACATCTTAATTATACAATAGAATCAACATCTATAACACAATGCACATGACCATAACTTGTAACTTATAATGAAGCAAATCCTAATATGGCCACAACTAAAATCTATAGTTTCTTGCATCACAAAAGTTTCAATTAGGTTTATATACATGTGAACGTGGTCGAATTCAACAACACATCATCATGGCAATCCTTAATACATTTGTCTATGAATATTTAGGAGTGCAATCAAGCTTTAAAGATTAGAAAAATCAATACACTTAAAGATTCAAATCACATAAAGCACCTTTCAAGTAGACGTAGCTAATTCTCCCAACTACTTCCATTTAGACTCGCTTTGCAATTCTATTGTAATTCTAAATATATCATATTCAATATGCATCATTATATCCCTCTTATTAGGCATTAATGTATTATACATCCAACTTCGATTTTTACAAATATCCATAGTCTATCGTATAACAAAGTGCATCATTCAACTAATAAATAAATTTGAAAAAGTTAAGACTAGATTTATTGGAAAGAAAGAGAGAATGATATATTGAGAAGCTCTTATCAACAATATTCTTATTTAGTGAATATAAATGATTTCAATGAATTAGAGATTAATTTAATGACTGGAATTAGTTACTAATTTAGTTACTGATTTCAATGACTAAATTAGTAACCAAGTTGAGTAGCTAAAAATTTGGTTACTAAATTAGTCATTAAATTGAAAAAAAAAAATTGTCACTCATTTAGTCACTAAATTCAGTCACCATGTATTATTTTTTTAATAATAGTGACTGATTTAGTCGCTAATTTTTTATGACTTAGAATTCAAATACCAAATTGGTCACTAATTTACAAAATAAATCTGGTCACTAATTTAGTCACTTACAATGACCAATATTTTTTGTCGCTAAAATTGGTCACAATTTCATGTTTTTCTTGTAGTGAAATTATACACTTTTTAAAATATCAATTTAATTACTTGATATCAGCAAGTAACATGGTTGGCTTTTTATAAAATATTTGATAATTTTATATGTAATTTTAGTTTCAATAACGTTCCTAATTATTAGAGTTACATTGTTAATCATATAATCGCAAAACTGATATTTAAGCATAAGAAGTATGTAAGTATATATTATGTATTTATAGTCTTCCATACAAAATTAAATGTAGTTTTTCAAAATCAAAACTCCATAAAAAAGTGTGTGGAATATACACAATACAAAAAATATATACGTATTAAGTTATTAATCCCTACACAGTTCATAAGTTGTCTCATTGTTGTCCTTCTTTTCTACTTACACTATCCTTTGCTCACATATATATACATTAAATCAAGATTTTCAAAATCCTCCTTTAAATTAGTTAATTCTATCTCTAGCTGATTAACTTTGTTTTTTAGCCAGTTATTTAATCCTTTTAATTGATTATTTATGACAACATTCCTATTTGATTCATCATGCAATTCCTCAATCATTCTTATCTTTTAAGGACAAAAAACTTGCCTAACTTGATGATGATGATGACTCATAGCCAACCATGAGACACAAGTTTGCCTCCTCACTTTCTTCTTTGATGAACAACTACTTGTTGAATCATCATTATCACCCTCAAGCTATATATGCATGTTTCTCCTTGGACTTTTTTTCTTGTTTCCTATCAACACCTTTATCCTTGTTTTGGTTAAAGTTTGGGCCTTCCATCTTGATGTGTCCTTGTTTTCCAACACTATAACAAGTAAATTTAGGAGTACTATTGAATTCATTTGTTTTAGAACTATACCTCCTTTGAGTCTCTTTGTTACTTCTTCTCTTATGATACTTTACAACTTCTTGACAATGAGATTTAGATTTTTGTTTTCACTAAGCTCAATCACATTTTCATCTGACATATCATTCTTCTTGGTGCATGACTTCAAGGTAATGTTCTTTACTTTTTTCTCACTACTCTCTTGTCAATTTAGCCTATTCACTTCAATTTCATGTTCCCCAATGATAAGTGTCTAGTTTAAGTAAAATTGCATGTCATTTAGACATTTATCTTGTATGATGTTGATATAAATCTTATTAAAATAACCCCTTTTTTACTTTAATTACATTATAAGGAGTAGAGAAGTTATAAAAAGTCAAAACTGATATGTTTATGCTATATTTATAGGTAAAATGAAGGAAATTAAGAAGATGACACTAAGTGTCGTAAGGTAATTTCCTAAAGATTCAAATATGTGACTGATGCGGTTGAGCAATACAAATGATGTTGAGCGCCACAAAGGCGATGAAGGAAACCATCATGAGAGGAAAACCTCAAGCAACCATCTTTGAAAAGATCTGGAATATAACTTTTATAACCCAAGCCTAAAATGTGCAGCTTAAGCCATAAGATAGGTGGTTTGAAAAGATCTAGAATGAAACCTCTACGGCTAAGTGTCAAAGCTGGAGCTAGAGCAACACACTATCTTTCTATAAAAATAGTGCATGCCTCATTTATTTATATGTTGATCTTGTAGATCATTTTAGAGAGAGAAACTCCATAGAGAGCTTAGGTATATATTAGAAAATATTTTGTAATGATCATTATGAGCAACTAACTTCTTCCTAGTTAGGATTGGATGTAACTTCTAAACTCTTTGTACTGCACTTATTTTTATATATGTTATGTTCTTATTTTATGTGTTGGTTATTTGATTTGTTCTCATTGCTTTGGTAACTTGGCCAATCATCATACTTGATCAACATTAGATACAATAGGAACTGGTTTAATGTTTAGATCAAATCAAATCTCCTAATGTTTGGTCGGTACCATGGATGGATCTACAACTTTAGCTGGTTTAAAGAGTCTTGTTTGTTAATGCAATGGTTCCTCCATTTGGGTGGGAATTAGCCTACCTCTAGCACCCTTAGGTTCTAATACTACAAGAATGGGGTTAGAATTACAATTAAGAGTACTTCCAAGAACACTAAAATATAGAACATAACTTATAGATAATCAAGGGCAGTGCAACTGAGTGAAAGAAGTCAAGTTCAATCCCAACACCACCAGTGCAATAAGGGCTTTTTGCCCCGGTTATTTTCCGCATTTTGCCTCGGGTCTGGAACCGAGGCATATTGGGGCGAGGCCAAAAGGTAAACCTTTTGGCCTCGGTTATCACCCGAAGCCATAGACCCAGTTTTATGCCTCGGTTGTTTTGAAACCGGTGCCATATACACAACTTTCTGCCTCGGGTCAGTTAGGACCGAGGCCATAGGTAATAAATATTTTTTTTTAATTCAAATTTTCGCAGGCCACCATGCCAGACTGAACCTCACCCTTTTGCTCGCTCATGGCTGCTGTAGAGTTATCACAGCACATAACCAAAGAAGCAAAAACCTTAAACAAAACACAGCACACTTGTTCCACCTTAAGCATTCTACAACATCAGCATTTTATTTGGTTACATAGAACAGGGATTTTGATTCATTGATTCATTGACTCATCCCATTAATGTTCTAAATGACAGAGATAACCCCTTGCGTGCCAAGCTTCCCCTGTCCATTGGCCACCTGGTCCTCTGTAAACCCACCTGGTCGGAAATCCCCTTCGATCATTCTCTCCCCAAATATCTCCAACGCTTTAGAACCCGCAGCACCCTCTTTGATACCCTCCACGAACTGCTTCAAGTCCAACCCCGCGTGCTTGATCACCCTGCATTCAAACCAAAACACAAACTGCAGGAGAGTAGAACAACCCAAGATCACTCCATCTCCGCGACTTTCTCTCCCTCCATCTCCGCCGGTGCCGTTGGAGGTCTCCGCGACTTTCTCTCCCTCCATCTCCGCCGGTGCCGCCATTCCAACCTGCGATGCTCTCACCTGCCTCTCAGAAACGTTCCCGTTGGAGGTCTCCGCGACTTTCTCTCCCTCCATCTCCACCGGTGCCGCCATTCCAACCTGCGATGCTGTCGCCTGCCTCTCCTTCGCCGCCAAGCACGGCCTCGGCGTGCGCGCCATCGCGTTGGAAGTCACCGACGCGGAAGTCGCTTTGATCTGCTCGTCCACGGAGGTCTCCACGACTAGGCGAAGGACCACGAGGCCATAGTTGGGGCGATCGGAGGCGTCGACGAGGGAGGATTCGACGCGGCGGCGGGGCTCGGGCGCCGATGACAGCGTGTGGAAGATTTTAGGGAAGGCTCGTGCTCGCAGAGAGAGAGAGAGAGAGGCGTTGGTGGTGCGGGGCGGAAGAAGGATTCGCGAATTTTGAACCCTAAATAAAGAGTATGGCTTCGGTTGTTAGAGGAACCGAAGCCATTGACCCCCTTTTGGCACTGGGTCTCCTTGGACTGAGGCCTATACCCCTGACTTTCAGCAACTTTTTGGCTTTGGGTCCTATTGGACCGAGGCCTATACCCCTCTTTGGCACCGGTTTTGAGCGAACCGGGGCCTATACCCCTCTTTGGCTTCAGGTATTTGGAGAACCGAGGCCTAAAACTTGACTCTAATAACAAAAATGCCACCGCGCCATTATATGCTTCGGTTTCTGGTCAACCGAGGCATATAAGGCGAGGTAAAATGGGAATTCTGCACTAGCACCTTAATCAATATCACTTATCTTTATCTATATTTAAACGTTTTTTCAAAACTGTCAAACCTTTATTATTGTTTTATTACAAACTTGATTAGATTATACATTACTATTTCAAACCAAATCCCTGTGGATATTACTTTGTTATGCTACAATTGAACCAACGCACTTGTTGGATAAGTTACACCCTTAACTAGGAGTCAACACCTAAGTTTTCCAAACAAGGCAACAATATTTGTTGTTGACAAATCTTTTGATTCTGAAATAGTTGTGACTTTAGGTTGTCAACTTTAATGAAGACACTTGAAGACCTTGATGTTTAACTCCGCTATGTCAAAGTCTTTTCCTAAGCCAATAAGATGGTTAACAATATGCGTGAACCTTTTCTATATATGTGTGATTTCTTTTGTAGGTACAGTTATATTAAATTATTTATTCATTTTTATTTTTTATTTTTATTGTATTAGTGATAATAATTAAATATATAAATTTTGAATTTTGAATATATTATTTTGGCTCTTTAAAATTATTGGTTAAGATCTGCAAGTAGTGATACCATTGTTATGCCATTGTTGAAGATCACGACTAAAGACACAATTTTTTACTAGGTTATTACATAAGTAGAATTATGATGGAAGTGCATGGTTTTACAGCAATAGAACAGTATCATAAATTTTCAACAAAATAGAAGCATGATTTCGCTGTCTAAAAACAAAAAATACATGAACTAGGAACTAAAAGAGCATCGTATGTAATAATATTCATGGTATGAAAAGGTGAGTTTTCAACTACTGTTACTTAGTTGTTGAGCTTGAGAATGAGAGTTCAGCATTTGGGGTTAATTTAAATATTTAAGTAGATTTTGAAATAATATTTTTTTGAAAAAGGATTACGTACCAAACACGTTAGCATCATGCTATTATTACCTTATGTCAATTTTAGGTGTTAATATCATATTTGTTCTCAAGTTAGACCCTTTGGGTTAATAAACTTGGGTTTTTCTTAAATCATGTGGGGCAATTACTTCTGCACCCTACCAAAATTCTTATCACTTCCTAATAAACAGTTCCGGAATTTTTTTCCGGAAAGCAATTACCCTCTCCTATTAAGGAAATTATTTTCCGGAAGGAATTTTTATGAGGTGGAGAAAGAAATGTGATAAGGTGTAGAAAGCAACAGCCATCGTGTAGACCACTTAGTTGATAGTTAGAACCACTCGTCAACTTTCAGTCCCCAAGTGTAAGGGATTGGCATATGAGCCAAAACTGCCTCCAAATACTGAAAAATATCCATGAAAGAAAACTGTTGAACGGTAAATCAATTTTCTGTTTTTCTAAAATATTAAATGTTGTCGAATAAGCTCCAGAAAAATAAGAAAAATTGAAATTGGTTCTTCAAATTTTCAATCCTTTTATGCAGAATTGTAAACTCAGATTATTTTCTTTTCTGTATATATATGTCGACATTATTGTTGCTTGACTAGAATTTTGCATGTAGTAATTGGATTATGCGATTGATAAGGATATTTTTTCTTTTATAGTTTTATAAACTGATCAGTTCATATTTATATATTTAATAGTAAAATTTTAATTGATTGTTGTGCTTAAAAGATTAATTAAATTGAGATTTTTTATAATTGAGTTTATTGAGCATAAAATACAAAAACATGTTAAAAATAACATTTTAGTTACATAAATTTTAGTTATATAAATTTTCTTTAGATATTTTGATGTGTGTTAGTGCAGTTGCGGGCGGCTAAGTTCAACTCATAGAGGTGTAAAAATAAATTGATTAAAGTTTAATGAGACATCAAAGATAAATCCAAAAATAAAAAATTATCAAAAATCACAAAAATTCAAGTCAAGCATTGCTTGAAGACGGCAAGAAAAACTTAAAAAAATGAAGAAGTTTGACGAAGCCAAAAAGAAGGATTGGGCAACAAAAATTGGACCTTTCGATTTTCTCTATCTTTTTCTAGAAGAAAGGTTTTGATAATTCATTGTATGAAGACACCAAGAAAAACTTGAAAAAGTGAAGATGTTTGGCTAAGCTAAAAAGAGGGATTGGACAACAAAAATTGGACCTTTCGGTTTCACTATATTTTCCAGAAGAATAGCTTTGATAAGAAACTAATGTAAAAAAATGGTATGAACTCTAAAAAGTTCAGAAAGACTTTTTATTCACAAATTACTATATAACCATTGCAATAATTTCTCACTCAATTTATAGAACACAAAAGAATATATCGCATCTGCAACTTTTAAGACAAACAGTTTATCTTGCTTCCCAAAGAAGGTTCTAGGATTCAAGTAGTTGATAGACAAATTAACAAATAGGGTTTGATGAGAAACGTCTTGTAGGTTCTATTGAAGAAGTTGGAGAACATAAACATGGAAATACTAAGATGCCACCACAAAGGAACAATGAGAAAAGCCCCTGACGAGGACTTAAACCAAATAATATTGGCCCTTAGCTGTGAACTTGTGATGATATACTGATAGATAAGATAGGTAGAGTATGATCAGGTGTTGCTCTTCAACATGCGAAACATAAAACTCTTCCGCTGGAACTTACTTTGAATCTGATGACCACATACCGTGTCGCTTGAAGAATTCTCTAAATCCATAAGCACTTAAATCGTAGTTGAACTGCAAGTGCATAAAATTAAATTGAAATTGGATAAAATATTACAACATCTCAGATGCAAGTGAGTGTATATCAGGCATGTACAAAATTTTGATAACTTTTCTAGTGACTTAATGGTGGATTACTAGACTTACTACCTATGTATCACTCACTATAAATATACGTTTGAGAAGACTTAAAAATTCAAAAACAATAATAATCAGTAATATGTATCAGTTAGCCTGAATAAGGATTCTCAAGGTGGCATCCAGACTTAATTTAAACAAAAACAACTTACAGGCAAGACTTTCACACTGTATTTAGTAATATTCGGATCAGCTACCCTTCCCTGTTTATCTGCCTGTATAGAGGAACACAAGTCTCAAATTACAAAAGGATTTACATGGGGTGGAAGTCAATGTACAGATTAACCTATGAATAGAAACCATATTACTGCTGCAGAATACATACATTCTGATCTACCATTCCATTAAAAGAAAATCTTATATAACTTTTCCAGTATGAAATTTATGCAATGAAGTGATGAGACACTGACAGGTAAGGAACACGATACCTGTGTTGGACTGTGAAATATTTCAATGAATGGATACTCCTTCTTTTGCCGAGTTATACAAAATCCAGGATATTTCGGGCATTCAACCTGCAAAGATACAGAACAAAACCTTTTCACCAATACACAATAGCATGCTACAGAGTGCACAGAAAATACGTAGCCCAAACCCAAGAAAAGAATAATAATCACGCAATAAAATACAAAGAAAGGAAAACTGACAAGATGAACTGTGCTGTGTGAGTATATGTGTTTGTGTTTTTGTAGTTATAGTTCAATCTAATAAGACAGTTGCTATGTTGCATCACGAGAGATGTTATTGATATGGTTGCCAAACGTTGCACGAGCACATTAATTATGAAAAACAACTTACACGCATAAATTTTACATGAGGATAAAACTCAACAGCAGCTTCTTCCAATACTTTGTCAAGATGTCGTGTGTAATTCCCCCTGCATTATCAAATAACGAGTAGTTATTAGTTATTACTAAATCTTTTCACTTTTCCTTCCACTAAAACTAAAGTCAAGTTCAAATAGGGAGAACCGAATAAGAATTCAGTAGCTAACTCCAGATCACCTGATAGTGAATGCAACAACCACAGGAAAACCTTCATGAAGAAGTGTGACAAACTCACGCTCAGATGTAAAATGAATAACCCTGGATGGTCCAAGATCCTTTGGATAACCAGTGTAGTACCTTTAGTTATCACAAAAATTCCAAGAAAATTAACATCTTATGGCAGAAAGAGAATCAGATAAGGCAGAACTATCCCATGAAAAGACATTACGAAAGTGGCCATAACAACACAACTATTTCTGGAGTTTATGCAAACTACAGTACTATAGTCAATCCCTACCGAACTTCGTTAGTAATATATGAAGATTTGAAATTAGCTTCCAAACATTTTTTGACATGATCGGAAAAATGATTAAATATATTTTTGGTATTTCAGTATCTTTACCAGTTCACGACTAAAATGTACTTGATAAAGATAAAATAAAGAGACAAAAACGAATTTTTCCATAAGCCGACAGATATTATTAAATGACTCGGTTATAGCACAATGAGTGCTCATTTGGCAGAAAGTACATCCACTCTCAAAAAACCCAAATAGACCTATATAATTCTCCTACCCAGAACTTTTTTTCTACTAAAACACAACCTATCAAGCAGTTTAATAGCATAAGTGTGCAAAGCTTCCCCCATGTTCCCGATGATGATAATATTATATTTTTAAGATAATAAAACATGATTTCAAGATATGCTTTGAGAACAAAATTGTATTTTATTCTTGAAAATTTTATGAATCAAGTTACTATGACTACACTACACTATAAACATGATTAACAAAAATATGTCACATCCAGCAAGTTAACACTGGCAGTTAAGCATCATATGCACGAATTCATACTTGCAAGTTGAACGGAGATGACTGATCATCCGATCAAAAAACGATGGATCCTCCATTACACAGTGAATGCAACCAGGCTAAACTATCCAGTTCCTGCAAATAAATAAATACATGTTACAGACTACATTAATCCCATGTACCCTCGTATCCATATATAATAACTAACTAAAGTCATTGGTAAAAAAATTCTACGATGACCACAACTCCTTATATACAAGGATTCAGTTGAAGCATTTTATCGAACACCTAGCGAGCATGGCACTGAGTTTGTGAAACTCAGATATAAGGAAACGTAAGGAAAGAAAACAAAGTGAAATACAGAAACATGAGTTAAATGAATAATTGTCTGTGTTAATTTGAAATTTAAATTCTTATACCCACTGCGTCACTTTTCCACCACCCAAACAAGGAATTGGACTGTAGAGTAACCCCGATGAAAAGATTGTGCTTTTAGTTTTTATTTATTTCTGTTTTATGTTTTATTAAATGTCAAATTTGGGTCGGATTGGGCCTAGTAAAACTCAACGCAAGCTATCGTTCTAGGCTTTTTCTTTCAACATCCCAAGAACTTCTAACTGCGCACCCATTATTTTTAAATGATATTTTACCCTTTCGGAAATCTTCCAAAACAAGCTTCTTGGAATTTCTAGAACATGATTTCCACAATATAATTTTTGGAACTTCCCAGAATAAATTTTCTTGGACAGGATTCTGAAACATGTTTTCTGAACGCACTTACCAGAACACATAAAATACATTATAGAGTTTTTTGAAATATAATAGAATAACCTTTTAGATAAACTTTTCAGAATATACGTATTTTAGAACAAGGCTTATGAAATAAAATTTCAAGAATAAAAACTTTAGAAAATATATAATGTTTTCAAAATAAACTTTTCAGAACAAGTTTATCTTTTTCTTCCTTTTCTTAAAAATTTACAGTGACAACAAAGAATAAAGTTATAGTTGGAGACAACAATGTCGCGATGACAATAGCAATGTAGTGTAACAAGAGGATATTTTAATCCTTTTATTATTAATATTGGAGTGTAGGTGTCACAATCGAAATTGCGATGGGACAACGAATCAAAAAATAAATCATATTTAAAAAGAGATTTGAAGTTGTCACCATAGTTATTCTGGAAAACTATGAAAAACCATGAAAATAAAACAAGTTTGCGAAAAACCAGATTTTAGATCCAGGATCTTTAATTAAAAATGCAAAGTCGCTATGCTTTAAAAAATGTTAATTTCCCCAAAAATAATAAGACAAAAAAATACTAAAAAGAAATAGATATATCTTTTTGATTTTTGGGCCCCACAAGGATTAACCTTGGTCTTACGTATTTTCATTTAAAGTGAGAAATCAGGATTACATAGTTCTATAAAAGATATTTGGAAAACTATTGAGAAAATGATTTAATTTTTTGGAGGTCAACCTGACAAAGACTGGCCTTGCTCCTACGTATCTCACAATGGAGAATCAAGGATGCGTAGTTTTTAAAAAGCTTGTTTGTTTAAAAATGTTGATATTTTTATATTTTAAAAATTTTATATATTTTTTTGATATTTTTGAATTACTTGAAAATGTGTGTCACACGACGCGAACGGTCGGACAAACACTAAAAGAGATGGAAAATTATTCTTGGTAATTTTTTGAAAATGAGTGTCACACGATGCGGACGATCGGACAGACACAATAAAGAGAAAGAAAATTATTTTTGGTATTTTTCCTATTTTTTCTATTTTTTTAGTTTTTATGATTTTTAAATATTTTTAGAAAAAAGAAAAGAAAAACATGTGTACAAAAGAGGAGCCAAAAGACTGTCGTCAGCGGTTCCAGCCGGCGCCGGCGCCCATTCGTCTTCAATCCTCGACTCCCCTCTTCCGCGAGAGAGAAAGGTGCCATAGACTCTGCAGCTCGTCACCATCGTGCCAGCCACCGCGTTTGGGTCTGAAACCATCACACAACAACACTCCATCGTTTAGAGCCGCCGACGATGGTTTTATCCCCTTTCTCACTGTTTTATGTTTCTAATTTGTGTTGAGTTGTGATGATGAATTGCAGGGATGGGTTGTAATAGAAACAATGGGTGATTTGTATTAATGATGAATAATGGGTGTGATTCTAGTTGTTTGCTTGTGCGTTCTGTTTGTAGGATGAAATGGTATTATGATGTTGAGGTGGTGGTTCAACGAATGGGAATGTTGCGGGATTGGAATGGAGAATGAGTTTGAGGTTGAAGTGAAGACGTGAATGGAGAGGATTTGTACGTGGGTGCTTTCTTGGGTCTCTGTTTTGTATTTTTGTTCAGGTAAATGATTAATATGAGAAAAAGGTTAATTGATGATGGAAAGGAGCGTGATAGTGATGGAAAAGGCAACGTGATGGTGGGTTTTTGGAGATGATTATTAGCGAAGAAGATGAAGGATGGAATGACTTATTTGGAGGTCCTTGTTGGCTGAAAAGATGAAGTATGAAGATGGCTATGATGATTGTATGAGAACGGAGATGAATGCACGATGATGTTAGTGTTGTTTTTTTATCAAAGTTGTGTTGTGATAGATGAAATTGACTGTTAATGCATATTTTGTTTTTCAGCACTAAACCAACGACAATGCACAGAATCATTACCATGAATCAACAAGAAATCAAGCGTGGCAAGCATAACACAACATCATTCATTCAAAGATCAAACACAGTTTCACATCCATCCAAACGTTCAAGTATTGGCACTTACCTCTTGTAGTCTCTTTATCTTGTTTTGGCACCCTCCTGTGAAATTGTGAAACTGTGTATTCTCTCCTCCGAGTGTTCTCTTCCTCTAGTTGCTCTTCCATTCAGTTTTTATTCTCTATGATGGAATCCTTTCTTGTGTGTACAATCCACTGTATTTTGAAATAGTCAAAACCCTCCCTGCGAGTGAGTTGCCCCGTTTTCAAATGGCTCGCCGTTGTTATTACCATGCCAATTTCCCATTTCTTCATACTCTGCACGAACAGTCTGAGATGACCAAAAGCACAAGGCAGGATGCCTCCCAGCCACCCTATTAGTGTTGCTACGTCTGTTGTCCGCTGCTATGACTGCCATGGGTGCCACAGTGATACACACAGATACCCAGCATTTCTGTTTTTGTGCTAATTTGCAGAGATGGAGTAAAATATGAAAATTTGAACGTTTTTCTTGCATGGGGAGGGAATGGTCAACAGAGACTTATGTTGACGTCCAATTTTCACCTTTTCACTTCATCTTAATTTTTTTTTTTATAATATTAGTATTTTTTTCTAAAAGCAAAACAAAAATAATAAAAAGGGAAATAAAATAAGATAAGATGAAATTTAAATATAAAATAAAATGAATATATATAAAGTAAAATAAAATAAAAACAATAAATAAATAAATAAATAAAAGTAAAACAAGATGAAAATAAAAATAAAAATATGTATACATAATAGAAATAAAAATATATATTTATACTCTATGTTCACTTTTTTTTTCTATTTTTCTCTTCTCTTCTCTTAATTATTATTAAAGTCAAAATTTTATTTTTTACCTGGACGAAATTGAGTGTTAACATTAGGTAATAATCCTGGTTTCTTGCAAAGAAAAAGCCTCTATATTCGTAAGTCTTATTATAAAGCAATTTTCGGAAGTGACTTAAGTATTAGAATCAACGGTATCAGCACTTGTGAACGGAGGTCCAGAAAAAAAAAATCCCAATGAAGAAGAATGTTTGTTGTTTATTTACGACATCTACTTAAATGAATGAAATAAATGCAACAAGAATAGTAATAGATTAAAATAAAAAGTTAGTTAAATTCCAGTAATATAGAGAATAAATGGTGAATAAGTCATGTTTTATATGAATATCTATAAATAGAAATTATTCTAGTAAAAAGTATTTAGTGGACTATGGTATGTTTATTTATAGGTCTTGAGTGTTTAATTTTCCTTTTCCTTTTCTTTTTTCTTTTTCAAGCAATGGGTACTATATGTTAAGAGAGGGATAGTGGAACTTGACCTCAATCCAACTATATAATAAGATTGTCCTAATCATTTTATCTTAGGATGAATTGATGTTTGTTGGACTTTGAAGATGGGGTCTAGTAAAAGGAGGTAAATCAAACTAGCCTAAATACCTATTGATCTTGAGCGCCTTTTTTTCCATATTTACTTTATTATTATTTTTTAAAATATATTTTTGGTCTCCAAATTTGAACTTAAAAGTAAAATTTATTTATATTTTAAACTTTGATACAGTTTGATCTTGAAATTTAAAAAATAAATAAATATAGTCATTCTAACTCAATTGCATGAAACTTGTTTGATATGTTAACTTACATTTCAGGTTACAATTGAACTATTTACATTATTTAACACGTTTCAACTCAAATGTTAGTTTAAAACACGGTTTAACATGTAAAAAATAATTAACATTATTAGATTAAAATGACTATATTCATTTATTTTTAAAAGAACTATATGGATAAATTCGAATTTTGAGTTGAACTTTAAGGACTAAAAATATATTAGCCCTTTTTTTGTCTATTCTTTTGAATTCCTTTGAATTTTGCCATCTATATTCCTTCATTTGAAAGTTATCCAATTTCAAATTAGTTTGTCTTGATTTTCGCTTGTTACTCTAATTGGAAAAGCATTTTAGATATTAAAGTGAGAATCGTTGAAACTACTCTTGTGGAGACTCCATCCACCAAAATCATGGCTAAGATAATAGAAGAAGATGAAGGTCCATGGAGGAGGACTATACATTTGAAGAATGAAATACAAGAATTTTCTTCCTTATTTTAGAAAATTATATAGCTATAGATTTTCTATTTTAGAAAGTGGAAGCATAAATGAGCCTTCAAGAAGACTTCAATTACGCCTTAATTGGAAATATTTGGTAACCAAGACCATTCTTCATGCAACTATACGATTTGAGTGATGTAGGACTTAAACCTCCTAGGTAGAGCCTCTACCTTGTGTAACTGCACTTTCTCACTTTTAGTCCCACATCTCTTAGGTCTTTGATTGTTTAAGGCCTATCAATCTATAAATAAGAGCCCTGCCCCCTTTTGTACTTATCTTATGGATGAATGAGAATTTGACATACTCACAACATAACAATTGTAAGAAGAGCTTATAAAGGCTTGAAAAAAAAACAAGATTTAAGTGATATGGGACTTATGCCTTATAAGTAAATCCCCTACCTTGTGCAACTGTATTTTCTCACTTTTAATCCTATGTCTTCTAGGTCTTTGAGTGTCAATTTATTTTAATTTTATATTTATACTAATATTTACAGAATAAACTTTATTTTTTCCTTAATCCTCCTCTAAAGTGATAAAGAGAATATTGTAAAGACAATATTTGAATATTTTAATTAGAAAGTGTTTAATAAAAGAATTCCCGTTTTATTATATATATATATATATATATATATATTAGTATATTATATTTTAATTATACCATTAATTAAATTTTAAAATTATAAAAAGAAAATATAAAAATATAAAATAATTAGAAAATCAAACCCACATTGTTATAAACAACAAAAAAATCGCTCATGTTTCATATGGTCAAAAAGTGCATGAAAGCAATTACAAATATCAGTTAGAGTTATTAATAATTATGCATTATAAGGTGTAGTTTCTTAACTATCATATAAAAAAGAAATGTTGATGATACAATGATGAAGGATTCTCTTGTTTCCTTTTAGAGTTATGAATATGGTGAAGTTGTTGAAGAAAGCTTTTTGAAAATTCCCACTGGACATTAAGATAGCATGCTATCTAGATGTGAAGGTTCATTTCTCAAGCTCATGAAAGGAAGAAGAGAGTTGGATTCAAGCTTAAACACACACGGCAATAACAACACTAAAAAGCAAAATGAAAGAAGAAACAATAAAAATGGAAAGCATAGAAGATGAAGCATGGAAGAAGCACGCCACTCATAGGGGGAGATCTTAGCCAACCAAGCCCTAGAGATGAGTGATGGTGCCGCCACTTGCAAGCAAGATAAGGCAAAGGTGAGTTCACTTCTAGGAAGGAGAGCTCACGAAAATTTAATGGTTGAAACACAATAGTTTAGAAACAAAATGATCAACCCTTTTACAAGACAAGGAGCACCCTTTAAATAGGAGTTCATAGGGATCCTTTAGCAAATACAAAAACATGAAAAAGGATTAACTAGCAAACCCTAAACCTAATGTGAGAGTGAGTCTTGACCAAGTGAAGGGAGATGATATGTGGAGGCATTCCCATAAGGATTCTAGGCCAAAAGAGGAAGGAGACCAAGTGACCTTCTAAGGCATAAACCACAAAGGCAAAAGGAGACAAGGTACATGTCTACTTTTGCTTTTGCTTTATGCTTTTTGCTTTCCTCTCTCTTCCACTTCATCCAAGTGCTCCAATCACCAAGTGCCACCTAGCCATCCTATACTTTCTCTTAATTACCTACAAAACAAGACAAACAAAGATTAGCATGTTGGTTTAAGTTAATCTAATCTTGGTCAAAGGTCAACTTTGGATCAAAGTCAACAAGTCAACCAAAATAAGTTAACTAGAAACCAACTTAGGGAATTCAAACTAAAGTAATGCAAAACAAAGATAAAGGTGATGGAATAGAAGACTCCCCTTTAGACATGCTTTTAGTGATCCTTCTTGAGGGAGCTTCTAAGGAGGTGGTTACACCTTCATCGTACAAATAATAAAATAATTTGTACTCAAGAAAACTATTGAAAAATTAATACAAAATGATTAAATTTAAATTATCATAATATCTTCTTAGAGAGTGTAGACTTTTTTTCGAAGTAGAGAGAGAAATGAAAAAGTAATTTAATGACATTAATAAAAATAACATGTATTTATTTCAAAATAATCAAATGACAACCAAATACATTTTTTAAATATTTTTCTTATTAGATTATATTGATTTAAATCGTATTATTTTCATATATTTCAATTAACCACTCATAAAAATAATAAGATTATAAAAATAATAAACTCAATTAGAAAATAAAATTATATAAGTATATATATATATATATATATATATATATATATATATATATATAAATTAAATTATTCTATTTTATTATCACACTCAAAAAAACTTCTAATGACTAATTTTAGTGACCAATAATGATTAGTAACTATAGTAACCAATTTAGATAATAATTTACAAAACTAAAATTTATTAAAATAGTCACTATTATGAATAAAAAATTATAATTGGTCACTAAATTGGTCTTTAAAATTAACTACCATGGATTTGGCTACCAAAGAAGATTGGTCACTAAATTAGTTACCTTGGTTTTCACTACCAAAATGACTTATTTTATAAATTGATCTATAATTAATTATTGACTTGTTTAGTGACCAATTATAATTTTTTATTTATAATAGTGACCATTTTAATAACCAATAATTTTGAATTTTGTAAATTGGTATCTAAATTGTTCAATATAGTGACTAACTTTTTTTTTCTAAAATTGATTTCTAATTGAAGGTTTTCTTATAGTGTCATTGGTGTAGACACATGCATGAACAAATAAAGCATGAATACCTTTTTTAAGATATACCTGGATCATATATAAACAAATAAAATGCAACGACCTTTCTCATGATATATAGATCATGAATGAGGAATTAACATGTTAATGGGAAAGTAAAATTTTGAATTATTATTATTATTTATAATATTTATAACATCACCAATTATTCCAAAGTTTATCTTGATATTAGTTTGTATTTCAACTTATGTCACAAATATGGAAGTAGTATGCATTTTCTTAAAGAGAAACAAATCATATGAAATAAACTAAATTAGCTAAAAAATAAGAATTATTGATTAATGGGAGAGATTCATTTAAAACATTTGAAACAACCATATTGATCCAACTTTTCATAATACAACGAAAAACATAATCTCTATAACATTTTTCTCACCAACTCTAACCATGACTCATAAACCACATAAAGTATACCAAATAAAAAGGAAAATACAACATATTCAACGTTTTTCATTAGTTTCATTTATTTTGTTTGTCTTGATAAATATTTATAAATAAGATACCTTCCTACCTTTTGTACTTATCTTTTGATTGAATGAGAATTGACATGCTATTTTTGCCAATTAGGAATTAATTAGTCTCCTGAAATATTTTTGTATGATTTCTTAAGAATAAGCTAGGAAATTCATAGGTTGATTTGTGTCAATCAAGAAATAATTTGTCTCCTCAATATATTCACCTGTTATTGTATTCAGTCTCTTCGATAATCATAATCTTTGGTTTGTCCAATATCGCTCGGATGGGACCTATAAAAGGGACTCTGATGCTTAAGTTAGAAAGGGTTCAAGTGCTCAAATATTAAATGCAATAATCAATGTCCTCTACTACCTTACTTGAACCTTTTATTTATACAAATTCTATTGGTCATTTACTTACATCTTAATCATAATTACCAAACTAATTTGTGTTAATCATCTTTGATGTTCTTAACCACGCAAGTTATATGTCTGACTGATAATTCTATTGATCGGTCGGCTTACAAAGCAATTCGTCAGAGGTTCAATAGACTTCTTAGCTGCTCAAACAAAGACTCGATTGAATCGAAATCATATTCCAAAAGTTGGTACCAACCCGATAGATTTTCTTGGTGAGGCTCATACTATACAACAAGTAATATTTTCTTGTTCTCTTTTGATGAACCTTTTTTGAAAAAAGAAATTACGAGTTCCTAAAAAAACTTGTGAATATATATATATATATATATATATATATATATATATATATATATATATATATATATATATATATATATATATATATATACTTATATATATATATATATATACTTATATATATATACTTATATATACTTTGAAGAAGGTTTTTTCATTGGTATATCTCATTGGTTTAGTCAAATTTGACTCAACACAAATATATAAATTCAATGTGAGAATTGATTTTATGAATATTTTTCTATTTTTTGAGCAATAACATGTTAGAATAATTGCTATGATTCAATTTTTTTAATTTTAAATACATAGTAAGTGAAAAAAAATAAACGGTAAAAAAACAATGAAAAATAATAAAAATAGAAAAACGATAGGTCAAAATAATATTAAAATTTAAACTCATGTCAACATTTACTTATTTACACGGCAATTTTCTTTGTTATCAATCCAATGTTTATGTCTAATATGTCACTTATTTTCAATAAATTTTATTAATGATTAAAGTATTTTAGATTTGATATTTAATAACAATACATATTTTTATTACAAAATTTTATGGTTGATGATAACAATTTAAACAACAATTGATATAATTAAAGTTTTTGGACTATTTATTTTATACTTTTTTGCTAATTTACTAAACCTTTATGATATAATAACTTTGTTTATCAATCTTTTTTTTGCGTGTATACATGCCAATTTAATTTTAATCTATTTTAAAAGTTTTCTCTTTTAATTGAAAATACTGTTTTCATTTCAAATAAAAAATATATAATAAAATATATGACCAACTACAATATTTAGGAGTTTAAGTTAAAATAATGAACAAACTAATTGAAACGGGCAAATATAATAGATCAAAATAAATTGTAAACTATGATACTGTGAAAAAGATTAATAAATTAAAATAAATGTTTACAGCAACGTTAATAATTGAAATGGAAAGACTCCCGTACCTTGGCACATCCATATAGGAAGGAGTAGTTTCTCAAAAGATAAAAAGGGCACATCGAAATAAGGTACTGTACCTGGTTTTTGGTGGCCAAGAAGATACTCATTCTAATCTCCCCTAAACCCTAATTTCATCTCATTGGCGGAGGGATGACACAACAAAAAATAAACTCCTCAATTTTTCTTTCATTTCAAAATTATTTTTAAATTATATATAAGCTTAATCAAAATTTATCTTTCATCAATTATAATAATGCAACGTAGATCACACACGGTTTTGCTTAAATAAATATTTATTGTTAAAAAGAAATTGGTTTTGTAAGAGTGGGAATGTTTGTTTATATTAGTCGGTATACATCTTAACGTTCTAATTAAAATAAATTTTATAAACTTTTGAATTGAGCCTAGATTTTATACCTGTAAGACGGTTATCAATTTATTTTCTTATTTATCAGAGATAAAAATTCATTTATAACGCTTGATATTGGTTGTTAAAATTATAATAAATAAAAATTAATAAATGTATTGTTTTGTGATTGAATGGTTACGTTTACACTACACTACCCCTTCATATATTACTTATTTTATCATTTTATCAAATAAAAAATGTAAATGGTCATTTGATAATAAGATTAGTGTTATAGTAATAAATTGTAACAATATAATAATCATGTATTAATATCAAATTTAAAATATATTTTTCTTATTATTTTGCAAATATCTATGTCCCTAGCTTAATGTCCAAACAAAACAGAGAATATACTAATACTAAGCAATTTTTTTAGAAATTAGCAATTTTTTAACATGCTGTATTATTTTAAAATTGACAAATTACTTTTTTTAATCATAAATCTTTTTTTTTTTTTTGCTTCAGTAACTTGCTAATTAGTCTGTCATCATCTGCATTTGCTGCTCTTCATTGTTACATCAAATCAAATTTTATAGTCTTTTTACTCACACATTTATTACTTCTTCATATATCATTATCTTCTTTTAGTTTTATTTGTTGTACATATTATTCATTACTTTCATTGTCCTTCTTTTCATTCATTTCTTTCTTCCAAGAAATACATTTTTAAATTTATATTAATTTTGGATTCATTATTTATTGTTTTTGGTTTAAATAGACAACATACCTAAATGGAAAATATTCCTTCTAACAAATCAACATCAGAACAATAAAGAAAAAGATGGAGAATAAATGCTGCAAATAGAAGACGTAGAATGACCCCACAATAAAGACTTATTGAACAATCTAAAAGAAGGAAAAATAACCCTGAAAACACAACCAACATTGTCCAAATGCCAAATATAGCTCCCCGATTGAGAATGACATCTATTCGACAAATGACTCGGTCAATAACTAATGCAGGTAACATCACATTTTTCCTCATCACTATTGTATGTCATTGCCCGATAATGTCCTTCCGAGTATCCTTACATTCTTTTTAGTTATTTCCTGTAAACTATATATTCAATTTAAATAAAGTTTAACTTATTTTTTAAATATTAGGTTATGGTTTGGTCCCACAAAGGTTTGCATGACGTAATGATAATGAAACGTGAGTAGCGGGTATCCAATTTTAATATCCATTTCTTACCCGTTGCGGGTTTTATCCACGGATACCTGCAGATACGGATTTTTTTGACATCCTTACTCTCACCACTCAACTTCTCTCACGATTTCGCAGTCACCCTTAATCTCCTTGCTACCACCCTCTTTGACTCTCTATTTTCTCAGTCCCTCTCACGATTTCCAGCCCAAAAATGAATAAAAATAATAAAGGAAATTAATTAAAATTAATAGTTTGTGGCCATTAGCAAAAATACTATGCACCCTCCATTAGCAAAAACACTAAAATACTAAAACCCAAGTCCTACTTCCATATTCACAAGATATTTTTAAAATAAAACACAACTGAAATATCAAACTAATGGCATACATAAGACTTGAACCCAAGTCCTCTCACATGACTACGTACTCTCAACCACTTAAGCTAGTACAATTCCTTATCTATGACTTGTCAAGAATCCTCTTAGTGTACTTCGAAGCCACAATTACTTGTAATTTATTATTATTATTCATTCCAATTTCTCGGGTCTTACAAAACGCATGGGTTAAGCCCACTCTAAACGAACACAAATTAAAATAAAAGTAATTACATTAAACATTGTATAGGCCAAGATGGCAATACAAAATAACTTTTTATTATGAATCCATGTGCACTGGTGGGAATGAATACTAACCATAGATTAATTGTGATCAAATGGCGATAATAACAAAACAAGCTGTGTAACACCCCAAATTTTAGGATGTCATAGAAAGTTAGGAAATGAACGGGTTTGACGAAAAATGATTATCATTGAAAATGTACTATTAAAAAAACTTATATTTTAATTTAAATTGCGTAATTCAAAAATTCTAGTTGTCTAAATATTCCAAATAACCATTGCAAACAAAAGAATGTTACATAGTCTTTAGTATTTGATTTAAAACAAATAAATAAATTATAAGAAACTCCCGATTTCAACCTCAGCCTCTCGCCATTCTACTCCATGCCAAAAGCATATACAATATCTTCTACTCTCGTATAACACACATGTTATACGATCATCACACACACAACAAACACACAAACAAACAAATAAGAGTAAGCTAACCATAAACAATGATATATAAAAGAAATTCAGCAAAACAAAACATGAAAAATAATACTTAACATCACGTCAAACTAAAATACTCAACCAGCGTTCTACCTCTTTAGATGATAACCGCAAGATACCCTTTGCTGCCACCACCTACAAGCCACAACTTGTAGAACACATGCAGGAACCACACTCTGTAACGCCAGATGGAGATCCCAATGCGAACCATGGTTCATATTCTCGACACAAGATTAGCACATCACAAGCCACAACCTATGATTGCTCAATCAAGTGAAGTCCATCCGTACGAGCCACAACTCGCACACTCTCACTACTAACACTCGTCAATCTAAGCGAGAACTCAAGGAATGCTCGTGTTCATCTACCATCCCGAGCCACAACTCAAGAGATGTTATTTCGAGCCACAACTCAAGAAATGTCATGTGTTTACCCTCTATCCCGAGCCACAACTCAAGGGATATCATTCTGAGCCACAACTCGAGGAATGCTCAAACAATTCCATCTTTAACGTATCACTCAAAGCCTCGTAGGCCACACACATCCAACGCATACAAACATCTTGCCTCTATATTATCTCCTAGCGTTTAATAGAGCCGCCATGTGATAACCAGTTGCAGTTCACCTGGCAAAACCTCTCTATCACCAAGCGTTAGGCACTTTGATGTCTTTGTCCTTACAGGTATCGTCTGGCGGAACCACCCTCGTTGCCAAGCACCACGTGTCCCGGTGACCCTATGAAATTGTAGTTATCGCCTAGCGGTTCAAACCTCACTACCATGCGCTACACCAGTATATTGACTTACTAGTTTTTATGTTCCTGAACGCACTATGCTACAATCCAACCATCACCCATGCCCTGTAGTAATGATAATTATTTGAGTCTTATACAAATGGGGGAAAATACAAGACCCACAAGCCTTACCAATCCTTCTTATTCCCACATCTATTCACCAACTCACCCATGTCATCACTTCCAATTAACCCAATTAACCCATGCTTACCCACAACATACCACAATTATAACATGGTTCTAACTATTTTCTTCCATTTCCATCTAAACACAAGCAACATAACAATTTCCATTTAGGCGATAATTACACCTTATACTCAACCTCAACCATTCAACATAGAATCTCTAAGACCTGAACTATATTCTGCAATCTCATCCAGCAAGACCATAATGTGTTTACACCTCCACTCTACTATCTTGATACTCTGATTCCTCCAAAATTAGATTTAGAGTTAATATTCCTACACGGCCTTACATCATGTATTACTTACCATTTTAACACCTCACCTAATTTCTAACAACTCTATTTTTCGTACCCCAAATTGTTCCAATAAGAGTTCCCAAACCTGCATTGTTTAACATGACACACTGTGCAATTTCTGCCACTGTAGCGTCGGACGACAAACACGGTCTCGCAAGGCGATTCATGGAGTTTTGGAAAAACCCATAATTCTCCCTGCACCTACGAACCCTAAAATTCCATAATTCCAATTTCTATAAATTTTCAATTTCAAATGCTACAATCGCGTGCTTAAGTTCAAAGTTAGTTCATTAAACTTCCAACACCTAGAATTCTAAGTCCCTTTTATACGTCGTTAGATACAAAGCCTAAAAACACCCAAATTCTCAACCCTAATATTCATATATAACCATAATCATCCAATTTCCTTGCACCATCCCATAATTTCACCATTAATATCTTCCCTTTAATCAATCCATTATTAAAACACCTTTTCCTCCAATCAAAAGCAGCTTAGAACACAGAAAACCCAAAATCAAGCCAATTTTGACCGCGTCAACTGACGGGTGTTTATCGCTGCCAAGTGGATCATGCAAAAACCTAGAAATTGGGTTAAACAGGTTGTGTCGCCTGACAGTCTATTCTGCCACCAAGCAGTTTTTGGGAAAAAACCAAAAACTCAATACAATCAGATGATTCGCCGGGCGGCTGTGAAGGCCCGCCAGGTGGTTTCTGGAAATATTCAAGAAACACGCAATTAAACATATTAAGCATCACTAAAATATCCAAACATACATACTATCATGCATAAGAATAACACGAATTGAATTTACGGAGTCCAGCTCCCCTAACCTGGATTTCGTGCTTCCACTTGCAAAACTTGGTGATAGCAAGAAGCCCACTTCTTGACTCCTTCTCTCTTCTAGAAGACTAGGGTTTATGCTCCTTCCTATTTATGCCAAAAAGGAATTTGGCAAAAGGAACTTATTTCGCATAAGCCAAGGTTCGAACACACAACCTTTAGATTACAAATCCAATGCACAACCATTCAACCCATTCATGTTTCGTGATAATTCCTATACATCTAGGATTATATTATCACTCATCATGTTCATGCATATTATTATTAAAAAAATAAACAAATAAATCAACACACAATTGACATGCACAAGACTAAAACCCAAGTCCTTTCATACTACTCAAGTACTCTCACGATTTGAACTAGTATTATTTCACGTCATAAAAGCAAGCATTAAATGCCATAAAGGCTTTCACTACCCGCATTTATTAAATAATTATTTATTTAATTATTTAAATTCTTTGGGTCTTACAATACTCTTTCAGTGCTTTAAAGTTTTACTCATCTAGTGATAGCCTCCTCTTCAAGCTAGATTGGGCCAGAGCTTGAAATGGTGTTATGAAGATGAGTGGATGCGCAAAAGTTGGTGGAATAAGAGGTAGAACTCTCTGTTTTGTGGTGTTTAATGGTTGGATGAAGGTTGTTTATGGTGCTCTAAGAGAGTTTAGGATAACTCTAGACAAATGGGGTGTTAGAGGGACCCCATTGGATGTTCTAGCAAGTGACTGAGAGACAAGATATAGCTCAAAAATGATTTTGGCAACATAACATTATAAATCTCAAAGTGCAAAATACATAGGGGAGACATTACCATTTATGGAGTAAGGTATCTCCAAAATGGTCCAAAACCCTTGAATGCTAACTTGCACTAAAATCCTAAAAATGTTATCTTGTGAAGGAGAGCTTGACATGTGGCATTCTCACTCTTAAGAAAACCAAACCACTCATGTCTTCCCATGTGAAAAGTTACTTTACGAAAAGTCTCTCCAATAGGACAATGACACATGACCACTACCTTTGTAAGGTAACTCTTTATTAATGGTTTGTTATGTGGCATGTGTGAGACGTCCTCCACCCTTAAGTTAGGGTTAACATAATTAAACATCAAAGAGTTGCTTAAGCTAGGCGTATATGATGCTCCAAACTTAAGCAATATTATTTTCAAAATCCTACACTACTTGGCCCTTAATACAAGACCTTCAAAGGAAATCCTACACTATAATACTCTTAATACAAGGTCTAAAAATGCTTCATGATGGCCCAAGTGAAGAGGAGCTTAGCTTCACCTTGCTGAGAGGATGTTAACTCTTCTTGAATTTGTCTGGCCATGTTCCTTGTGATTGGACCTTTGGCTAGGGATGTGCCATCATCCAGTCATCCTTCCAATTAGGTTGTCTAATGGAAGTACTTGTCTGACAGGTGTTTCATCATTTTTCTTCATGAGTTAACTAAACTCGTCTAATAGATGCTTGTCTCGTATCTTTTGTTTGTAAGTATTATATTAACTTGTTCCAATTCTCTTGCTTGACTCGTTCAATGCATATTTTCTGTGTTCGTCTGATGCTTTCTTTGACTCGTCTAGTCCTTTGTAGAAGTCCAGTACTTTACCATTTTAAGTTGACTCATTGGGTCCACATAATTATTTATTACATTCATTTCACTCTATATTGTTGATTCATTTGGTCTTTGTATTTTGACCATGTAGTCTTGAGTCATCTAACATGTTCAACCAATCCAAGTCGTATAACACTTGTGTAGAACTTGAGTCTTTTGATGGCTTAGTCGTCTGATCCATCCTTCAACTCGTCCAACTAGTGATTTAAACTAAACTCATATAAGCCTTTCTTTTTCAAATGTTGGCTTATTTTTGCAAGTATTAACATGTTCTTTATTTTGTTGTGCTTGGCTTCAACTCACTACAAACACATTAGCTGAACAAAACATATACTTATGCACTTCATATTTACAAGCAATAAAGTCATAAATTCCTAGGTTTTTTAATGGTCATATTCATATGTATAATGAAGTATATTTCTTGATTGAGCATTCCTATGTCCAAAGTTTTATCTAGATATAATTTTTATCGATTTATGCTTGTTTGAAACATATGTATACTTACTTATCTCTGTTTGTTTCATTATATTTTTGTTATCATCAAAACCTATTCATTCTCAAGCTCGTCTAATGTTATTTCTAACATCTAATGCTAACATATATTTCTTTACTCTTTTTTTTCGGGTTCTTATATTTAGAATATTTCTTTAGAGGAGAATATTTTTGCATTTATCCTTTGGTTGTTGAATTAAAAAGGGCGTGTTCTTATCCTTTTTGTTATCTCAATCCATTTTTACTTTCAATTATATACTTATTCTAGTTTTTCCTTTGAAACTAATACAAAACAAATGGGTTTCTCCATGTTTTCCTTGCTTTTGTCGAATATCCTTCCATTGCCATGGAGTTTCTACTCTCGAACACTTATTAAGTTGATCAAGATCCTCTCCACTTATTAAGGTTTACACCAATCAGTAACAATTGTTATTTGATCCCACCAAATATCATATCTCCTTCAATTACTTCTTGAGTCTCTATTGTGTTTTTTTATATGATCCTTGAGCTCTTATTTCATTTGTTAACGCACATTTCTGATACTTACCCTCTATTGCTTTATATGAATCATGTTACCTAACTTTGAGGATTATTTTATTTTGTTTAGAGCAAATTGTTCCACAAACTCTTGGAGTAATCTGTAACCATTTGAATGATACATTTTACAATGGACTTTGTTACTTGCCCCACTCATCAACATTTGTTTTATGAATATTTTTGGATCATGTGTTCCATTTAGTACCCCTACTTTGGGTACCGTATAATAAGCCAAAATCAATCCTTTCATCATTCTACTGAAAAAGGTTAGAAATCGCATTGGTTATAAGATTGTCCAACTCGTGATCTTTCACCATCAACCATATGTCATTGGATAGCTTGTTATAATTCTTCATTTGCTCTACGTAACTAGTCTTGGTCATTTTTTACATTTTCATCCCTATATCAAGATACCTCTATATGTTGTCTAAACTTATCCATCATTTGCCTGAGTTGTTGATAATTGGTGCATCCTCCTTTCCATTATGTTGAGATTTAGTTGTTTGATCTCCCCTCATAACTTTGAGAAAGTTTGTGTTATTCAAAAGAAAGAAGTATGGTCACTTAAGTAACCTAATAATTTAGAAAATTTCCCACCAATGTACTTAAGTATGGCAACAATTAATGCAATTGTCTTGAGTTTGATGGAGTAAGACCTATTTACCTATCCCATCAAAGGCGGTTCAATGGTTTGGGAGGACTAAAATAAACTTAAGAATGAGGTCTTTTATTTAAAATTTATTTTTCGAATTTCTTTTGATGCAGAATTATCTATTAATTTGTTGTAATTAATTTCATTAAACTTTCACACTATTCTTCAATTTCAACTTGTGTTCATCGCTTATTTCATTAGAGATTTCATCTTCATTATTCACTAAAAGGATAAACTTTAACCTAATTAGTAGTTATATAATTCAATCTAGAAAAACCTTAAATTCCTTATCAAAATATATGCAGAAAAACACTCAAGACTCATAAATCGAAAACCACCGAAAAACAAAACTGGACAAAAGAAACACATTTCTAATCCTATTACAAATTCAACAAATAGAATACAAACAACATCAACATAAATTGAAAAAAAGACATATTAACCATAATTGAGGATGAAATGATTGGTACACTTGAGATTTAAGGAATGGAATCTGTCAATATTCTCCAAAAAGAATAACTCTAGAATAAAAGAAAACAAGAAGAGACAAGAAGTAGAACTAGTAGATGAAAAGTCATAGAGATAAAGGAAAAAAAATATAAATCAAAATTGATTATAAAATAATAAAGATAATTAAGCATTCTCTTTTTCCTAAACAAAATTATAATTTATTGAAAAATGGTTTTAACTTATTAAATATCATAATTTAATGAAAAACATTTCTAATGCTAATACAAATTCAATAAATATAATAAAAACAACATCAACATAAATAGAAAGAAAAACATACTACCCAGAAATGAGGATAAATTGATTTGTACACATGAGATTTAATAAATGGAATCTACCAAACCTCTCAAAAGAAGAACTTTAGATTAGAAGAAAGCAATGAGAGGCAAGAAGTGGAATTGGTAGATGAGAATTCATAGAGATAAAGGGAAAAAAATAGAAATTAAAATTGATTATAAGAGCATAAAGATAACTAATCATTCTCTTTTTCCTATACAAAATTATAATTTATTAAAAAAGCTTTTAACTCATTAAATATAATTTTTAATACGAATAAAAGTTAACACTGATAATAATTTAATTAAATTTTATTCTTAAACATAAACTTATAATTAATTTTATTTTTGTATGTAACCTTTTTTCATATTAATATGACCAATATATAAGCTTTGAATATTAACTTCCTTTCATGTTTTCTTAGCAATAGGGTCTTAGAAAGCGAGGCTTTGATGTCATGTGACCTAACCCTCATCCAAACCTCTCGAGGTCATCCCATGTCCCTATATGTACCAAGTAATTCATGATTGCATTCCACATTTATGTAGTTACAAATCACTAAATAATTAGCATCTTGAATGATATGCAAGTTGAATAAAGTCTTCTACCTATATCTAAATATAACAATTAGGTTCAATCTAACTCTGAGAAATAACTTGGTGTAACTTACCCTTAAAGATATCTGGCATCATATTTCTTCTAAATATGAATATAAGAAAGACATGATGATGGAAAATCAGTTACTCACTCACTTATTGATTATTATTTTTATAGGGCCCACTTATTGATTATTATTTTTATAGTATATAATTTAAAAAGTATGTGCTTGTGTAATTAAATAACTATATATACCTTTTACTGTAATACCTAAAAAAAATAATCTACTATATTATAAACTCATTTGTACCAGCTTATAGTAATGTCAAATACAGCTTAAAGATACAAAAAATATATATAAATACAAATATGTATTATACAAGGATAATTAAAAAAAAAAAAACTATTCTTTTCTAGACATTTTTTTTGTATTTGTTCGTATACATAGTACGATCGTCACAATTCACAAAACAAACAACACATGTAAGAATAAGTTATTGAAACAAATTTTTAACAAAGATATTCCTCAAGAAAAATATTGAATAGATGCTTTTTAAAAGGCTTGTATAAGTATGTCCTACCAAAGACTAACCCTTGATTCAAACTAGTACCTAGATTCACAAAAGAACTTAAAGTTAATGGAGTAATGTAAGTTCTTACAACTTAGTTCCACACATTTGCACATGCCATAGTATGTAAGAACTTCTCCCTCTACTTCTCACCACTTGATATATTAGTCTATGTGACTTAGATCATTAATGAAGCAATTGGATCTCTATTAGAGCATATGTGCCAATACTTAATACACAATTCAAACAATAATTAAATTATCACCCAGATATGTTATGAAAAATTCATACAAGTATTATTATTCTCAATAATGATTTTCATACAACATAATTCATTTAAATAAAAACTATAACCAATTAAATATACAAACAAATATTCATTTTACTTTTATAATAAACATTCACAAATACAATTCATGCAAGAGACAATAAGAGAAAAGAAAGAAAGAAAAAAAATTCCAAAAGAAAAAATCACTTGAGTGAAATTTAGCTCTCTTGAGTAAAAATTTGGTTGATTAAGTCGCAGTATTTTTGCTTGAACCAAAAAAAAAAATCATTCGTTTGAGTGAAAATAGGACTAAGAGTAAGGTTTGAATCTCTGTTCTATTTTCGCTTGAGCGAAAATCCTCTGCTTGAGAAAAAATATCAGAAAAACAACCTCATGTAATAGAATAAAACTAATTTAAAGGTTTATCCAAAACCAATTTACAAATACACCTTTAAAACACATTCAAAATGATTAATACAATCTAAATTTTAATTTAGCATCATCCTTCACTTATTTCAATTCAATCTTAATAATTCAAACTAAATATAAAGGAAAATAATAGGAAACTAACCATACTCATCTAAATCATATTCCCAGCTCAATCTAATAAACCATATACTTTAACATGTATAAACTGAACACTAAATCAACTAGAGTGTTCAATTAGAAACATTCAAAAACAATAAATCATTAACCAAAACTCAAATACTATTCAACTTCAAACATCCAAATAATTTCCAAACAAAACTTTATCCATGAATAAAACTTAAGATAATTTGACCATGTCACCTTAATTAATATCTAGATTATCTATCCTAAGGTTACATACAAAATAAAATAAACATAATGAGTTTCTCTTGCATGTAATTCCTTATTGTCAAAAATGTTGTAGTCAAAGAAAGAGCTTGCTTAAAATCTAGGAAACTAGAACAAAATATTCAAATATAACTAAATTTCACTATGAAATAAATAAAAATTTACTCGGTGTGAAGATATGTTTGCTTAGAATTGATCACAATAAGATTTGATCAAATTCACAAAAAAGATAAATTATAAAAGAAAAAAGATTAGAACAAAAAGAAATAGAAAGGAGAAATAAAATAAAATAAGAATTGCAAAGTGCATTAAATTTACACCATCTTAATTTACCACCTAATGTATAAATTTTCAACCTTTAAACCTTTTTTTTATAAATTTTCAACCTTTATTTTTATTTGTATAAATTTTCAGCTACCTTTTAAATTAATCTTATAAACCTTCGCATTTACGCCCACAAGTACTTGGTTTACCCTAAATAAAAACAAATTATGTATTGTTAATTATAATGATACGAATTATCCCCTTAAATCAATGAAAATGTTTTAGCCAAAATATGTATAAAACTAAATATCATTTCACTCTAACAACAAATATAATTTAGGAGAGAGTTAAATATATTTTTGATCTCTTCACTTTTACCGAAAATTTGAAATTAGTCCCTCATCAAAATTTTGGACCTATTTACTCTCTCATCTTTAAAAATGCGTGAGTTTAGTCATATTAACCAAATTTTGAAGTGAAAATATGTCAAATGGTATAAACAATTCATAAATAACTCAAATGTTATCAAGAAATGCATTTAAAATGTCAAATAAACTTAACAAAAATTTGAATAAAATGACTAAATTAACACATTTCTAAATTAAATGAAATTTGACTAAAATTTGAAAAAAAAAATTATTCTAATTTTTATTTAAAAGTTAAGGACCAAGAGAAAATAATTGATGGTAATAGTTGACCGGTAATAAAATTTCAAAAATGTGTAATCGGTGATTTTTATTTTATAATGATTTGAAATCTTGAAACTAAAAAAAAAAATTATATACGCAGACAAGGTACTTTATAAGTTATGATGGTTAGGCCACCAAAATACCAAACATTGCTTCACCGTCTAATTATAGTCAATATTTAACAACCTTTTTCCCAACCCACAAACAGTATCTTTGACCTATTTCATCAACCCTTTTAAACCCTAATATTTAATTTATTCCCAATAAATATCTTTCTATCCACAATTATAATAACTTTCTAAAAGCTCCAATATACAAGCTATTAGGAAATATTTGGAGAAATAACTTAGTTAATCATTAGTATCATAAATTAACATCTTTAGACATTTCTTTAATTAGGAGGCCAAATAAAGATTGATGTTTAGGATGTGTTTCAGCTTCCCTGCATTTTAAAAAAAGTAAATAAAAAAAATAGAAATATTATGTAGCAATTGAATTATGTATAAATAAAAAAAAAATTACCTTTGAAGCAGTCTTCTTAATTCTTTGTAGAAGACATGGTCCATAAGTTGTTGAGTTTTAAAGAACTAAAAAATATCATTGAATAATGTTATTTACTTATGAGTCATTAAATGTATATGTAATGGTATACAAATATTGAAGAAATAGTAATAACCTCATTGATGCATATATTTTGATAAACACAAAGATTGTTGTTGTAGCGAGTATGGATTGGTAATGATATTTATTGTTTCCTGGTAATGGAAAGAAGTTAAATAAAAAAGAATAAAGATTTTGTGTGGTATGATAGAAGAATAATGGAAGAAAGTAAATAATTTTAAATGTACATAATACCTGCATGTCTTTTGAGAAAGTAATTCTCGTTTGATTAAATTTGAAAGTTGTGTTTTATCAGTTATCACAATGGATCCCCAACCAATAGAATAAATTTCCAAATGATGAATCTACAATTGAAGAACAATATATGTAAACATGATGCACAATATAGTTGTACTAATATATGTAAACATGACATATTATAGTTGAAATGAATTAATTTGATTACCTTATTGTCTATTGGCCTAACCAATGAGAGTGAATATTCATCCTTCCAAGTGTTCCATTGGTTTAAAAATTTTGTATTCTACAAAGAAAATGTCAACTATTGCAAGATTGAAAACTAAACTTTTAAAACTACACTTATTGGATATCACCTCTTGTGGTATAAAATTGTGGAAATGACTTACATGTATTTCTTCATTGAGGTGTAAGTTGTCCTTAGTTATTATCGTACCTGCAAGGTATAAAATAAATATGATGAATTTTATTATCGTAGTTGTAAATATAAGTATAATTAAGAAGAATATGAAAATATAGTCATTTTAATGACACAAATGAAGTAAAAACCAAACAATACCTAGTTTTGAGAAAACAAAATTTCCTTATAAACAACATTCTTGGTAAAAATGTCTTCTTGTCCTTGAAGGTGTCCTTCTTTAATAAGGATTTTTTTAGAAGTTTGAGAAACACTTCTTGATAAAGCAACATATAACTGACCATGGCTAAAAACATGTTGTGGAAGGTAAATCCCAACGGTAGGTATAGTTTGTCATTGTGATTTATTTATAGTAATTGCAAAACTCAATCTCACAGGGAATTGTTTCCTAATAAGCACAAAAGGAAGACATGCACTCTTTGTTGTTTTATGTTTAATTCTTGGTAAGAAAGCTCTTTTTCCTACATGGTAACCTGTCAATATTTCAACATCCAACATGTTCATGTAGAACCCACGACATAGTAATCTTGTCCCATTACATAACCCAGATTTAGGGTCTATGTTTCGTAACAACATTAATAGTGATCCTTTTTTAACCTTTAAGTTATGTGGTGGCAAACCTCCTGGAGAAATAGTGTGCAAGTACTCATGTTGGTATAAATGATATGTGTCTCCTTCAACCTCATCAAATGACAACAAATTACATTCTTCTCCTGGAAATAGATCGATAATTATGTCATTAAGTTTTTCTACATCTTCATTTTTTGGAGTTAGTATGGCTCGTTCAGCCATATAAGATGCATCTCATGTATGAAATTGTAACTGAGGAAAAGCTTGGTGTATGAGGTGTTGTATTGAGGTTTCTCCTTCCCATGATATTTCTAGTTGTTGGGGTATTTTTACCATGTCATCAACTTGTGTTGGTTCAATACCATTTCCAATGCGCATGAGATATTCAGCAAAATTGTGATCTTGTAATCATCGCATGTTTTGTTGCAAATGTAATATCTTTGTGTTACTCCATAAATGAGAGTTAATAATACAGGCAAAAATCATTTGTGTTTTTGTACCTTTTTGAACAACTGGCAGTACTTGACGAAAATCACCTCATAATATGATCACTTTCCCCCCAAATGGAGCATCAGAATCTAGAATGTCCTTTAATGTCCGATCTAGTGCCTCCAAACCATATATGTTAATCATTGGTGCTTCATCCCAAATAATTACCTTTGCTGTTTTTATTAGTTTTGCAAGATCTGATTGTTTACTTATAGAACAAAATGAACCGGCCTCGACATTGATAGGTATTTTAAATCGAGAATGTGCAGTTCTACCACCCGGTAATAATGTTGCTGCTATACCAGAGCAGGTTGTAGCTAAAATAATTTGACTGTTGCTCCTACAATGTGCAATTAAAGTACGATAAAGGAATGTTTTACCGGTTCCTCCTGATCCATCCACAAAAAAGACTTGACTTTGATTACAGTTGATTACATCTAAAATGGTATTGAAGGCAATGAGTTGGTCATGATTCAATCTGTGTACATTTTCAACATTTCATTAGGTATCTGTATTGATAATTCTTCTTGTATAATTCTTGGTACTGAAGTAGTTGCCAATGCATCATAAGATAAAGGTGGCAAATCAAAATCCTTGATTGTTTTACCATGCTAAATTAAAAGGTCATTTAAATCCCTCAATAACATAGGAATCAAGTTCTCATTGACATAAGTGTTGGTTGAAGTATAATCTTCTAGCATATAGGTGTGGAACTGATTCCAAAGGCTTTTAGAATCAGTTGGTTCACAAAAAAGTAATATGGTCACAAATAGTCTTTGTAAAGCATATGACATTTGTAAAGTTGATGCTTCAACTAAGCATTCATGAATACTATTGTCACTTTCTAAAAATCCCCATTTCTCAGCCGCCTTTTTGAATGTGTGACTATATGTTTCATTTGGTGATAATAGATATTCCCAACTGGTTGGTCCTTTTATGTGAGAAAGCAAAACCCGCAAGAAGAACTTGTCTCCTTCAGAAGGAGATACAATATAAATTCGACCGATAACTTTCTTGTTTGACCTTCTTGGGTACCATTCCTTGTGTCTATTATTCCAACAATAATGCTCTGGAATTTCCCGATACAAAAATGTTCTAGATTGGGGATCTCTTTGATTGAGGGCAAAAAATTGTGTGAGCATGGTTTTGGAGTTGTTATCATCATTCAACACGTCATTGATGTTTTGGTGCTTATAAAATCGCACTTGCTATCGATTTGGTAAATGAATTTGCAATCTTTCAACAGTTGGATTCATGCGATAGATTGTAAATCTGAAGATTTTCCATAAAGCTTCGGGAGCACAAATCCATCTAGCATCGAGATATTGCTGGACTTCATCTATAATAGGTCCTTTATGAATCTCCATTGCTACTCGATCTAGTCCTTTGTAAACATACTTATATAAATATTTAATACTTTTGATGCTGCTGCAGACCTCAACATTTATATGACAAACGTATTTTAAGAGTAACCAAGGGTTATAAGGAACCACCCATCTATTGTCAACAATCACATTTCTATTTATGCAAATTGGTTCATCAAAACGTCTTCTGTATTGAGGATATGAATCATTACCATGTCGTGTTTCTTCCAAGAAATCTTTCGGAAATATCTTTTGGCACTGATTGCGCTTCATACATGGTGATCTAGGATTGAGAGTTCCGCAAGGACCATGTATCATGTGTTTCAACACAGCTTCATGCAATTGTGGTTCATGTTCCTGATTTGGTATTTCTGCCCTGACAATGCTATCATAATCTTGTGGATCACGTAACTTATCATTATTATCTAAGATCAATAGCATATGTACATGCGGTAACCCACGTTTTTGAAATTCAGTAACATACATATAACTAAGAACTTTTCCGAGGACTCCTTTATTAACAACATCTTCCTTCAATTGCTCAAATTTTGCTCGAAAGATTCTTGTGAGCAAGTCAGGGCGATCTTGTGGAGTTTGTTGATTTTGTAGTTCAGAAGAAATTTCACTCCAAGATGGATTGTATGTCATTGTAAGGAAAATATCAAGTTTTCTATTGTGAGCAACAATTGCCATACCATCTTGATATCGTTGTGTCAAGTCTCGACGACTACTAGTAAATGACGATGGTAATATTGTCCTCTTTCCAACAGTATCTTCAAAGAAATGCAAAAGTGAATGATAATATATTTATATGTAATAAATGTTGTTTTAAATATATTTACCTGCGTGAGTTTGTCCTTCATGCAAAGCATCCTACAAACCTTGGTACACTTCAGCACGAATGTTGTTTTGATGATTACGAATCCATCGTAACCTCCCAATCTCAATCTTTACGTGGTTATCTACAACATATTGTTGTAAAAGTTGTCCCACTTGTAATATTACAGATTGATCATTTGGACGAATCTACATTAAATAATCATGTGTTTCTAAAAATATATTACCCTTCTTCATATTACATAATTTGATGAAATAAAGATAATTATGATAGAAGTTACCTGAAGCATGAAACTATAATATTCTCGGCAAGAGATACTTTGGCCATATATTTTTTGTGTTGGTGTCCCAGCCATATGTTCCAAATGGAAATAATAAAAGATATTGTAAAGGGTCATAATATCCTACAATCTCTTGTATGTTTATTAAATTTTCATCATGACCTATAATTTTAATATCTCGGCCACGTGCCATTGATTCTGTGTCTGCAGTAACAATAACAGCTGCTACTTGAGATGCAATTGGAAGATTATACTGTGATTGATTCGAAGGACGCTCTTTAATGAGTAAAGAACATATTTGAATATTTGGTTCTTGAGCAAGTTGTCGAAATACATGCACAAAAGGATTGCACCGGTGTAATATTTGTTGTAATTTATGAACAATAGTTTGATGAAGTTGAGGGTTTTCCAACATCCTATTTTGTAATTCATGTTCAGTGTCGTAAATGTACAACTGCAAAAACCAGGGTCTGGACCCATCATTTGGATAAAATCCTCTTATCCTATGATAGATTGCACCTTGAGCACGAAAACTATATATACCACGACCATTTGCTACTATAGTTTCATCCATATGAACACCAAGAGAAGTGAATGAGAAGACATGATTGTAACTTCTTATATATTGTCTAAAATGTCTACTTTCAGATGTTTGATCTGAAAATATTTGAAGCAGCTCATGTGGAGGAGGAACACGTGGAAGTAAGACTTTGCCACCAGAGCAACACATATTGCATGATTCATGATAAAATAATCGTGCATGACAATATGGACATGTAGTTGGTGTAGGCAATTGAAATTTGAGCATCAGAACCATATTTGAAAAATTTCTAGCACTATTATGTGTTTAGGGGAATCTATGTAGCATATCTACATTATTGTGATAAATTGGAAGAATAATAAATAACGTAGTATTATAAATTGCAAAAGTATTAAAAGTGCATTATTAAAGCACATATATTAATTATGGTAGGAAAAATATACAAATAAGGTTCAATGGTTCCAAAATGAGTATTAACTATTGATGTAAATACTTTACTAACCATGTTGAATGGTACTGACATGTGTATTACTTTGTCCTGTTTCATTATCATTACATCCTTCCAATCTTTGTGCAGGAAAAACATACCCTGTGTGGTGTTAAATCAATGAAAAAAGATGCATAATAAATAACCAATATCACTGTAATAAATAAAGAGCAAATTAAAAACCATGATAGATGGTAAAAAAGTATAATCATATCTTGATACACAAAGAGAAAAGGAAAAAAGGAAGTAACTATGAAAATTAACGACAACTTAAAGGTGTTTTATTATTCAACGCCGTAATAAAATATGTCAAAATCATAATTACGCATCCTAGAATAATAAATAAAAAAAGTGAAAATATTTTTTGAAATGGAAAGTAAATAACATGGATTAACTATTGATGAATAAAGTTGACTAACCATGTTCAGTGTCAATAATGTATGTATTACTTGGTCCTACTTCATTATCATTACGTCCTGGAAACCTGTTAGTAATGTGCGTATTACTTGGTCCTGTTTCATTATCATTACGTCCTGGAAACCTTTGTGGGGCAAAACCATAACCTAATATTTAAAAAATAAGATGAATTGTATTTGAATAAAATATATACTTTACAGTAAAGAACTAAAAAGAATGTAAGCATACTCGGAAGGATTTTCTCGGCTAATGACATACAATAGTGCTGAGGTGGGTTTAAACCTAAACAAAGAAGTTGTATTCTACTATTTTGTATAGAGTTAGAAATAAATTTTTTGTTTAAGCGTAAGTAAACGTAATTATTTATGAAGTATTTTTAAGATTGTTAGAATACATTATTGTTTATATATGTTTTTTACTATTGTACATAATACAAAGGATATAGTTTACTGACCACAATCTATGTTACTAACAGGTAAAGTACTTGACAATGCTTCATATACATTATATTCTTCAAACATTTGCAGTGCATGAGTAGAACCTGTTATGTGAAAGCATGGAGCATAATAAATATAAATATGTAAATATTTTATAAAATGGTAAGTAAATAACATGGATTAAATATTGATGAATAAAAATGATTAACCATGTTGAGTACGGGTATTTTTGATACCCGTATGTTAACGGGGCGGGTACGGGTATCATAGTATCCGTACCCGTGGATACCCGTACCCGCTAAACTTTAATTCAGAAAAATATCTTCATATATATATATATATATATATATATATATATTAGTAAAAGCATTTTAAGTCTTCATTCAATAATGGTGGTCGGATTCTTATCCCACATCGAAGTAGATTACTTCCAAATACTGTGGAGACATTATGTGTCTCCAAGACTGGTTGTGGACCAATATGGAAGGTAATGAAATTAACACTTTAACTTATATATTTTAATCTTATATATTTTAATCAAGTGATTGTTAGAAATTTTTAATGAACTTCTTATGTTTTCAGGCTCTTCTAGATTAAAATTTGATAATATGAAACTTTATACAATGTTGCAAGATGTGAACATTGATGAAGTTAGTAATTTCTTTAATATTTCATTAAAAAATAAACTACAATATGGGTACGGGTACATGGCGAATATTTATCCAGCGGGTAGGGTACAAGGGAACTACTACCCGTACCCTACCCGCCCCGTTGACATCCCTAGTTGAGAGGGAGTTGGAGTGGAGGCAAGGAGTGGAGCCTTTGGGAACAAGGAACAATCCATTAGGAATTGTGTTTCGAGCAAGGAAACCAGGTAAGGGAAGTTGTCCATACTTGTTTTACTGTCGATTAAACTGTTCTGCATGATTTCATGGTCTGAGTGTTTGATTCCCATTCAATTGATGTTGTTTTTCGTGAGTTCTAGGTTTCTGCCCAGAAACCGCCTAACGGCTATGAGGACCCGCTAGGAGACACAACCATTTCATTCATGGTTTTTTGGGTTTTATGATTAACTGCTTGGTGGCAATGAAGAATTGTAGGGTGACGTGCACTGAAATTGTGTGTTTTTATACATTTTTTGTGTTTTCATGATGTGTTGGGTGTTCTACATTTATATGAGCTTCATAAAAATGTTTCTTGGCAATGTTGGATGATAATATTTGCTTTTGATGATAATTTGATGAATTGGGGATTGTGCGCAAATAAGGGATCAATATGGGTTTGAGTTTGATTGTGAATTGTAATGTGTAGAAATTGGAAATTGATTGTTGTAAGATTTGGTTAGATGAATAGAAATTTGAATTCATGCTGAATGTGTGATTATTATGATTGAATTGCAACTAGAGCATTGATTAGGAGTTGAGCATATTACAGTAGGGAAACTTGAAATTCTAGAATCTTGATGCACCGCCTGGCGGTATCTATAAGCCGTCAGGTGATGAAGGGTGGCCAACATTCTGATTTGGGTTAGCTTAGTGGGAAAATGAAATTGGGGGTTATTGAATATGGTTCTGATTCAAGTATTTGCCTGGTTGTATGATGTATATGTGTTCAACTAGTGGTATTGATGCATGAGTTAGATGGTTGATATGCTTGGGTGTATTAGAAAATGTGTTGTTGTGCCTAAACAAGTAGAAACCTGATTTATTGGTGTGGCGCCTAGCGACAGGGATGCTCTGCCAAGCGATAAGCCACAAACATAGGTGCCACTAGGTGCGTGGCACTTGGCGGTAAGGAATACTGCCAGACGGTTTGGAGCATGTTTTTGCCTAGTGGTTGTTAGGCAGTGCCAAGTGATAGTGTATGGGTAGGGGTCCATTGTAGATGGATTTGCATGGATGGTCTGAATGGTTTGGTAAGGGATATGCTGGATGATGAAAGCGTGACCACCTCCTTAGAAGCTCCCTCAAGAAGGATCACTAAAAGCATGTCTAGAGGGGAGTCTTCTATTCCATCACCTTTATCTTTGTTTTGCATTACTTTAGTTTGAATTCCCTAAGTTGGTTTCTAGTTGACTTATTTTGGTTGACTTGTTGACTTTGATCCAAAGTTGACCTTTGACCAAGATTAGATTAACTTAAACCAACATGCTAATCCTTCTTTGTCTTGTTTTGTAGGTAATTAAGAGAAAGTAGCATGGCTAGGTGGAACTTGGTGATTGGAGCACTTGGAAGAAGTGGAAGAGAGAGGAAAGCATAAAGCAAAAGCAAAAGTAGACATGTACCTTGTCTCCTTTTGCCTTTGTGGTTTATGCCTTAGAAGGTCACTTGGTCTCCTTCCTCTTTTGGCCTAGAATTCTCATGGGAATGCCTCCACCAATCATCTCCCTTCACTTGGCCAAGACTCACTCTCACATTAGGCTTAGGGTTTGCTAGTTAATCCTTTTTCATGTTTTTGTATTTGCTAAAGGACCCCTATGAACTCCTATTTAAAGGGTGCTCCTTGTCATGTAAAAGGGTTGATCATTTTGTTATAAACTTTGTGCATTCAACCACCAATTTTCGTGAGCTCTCCTTCCTAGAAGTGAACTCACCTTTGCCTTATCTTACTTGCAAGTGGCGGCATCCATCACTCATCTCTAGGGTTTGGTTGGCTTAGATCCCCCCTATGAGTGGCGTGCTTCTTCCATTCTTCATCTTCTATGCTTTCCATTTTTATTGTTTCTTCTTTCATTTTGCTCTTTAAGTGTTGTTATTGCCGTGTGTGTTTAAGCTTGAATCCAATTCTCTTCTTCCTTTCATGAGCTTGAGTAATGAACCTTCACATCTAGATAGCATGCTATCTTAATGTTCAGTGGGAATTTTCAAAAAGCTTTCTTAAACAACTCCACCATATTCATAAATCTAAAAGGAAACAAGATAATCCTTCATCACTGGATTAGTTACAAGCGGGGAGGTTCGTAACAGATTTTGGAAATGTGTGTTTGATGCGGGTGGAGAGATTTGTATCTTTTGTACTTTTATGTGGGAATACGAGAGGAGAGGTTCGTATGTTCCGTGCTCACACCTAAGGCTGCTTTGAACGAGGAGGTTCATAGTAGGTGTTCACGCATGTTACACTACGAGCGGGCAGGTTCGTAGAGTTGGACTACGGTCGAGGAGGTCCGTAGAATTGAACCACAAGCAGGTAGGTTCGTGGAAGCATGATAATTCCTAAGGATCAAAGTTGTGAATGGATCTTTCTCATATAGGTTATGAGATTGGAGTGGAATGTTATAATGGAGTCAATGAACTAAAAATTGGCTAAGATAGATTGGGTAAGTGTTAATTCTCATTATTTAATTATTGTGTTATTTTTTTTCTCAGCTCACCCTTTTTGTTTGTCTTTGGTGATGATCGTGTGACTTGTCACGCGTGAGCATATGTGAATCTAGGTGAGGACGTTTATGCCTAGAGACAGAGCAAGGCAGACTATGGGGAGTTTACTTTATGTTTTAATTTCAAAAATTTTGTAATAAGCTTTTATGATGTTTTTCTATACTATGGACTTGTAATAAGGATGCATTAGTGTATTTGAATTGCAGCGATATAATTTAAAAAAATTTCCGCGCTGGGAACTTTATCTATTATTTTAATTCCAAAAGAAATTAAATAATATTTGCTTTATCAAGTAATATCTACCTAGGGTGTTACATTTTACTAATTTTTTTAATTTTTTATTTATTTCTTCTACTTACTTTTTTCTGGACAAAAATTTATATTAATAAAAAGTTATTTTGTAGCATTTGTTTGACCCACACAAAGTTTAATGTTATTATTTTTTATTAATTGACGTTCATTTAAAGTAAGTTTGAGTTTGACTAATTTTTTTAGTTTTTATTTATTTTCTCTATTTTGCAGTATGGTTAATATTTTTTTATTTATTATTTTTTCCCACAAGTTTCACTTAACATTTATATTAATGAAACATTATCTTACGAGGTTCGGTCGGATCACACAATGTTTAATGTTATTATTATTTTTATTAGCTTATGTCCATTTAAATTAGATTTGACTCGCTCTTTTATTAATGTTTTTAATTTTCATTTATTTCTCCTACTTTAGTTAAATTAACGTTTATATTAATAAAAAAATATTTTATTGACTTAGTCATACGATATTTAATTTTATTATAATTGTTATTAGATAATTAATTTGTTTATGTAAGACCCACTTTAATTCTGTCCTAAAATTTAAGGGTCTCTCTTAGTCAGTTGGGCCTAAGGCTGGCCCATAGGGCATCCCAAAACCCCTAAACCAACCTAACACTATCATGTTCTACCCACTTTGCACAATCAGTAACCTTACTCCTCTTCTCTTTTTCCCTCAAACAGTGCTCTGCTAGGGTTTGAAGCTCAGCTAGGGTTCGAAGCTCATTTAGATTCAAGTCAGCTCAACCTCATTCTCTGCTCCACGTAAGTTGTTCTTCCGCTCATGCTCTTTCTTCTCCAGCTTGTTTTCGTGGTTCCTGTTAGGGTTCACCGTTGTAATCCCGTTTTCATTCTGTGCCACTATTCTCAACTCTTGAGTATGCTCCTAGAGTTGTTGGGTTCGTTGTCGTAGGTGTCAGTGCTTTCCACTAGCATCTGTCTAGATGAGAGAAGCTAGGATTTTTCATGCTTTTATAATTAACGTGTCTGTTTTGGTTCTATTGGGTGCTCTTGATGATTTGATGTGCTTTTGATGTGTCAAAATAATTTGTGTACTGTTTCTGGATGATTTTTTTTGGCTTTGCATGCGTGAGAGCAGGTGAGATCTGCTATGCTCGCCTAAGTGAGTTGTTTCTCGCCCAAATGGGAAGCTCTCGCCTAAGCGAGGAGCTCTCGCCTAAGCGAGAATGGTAGTAACTCGCCCCCTTTGGTTTCGAGTGCTTGCCTAAGCGAAGGCCTTTCGCTTGAGCGAGATGGTCTAGTTTGAGCGAGAACTAGAAGTACTCTCTGTTTTCAATCTCGCTTAAGCGAAATCTTTTCTTTTCGCTTGAGCGAGAGACCCCTATCGCCTGAGCGAGAGCTCCTTAGCTTGAGCGAGATTGACAGCAGAGTTGTTTAAATACTTGTATGCTCCCATGATTAATTTGTTTACCCTTTTAAAGCATGAAATATGATGCCAACGTTTATACAACGTGCTTATGTTTTCTTAAATTTTTGTGTTTTTACTTGTTGAAAACAGTGAAAATCTATCAGTTTAGCTTAAGCGAGAGATTTCTAGCTTAAGCGAGATTAGTCTAGTTTAAGCGAGAATTTCTAGCATAAGTGAGACCAGTCTAGCTTAAGCGAGACCAGTCTAGCTTAAGCGAGATCAGTCTAGCTTAAGCGATAATTGCTGCAGAATTTTAATTCCTTACTTTAACTTGAACTTGTGGATTGATTCAATTACTTTTAAAAGCATGAATTGGGTGAATGGGTATGAGTAGAATGGTTTATGGTCTGTGATTGATAAGTTTAACATGACCTTGGCATGTGACTTGTATGAGATGGTTGGTTATCAAAGTGGCATGGTTTTGGCATGATAAATGATTCTATATTGATTGTTGGAAGTATGATGATTGGGTTGGTTAGGACGTAATTCCATGATAGTTTCGTGGTGGTTCCTCATTTAGTTAGGACGTAATTCCATGACCCTCTAGGTGAGACTTCATGGTGGTACCTTAGTTGGTCGGGACGTAATTTCATGACCCTTGTTAGTGGGAGTTCATGGTGGTGCCCCATCTATATAATTTAGTAAGGATTCAAGGTAAGGTTGCATCCTAACACTCTAAAGAGACATTGTAACACTTAGCTTGAGGGAGAGCAGCTCGGTAGAGCACGGAAATCCACCACAAGTGTAAGCATCCGCTGAATCCGACTAATTATATGTATCCGGATGAGTCGTGTCTTGAGTCTTAGTGTATTGGTTGCATGTCATAACATGATTGGTTGATATTGGTATCTTTGGCTATGAAAGTTGTATGCATTGGTATGATAAAAATCATTTTCTACTCTAGCTTACCCTATCTGCTTGTTGTATGTTCTGTATGTGTGGTGTTCGATGATCATCAATTTATTGATGTGAGCAGATGCGAGAACTTCTCATTGTCAACATGATAATGGAGACTCCGCTGCTTAGCTTTGGGTTGGATTCTGCCGTCCAAGTTTCTTTTAGGGTTGTAGCCCATGTACTTGTCTGCCCCCTTGGGCAATTATTTTGAATATTGTATACTCTTACTCCACTTTGGTTACTGGCATCTTGGTGTGCCTAAATTTCTATTCAGATTTCTATTGGTTAAATGTTAGGAATAGTGTCTATACTCCAGACCTTTGTTTTCGATATTATTCTGGATGACATTTTCTTTAATTAACGTTATTAATTAAATGAGGTATTACACTTTCTGTAAGAGTGGATTAACCCATTTTATTAGTTACATTTTATTTTGTATCGTGTTAAAATTAGTGTGACTGTTTCCTTTACCAATACTATTTAGTGGTGTTTAATATACCCAACAATTTTATAATGGTTTTAGTGTACTCAATACCATTCTTTTTATATATTTGATTACATAGAGTAAAGTATACACGAATCGGCACAATATCACAAATTAAGAACCTGAACATAATCTTTTGTTACAATTTGTTCATATCCCTTGAATATTTGGATTCTTGATGGATACGTTTAACCTTCTTTGATTTGAGATATCCTCTAAGTTGTTCATGTAATGTGAGATTCTTATCCAGTAATTAATACTTTTTTTTAATCTTCTAAAGCCAATGCTAATATAATACACAAAACCGAGTCTTGAAAAGAAAAATGAGACATAATTTGATGTCCAGTGTGTTACATCTTATACAAATCTTGAAGATTCCTTCATATCTTCTTTCTTTATACTAACTAAGAACACTGTCCATAGAAAATTGATGTTAAATCTTTGAATCACGTGACTTTAATTTTTCTAATATGTAATGATTTATTGTGACACATCTCGATACTAAAGAATATTGATTGATTTAACAAGTCACAAAAATTATGTAAACAACTAAGAGAATATATTAATGCTTTAAAATTTTAAACTGAAATTGTATGCTATATATAGGAATTTGATAGTGGTATGTATAAAATTAAAATTGACTGCTTTTGAAAATTAAATATATCTATACTCATAATTACCGTGTTTTAATTAACTTATCTTCTTTAAAAGTTGGAGTCTTTTAACTGATTACGAAAATTTCTTTGTATAATTATCTCATAATTACTTTTTGGCTTCAATCATTTTTTTTCAAAATTTATCTTACATAAAAGTTTTTTTTTTAATTTATATTATATATACTAAATTTTATATTAATATATAAAATTATTCCATGCCTCATATATATATATATATATATATATATATATATATATATATATATAATGGAGTGCATACTTTTCTTAAAATATATTATAATTAAAATATAATATACTAATATAAAATTATAATTTAGCATTTAAATTGATAACAATTCATTCTTTATATGGAATTATAGATAATGTAGCATGTTATAAAAGTGACGCTAGATAGTATATGATTTCTTTTGTAATATATACATATACTTCCAGAAATATTGTGAAAGATGTAGCTATATTAAGTCTAATGTGTTGTTAGTTTCAAGTGAATACAAATTCTCCTTATTTTCATTTTGCGAAAGCAGTGGTATGTTTGGTATTCATTGTATTGATGAGAAAACATTATCTCCTTGCTATTTAAAATTAACAAATTGAAAATATGTATTTCAATATTTTATGTTGACAATATCGAATTGACAAGAATGCAAGTGTATATATTCTCTTGCATTCCCCCAATCCCTATAACAAGCAAGACATCTTTCTATTCTTTCACAAAAGGAAATGGTGGTTATAGATACTGACTGAGTGGAGGCAATTTATTTTAAATATTTATTGAAGAATGAAATGAAAGTAAGATGAAATAAAATGTCTACTTCAATAGAGCGTAAAATATTCACAGATTTGAAAATGGAATCCAACATAAGAAATAAGTGAGCAATAAAATAAATTTTGACAGAATGCAAAATTGGAAGAAATAGATTCAAATAAAGGAAAACTCACTTGGATTATTATATATATATTTTTTTATAACGAGAGAGTACAACCTTGATTCAACCTTGGTCACTAGAAATACTTATTATTGTGTTTTAGATTTTCTAAACATGAATTTCTCTTCTTCTTAAAAAAATTAATCATATATAAGTCAATTTTAATATTTAATAAGGATGGTTTAAAAAATAAAATTAGTTATATAAATTAGAATTTCAACTTCTGTTCCCTCTCTAAATTCTTTTATTATATTCTTTTTGTTTTCTCTCTGAATTTATGAATTCATTTCTTATATTTTTTAGAAAAAGTTGCTTTATAGAAGATAGCGAGAATAAAGATGATCCAATCAATCAAATTTTGTTTTAGAGTAAGTTTTTTTTCTTTTCCTCATATATCAAAGTTCTCTTTCTATGTGATTTTCATGGGTTGAGTATAGGCCTTACATATATATGAGATTTGAATCAATTAGATTAATCACTACTAGTTTAGGTTGATAGTGATGTGTTATGTTTGTGAACGTCCCCATAAGCAAGTTGGAATTTCCCTAGCTCCACTTAATTTTGGAATCTTTTCTTAAGGATTTGGAATTTATTTACTATATTTCAAGTAGATTTGGAATGCTAGTAGTAGTTGAAAATATAAGAAAATTGGTGTATTAGTTTATGAGGTAGAAATGATTATTTTGAACAAAAATTGTTGATATTATGAACTATACAACAAGTATATATTAGGCTTTAAATTAAATCGAAATGGTTGAGAATGGTTAGATTGGATTTTGAATATGTGGAAACGTTTGTTTTTCGTGTGTGGAATTTGAGTCCATGTATGCACATTATACTCATGCTGGATTGGTTAATATCTTGTAAGCTGAATTTACTTAATTTTGGGTCATGTTTTGTACATTTCATATTTCTAGTATTTTTTGTCAAGCTCCAATTTTTCACTCAAGTGAAAATGTAAGAGAGACAAACTTTTGTTCTCGCCATGACTTCTGCTCATGCGACTACTAGTCGCTCAATTAAAAACTTAAGTGTACACAATTTTTTTTTTCCTTTAGTGAAGAGTTTCGTTCAATGAAGGATGTTTGTTTAAACAAAAATTAGAAGGAGGAAAGACTTTATTTTTAGTATGACTTACTCTGAAACTTAAGTGATAGTGGATGTCTCTCAAGCGAAAATTCTTCGCTCAAATGACATTATGTATACAAACACTAGTGCAGTGAGAGCTTTTAGTGCCGATTGTTTTTGTTATTTTGTCTCGATTTTAAAACTGAGGGGCGAGGCCAAAAAGGGATGACTTTTGGCCTCGGGTGTTAACTGAAGCCATAAAGACCCTTGTCTGCCTCAGATTTAGACGAACCAAAGCCATAGGTTCACAAAATTTTTAATTAATTTAAAACTTCGCAGAACATTTGGCCTCAGTTATGGTAAGAACCGAGGCCATAAACAACATTTTTTCTTCGGTTATGGTAAAAACTGAGGCCTATTGTACTTTTTTTAAAATACATTTTCTGTTTTATTATCATTCCCACATCTATGCTATGCCTAACTTGTAACTTTGACTAATATGGAAGATTAAAGAATATTGATTTTTTTTAAGGGCTCGATGCAGATGACTTCTTAGATGTTTTCCCAAATACATGATGTACTTTATTAACTTCTTCATGAATTTGAAGGTCGGTTAATGAAATTGGTGTTTCGTCATTCTATTAATGTCCATTGAATGCTTTCTTTAACCTTCGATAAAGATGATAATTTGTAAAAACCTTCGATGGCACAGATACACGGTCTTCCTTCTGTTTTTCAACTGATGAGATGTAGTGTTTTCTTCACATATAAGACATGCTTTATGACCCTTGACACTATACCCCGACAAATTACTGAAAGTTGGAAACTCATTAATGGTGCAAAATAACATTTCATGCATCATGAAAGTTTCAAAAGCAACAACATCCAATACTTCAACTCCATCAACCCACAACAACTTAAAGTCTTCAACTAGTGGATTGAGATATACATCTATGTCATTTCCAAGTTGCTTTGGACCAGATATCATCATGGACAACATCATGTATTTTCTCTTCATGCAGAGTCCAGGAGATAAGTTGTAAATGAATAATATAACGGGCCAACAACTATGATTTGTACTTAAATTACCAAATGGATTCATTCCATCAATAGCTAAGCCAAAATGAATATTTCTACATTCTTGACCAAACTTGGGAAATCCCTGATCAATATTTTTCCATTGATTGAATCAGCTGGATGACAAAGCAGTTAGTCACATCTTCTCTCAATTGCATGCCTTCTAAGGTTTTTAGCGTCTTTAGGATTTGCAAACAAATATTTAAGTCTAGGCACAATTGGAAGGTACCAGACTACTTTCAAAGCATATCCTTCCTTCTTTATTTGACCACTATCTTCACTGTTTCTTTTCTTCTTGTACTGTGATGACCCACACTTTGGATATTTTTTCAAATCTTCAAATTCTTTTTTGTATAATATGCAAACATTAGGACATACCCATTGGACAAAGAATTTTCTTGGCGTCATAGTTTCGAGTAGGTAGAGTATTTCCCTCGGGAAGCATTTCATTCAAGAGCACGAACAATTCTGTGAAGCTTTTATCTGTCCAACCATTGGTCGCTTTCAAATTTATAAGTCTTAAAACTGTTGATAATCGCGTGAACTTAGTTGAACTGACATACAACGGAATTTCCACATCAGTAGACATCGTCTCATACACATGCGCTTGTGCAAAAGCTTCTGCGCCAACATCTCGTATCATGTCCTTCATATTGTCTTCTTCCACTCGCTCTTCCCGTCGCTCTTTCATGGTGGAATCGATAACATGTTGAGTTTGAGAAACATTGGAAGGTCTATTAATTCTCTATGCCATGTCCATATTGTATAACTTCTAAGGAAACCATTACAAATAAGATGTTCCCTAACTTAGTTGTATTCAACTTTCTCCCATTCAAATAATTGACATAAGGACATCTGAACTTCACCTCATCATCACTTCTACCCTCATAACGTTGCGTAAATTTTATAAATTCTCTTACTCCATTCTCATAATCAGCATTGATACGTGGTAAATTAATCCAATCTCGGTCCATACGTACATATACTGAAATTGCGTGAACAATTTCAGTAATCTTTGAATCAATGCTCATGTCGTAATCAAGGTGTGACCCTATCCCATTCAAGAATATTCACTTTCTTTATTTTATTGGTACATATTACTTTTAAAATACATAACTTAAATTTCACGAAATTTTGCCAGCATTTCGCATTGGCCTTCAAGATACACGAAATGAAAGTGATTATCAACCACAATCAAATATGCACCCGAAGATAAATACAAAACACAGTTGACAAATATTCATGAATTTTAGGATATGTATTTTAAAATATATATGCACTAATAAACTACTAGAAAGTGATTAATCTTCTTAAATTGTCCAATCGAACAATTCAAGATTCAATACATTTAAATTATTAGTATTGTATCCCCTTATATTAATTTTTAGAAAAATGTAGCTTCTTCAAAATGAAAACTCGGGGACAATACATAATTTTTGTATTGAATCTCAAACGGAAAACTAAGGTTAACTCACACTATAGGAAAATCAAACAACATAGTTAAATAAATAATTAACCAAATGTATAAAATATAAAACTACTACATAACAAACTACAAAATCATAGGAAAATATTAGAATTAGGAACCTGGGAGCGTAAAAAGCGAATGACAATGGAAGATGATGCAATGCAACGCTAACCACGTTTTCGAGAGCTACAAGAGACAATAAAAAACACAAGAGAAGGTCATAAATAACAGAAAAAAGCAAAAATAACAAAAACCTTAACAAAATATATTACCTATTGAATTATAGTGTTGTTACAATTTTCTTAAATTCATACTCAATGCTCTAAATTTCAAACCCAATGCTCTTAAATTTAGACCCAATGCTCTTTAATTCAAACCCAATTCTCTTACAAAATTACTCAAAACACTCCACACAATTTCAAACCCAATGCAAATCAATTCTTGCAATAACCAAAATTGAAAATAAATAAATACAAAACGAAAAACGAAAGGAAAACACGTTGAAAACTTACCTTGGAGGAATAGTGGCGTGACGGTGGCTGAAAAACAGAGAAAGAGGTGTAGGAAATGGCTGTGCATGAAATGGAGGTGCAGGAAATGGAGGTGCAACGAACCAACAGAGGTGACGCGATGGTGGCTGGAGCAGCGTGGAGGCAGCGACGGTGGAGGTGCAGGTTGCAGGGAGAGAGACGAGAGAAATGAGTTGCAGAGAGAAATGAAGAGCGCGGGGAAGAAGAAGAAGAAAAAGGGGTTCGTGATTTGAGCCCTAAATAAACTCTATGGCCTCAGTTCAATTAATAATCGAGGCATATGATTGCTTTTGGCACCAATTTTTATTGAACCGAGGCATAAAAGTTGGCTATAATTGCAAAAATGTCACCGCGCCATTATATGCTTCGGTTCTTGGATAACCGAGGCATATAAGGCAAGTTAAAAACAATAATATGCACTTGTGTAAGTTCAATGATGAAAATATGTTTATATAATTGTGATAATTAGTATGAATTGTATGTATGATAAATTCTTTTGTCGCTTAAATACTCTAGTCAAAACCAATTTCCCCTAATAATGCAATATAGGACAAACCTTGGTATCAATCCTTGGACACGACCAATTTAATATGCAAATGCTTGTATGTAAATTATGGTGGTGAAATTTTACTACTAAACTACTCTAAACTATATATTAATCTAAATGATGAAAATAGATGCATGTACGAAGATGATGAACTTATGAAGGAAGTGTTGACAACTAATGATGAAAATTCAATAAGAAAAGATGTAGAAAATGAACGAAATGATTAAGAACTTCTAAAACATGTTTCTATAGCTAAACAGGACCTAAAGAAATGAACATAATCAACTAACCAAAAAAATAAGAAATTAAAACAAAACAATGGCATGTTCATGTGTAGACACATGCCATGGTTGAATTTCATGCTAGAGTGATGGAATGAATGAAGATATGATGCAAAACAGTTGGATATTTAACTCCAATTAAACATAAGAACTAGAATGAATCAATTTGATGAACTACACACAAAGATCATAAACGTAGAAACCTAACTACAAAAACATTGATGCAGATAAACTCATTCAATTTTTGTTTTTTGTGATGTTTTAAAATGAATAACCAATGCAGATTGGTTCGAAAAGACCTAAGGAATTATTACTAAACTAAAACAAATACAAACACAAACTAAGAACATGAATTAAATAATTTTTAGATGAACATTAATGGAATTAACTACCTCATTCTCTGATTTACTGATTTTGGTTCAAAACGCGGAATTTAAGTTGAAACAAGTTATGAATTACGTCCATAACCAAACAGAATCTATACAAACACTCAAGCATCAAGAATATACAAATAGAACAATTAAATTTGCATTTTTCTCAATATTTCTTCCGATTAATCACGTTCATACCAAAATTGTGATGAATTGTAGTCTTTTGGATACACTAGATCAAAAGCATAAATCCATAACCTCAATCTAATAGGTTAGGAAGAAATCTTGATCCAGAAACATATTTAAGAAGTGCTTGTAGTGGAGAAACATAGAACAATAAAGGACATGATGAATTTACTAGAAATTGAAAACAAAACAAGAATTTGATGGATTAAACGGTGGAAAACGGAATTACAAGAACAATGAAATGTAATACCAAAAGTACCACACAAGCTTGGAGTTTTTGAGCCTTGCTCTAACCAAAGCTCTTGATCTCCGAGTGAAAAGTGAAGAAGAACCGTGAGTGAAGATGAGAGAAATGAGAGAAGATGGAGAATAATTTATGATATGTGGAAGTGTGTTCTTTTTGGTGAGTGAGTTTTTCTATCTTATATACACTAAGCCTCATCTCGTAACTACAACTAGTTAACTAACCTAATTCCTCACTATAAAAACTACTTAAAACTCACTAAGCTAACTAACGCAAAACTAGACTATCACTTCACTAAGTTTCAATGAAATCTAGTCTAGCTAGCAATGATTAAGGGACTCCAAGCGTCACCTTGATCTTCAATAAGCCACAAAATGTGCCTCCTAGAGCCTCCAAAAACCTAGCATTTGCATGTGATGGCCTCAAACTCTTCTTCAAATTCTGCATTTGCTGCCATATGGGATTTTCCTCATTTGAATTAACACTAAACATCTACATTACATGTGTGAACCGGCACCAAAGTCACAAAACTCATATTAGTGAACTAGTTTACAAAGGAACTATCTAACTAAGTTTTTTCTTATTCTATTCTAGAATAAGCTTATTTAAAACTAATGCCAACTTATAAAACTATAGAATTTTAAACTTCTTAGATCAAAACCTACTACTCTACATCATCTAACATAAAAATCGTAGTATATTATCAAAGTTAAGCCGAATTATTAAACCACACATGATATCTACTTAAACTAACTAAACTAGTTAACTAATCAAGTGTAACATGAGATGCTTGATTTGATCAACCTCCAACCCTCTCTCAGAGGTTTCCCAGCTTCCAACAAATCTATTTCGATGTTCCTTTATGTTTCCCACAGTTGGCATAAAGCTAGGAGTTGGTTTGCAAAAAGTCAACCCAAAGTCAACTCTTCAAAATTTTGACCAAAACTAATGCAGAATTACTTTATTGCTATTGTTTTCCCCTTCTTTGCTCTTGATCCGCAACCAATTAACTCCCTTTAGTTGTTCTTGCGTTACTCTTTCTGCATTAAATTAAGTTACACAAGTTAGCTCTTCATAACCAAAGAAAAACACTTAAACTAGGCTAGTAAACTTGATGAAGGATTGACCCCAACCAAGGATGGAGGCACATGCTTAAGAAGACTAAGAATATTTAGAAAGGAAGTTAACTAATCCTTCATCCCTTTCATTTGTGTTTGTTATTTTTGATTCCCAAAGTTGACTTAGTTGAATCAACTTTAGTTGACTTGTTGACCTTTGACTAGGTTTGACTTGTTGACTATAGTTGACTTGACTTAAGCCAACATGCTAATCTATGTTTATTTGCTTTGTAGGTTAATTAGGAGTAAGAAAGCAATGCTAGGTGGCGCATGGTGATTGGTGAGCATAAATGACGTGGAGGAGAGAGTAAAGCAAAAGCATAAAACATAAAGTAAAAGGCATGAAGCAAATGTACCTATGTACCTTTGGTCTCCTTTGTTTTTAGCACACTTTGGCCACTTTTTGGAGACATATGAGACACATTCTTTGTCTCCTTTTGTGCTAGAACGAAATTAGCCTTGCACACACCATAGTTAGCTCTTTTGTCTCTCATTTTTGTAACCTTATTTGACCTAGTTTCTAGAAGCTAGGGTTAGGTTTTTGTAGAGACATCCTTAGGTATCTTTTATTTGCTTAGAGGCCCCTAAACTCTTCTATATAAGGGGTGCTCCTAAACATGTAAAAGGGTTGAACATTTTGAAGTAAAAACACTCTTGTGTCTCAACCATTTGTGAGAGTTTCCTCTCTTGGGAGTGAATACTTTTAAGCCTTATCTTGCATAGCAAGTGGCAGCACACATCCACTCATCTTCAAGGTTGCCATGGCTTCTAGCCTAGCCTTGTAGTGGCGTGCTTCTCACATTTTTACCATTTCTTTCCTTTCCATTTTATGTTTTCTTCTTCCTTTAATTGTTCTTGGTTTTCTATGGTTTATGTGCTTTCCATTTCCTTTTTGTTTTGAATCAATCCATCATCTTCTTCTCTTGAGCTTTGTGAAAGGAACCTTCACATCTAGATAGCTTGCTATCTTAATGTCTAGTGGGGATTTCACTTAGCTTTCTTAATCAACTCACACCATATTCAATAATCTTAAAAAGGAACAAGATAATCCTTCATCAAAACTAGTCTACTTTTAACTAAACTTCTGAAACAACTCTAATTCTACTATACTGGCCAATCTAAATATCTATATTTTCTAACTATGGTTCTTAGTAAATGAACTAATAGTAACAGGAAAATCGTGTACAAAACTAATGTTACACTATTAAACTAATGAAGAAATATAAAGACTACTAAAACTTATGCGCCTATCAGTTACTAGTTTACATATTCTTACTAACTAAAACTAGAATCCTAGCCTTAAAATGCAAAGCTAAGCTACTGAAAACTAAGGACAACCTAGACACTTCTAAAATTATGCTAAAACTACTATATTAACACTAATTCTAAAATAAAAGAGGATTTAGAAAAATGAAGGAATCTACTCTAATATAAGCTAATTAACTAAAAGAAAATCTAACAAAGACATAATTAACTAATAAAGACATGGCAAAAAAATTGTACTTAACAATGTATGATGTACTTTTACATTGTAAATAGATACCTTGATGATAATAAAAACAAAATGTTGAAAGATGTATGTTGTATGGTATTGTGGGCCTTTATGGGTGTGTTGTCATCATGGGATATTTCCCCTTTGTGCACACATATGGCGAGGATATCTTGGATGGTATTGCATAGTATTAAACATAATACTTATTAAGGAAAAAAGATATCATGACTTCTATAATAATCTAATGAAGGAGGCTCTTCTATCATATAGCAAGTGCAAGTTGTAACATCTCGGTCAGATATTACTAATTTTAAATAATTAAGTAGTAGAGAAAAACAAAATTGCATTTATTATTCTGTATTTTCCCAAACACGGGAAAATTAAAACCATACATTAATCGTCATAATAAAAATAATCGTAAATAAAACTCCAAGTTTTACAATTCCAAAACTAATTACAAAACCAAGTGACAAAAATAACTAACATGAGCTGAAATCATAAATCCCCATGCTGCCCTACTCTGATCTAGGCCTCACCAGAGCCACCTGCAACATCATTTGCTCCCATGTAACGAATTACACGTTCATCACCAGACACAAGTAGATAGGGTCAACTAACATATATAAATATATATAAACCACAACTCAAAAGTACACACATTCATCAGAGAACTCCATCCTCTAATTCCACAAACCATGGCCACCACCATGTTTATCCATGTTCTACATCTTTAGATGATAACCTCAAGATACCCTTTGATGTCATTACCTACAAGCCACAACTTGTAGAACACGTGAGGGGAATCATGCTACAGACCACACTCTGCAACTCTAGGTGGAGTTTCCAATACGAATCATAGTTCGTACTCTCTACACAAGATTAACACATCATTGGCCACAACCTATGAGTGCTCAATCGAGTGGAGACCCTCCGTACGAGCTACAACTCGTACACTCACACTAGTAACACTTGCCATTTCGGTTTAGCATGCATTTTTATGTTCATAAATTCATAGTAGCATGTTAGTGTAAGTCTTAGTTTGATATATAGGCTTAGAAGTAGAATTTGGTCTAGTTTTAGGAGTTTTTAGAATTAGTTTGGTTTGATCAACATTGCCTTCTTATATTTTTGAGTGAAAAGCATAAGAAAGACATAAAATATCATTTCAAAGTTTAGAGAAGTCACAAAGACAAAGTTGATCCAACCATTTTTGCTTAAAAGTAGCAGAGTTGACTTTTTGGTGCAAATGTTCACCAAAGTTTGCCCCACAGTTGACTTTTTGCTTTTCAAGTTATAAATGAGATGGCAACCTTTGGGAAAGCTTTAGGGCATTAAAATACACCTGTTCAAACTTTGAGATGACTGAAATATGGTCCAATTATGCATATCACTCTTGAATCTCATTTTTGCATGTTTAGCTCTTTTAGGTGCATTGTAGGCGTAGCATAATTTGGTTTTATGCATACTAACTTGATATTTTAATGGAAGCATAACCAGAGGGTTAGATTGGAGCTATTGGATTGGAATTGAACGTGAAAAGTTGTTGATGTAATAAGAATTGATGTAGAGCTAATGTCATGCAATATTAAGTTTAAGAAAAGCCTTTGAATGAGTTGGTTGAACTCACTCACTTGTTGCAGCAGGTCATGGTCATGAAAGCATCATTGAACATGAGCAAGTGACTTGGAATAGGCTGGAACAATTGTTGGAAAACCTATAACCTAAGTTTCAAGTGGATTTTCAAAGTAGTTAGGCAAAAATGTGGTAGTTTAGTTAGTTTATGTGACCTTTAGAACTAGTAGCAAGTTTTGTTCTATTATCCTAGCGCCACACACTCAATTCGAACAATAACAATCCAAACATAGAATACACCATTCATCACCATTTTTTTCTTCCATCACGATTCCATTTTCTCTTCTCCACTATACCAGATGTTGCTGTTTTGGACCATAATTCTACATAATTTTCTACACTTTTGTGCCATTGATACTTGCTGATTTGGATCTGTTTGTAAGCCATACATTCGTTCTATTGATTCCATCTGCTGTAAACATCTCATGTGCTATGAATTTACTGTTTTCTTTCTACTTTTACTGATTAAACACTATGATTTCCATCATTCACGACTGAAGTGAAATCATGATTCAATTTGGAGTGATTGAGTGATGTTGATCTACAACAACACTGGATTCAACTTGGAAACAAGTTGGATTTGTAGAGGATGCACAATAATCCTACTTAGATATCTAATGTCGTTTGATTATGATCAACCATACATAAATCACTGAATTGAATCATGCTTCTCAGTTATGTTGTGTTTGACCACTGTTTCACTCACTTTCGATTTTCGTTTTTTATTAATTCATGGTTCTTAAGTTTGATTCTCGTTTTCATTTGTATCATGAGCTCACACGCATTGATTCTGCATCATTTCTACATCGAATTCATCGTTAATTGCATTCCATTTTATGATTGTTCATAAGTTCGTTAAAACCGTTAATTAGGGTTCATCATTTATAATCTCGAGTTATATTCAACATTTTTTAGTGATTCTTGTTCCTATCATCAATAGAGATTGTTTCTAGATGATTCGCATCATTACATTTGCATTCCATGCATTGAGAAGCGATTTTGATGGTTGCCTTGTGTCTATGTACATGAGCTTCTCTCAATATTTTTCCATAAGTTCATTTTTTGCATAATTGCATTTTCAGCTAGTTTTGTTGATTCAATTAGGATCCATTTGAGTAGTATAAGTGTTTCGTAAGCTCAAGTTGATTTTAGGATCATGGCATTGCATATTCACACATTCATAGCCTTGTTTAGTCTTAGCATTTTGTCAAACACCTTAGGTGCATTAGATTTCATTTAGGCATTTCATCAACTAGTTTGCAATTATGCATTTGCATAGTCTTTTAAGTTTGTTACAGTTTTAATTCAAGTATATTTTGATAAATTTCCTATTTTCCACATGATAAGTTCACTAAATCAATCATTAGCCTTTGTCTATCTATTAGATTGATCCTTGGTTGATTGTTATGCTATATTAGTTAGTATTAGTGAGGAAATCGAGTTTGATTGAATCTCTAGGCAACAAGAAGTTTATCAATTAGATAAAGGTAAAGATAGCAAGAGAGAGAGAGGATGAAAAGAAGAAAAATGTGAGAGGGAAAGGTAAGGGATGAGCATTACAAGTTTACAATATGTCTTATGTTAACTTATGGTGGGATTTATTTATTATTGTTTAACTTGGTTTTATTCAATATTTGTTATATCTAAAGAACTTAAATCAATTTTTAAACCATATATTTCCTAAAGATGCAATTTTAATCTCTATAAAACTTTAATTACAGGTTTGATCTTTTTTTTATTTCTTAAAACAAGTCATTTTAGTCCATTATTAATGTATAGATCAATTCTTAAGAAATGTTAATATTTGTTTTGTTTATGTTTTTATAAAACTCATGTTAGACATCACTATCATCACATGAAATCATATTAATCAAAAAGAAAAATTAAAGTACAATCAATATAGGAAGTCTAGACCAAACCCATGTGAAATGAAGCATATTTCAAAAACCTACCAAAACATTTATACAGTTGTAGCATGTATAGAGACCTTTTTAATTGAAAAGCAAGAAAAGGAGGTGACTTATCTGATGTTTTGTGTTTTTTCCTAGAGAGAGTAAGACGTTTAATGGAGCGAGTGTGTAATGTTTGATGATAGAAAGCTTAGGAAGGACATGACCATTTTAGGTTTTTGTTGGTGGTCTAAAGAGAGTGTCAGCCGCTAAGAAGATGTAAGGCATGTGAGGCATGTGATGTTGATTGTATTGTCTATAAATGGTGAGTTGTTTGAAGTAGTTATACAACAAAGCATAACATGTGATGTACTCTAGGTATGAGAATGGTCTAAGGTTGTTTGTTGACACTATGAAGTCTTGGTCATCTGGTTGATTCTATTTCTTCATGGAGGGACTAACATTGGGATTTGAATGTTCTAATGGTGTTTGAAAACATTGACAAGAGAATTGTCTGATGGTGCATTGGTCATCTAATGTGTTTTGTATGATGAAAAGAAAAGGATGAATGGAGTGAGAGTGTGAATCATTTGATAAGCACACAACCAATGAGACATTAGGTACATGTTTCATCTAATGATCCTTTTGATGGATGTTAGTCATGTGATGGTTTGGGTTTTGTCATGGGGAAACTGAGTTGTCTAATTAAGTTTGATTGTGTGGCATTTGGTGACTAAAAGCTTTAACAAGACGTTGGACATATTAACTATATAAAGATCATGAAAAGGAGTAGCTTGTGCCTATAAGAAGATGCATAGACACAATGCAGGTGACTCATCTAGTTGTTTTGTAATGTTCTTTATGAAAGGAAGTGGTCTAATATATTTTTAGTATGAAGTGTTTAATGGATGTTGGGTATGTGTGTATACACCCCTTTCTTTAAGAACAAGTCTCAATTGCCTCAACCTTTTAGAACACAAAATCTCTCCCATTCTCTCAATTCCAGTTCCTTACTCCATTTTAGCTCAACCTTAATTCTTCCTCATTTTCATCTGAATCTTCATCCTTTCTTGAAACATAGGCCACTTTTGGGATCGTGGTGGAGTCCTCTTCGTATCTACCTGAAAAATTTCTTCCTCTACGTAAGTTAAAATCCAAGCTTCTTCTTCAATTTTGGGGGTTTTTGTTTATGCTTGTTTTTTATCAAAGTCTCTTCTCTTCCTTATGTATTGCATTTTGGTTTCTCTAGGTTGAATTGGGGTTTTTATGCTAAAAAATCATCTTAGGGGTTTTCGATGTTCCAATTTTGGTCCACATTCTAGGTGAGGAGAGCCATGTCGTTTTAGTTTCAATGTATTTGTATTGCATGTGTGTTTTGTGTTGGCACAAATAGCCTAGATAATTTGGTGCTTGAAGATTTGATGAAGGTACTTGAAGCCATTGCCTTGGAACATGTTGGAACCATGCTTACATTGGTGAAGATATAGAGATTTGATGTTTCATGTGTTGATCAAGCCTTGGACATGTTCTCTATCTTGATTATTCATGGGGAAAATAAGCTTGAAGATTGTAATTCATGTTGTAGATCATTTTGCATTAATTAGATGTATAGGGTCTTAGTTGTGTCTTTTAATCTGTTGAAATGTTTTTCAACAGGTTAAATGGTGCCTTTTAATCTGTTGAATGGATTTTTAACAGATTAAAAGGTTTGTTGTAGTAGTCTTAACTGGTACATATTCAATTAGTTGATTTATTTTAAATAGAGGTGTGAATACCAATTTTTAGCATGAAAACTTTCTGGAAATTATGAAATTCTCTCTCTCTTTCATGATCATACAGTGTGCAACTATTGAAGATTGATCTTAGATAATTTTTCTTGGTGTTTGAAGCTTGAAGAAGGTGGTTTTGGTAGGCAAGGTTGTGCTACCACTAAGGTTTGGTCTTTCTCAAGCTTTTAGGTTGTGCATGGTGGTTTTCCAAGTCTGCAAGAGGTGTCTTGTTGTGCTGTTTTGGTTCTTGTGTGAATCAAGAGTCATTGTGTGGTGTTCTTGAATATTTGGAAAGTGTAATGTTGTGAACTTCGTAAATCTTTTGAAATAGTACAAAGTCAAACTAGTGTTGCCTTGACTAACAAGATGTAGCTCAGGTTTGAGTGAACCAGCATAAAAATCTTGTGCATTTCTCTTTTCTCTAACCCTTCTCTCTTGTATTAAACTTTAAAGTTTAAAGAATTTTGATTTGAATAATCTTTTTGACATTCTTGTGTGATCTGACATTATATGTAGCATTGTTCATGTTTGTCTAACTCATTAGAGAAATCTCCCTCAGGAAAAAATAGCCAGAATTCCACTTTGTTCTTTGTTCAAGTTGTCGCTCAAGCGACAAAAATTGTTTCCCAAGCAATAGGCTTCTCATTCATACGAGAAAATCATTATAATTATTTTTTTCTATATTTGATTTATCGCTCAAGCAACAATAGTGTCCTCAAAAGAGAGCTTGTTCCGCTCAGGCGAGAATCTTTTGCCCAAGCAAGAATGCTCTAGTGTTTTATTTTAGTTACCGTAAAAATGTCGCTCAAGTGACAAAGATCTCACCCAAGCGAAACCATGGGAGGTGATAATTTCTTATTTTAATATGCGTTTGACTTAGTTAATTATGGAATATGATGTATGAAACTATAAATGAATGATGTTGGTATATTGAGACTTGATTTGATGTGTTTTGTATGAGATATGATTTATTTTGAGATATCACGTGAAGGATAAAGGAATTTCATGGAGAAACTCTTTTGGTTGTAATATAGTGTATATAATGATCTACAGATTCAAGTAAGGTTACATCCTGACACTTTAAATGATCATTCAGAGTCATATAGAGTAGAATGGTTCATGTGGTGAAAGTAGTAGGAGGTCCTAGTCTAAGGTAGGATAATGGCCTTAGATGATCATGGATTAACCTTGTGCGTGGTAAGGTGAAACCCATTCGGAATGGCTTTGCAGAGTAGTAGAGGCCATAACGAGTGTGAGCTTCTAGTGAATCCAATTTTTTTACATGTATCTGAATAATTGAGTTATAGTGTCTATTATGCTTGGTATTACATATTTCTTATGTTAAAATGACTTAATTATTATTTGGTCACTTAAAATTCATTAGCTTACCCTTCTCTTTGTGTCTCTACTTTCATACTTGTCTTTTTTTTTTTGCTATGATCATTATAACTTGGCGTGAGCAGATAAGGAGACTCTTGTTGATCTTGATCAGGTGGAGGGAGACGTCGTTGTTTATATTAGATGTTTTAGCTAATTCCCTTCTCTTAGCATCCTTTTTAAAAACTTTTTCTTATGTTCTTAGTTTGTTCTTTGGGTTCATTTTTGCCCATACATTTTATGTGTAATTAAATCTTTAGACGATTGTAATTGTTGATCTAGCATACTCTTTCTCGCTTGCTCGTTTATATTCAAGCATGTGATGTTTTATTTAATAGTATTTTCTATTAAATGGTATGTTATAATACGAATGGTCTAAAGGTGTGTGAAGACACTAGGCATGAGAAACATTTGATTATGTGTTGATGAGTATAGAACAAGTGATAGTGTGCAAAGGTTTTAGTAAAATTTTGGTATCAGTCTAGCTGAAATGTGAAAACACATAATGATGTACCACAAATTTTTAAAAAGTATTAATATACATTGTCAATGTAAAACCCTTTTATTTTAGAAAATCTGCTCCAGTAAAAAAGAAACCAAAGTCAACTTCTTTACCAACCACTATCGTTCCTCATTTTCCATTCTCTTTGCTTTTCTCAACTCTCAAGAAACTCATTCTTCTTCCTTCTCACATGAATCTTCATCCTTCTCATCTGAATCTTCATCCTTTCTTGAATCAAAGGCCAAATTTAGGTTCATGGCAGAGTTCTCTTCGAATCCACCCGAACAATTTCTCCATCCACGTAAGTTGATAATCTAACCTTCATCTTCTTTTTTATTTTAAGGTGTTGATGTCTACCTTAACCATGATTAGAGCCCTAATTCTTTTTTGTCTTCTTGGGTTTTGGTTCCTTTAGGTTCAATTTGGATTTTATAACTCAAAAAACATCTTGGGGGGTTTTCCGTTGTTTTAATATTGGTCTATGTTTGAGGTGAAGGAAGCTATTTCTTTTATGGAAGTAAATTTTGTCTTACATATTATAATTTGATAGATTGAATTGCTTAAATTGTTGTGTTTTGATGTGTTGAATTAATAAGAGCATGTGAAATTTCAGTGGTTTGTGGTTCTAGTTTTGGATGCTGAGAACAGGTAAAATTCTGCTATTTTAGCTTAAGCAAGAATCTTTACCTTAAGCGAGAGCCTTTATCGCTCAAGCAAGAGAAATATTGCTCAAGGGAAAGCGAGAATCTTTAGCTTAAGCTAGAGCCCCTATCGCTTAAGCAAGAATCTTTAGCTTAGGCGAGAAAGCTACTTGAACTCTTTCTGCTTCTGTTTAATTTTAGCTCAAGCGAGAATCTTTAGCTTAAGCAAGAGTCCATGTAGCTTAAGTGAAAATCTCTAGCTTAAGCGAGAGCCCCTATCGCAAGAATTTCTAACTCAAGCGAGAATGCTTAATAGTTTTAATTTCTTATTTTTAACTTGAGATTGACTAGGTTAATTTAAAAAATATGATGTATGAAGTTATGCATGAATGATGTGGTATTTTGAGACTTGACTTAATGTGTTTTACATGAGATATGAGTTATTCTAAAATAACATGTGAAAGATGTGAGAATTTCATGGAGAAATTTCTTTGGTGGTAATATAGTGCACGTAATGATTTATGGATTCAAGTAAGGTTACATCCTGACACTCTAATGATTGTTCAGACTCACATAGAGTAGAATAATTCATATGATGAGAGTAGCAGGATAATGACCTTAGATGACATGGATTAACCTTGTGTATGGTAGGGTGAAACCCATTGGCAATGACTTTGCATAGTAGTGAAGGCCACCACATGTGTAAGTTTCTAGTGAATCCAATTTCATTACATGTATCCAGATAATTGAGTTAGATTGTCTACAATTGATTGGTATTACATGTTGCTTGTGTTATAATGACTTGATTATTATTTGTTAATTTAATTTCATAAGCTTACCTCTCTCTTTATGCTTCTGTTTTCTTGATTGTCTTTTCTTTTTCAATGATCACCAAAATTTGTATGAACAAATGAGGAGACCCCGATTGATCTTGATCAAGTGAAGGAAAATGTTGTTGGTTAGGTTGAATGTCATAGACAACTCTTTTCTCTTAGCATCTTTTTTAAGGACTCTTTCTTATGTTCTTATTTAATTATCTGCTTTAGTATCTTTTTGAAAAACTCTTTCATGTACATTTGGATGACTATAATAGTTATTCTATTATATATTTTCTCATTGTTCATTTATATTAATTTATATAGTGTTTCAATTAATAGTTATTCTATTAAATGGAACGTTAATTAATAGTTATTCTATTAAATGGAACGTTACAGCCAACATGTATAAAAGATTATTTATTGTTAAATATTATCATTAATATAGTATATAAATTAATAATTAAAATTACAATGGCTTATAAATATACAAACTTCTTTTATTAATAATTAGATATATAATATATTGGCAATAGACCAAACTTGTTTAATTTTTAAAATATTGATGATTAAATATACAAGATTCATAAAATTAAAAATTCACAGCAACCAAACATAAATTTAATATTAATTTATTCCATTAAAATAAAATATAACAAATTATAAAAGTATTCATAAAATAGTTAATGTCTTGGTCAAAATTAGAAATTTTGACCACAATGTATCAATAAATTTTCAATTTAATACCAAATTAATTTCCAAAGTCAAACCAAACATTCAATACTTGGATCAACTTTTCAAGTTTCAGCAATTAACGGTAGTCAAAAGAAATTCAAATTCAAATAATATACATCAAATGAAACGAGAACAAAAGTTATCCTATTATTAATATATATATATATATATATATATATATATATATATATATATATAATAACATTTACTTCGCTTTGAAATAGATAAATATAACCAAGTCTTCTTTAAACATTTTTTGAGTTTTAGTTTTTGATCTCAAATGAAAACTCTTTTTTTCTTACATTTAATAAAAAAAATAAAATAGAATCTCTTTGCATTATTCTAAAATTGATAATTGATAGGAGTAATAAAATAAAAGATAAAATAAATGGAACAATGCATCTGGACAAACATAAGAACTACAAAGTACAATCTCAAAGAGCAACTGAGTTATGATAAGCATTTGATTCTGTGTGCTAGCTAGGTACAACTTTGGACTATGTTCTCATTCTTTGGTGATATTAATATTGTTTTTTAACAGGACACTAATATTTTGATACAAACTTTTGCACTCATCTAATATTATCTTTCACTATTTCTCACATTGTTTTTTATAAATTCAAAAATTCATTCTTTTATAACTATTTTACTTCTACGATTACTGTTAAATAAATGTATTTTTGTCATTTTTTTTCCCTTTTAATATTAGGAGCAAGACGGATGATTTTGTCTGGTCCACATCTCAAGCAAGAAAACTTATAAAAAACTGATGCACAAACTTTTTTGGTAAAGTTTGGTGGTTCCACCAAGACTAGGCCAAAAAAATGGACAAACTAACTCAAATGTGTTTCCTCTTTCCGGTTAATAATAATAATAATAATAATAATAATAATAATAATAATAATAATAATAATAAAAATAACTCTGAATTTCTATTTCTATAATTATTGCATTATTTTGTGTGATAAATATTAAATGATTTAACATTTTCAAAATATTAAACCTTTTTAGTTTTCTTATTTGAAAAATAACATATATACTGACTATATAAAAGTTAATATTTAGTTTTTTTTCTAATTTTCTATTTTAACTATAAACTGTTCACTGTTTTCATTTTTAGTTTTAAAATATTTTTACAGAAAAAAAAGATAAACCTTTTTCTTATATATTTTGTGAGAAAATATTAAAAAACAAAAAGAAATTAAAAATATCATGACCATTCTATAATTTAAGAAAATGAAAATGGAATTAAACGCTCGTGGAAGTTTTTATGTTATACTCTTCATATTTTGAATTATTTAATACATCCAAGAGAAGAGAATAAAGAAATATGAATTTAATTTTTGTCCTACCAATACAATTTTTTGCATTATTAATTGATTAAATATTAAAACAACGATCGTATATATTAATAATTTTACCATCACATATAAGTTTTATTCAATATATTAATATTTTACCATCACATATGAGTTTAATTCAATTTATTATTAAATGACTTTGAAAAAAATTAGTACCGCATTTGATGACATGAGATTCTGATGAATGATTTAGTACATCAATACTTTTAAAAGAATAAATAAGAAAACATTATATTATTTTTTATAAATTAAAATCAGTTTGTTATTGCATTTTTAAAGTATATAAATTTATTCTAACTAATTAATCCCTGAAAAAAAAAAAGTTTCTAAATTCAATGGCCACGTGAGAAAAAGCGCGTGCGCAGGTAGGACAATGGTTCCATAGAAACCCCACTTCCATAAATCACTTCAAAACTCTCCTTTTTCTTCATTCTCCATTTTCACTTCCCACCTTCACTTCTGTTTTGTGCTTATCTCTCTCTCCACCACTATGTCCCGTCACCGCCGGCAAGCTTCCCAGGTCTTGCCACCGGAGATTTTCACTGGCACCGACGACCTCCCCAACTTCTTTGACCTGAAACAAGGTGGTGCTGATCAAGGTGGAGAAAACAAAACCACCACCACCAACCACAAAAAGGAAGAGAAGAATTCCGTCACAACCCCTTCTCCGGCCAACACCTCCGAAAAGCTGCCGCCACCACCGGGAAAGTCTGCCTGAGCAGTTAGGTGTGGTGTATGATCAAATGGGGTGCGAGAATCCATGAATCTGTGTTTATGCTTCATTGTGTTTCTAGTTACCTTTGAAGTACAAGGGTTCTTTTTTCTTTTTTAATGTGGATTCTCATTTATTATTATTATTATTATTATTATTATATAAGGGAAAGGGGAAATCATAGGCTTGGAATGTAGAGATGCCGGTGCCAATAATAAAAATATTTGTTTATTTTATTAGCTTTGATTAAAATGATTTTATTTTTTCCCATCGTTACATTACTGATCTTATCTAAAAACAATAATTGCATTCTCTCTCTATTTCTTTTTCTTTTGAAGTTGTTAGATTTTTCATTAGTCTTTTAATTTAACTATATTTTTTTAAATTCAAGACAGAGTTAATTACTTTTTTTTTTTCTTTTTATGTATTTTTTTGTAATACAAAAAATAAAAGATAAAAAAATTCATAACTATTTCATTATAATCTACAAAATTTATTCTGTTAATAAATTTTTACAAAATAGCCTTAAAATATACGTAAAAAAGGTAACTCGTATTATGAAATAATCATTGATTTATTTGGAATAGATTAAGAATCATAATTAGTATTTTCACTAGAACATAAAATAATTTATGAAAGACTAAAACTATATTTATCAGGGAAGTATGATCTAATTATGCAATATTTTAATCAAACAAACATTTACAAGTAAGTCAAGCTATATAGTCTCTTGGAGGTAGCTAAATTGTGGCGTGGAATGATAATGAGGTTTTAAAAGAAAGGCATAAATAACTGGTTTTGTTAGTGGAATATATATTACATTCTTTCTTAAATAATTTCTAAATGATAAAATTATGAAGTTTAGTTTTTTAAAGCACTTAATCCGTTTTAAAATTATATTCACTTTAATTTAGGGCATATCTATTACCAAAACATTAAATATTATTCTTCTTGACTAAGTATTACTAATGATCTATTAAATATAAAAGAAGGATATAATTGAAAAAAAATTTAACTATTATATTAAATATGTAAACTATAATAAAACTATTTAAAATAAAAACCAAGGTTTAATTTAAAAAGAGGAAGTAACACTTTAGGATTGATAGTTTATTTTTTAAAATAGAGTTTGGCTATCTGTAACCTTATAATGTGAAACCGTTTGTATCTCTCCAACCACATATACCATAGTTACGTTTAATTAACTTGATTTATATCTTATTAATGAAAATTCATATGTAAAATCTTAGAAAATAGTATTTTATGTAAATTTTTAGAAAATGGTATTTAAGAAGTCACAGTGGTTTAAAAATAGTAAGATTTAACTATTTTATTATTAAAAGGTTTTAGTATAAATATAATTGTTATAAAAGAGTTTTATTATTTTAAAACTCATCATATCTCTATAAACCACTTCTTTAGAATGCTCTGAGTTCTCTCTAAGAGATATTCCTCTTTGGTCGTCTGATTGAAAAACCAAGATTGTAGGATTTATCCTCACGACGAGTTTTTCAATTTGGTCCAATCAATTTCTATGTTCGTGTAAGTTATAGTTTTCAACCCCTTTTCTCGGTTCCATTTGTTTTGCCTTGGCATGGAGTATTTCCTTTTCTCGTGATGTTTCTATGTATAGATAGAGCCTCCTGTGGAGTTAGAGGTGTTTGATAAAGCTTTTAAAGTTGGATAATAGATAAGGGAAGCTAGTTGCACTTATAAACATTTTGGAATTACTATTGCATGATTGTACAATGATTTGTCGATGTATCAAAGTTGTTGAATGATATTTGATGTGTGAATCTTTAGGATTTAGGTCTAATTTTGCTTGCTTAGAAATATTTGATGTTTTAGTATTGCATTAAATGTTTTAAATGATATTCAAGTTCCATTAAATGTTTTAAATGTTTGGGTTATAATCACATTGCTTTAAATTGCCCAACCAAAAGGACCATGATCTTAAAGAAGAGTAATGATGTTGAAAGTGAACACTCATCTCCCCATTCTCTTTCAAAATAATCTTCTTCCTCTAGTAAAACTAAAATTTTTGAGAAAGACCCTATGTTATTAAGGCGCATGATAGGTCAAGATCAAAGTGAGATTGAGCTAACTCAAAGAGAAAAAAATTTTCAATCTAGATGCAAAATTAACAAATGGGTTTGCTCTTTAATTATTGATGGAGGAAGTAGTACCAATGTAGCTAGCACAAGGTTGGTGGAAAAGCTTAGCTTAGAGACCATTCCTCATGCTAAGCCTACAAGCTTGCTTGGATAAGTAAAGAGGGAGAAATAAATGTCAATAAACAAGTCCTAATTAACTTCTATATAGGAAGCTACAAAGATGAGGTGTTATGTAATGTTGTTCCCATAGAAGTCACACATATCTTATACTAGGTAGGCCATGACAATTTGATAAACAAACTATACATGATGGTCATACCAACCAATACATTTTCTTCATAAATGAGAAAAAGATCACTTTACAACCTTTATCACCTCAAGAAGTTAATAAGGATAGAAATATAATAAGAAAAGATAAAGAAGAAAAAGAAAAGGGGCAAGCTTTCACTAAGGTGTTACTTGCCTACAAAAAAATTCTTCCAAAGCATGATGTGCATCACCCTTCCTTCTCTTCTCAAGCCAAAAAGGAAGGCCCAAAGCACAAGCAAGAGAGGAAGAGTACTCTAGAAAATAAAGATGGCCTAACCAAAGCTAAGGGTAATATCCTTAGAAAGGATGGAACAAGAGCTCAAAAAGGGAGGCGCAAATCCTCCCCTAAATCAAGTCAAGCTCTATCTACAAAGGCTTAAAGAATTTGTGGTCAAATTCTCTCCAAGGAGGGGAGGATGATGAAGGATTGACCCGAACCAAGGATGGAGGCACATGCTTAAGAAGACTAAGCATGTTTAGAAAGAAAGTTCATTAATCCTTCATCCCTTTCATTTGTGTTTGTTATTTTTGATTCCCAAAGTTGACTTAGTTGAATCAACTTTAGTTGACTTGTTGACCTTTGACTAGGTTTGACTTGTTGACTTGACTTAAGCCAACATGCTAATCTATGTTTATTTGCTTTATAGGTTAATTAGGAGTAAGAAAGCAATGCTAGGTGGCGCATGGTGATTGGGGAGCATAAATGATGTGGAGGAGAGAGTAAAGCAAAGGCATAAAAGTAAAAGGCATGAAGCAAGTGTACCTATGTACCTTTGGTCTCCTTTGTTTTTAGCACACTTTGGCCACTTTTTGGAGACATATGAGACACATTCTTTGTCTCCTTTTGTGCTAGAACGAAATTAGCCTTACACACACCATAGTTAGCTCTTTTGTTTCTCATTTTTGTAACCTTATTTGACCTAGTTTCTAGAAGCTAGGGTTAGGTTTTTGTAGAGACATCCTTAGGTATCTTTTATTTGCTTAGAGGCCCCTAAACTCTTCTATATAAGGGGTGCTCCTAGACATGTAAAAGGGTTGAAGATTTTGAAAAAACACTCTTGTGTCTCAACCATTTGTGAGAGTTTCCTCCCTTGGGAGTGAATACTTTTAAGCCTTATCTAGCATAGCAAGTGGCGGCACACATCCATTCATCTTCAAAGTTGCCATGGCTTCTAGCCTAGCCTCGTAGTGGCGTGCTTCTCACATTTTTACCATTCCTTTCCTTTCCATTTTATGTTTTCTTCTTCCTTTAATTGTTCTTGGTTTTCTATGGTTTATGTGCTTTCCATTTCCTTTTTGTTTTGAATCAATCCATCATCTTCTTCTCTTGAGCTTTGTGAAAGGAACCTTCACATCTAGATAGCTTGCTATCTTAATGTCCAGTAGGGATTTCACTTAGCTTTCTTAATCAACTCACACCATATTCAACAATCTTAAAAAGGAACAAGATAATCCTTCATCACACTATAAGCGCTGCGTTAGTTCAGGACGTCGCTAGTACTCAACATCCCGTATACTCGTCAGCCGAACCTTGCAAGATCCGAAAACTAGATACCAAATGGTGGAAAAGTTGGCACTATCCCTAGTACATGCAGCACGACACCTATGCCCCTACTTCCAAAACCACAACATCATCGTCAAAACCGATTATCCCATTCAGAAGATACTCCAAAAGCCAGACCTTGATGGCCGCATGTCGTCTTGGGCCGTGGAACTATCTGAGTTTAACATCCGTTACGAACCCCACGACCCCATCAAAGCTCAATGCCTTCTCGACTTCGTCAACGACCTGCAACACACCCCAGAAGAAGACCAATGGACACTTTATATCTGAAGGGGGCAGGGGCCAGTATCGTCCTTCAAGGCCCCAATGACATCCTCATCGAAAAATCACTCCACTTCGCCTTTAAAACCTTCAATAATCAAGCCGAATACGGAGCCATTCTAGTCGGCTTTTCCCCTGCACGCAAAGTTGGCGTCAAAACACTAACATGCAAGACCGATTTCAAACTCACAGTAGGCTATCTAAACGACGAATTCCAAATCAAAGACCCTACCCTCTTGCAATACTATCACCTGGTCCGCAACGTCATTCAATCCGCTTTTTATCGTGTGTGCGTCCAACACATCCCCAAAAGTGAAAATGTCAGAGCCGACATACTATCTAAACTAGCCAGCACTAAGCTAAAAAGCTGGCACAGATCCCTTTTACAACAGACATTATCCGCACCATCCACAACAAACATTTGCCTAGACTTGGACTACAACTACACTGTCAACTGGACAACTCCCTACATCAAGTACCTCAAAACCGGTAGCCCTTCACCTGATTCAGACAAGAGCTGGCTGGCTAAGGCCGCAAGGTATACAATGATAGGGGATGACTTATACAAGCGGGGATATGGTCAGCCACTCCTCAAATGCGTCACAGCCGAACAAGTGTAACATCCCGTCAGAATATTACGGATTTATGAATAAAAAATAAAGAAGTAAATAAATAACAGAGCATTTAATGATACCTCATTTTTCCCAAAACGCGGGAAAATTTAAAATTTATTAAATAAGTCAATAATGTTCATAACCATCAGTCATAAAAACCAAAAATCAAATGTTATAATATCACCCATCAGGGTTTACAACTGATCCCAGAACCAGAGAAAATAAAACATAAGATTTCCCCGAGTCTATCCCATCTCCGCGACTAAGCTTCACCTGAGCCACCTGCATCAACAACATCTGCTCCCGGTACCGCCAGGCGCACACGAAACCAGAGGCCTCTGTCTACCCATCCCTCGCCTGGCGAATTTACCTCATTGCCAGGCGCTGTATCAGTACAGCAACACCCCATTGGGATTCCCTATCACAAATTTTCCAAGTCCACAGATTATAGCACCCAATGCACTTCTCACTAAATGAATCACAACAATTCTCATAGACTTGGCTAATTACAATGTACCTGCATTCCTTGGAATACCTTACTTGAAACCATTTTCACATTCTAGATTCACGTATACCTACTACTATTTAGTATAATCCACCTTTTCTCTAAACAACACCTATGCTCATACGATACTTGTCCCCATTTCCTTCCCCTTTATAGCTTACTTAACTATACCAGTTTGTCTCGCTATCTTTTATATACTTATTTCCACTAATCTCAGATGTTCATTACTTCTTTCCAACTAGACCTCTCGAGATCAAGTATTGCACTCACATTGTTTTATGACTCATACCAAAATCTCAATCACATTTATTCCTTGTTATTCTAACGTAATCATCTTCGCATAACCTATCTATCATCTAGGTAATTTCATTTCATAAACTCTAAATCCCTATGACTCCAAGTTTCATCTAAATGAACTCATTATCACACAAAAATTCCTCTGACCCTCAACTCCCTCTCAACCAAGAAAAACGCCATCTCTGTACTATCGCTGCCGTTGCTTGGCGGCAAGCTCCGCACCGCCAGGCGGTGCATCAGTTCTGGAAATTTCCAGATTTCTGCATTGCACCAACCAGACTCCAAACTTCACCCAAACCTCACAATTTCACATGTAGAAAGTCCCTTATCCGATTGTACCTACTCCATAAATTTTCCTTTTAGAATTTCCGCACACATGCACTTTACAATACTAGATCTCCCAATCTTTCAACCTTAATACCTAGTTGCACTATTGCATTCGATTAAACTTAAATATCACAACATTCAACAGAATTTTCGAGTTGTAATCATTCTCTAAGATTTAGAGTTTTCCCCGATTGTGAATCACCTAGAACCCCAAAATCATCAAAATCGAGACCAATCGCTCACGTCGCTTGTTGGCTGGATCAACACCGCCAGGCCCTTCATCCAAAACCCAGAAACTGATAAGAACCCCACGCGTCGCCTGGCGGCTGGGAGTGTGGCCAGGCGGTTCCCCTTCCAGAACCCCAAAACCAGCTTAAAACAGATGAGTCGCCTGGCGGTGGTTCATCACCCGCCAGGCGGTTTCTGGAAATTTTCCAGAAACGCAGAAATTCATGAATACAACAGCAGATAGGCATTCAATTTATCATACATCACATGTTATTATTATTTAAAATAAAACAGCGGAGTCCAACTTCCCTAACCTGATTTCCTTGTTAAAAGTTGAGAATTCCACTAAAGTTCCTCTTCTCTCACCCAATGTCCTCTTAGCTTTTCCTCCAATCAGCCACAATTCTGCACTCAAGCCTCACCACACTCCAATTTTTCGTGCTCTGTTTTCTAAGTGCACATACAACTTGCCAAAACCCTTCTCCTTAGCTCACTTTGGCCTTTTAAAGGTGTCTTAAAAACTAGGTAATAACACAAAACAAATCTAAGGCTTAGAAGTGATGTTTATTGTCATTCATGGACCCTTTATGGTCCGTTTTTCAGCCCCCCCTTGGCTGCAATCATATCTAGGGTTTACGTTGACCCTTCACCTTCATGCCAAAGCCAAAAAAAATAACAAAAAGAATGTTTAATTTGGGTTTCTCCGAGAGTTGAACCCACAACTATGCAATGCCAAATTAATGCCAAACCATCATGCCAATTCATGTTTCATGCTAACAATCATAATTCAATTTTCATATTATTTCACAGCATGATTAAGCTATATTAAAATACAACGAAAATAACTCAAAATTGACATACATAGGATTTGAACCCAAGTCCTCTCACAGAACCAAAGTACTTTCAACCACTTGAGCTAGTACTTTTCCATGTCATACTTATCATAATTTAATGTCATAATTATTTTCCCACCCGCATTTATTAATTATTTATTTATTTAATTAATTAAATCATATGGGTCTTACAACAAGCCCAGTTTGTAATTAGAGAACTGCATGAAGGCATATGTGGGTATCACTCTGGTGTGCGAACCATGACCACCGAAATACTCAGAGCCGGTTACTTCGGGCCAACCATGGAGGCGGACTGCCACACCTTTGTCAAGAAGTGCATACCATGCCAGAAGCATGGCAACCTCATCCATCAGAAGCAAGAACAACTCCACTTTATACTTTCCCATGGCCCTTTGTAAAGTGGGGAATGAACATTCTCAGCCCCTTTACGCCGGGAAAAGGCTAAGTGAAATTTTTAATAGTAGCCATCGATTACTTCACCAAATGGATAGAAGCCAAACCGTTAGCCACCATCACAGCTCAACAAGTCCAGCAGTTCGTTTCGAAAGATATCATATGTTGTTATGGCATGCCACATACGATCATAACTGACAATGGCCGACAGTTCATTGACAAAGAACTCGCTAAGTTCTACATCAGCCTCGACATAAAATATGTAACCAACTATGTCGAACATCCGCAGACCAATGGCCAAGCTGAAGCAGCCAACAAAGTTATACTAGTGGAGTTGCACAAAAGATTGAATAACGCGAAGGGCCGGTGGCTAGAAGATTTATTTGAAGTGTTGTGGGCCTACAAGTGTACCCCGCAATCAGCAACAAACGAATCCCCTTTTAGCCTAGTATACGATGCAGAGGCCTAATTCCAGTAGAAATTGGCGAACCATCTCTACGTCGAGAACTATACGACTCAGATCAGAACCACCAAAATATGTGCACCCACCTCGACCTCCTACCCAAATTAAGAGACAAGGCGCAAATCTGCAACTTGGTAGCTAAGAAGAGAGCAACCAGAAAATATAACGTGAACTTATGCCAACGATCATTTGCAAAACGAGACCTAGTTTGGAGAATGGCCAGCAACGCAAGAAAGAAGGATGGCAAATTCTCCGCCAATTGGGATGGCCCGTACCGAATACGTGATGATGATGGAGTTTTTAATGATGGCAAACTCTTTTTCCTCACCTGGCATTTTTCCCTAAGGAAAGTTTTGGCCAGGGAGTTTTTAATGAGGCACCCAAAATTTCATGAATAAAACAAAGGGTTCTTGATCACACGTTCGACTCTTGATCCAACTTTTAATCGCTTAAGTTCCCCACCCTTACCACAAGTAAGCGGCCTGGGTCGAACAACCTTTATATGTTTTTAATCGTTTAAGTTCCCCACCCTTACCACAAGTAAGCGGCATGGGTCGAACACCCTTTATCTACTTTTAATCGTTTAAGTTCCCCACCTTTACCACAAGTAAGTGGCCTAGGTCGAACATCCTTTATATACTTTTAATCGTTTAAGTTTCCCACCCTTACCACAAGTAAGCGGCTTGGGTCGAACACCCTTTATCTACTTTTAATTGTTTAAGTTCCCCACCCTTACCACAAGTTAGCGGCCTGGGTCAAACACCATTTATCTACTTCTAATCGTTTAAGTCCTCCCTTACCACAAGTAAGCGACCTGGGTCGAGTACTATAACTTACATAGCATACACACAAAAGTACTCTAATTGTCAATAATACTCATCCAAATGAAATGACATATAAAGTAACATACCGAATACATAACAACATCATTCAACAAGTGTGTTCCTATCACATATACTATCGTCAACAACCACACAACAAATATATCCAGAATATGCATCACATTAGAAACAAGGACAAATAGTGTACGAGTTATTACAAACTTAGAATTAATCACGAATAGAAAACATAAAGAGCTATATCCTAAGCTGCTTGGTCATCACCACCCTCCACGGCCTCTCCAACATTCACATCTTCATCAACTACCGTCTTCTCTGCCTTCTCCTCAGGACTGGTTTCGACTTCATTGATAAGTTGGTCGTCCACTACATTCTTATTCACATTGAATCTGGGATCCGCCACATCCACGTCTTTACAAGAAAAGGTCGCCTGCCTCAAGCCTTTCTAGAACCCATTAATATGCTCTTGAATTATGCAACCTTTAAGGTCTTCTAACTCAAGCTCCAAACTGTCATGCTTTTCCTTCAATTCCTCATAGTCGGCCTCCAGTTCAGCAACCCTTCCCTTCAACGTTTTCTCTGAATCTAAGCATCGAACTTTCCAAGTACCCAACCTCTTTCTCTCCTCTAGCCATTCCATCTTTTCCTTCTCCCAGACCGCTTTCTCCTCGGCATGTTTATCCACTTGACTTTGCAATTCTTCTACCTTTGACCGACTCCCATCGTTAAACTCCCTTTGGATCATACTACCAACCCTACGACCCAAAATTAACGCCTTGCTACTAAATTCTACCACAACCTTCACCATGGCATTCCGCTCCGACAGATTGATCTTTATATCCTTTCGTATGATCGTCTCCGGTAATTCTATCAGACCAACTTCCGGCTTCATAGCCCCACTGGACGATCCCGACCCCAGCAAGGTAACCCTCAGCTTCTTCACATCCTTCCCTCCACCATACCTAGTGGGTAGCTCCGCTTTCCTTTTCGTTCCCCCGTGAATGTTCACTTCCGCCAAGGATTCTTGTAGATTAGGAACCTTAGTGCTCCCGACAGCCTTTGCCTTCGCCACCTTCTCCTTCCTCAGCGTCTGAAAAAGCGTCAAGTTCTTCTTCCCAAGTTGTGCCATGTGTCCTGCATTGTTTACACCAAATGATGGTTAGTTAACTTACACACATTATAGCACTTAAAATTACAAAAAGATACCTTCAATATCAACAACCGGATGAACCAAATTATAAACCCTAACTAAGCCCTTAGTGGGCAGCCTATCATTAAACTTCATCAGCGTCTCCACCACCTCCTTATCTGCCACCGACAATTTCTCAATCTTCATGTCCTTATACCGCGAAGGGTTATCGGTCCAACTAAAAGGGAACTTAGTACTCCCATCATCGTTATAGAAATACGACCTCCTAGCCTCTTTCACCAATGATAACCACGTTGTCGGTTGTCGTGGCCTTGTGTCATAAAAATACAAAATGCCTGCAGAGAGGGTTGTATGTATAACGAGCGGTAGAGAACGCGAAAGGCTTGCAAGTACGCCCAGCTATTCGGATGTAGCTAGGTAGGGGCAACATTTAGTAGATGAAGTACCCCCATGGTAAAGTCATCGAACGATAGCCTCACGTGCAATTGTGAAAAATGACACATATACATGTAGAAAAACTTCTCAGCCGCTCCCTCTTGGCCGTGGCATACACATTCAACAACACTCACCCGCTCCAAAGACACTATATCACGGCTTACATTCTTCCCTACGACTGGAGTACAGTTAAGCCATGAATTAAGCAATCTCGACCATCTGAATAATGAATATTGATTCCGGACATCTACAGCGACCCATTCATAACCGGTCTTAGTTGGCCAGTTACTCTTTGCTATCTCTTCAGAGGGTCTTCCCTCACCTCAGTTATTGTCTCCATCGAAATCCTCCCCGTCCCAACCACAGGACTGCCACTCCCTTCATCAGACTATCTACCTACATCTTCCCTAGACCGTCCACTCCCACTACTCGATGTAGATAATGACATACTATCGCTAGTACTAAACATACATTTTTTAATAAGTAAGATACCGGCAAGAACATAGAACCTATCGAACAGCTGTAACGCACACAAATCACTACTCTCAGATTTCTTACAAATGAGCCAACGTAAACAAACTTTCAACAGCAGCCTCATTTATAAACAACGATCTGAACCGCTACAACTCCTTCCTGCCAAAAGTTATAAGACACATGAAGCGTCACAACGCACACGAAACGTCACAGTACTTAAAATGGCGACGCAAAACCCTTCTGATTAGACCCCTGGCATTTGCACCTTTTCACCTACCACCACCTATTAAGACTTTAGCCTTAACACTATTCATTACACTTAAAGGCTGGGGGACTGATGTACTACACCTAGGCGGCCTAACAAAACTGCTCACACTTCTCATCCTTTGCCACTATAGCTATACCGACACAGGCTGGGGGACTTGTGTACTGCACCTAGGCGACTTAACATGACTATAACTATAAAATATGCCTACATAGCCTGCAAGAATGCAAACAGTTACCAAATGAATCAACAGACGAGTATAGGTGGACCTAGGGATGGCAACGGGTCGGGTCGTGCACGGATAGTGCCTACCCGCAACCCGACCCGCCACAAAAAAATCCACCCGCTACCCGCCCGTTTACCCGTCGGGTATCCGCTTAAAAAATACCCGCGGATATTTTAAAAACCCGTGGGTACCCGTGGATACCCGATACCCGCAAATATTTAAAAAATTTATATTTTATAAATTTTTTAATATAGAATTATAAAAATAAAATATAAAAGTAAACAAAATTTTAATTTTAATTAAATTTGACATAATAAAATATACTGCTAATTTTAATTTTAATTAAATTTAACTTAATAAAATATAAATTCAATTTTCATTTTCATTTTTTTGCGGGTAACGGGTATCCACGGGTATGGATAGTATGATACCCGTACCTGACCCGTTTATAAGCGGGTATTAAAATACCCGCTACCCGCGGATATTAACTATCCGTCGCGGATTTTATCCGCGGATATCCGTGGGCACGGGTATTTTTGCCATCTCTAGGTGGACCAGACCAACTACTTCAGAGGATAGGATGACATTTGCCGGCCATTCCAGACTTAGAATATTGAGACAAACCCCCTAAGACCAACAATCATTGAATTAAGGGGGCCCAGGCCCACCTACGACCCAATCAATGACCCAACCCATGATAAGGTCAAACGTAATTAATAAACTATAAGTACGCATGGACCCCAACAATTAAAGGTACGCATTCATTAATCCCTTAATCATGAGATTTGACTTTCTGAGCATCTGTTGGCTGACTTGATCGTCAGAGTCTTCTCCGTAGGTAACCCCTTACGGGTCCAAGCCAAAGTACCAGCAGATGGCATATGCGAGCCGAGAGGAAGCCTACTAGAGGGATTGTGGATTGAGGTAAGGTGATATTTGTGTCTGACATCTCTTATTTGTTCTCCGCAGGAACAATAATGATTTACAATAGTATATGCATTGGTATATGGATTCAATTGAAAATTATCTTGGCACTCTAATAACCATCAAATTCTTAAGTAGAGAATGCAAACTCTTCTCAAAGTTCAAGAACTAGTTCCATCAAGTGTTTTAAATGTTTGGGCTATGGTCACATTGCTTCAAATTGCCCAACAAAAAGGAACATGATCTTTAACCCTAAAGGAGAGGTTGAAAGTGAACATTCTTCTCCCCTGTCCCCTAAAAGTTCTTCCTCCTACACTTCTTCCCAATCTTCAAGTGAGGATGAAATCAAACCTAATAAAGGAGGTTTGTTGGTGGTTAGGCACATGCTAGGCCTAGTGCCTAAAGAATTTGAAAACCAAAGAGAAAATATTTTTCACTCAAGGTGCCAAATCAACAACAAAACTTGCTCTCTCATAATTGATAGTGGAAGTTGTGTTAATGTGGCTAGCACAAGGGTTGTGGACAAGCTTGGCTTGAAAACCATCCCTCATGAAAAGCCCTATAAGCTTTCTTGGCTTAGTGAGGAAGGTGAAATCAAAGTGGACAAACAAGGATGAGGTATTATGTGACTTAGTGCCCACGGAAGCAACTCATATTTTATTAGGAAGGCCTTGGCAATTTCATAGAAAAGCTTTTCATGATGGCCATGCTAACAAGTTTACCTTTAGCTTCCAAGGCAAAAAGATCACATTACTACCTATTTCACCAAGAGAAGTCAATGAGGACCAATTGCAAATGATTAAGAAAAGAAAAGAAGAGAAGGCGCAAGGGCATGAGTCCAAGAAGAGCATGATCACCCTCAAGGGGGTGAAGAAGGTAATGCTTGCCCAAAAACCCATCTTCCTAGCTTATCCTAGTGAATCTTCCCCCTCCTTCCAAAACCCTCACTCTAGATGTCCCTTAGACTTGTCATTAGTCTTAGATGAGTTCAAAGATGTTTTTCAAGAACCTCCAAAGGGTCTCCCACCCCTAAGAGGCATAAAACACTAAATTGATTTCATACAAGGCTCATCTTTGCCTAATAGGCCAGCCTATAGGACTAGTCTCGAAGAGGCTAAGGAAATTCAAAAACAAGTGAATGAGTTGTTAGAAAAGGGGTGGGTGCAACATAGCATGAGTCCTTGTGCATTGCTCGTGATTCTAGTCCCCAAAAAGGATGGAACATGGAGAATGTGCATAGATTTTAGGGCTATCAACAACATAACCATCAAATATAGGCATCCCATTCCTAGGTTAGATGATTTGATTGATGAGTTACATGGTGCAACCATATTTTCCAAAATAGACTTGAAGAACGGGTATAATCAAATTAGAATCAAACAAGGTGATGAATGGAAAACCTCTTTCAAGACTAAGTTTGGATTATATGAGTGGTTAGTCAGGCCTTTTGGCTTGACCAATGCACCTAGTACATTCATGAGACTCATGCACCATGTTCTTAGAGAGTTCTTAGGGAAGTTTGTTGTGGAGTACTTTGATGACATTCTTATTTATAGTATGTCTCAAGATGACCACTTGCATCATTTAAGGAGTGTATTAGAGACCTTGAGGAAGGCATCCTTGTATGCTAACATGGAGAAATGTGTGTTTAGGATGGATCATGTGATCTTCCTAGGTTTCAAAATAAATCAACATGGGGTCCATGTGGACCAAGAAAAAGTGATGGCCATCAAGGATTGGCCTCCCCTAAAGAATGTAAGTGAGCTTAGGTCTTTCCATGGGTTGGCTAGTTTTTATAGAAGGTTTGTGCCAAACTTTAGCACCATAGCCGCCCCTCTTAATGAATTGGTCAAGAAAGGTGTGGTCTATAAGTGGGGTAAAGATCAAGAAAAGGCTTTTGAAACTTTAAAACAAAAATTGATCAATGCACCACTCTTAGCCCTCCCTAACTTCTCCAAAACTTTCGAAATTGAGTGTGATGCATCCAATGTAGGCATTGGGGTCGTGCTTCTCCAAGAAGGGCACCCCATAGCTTATTTTAGTGACAAACTCAAGGGAAGTCACATCAACTACTCCACCTTTGACAAAGAGCTTTATGCTCTTGTGAGAACTTTGCAAACTTGGCAACACTATCTTCTTTCAAAGGAGTTTGTGACACATAGTGACCATGAGTCACTCAAATTTTGAAAAGCCAAGGCAAGTTAAACAAGAGACATGCTAGGTGGGTAGAGTTCTTAGAACAATTCCTATATGTGATCAAACATAAGAAAGGAAAGGCTAACATTGTGGCGGATGCACTTTCAAGAAGGCATTCTCTCCTTTCCATTCTTGAAACTAAATTTCTTAGTTTTGATCATATTAAGGAATTGTATCTAAAGGATGTTCATTTCTCCCCCATTCTTAGTGAGTGCCACCAAGGGGCTTACAAAGACTTTTACCTTCTCAATCAATATCTTTTCAAAGGTAAGAGACTTTGCATTCCCTAAGGTTCCTTAAGAGCCCCACTCATTAGAGAGGCACATGAGGGAGGATTAATGGGGCATTTTGGGCCAAACAAGATTTTGGAAGTCTTGAAAGAAAACTTCTATTGGCCTCACATGAGGAAACATGTAGATAGGCATTGCAAAAGTTGCATAGCATGCATGAAAGCCAAGTCTAGAGTCGAACCCCATGGTCTTTACACTCCCTTACCTATCCCTTCCAAGCCTTGGGTTGACATTTCTATGGATTTTGTCTTAGGCCTCCCAAGGACCAAAAAAGGTAGGGATTCCATTTTTGTAGTGGTGGATAAGAGTGATGATGGAACTTATATTGCAAATTTGTTCTTCAAGGAAGTGGTAAGACTACATGGCCTACCTAGGTCCATTGTAAGTGATAGAGACTCCAAGTTCCTAAGCCATTTTTGGAGAATCTTATGGGGTAAACTTGACACCAAGCTTCTTTTCTCCACCACTTGCCATCCCCAAAGTGATGGCCAAACCGAGGTGGTTAATAGAACCCTAGGGCAAATACTGATGAAGGATTATCTTGTTTCTTTTTAAGATTATTGAATATGGTGTGAGTTGATTAAGAAAGCTTTTTGAAAATTCCCACTGGACATTAAAATAGCATGCTATCTAGATGTGAAGGTTCATTTCTCAAGCCCATGAAAGGAAGAAGAGAGTTGGATTCAAGCTTAAACACACACAACAATAACAACACTTAAAGAGCAAAATGAAAGAAGAAACAATAAAAATGGAAAGCATAGAAGATGAAGAATGGAAGAAGCACGCCACTCATAGGGGGGATCTAAGCCAACCAAGGCCTAGAGAGGAGTGATGGTGCCGCCACTTGCAAGCAAGATAAGGCAAAAGTGAGTTCACTTCTAGGAAGGAGAGATCACAAAAATTGGTGATTGAATGCATAAAGTTTATAACAAAATGATCAACCCTTTTACAAGACAAAGAGAACCCTTTAAATAGGAGTTCATAGGGGTCCTTTAGCAAATACAAAAACATGAAAAAGGATTAACTAGCAAACCCTAAACCTAATGTGAGAGTGAGTCTTGGCCAAGTGAAGGAAGATGATTGGTGGAGGCATTCTCATGAGGATTCTAGGCCAAAAGAGGAAGGAGACCAAGTGACCTTCTAAGGCATAAACCACAAAGGCAAAAGGAGACAAGGTACATGTCTACTTTTTCTTTTGCTTTATGCTTTTTGGTTTCCTCTCTCTTCTACTTCATCCAAGTGCTCCAATCACCAAGTGCCACCAAGCCATGCTCTACTTTCTCTTAATTACCTACAAAACAAGACAAACAAGGATTAGCATGTTGGTTTAAGTTAATCTAATCTTGGTCAAAGGTCAACTTTGGATCAAAGTCAACAAGTCAACCAAAATAAATCAACTAGAAACCAACTTAGGGAATTCAAACTAAAGTAATGCAAAACAAAGATAAAGGTGATGGAATAGAAGACTCCCCTCTAGACATGCTTCTAGTGATCCTTCTTGAGGGAGCTTCTAAGGAGGTGGTCACGCCTTCATCATCCTCCCCTTCTTGGAGAGAATTCGACCACGAATTCTTAAACCCTTCTTCACCCCCTTGAGGGTGATCATGCTCTTCTTGGACTCATGCCCTTGCGCCTTCTCTTCTTTTCTTTTCTTAATCATTTGCAATTGATCCTCATTGACTTCTCTTGGTGAAAGAGGTAGTAATGTGATCTTTTTGCCTTGGAAGCTAAAGGTAAACTTGTTAGCATGGCCATCATGAAAAGGTTTTCTATCAAATTGCCATGGCCTTCCTAATAAAATGTAAGTTGCTTCCATGGGTACTAAGTCACATAATACCTCATCCTTGTAGTTTCCAATGGAGAAGTTAATAAGGACTTGTTTGTCCGCTTTGATTTCACCTTCCTCACTAAGCCAAGAAAGCTTATAGGGCTAGCCACATTAACACAACTTCCATTATCAATTATGAGGGAGCAACTTTTGTTGTTGATTTGGCACCTTGAGTGAAAAATATTTTCTCTTTGGTTTTAAAATTCTTTAGGCACTTGGCCTAGCATGCGCCTAACCACCAACAAACCTCCTTCATTAGGTTTGATTTCATCCTCACTTGAAGATTGGGAAGAAGTGTGGGAGGAAGAACTTTTAGGGGAGGGGGGAGAAGAATGTTCACTTTCAACCTCTCCTTTAGGGTTCAAGATCATGTTCCTTTTTGTTGGGCAATTTGAAGCAATGTGACCATAGCCCGAACACTTAAAACATTTGATGGAACTAGTTCTTGAACTTTGAGAAGAGTTTGCATTTTCATGGGAGGTTCTAGACGAATTGGTCCTAGGTGGGTGGTCTTTGGAAGGAGGTTTCTCATCCTTTCTTTCTTTTCCTTTCCAAGTTCTAGAGTAGTATTCATTGTATGAAGTATTCCTCTTGGCCTCTTGTTTCTTTTTCAATTGACTTTCAACTTTTAAGGCCAAGTGTAAAATTTTGTCAAGAGTGGAATACTCATACAACTCAACTACATCTTGAACTTCTCTTCTAAGACCACTCACAAATCTAGCTACCTTTTCTTCTTCACTTTCAAATTGGAGTCCTACTTTGAGAAGCATGGACTCCATCATTTTAAAATATTCATTCACACACATATACCCTTGTTGAAGCCTTTGGAGCTTCAAAAGAGTTTCCCTCCTATAGTAGGAAGGAACAAATCTAGCGCGCATCAAATTCTTAATGTCCATCCAAGAGGCCGCGGGTAGCTCTTAGTTAATATTGTCCATACACAATTGATGCCACCATGTCATGGCATAATCTTCAAATTCTAAAACTACTAAATCTACTTGTTCTTGATCACCAACTAAATGAATGTTGAAGATTTGGTCCACTTTTTACTCCCACTCATTGTAGAGGTTTTGGTCATTCTCCCCCTTGAACTTTGGAATCTTGATTGGTGGAGGTTGTCTTTGTGGGAGTTGATGGCGCCTTCCACCACCATCATAGTCGTGCCTTCTTCTTCTTCCACCATTGCTAGAGTCCTCGGAAGAGGACCTCCTCCTTCTCCTCTCATCTTCCCTAAGCTCATGTCTTTGGATGTGCTCTTGTAGGAAGATCTCACTTTGCCTCCTATCCGCCCTCAATTGGTCAAAAGTTTCTCTCCTACTCACTTCCATCTCACGTAAGATGTTGGCAAGGGTCATTTGTTCACTTTCTTGGGCCATAGGAGTCACCATGGGAGGGGAATAGGGTGAGGCCGATTCCTCCTTTTCTTCTACCTCCAAGATTGGATCCATATTCATGTTCCTACACCAAATACTCACCAAAAACCGAGACAAGGAAGAGGTTAGCTAACAAACAATTCCAAACCCGAGACCAAGTGTGGTCTTCTCAAGCACCCCAAGTGTTTTTGATCACACTCCCAAAGCACACAAGCAAGGCTAGCACTCAAAAACCTTCCAAACAAGTGAAAACACCTTTAAAGAGATGAAAACCTTTTCAAAGCTCAAACAAGTGGCTCAGCCACAACACTCTGGGAAGATAAGGAAAAGAAAACTACTAAGACAAAACAAAGATTACCTAAAGACAAGAAAAGCTCAAAAAACAAGAAAGTTTAACTTCTAAGGAAACTTTTTTTTAAAGACAAAACTTGAACAAGACTAAAGCAATGAAAAGCACTTTCAAAGACTCTATGGAAAGCATTTGAACAAGCCAAGATTATACCACAAATTATGCATACACCAAGAAAGATCATAACCAAGTTAAAGCATGGAACTAATTTGCCAATATCACCCAAAATCCAAGTATAAAATTTGGTAGCATAACACCTAGTAAAAATGGCCAAATGGATTCACCAAGCAACACATTAGCTCTCGGCCAAACTGTTTTTGGTCATGAAAATATTTTTCTTTTCAAAACTAGGTACTTAAGATGATGAGCAGGATATTTTAGGGTGTCTTGAACACTTAGTTCCCAAAAAAATTAGGTCAAAATCAATTTCAAGGAGCATACAACAACAAAAGGCATAAATCTCTTGCAATAGCTCAAATACTTAGAAACAAGAACAAGAAAACTCAAAGAAGCATATGACAAGAGACTCAAGCATCCAAAGACATGTTATCCAACCACATTTAGGAGTAAGAAGAGTAACAAAAATAGTAGCCAAAACTACCCAACATAACCTGAAAAACGTTGATTCACGGTGATCTCGGCAGCTTTGACCTTTGCTCACTATTTCAATCATAACTCTCTCCATAGAACTCCAAATGCATTGGTTCATTTTTTGTTAAAAACTAGACTAACAGAGATTTTTTTGAACATCAAGAACGTAATTTTTGGACCACTGAGCAGGTGCAGTTTAATCTTTTAAAGTCGTGAACAATTTCTGCCAGCATTGTTTTTATGTGGACCATTCAAAGATAGCTACACAAGACAAGGTTAGAACATGAAAACACCATATTCTAGATAACCTAGGCTCTAGATACCAAATGATGAAGGATTATCTTGTTCCTTTTTAAGATTATTGAATATAGTGTGAGTTGATTAAGAAAGCTTTTTGAAAATTCCCACTACACATTAAGATAGCATGCTATCTAGATATGAAGGTTCATTTCTCAAGCTCATGAAAGGAAGAAGAGAGTTGGATTTAAGCTTAAACACACACGACAATAACAACACTTAAAAAGCAAAATGAAAGAAGAAACAATAAAAATGGAAAACATAGAAGATGAAGAATGGAAGAAGCATGCCACTCATAGGGGGGATCTAACCCAACCAAGCCCTAGAGATGAGTGATGGTGCCGCCACTTGCAAGCAAGATAAGGCAAATGTGAGTTCACTTCTAGGAAGGAGAGCTCACGAAAATTGGTGGTTGAATGCACAAAGTTTATAACAAAATGATAAACCCTTTTACAAGACAAAGAGCGCCCTTTAAATAGGAGTCCATAGGGGTCCTTTAGCAAATACAAAAACATGAAAAATGATTAACTAGCAAACCCTAAACCTAATGTGAGAGTGAGTCTTGGCCAAGTGAAGGAAGATGATTGGTGGAGGTATTCCCATGAGGATTCTAGGCCAAAAGAGGAAGGAGACCAAGTGACCTTCTAAGGCATAAACCACAAAGGCAAAAGGAGACAAGGTACATGTCTACTTTTGCTTTTGCTTTATGCTTTTTGCTTTCCTCTCTCTTCCACTTCATCCAAGTGCTCCAATCACCAAGTGTCACCTAGCCATGCTCTACTTTCTCTTAATTACCTACAAAACAAGACAAACAAGGATTAACATGTTGGTTTAAGTTAATCTAATCTTGGTCAAAGGTCAACCTTGGATCAAAGTCAACAAGTCAACCAAAATAAATCAACTAGAAACCAACTTAGGGAATTCAAACTAAAGTAATGCAAAACAAAGATAATGGTGATGGAATAGAAGACTCCCCTCTAGACATGCTTCTAGTGATCCTTCTTGAGGGAGCTTCTAAGGAGGTGGTCACGCCTTCATCATATCCCCAAAAATAAATTAAATAATTAAAACATCACGCATCACACTAATGGTATACGTAGGACTCGAACCGAAGTCCTCTCATCACCACTCAACATACTCCACCACTGTTGCTCCTTTATCTTAACTTTCTACATTAATCAATTTATAGATTCATTTCCTCACATTTATTTATTTAATTTTCCCAGGTCTTACACTATCTCTAGTTTCTTAAGCAATGTGCTTAAGAAATTTCACTAATAAATACCTTTGACTAGCAACGAGTATCACCTTGTCAAGGTTAAAAAAGTTTCAACAACTCTAGGTATATGAGTAAAACCTCTCCCGGCTACATCGAGTATCAACCTCCCTAAGTACACAAGTACAAACCTAAAGTGCCTTTCACAACTCTAGTACCAGGGTTGTGTATAAGTCATTATAGACAAAGAAGTCATTGCCTGACTAGGTGTATTGAAGAAAACACATATAAATGTCTTTGGAGAAAACCCCATTACGAAGATGTCTTACCTTGGTAAGAGATAACTCACTTATGTACATTAGATGGACAACATGTTAGGGTAATGTCATAGGAAAGAGTCAATATCGCAATCAAAATCGGAATGGGACGACAAACCAAAAAATATTTCTTTAAAAACAAAGTTTTGGACTCACCATCATAGTTTATTCTGGAAAACTAGAAAAAAAATGGAAAGATAAAGCGTGGACTACAAAACCGGATTTTGCATCCAACAACTGGTTTAACGTGGGAAGGTGTTAAGACCCTACAACGCTCGTTCCAAGACGGTTCCTTTAATTAAAATACTATTTGAAAAAAAATGATTTAATTTTTGTTTGGTGAGCCCGACAAGGTTTGACCTCACCCATACGTATTTTCATTCATAATGGAAAATCATGGATTTTGTAGTTCTTAAGGAAACTTTTGTTTGAAAATGATAATGTTTTAAATGTTTGAAAGGTTTTGTATTTTTTATGAATTTTTTGCAAAAAGGAAAGGTAGTAAGTATTGGTACCACGTGGACGGTCATATGAGAAAAGAAAAGGTATCTATGTTTTGAAATGCTTTAAAACAAACGATCAAGTAAATATAAAATAAAGGAAATAAAAAAAAAAACAATGCGTACATGATTAATTGTGATCAACTGTTATAAATGTAAAACTCCTTTGAAAAGTTTCTAAAAGAATAACAAAGGCTTAAACGATATCATGGTTCAAGTATGAACCTTCCATATTAAAGATCTAGGGTAACATGAAGAGGTTTGTGTACTTCCTTGTTACACAAAGAGTAGTTATTGTACTTAATAGCACTCAATTGATTTTGTTATTTCAACCTCTCAAGTTGTATGCTTAATATAGAATTAGATGTGGCCAACGAGTTTGGGTGAACTAGTACAAAATTTGTTGTGTTGTTTATTTGCTTGTTCACTAAGTGGTCAACTTTAGTCCTCTCCGAGAACAATCTAACTTCGTTGAACTCGCCTTTCAAGCTCCAATTATTTTAACACTCACCAACTAGTGTAAACAAAACATAAGAAGACTTATTCAAGCACTTTCTATACTAATATATATATATATATATATATATATATATATATATATATATATATATACTAGTAATTGAAGTAAACTATATTTTCAAACTTTACCATATTGTAACGTCAATCTAAAGTAAATGTTCATGTGACTAAATTTTTTTGTTGCATTTATATAGATGGTATTTTATATTACTTGTTTAAACATTATTTTTATTAAAACATACAATCGTATAGTGTATAAATATTGCTACTAAGTAAAGGCAAATCCTACAATCAACTAACCATATATGGTTTGTTCAAAAATGAAGTTGTTTTTACACCTACAAATAGATAAAAAAAAAATTTAAATGGTGTTGTAGATCTGTCAAAGAAAGACAACACGTGTTAATTTTGATTTAAAGTAAATTGAAAAACACCTTTTACATAAAAAAAAAGACAACTAGCATCGATTTAAATTTTAACTACTCCAAATACACCATTAACGACTCATCTACCATGTATAAAGCCAACAACTAATTTCACATATACACAAAAACTTACTCGTCTTAAAATTTCATTCATCTTCTGCTAAGAGCAAATGATCACCATCATGAGTCCATTATCTTTGTATTTTGTGGTATGCTATTTTTATTACCAATGTTCTATTATTTTACCATTTCATTTCAATCTTACTTTATTCACATCTTTTTACTACACTTGTTTAAATCATCTACAAGTTTCTCAAATGAATGATCTTGGAGCCATATTTTCACAACCAATGTTAATGGTTTATATGCAGGTAAATATGGGAATCATCTCTAAAGTAGCAATGTTCTTCTTATTGATAATGATTTTTCTCTTTAGCACAACCCACTCAGTTATTTTAGAGCCTATTGAAAATCATATCAAGTTGGCTACCTATTTTTCTAAAGAATTTGAAGTGGGACCAGGAACAGTTGTAGTGAAAGCATTATTAAATATTGACTTTCCAAGGTGTCACATTGGGTCAAGAGTTTTAATGTTGAAGTAGTTGATGAAGATGGTAATTCGGTACCTTTGTATGAAGCTTACCTTCATCATTAGTTTGTTGTAAAATATATTGAAAATATTACCATGTCAGAGTACATTAAAGAAACCCAATACCTTCGTGATGGTATTGAATTTGAAAGAAACCATGGTGCGTGCCAGGGTTTTTTGCTTCCACATTATTGGGGCTTGGGAGGAGAATCACGAGGAACTTCCTCAAATCTTCCAAATCCTTTTATAAGACTCGAGAAATTTAAATAATTAATTAAACAATTATTTAATAAATGCGGGTAATAATTAATTAAACAATTATATAATTGTGGTTTGAATGTGAAAGTAGAGCTGTCAAAATGGGTTGAAACCTGCGAGCCAACCCAGCTCATTACGAGTTGGGTTGGAAATTTTTTACAAATTTCAATACGGGTTGATTTTTGACCCGACTCATCTAGAACCCAGCTCATTCGGGTTGAACCCGTGGTGAGCCGGGTTAGCTCACCAACCCGCAGATAAAAGGGTATACACGAGCTTTTTATTAAGTTGGGCTTTACATTTGAGTTATATTAGGTTTTTTTTAGCCAACACATAAATAATTTGTATTTTTTTTTATTTTGGTTTGTATTTGGATTGTATTAAAGTTTATTTAGATTTTAATTAGAATTATAATATAGTTTTGACTAAAAAAATAATAAAAATTTGTTTTTTTTTTAATTAAGTGAACTCGTGAGCCAACCCGTTTAACCCGCCAACCCGTGGTGAGCCGGGCCGAGTTCGAATTTTTTTGGCTAGCTAAAAATTGGGCCGGGTTGGGTTCTCACTAAATCATCAACCCGTGGAGGGTTGAGCTAGGTCGGGCCGGATTACCCATTTTGACAACTCTATGTGAAAGGGTGGAGAAACCCTAGAGATAGTGGGCAGCCAAAAGGAGGCTGGGAAAACAGCTCATAATGGGTTGTTAAAGGAAATTATAGTCAATTAAAAGCATTTTCGTGTTTTTTATTTAATCATAATTAGGACCATATAAAAAGAGAAAATAAGGCAATTGGGAGGGTTTTGAGACTACAATTTCTTGAGGGACTGAGAAGAGAGTTTTACATAATCATTATAATTGCTTTAGGAGTGTGAGAGCTGAGTTTTTGGAGTGGCAAAGGAAGGCTAATTGGTATCATAAAGAAAAGGGGCTAAAATACCATTAGGAGTAAGGATTTTCCAGGTAAGGGGAACCATTTTCGTGCATATTGTTATGTGCATGTTTGAGAGCCATAGTCTCATAATTTTATGCCTTATTGACATGGAATTTTTGTGCCTGTGTGATATGATGTGTGAATTGTTGTGTTGGCATTGTTGGAAAAGCCTCATATACATTTGGGTATGAATATGATGGGGGTATTTGCATTATATGACTATTGTTGTTCAAGCTTAAATTGTGATGGTTCAATTAGGTTTAAAGCATGTCCATTAGAATTATTGTTGTCTAAGAATTGCGTGATAATGTTTGGATTGGGGTTTTGCCTTGAAATTTTGGTTTTTGTGCGCGTAAACAAGGAGAATGTCAGCTATTCTCGCTCAGGCGAGCAAGGCTCGCCTCAGCGAAACTAGCAGATACTCAAAACCTTGTTTTGTTAGAGCATCTCACTCAGGCGAGAGCATCTCGCCTGAGCAAGAAATCGAGAAGTTGTGAGGTTGTGCTCGAGGGTCTCGCTCAGGCGAGGAGCCCATGGATTGGGCGACAGAGCACCTCGCTCAGGCGAGAGGTACTCGCCTAAGCGAGAAATCGTGACCTGATGATTGTGTTTCTACTAACTTGCTGTAAGACCCAGGAAAATAATTATAATTCTAAGGGATAATTGGATGCGAGGAATATTAATTGATATACAAAGGTGGAGAGTATCATAGTTAGTTAGAACTTTGCCATGGGATTTAGAGGTCTTGGGTTCGATTCTTGTGTGCACATTAGAATAATTATAAATTTTCTATTATTTTATAATTGCTTAGGATGTGCTCATGTGTGTGCTTGAACATGAAGTATGCCTATAGGAACTTAGCAATTTTAATTGCCACATTTAGGAATATTGTTTTGGTTGCTTTCTTGAATGCAATGAATATGCGAGTACATTGTAATTTTCTGGTGCGTGTGGATTAACAAGAAACACATGATGGTCATATGGTTTGGAGTGTTATTTGAGTCTTGGGGGTTGTGAGTTCAAATCTTGGTTAGAAAATAAAGTCTATTTTTTTTAGTAAATTCGTCATACGCCTAGGGAGGTGAAAAGTTGAGATAGATACATTGAAGTGAAAATGTGAAAATGTGAAACTCAAGGAAAATTATGCAGTACAACAACAAGTTTTTTTATTTTTTTATTTTTTTTTTCATAGCCTGGTAAGGGAAAGCAGAGGGTCATTTTTAGCTAAGTTAAAAATTGTGGTTTAGAGACAAAGAAAATCATAAATTGGGATCAAAGGAAAAAGGAACCGCAAAAATTAGTGGAGGGAACGTTGGACTGAGAGCGAAAGAGGGTAGATCAAGTTAAGGTGATCGCATTTCAAGAATTCTTGGTAAGGGGAGCTACACCTTGTATCTATGGTTATTTGTTTATATGATGAATGTCTTGTATATGAGATAAGAAGTGTTTATCCTTGTGGTAAAAGAATGTTGGGTTTTTTGTGTGAGGGATGCTAAATCATTTTCTTGATATTACATGATTGTGTGTTGAGAAATGATTGTAAATTGATTTATGGAATGAAGGAATTGTGAAATGCATCTTTGGGTTATGTTTTGGTGTAAGGAGGTGTTAAGTCGTGTTCTCATTATTTTTGTGATTATGTATGGAGAATTAGTTGCATTTGAAAATGTGGAATTATAAAGGGGTAATTTCATTCTTATGGATGGAGATGATAACAAGTTTCTTTAATGGTTGAATTCATGGTGTGGTAGTGCTATTTGGGAGTAAGTTTATTGATAAGAAAAGATATTTTTTTTGTCTATAATTGCTGTCAATTTTTTTTTGTGGTGAATATGAGATGAGATAGATGGAAAAATTTGTCTTTGAGGATGGCGTTAAGATGTTTAATCTAATTACTTTAATTTTTTATTTGGATGAATCAATGGGGAAATTAGGGATTTTCATCTTCATCTTGTTACCATGTGAATTTATTTGAGGTTGGGGCAATGGTTGTAAATATAACTTGTTTTCCTTTGGAGTGTTAATTATGGTTGAGATAAGCATGATTTTATATGGGTTTTTGGTTGAGACTACGGAATTTTGTGAAGTGTTAGACGTTGGTGGTAAGTTGATTAGAAATTTTGTTTAAAGTATTTGATGAACTGAATTTTATCATTTAGAAAAGTATAGGTGAAATGTTATAATAAAATTGTTTTGTTGTTGTTCTTGAGCATATGGGGAATCCATGGTGTAATAGCAATTGGAGATGTTTTCTTATGAGGATGAAATTATGATTTGTGTTGGATTACTATAAATTGGTTAAATTTGGGGTCTTGGATAAAGTTAGTGGAGTGAGTATGGTTCCTAAAGGTACTATTAATTTGGGTTCAACTGCAGTAAGATTTTATGAGTTTATTAAGAATCCAACAGTTGTGTCAATGCTTGGGTGAATTTTAGTTCTTGGTTTGCCTCTTTCTTTTTTCAAAGCCAAATCAACAAGTTGTTGTAAAATACCCTAGTCAATTGTGGGACTCACTGTTTTAGCTCTTGCGCATTCAAAGCCAAATCTACAGGTTGTGGGAGAATCCACTGATCACTTGTGGGACTCGCTGTTTTGACTCTTGTATATTCGAAGATAAATTCACAAGTTGTGGAAGAATCCACAAGTCATTTGTGAAGCTCGCTGGTTCGTATTTTTGTTTTCTAAAGCTAAATCCATAGGTTGTGGTAAACTCCACTAGTCACACGTGGAACTTACTGTTTTGTTGGCGTGGTTTGTTTTAACATGATGTTGTTGCTAGTTTAAAAATGTGTTGTTTATGTATTATTTAGTGCAGAATTTTTGGGTGAATTGTATGTTATTATCCTTAAGTGTAAGGGAATAATGCTTGGGGTTATGCAAAGATAATGATTTATGATTAATTTGATGATGATGTGACACGATATGATGTAGTTGCATGATGAGTCGAGGTATGTTTGATCATGTGTTGAGATATGATATGTATGGGTGTACATATGTGATGAGACAGTATGAACTCTTTGATAGTTGTAAAGCCAGGATGGTTTCTTTACCCAGAGGACTTTGTTGAGTTAGGGTAAAGGGGTTTCGTTCCCTTGTAAGTCTATGGCATGAGCTTAGCAAGAGTGCTCCACCCAAGGCTTTGTCGAGCGGGTGGAGTTGTTGCTAGTAAGTCTATGGAAAGTAGGGGAATGGACTTTTCCTAGAGGTGTTGGTGCGCATGAAAGGTATATTGGTTAGCTATGAGAGAATGTAATACCGTTAATATTACTTGGTGGTAATATTCTGATGAGTTTAAGTTGTGGTGTTGAGAACAAGTGTTGGTGGCGTTTTTTTTATGAAAGAGTTTTGTTACATCATAATTTGCTATGTGATTTACATGTTAATATGCCTATTATATGATGTGATACATGGTTAGCTCACCCTTGCATGTTTGTGGATGTGGTTTCCACTTGCGATGATCGTATGACTTGCGTTATACGAGAGTAAAGGTTGATGTAGATACTGCTGGAGAAGCTTAGCTGTGAGGAGTTCGTGGGGAAGCTTTGGGAAGTTTTATTTTCACCTTTGAAAATGTTTCTCTGAAATAAAATCTAATAGTGTAGTGGTTTTCGAGTTTTCACTTGAAGGATTTGATATTTAACCTCATTGAACGATTTAAGTTATTTGATTATATGAGTTATGTTTTCTCCTTGATGAATAAAGAGGTTGGATGAATCTTTTACCAGGTGTTTTTGTTAGATGTTTTTCTTAGATGAAAATAATGGTGAAAATTCCTATTTTATACGATGGTATTGAAGGTTGTGCTTCATATAAAAAAAATATCTTACACGTGACATCTCGAAAGGGGTGTTACACTCTCCACCTAGGCGAGAGATGTTTGTGTTGGGCGAAGGGAGATCTCGCCCAAGCGAGATGAGCTCGCCTAAGCCAGGCTTCGCAAGTAAGCCATTGTAGCACGTTCGCTCAGGCGAGAAAGCTTAGCCTAAGCAAGACAGGCTTGGTCGCTGAAGCTAAGGCTTCTAGCCCAAGCGAGTTTAGTGCAGTTTTTGTGTGTTGTTTGTACGTATTGATGCGAACGTAGATCAGGAGATCTTGTGCCATGAGAGGGTAGGTTCATGGATGGTGGTTAACACATGATGGTATAAGTAGGGTGGTTCATATCCAGTTACTCTCGTGTGGGGATACGAGTGAGGTAGGTTCGTATGTTCCGTGCTCACACTTGAGAGATGCTGCGTGCGGGGAGGTACGTGAGCATCATAAATCCTAAGTCCATGGCTAACCTTGTTATGTGAATTTAAGGTTGGGAAGCCTTGGGGTACTAAGAACTTGGCCAAGGTCTAACTATAATAATATAACTGAAGGTATTTATATTATTTAATTGATCTGTTTTCCGTTTATTATTTAGCTCACCATTTCTGTTTGTGCTTGGCGATGATCGTGTAATTCTTACACGGGAGTAGTTGATGATACAAGTGATGCTACTAACACTTGAGATGGAGAGAGGGGTTAGCTTGGGATTCGAGCTAGGAACTTATTTATGTTTTCTGTTATCTTTCTTCGATTTTGGAAATTGTAATAAGACTATTTCTTTTTTTTTTTAGCTTTAATTGATCTTTAGCGCTTTGAATAGTTTATGAATTTTCCCACGTTTGGGAATAATAAAATTTTGATGTTCTTTTCTTAATTATTTATTTTAAATAAATAATATCTAGTAGGGATGTTACAAATTTAAAGAAAAATGGTTGTTTAGCATCATGGTTATTGATACACGTGGCACACACAATAGAAAAGGTTGTACTGAGTGTAGGTGTAAGCTTTTCAATATCCCAAAAAGGACTTTTACAATGTCACAACGGGCATTAATAGCCAATTGTAGTCTAGAAATTATAAAGGAGGACTCTTTTCTTGTCAAGACAACTTACAATGCAAATTAAAAAATGGGTTTTGTGGCCCAACAAGAAAGCTTTCCCTAAGATACAAAATAAGGTGGGTTGATTGGGATGAACACCAAGTGCCTCTTAAGTTCTACATACTTGATTCAACTAACCGTGTAACATTAATGGTTCTACACTAATTCATGATTGTCAGGTACATGACGTAATTAATATATACTATACTTTACAAAAGATAAGAAAACCTTTGAGACCTAGTTATATTCTAAACAAAAGTATTAGGTTGTTAATTACTTATTTTATTCTTAAGTGAGTAACATAAATTTCTCAATGTGCTATAGGCAGAGTATATTATCCCAAGAAATCATGACAATGAATCCCCTCATGTTACGAAAGCAAACATCCCAATGACAAAAGGTGGTTATCTTATATATGGCATTGCTCATATGCACACTAGTGTTGTCAATGTCACTCTATATGGACAGGTAATATTTGTTATTTTTTAGTGTTCCTATATAAGCTATATCATGAGGATAAACTTATATCAAATTTTGTACACTTCAAAATTTCAGTAGTAATAAATCTTGTCGATAAATTTTATATCTTTGCAAGAAACTAAGTACTTTAATGCATATTCTTTTTATTTATCGTTTTACTTATATTAGGACGGAATGGTTTTATGCACATCAAATCCAAAATATGGAATAAGAAAAGTAGCAAGAAATGAAAATGGTTACATAGTTGGAATGTCGGTTTGTTATCCAAAGCCTGGTTCTATCAAGATTAAAGATGGTGAAATTCTAACACTAGAATCTGTATATAAAAACAAGTTTCGTACTAGGGCAATGTGTAAGGCCCAGTTTTATTTCTGCCCTAATGTTTAAGGGTTGGCCCATAGGGTGCTAAGGCCCTAAAATTGCTAGGGTTTCCAATTCAGATTCATTCTTGCACAATAGAACCTTACGAGTTGCCCCTCTTCCTTTCAGAACGCTCTGCTAGGGCTTAACTCCGATCTTGGCCAATATTTCTCGAGCTTTGTTTTGCTTTTCCGCTCCATGTAAGTGTTTCTCAAGCTCGTACTTGTATTCCCTAAAGCTTATTTTTCGTGTTCTTCCATTTAGGGTTCCATAGTAACTTTGTTCTTTTACTGTCCCGCTGTTCTTCCAGTTTCTAAGACTGTTTCTCGAACTGTTGCACTCCGCAGTTGGTGTCGAAGTCTCGTATAAGCCCTTTCCAGGTAAGGGAAGCTAGGGTTTACAATTGTTTATGGTTTCTGCATGTTTTTATGAGTTTAAGTCATATTCTTGAGGTGTGTTCGTGATTTGATTGCTGGATATTGGTCAAAATGTAATTTTGGGTGTTGTTTATGTGTTTTGCACGAGTGAACAGTGGCGAGCTCTGGTTTTCTCGCCCAAGCGAGCCTGTCTCGCCTAGGCGAGACTAACAGAGACTCGCCCAAGCCTTCCTGCGGGAGCTGTCGCTTAGGTGACTCACCTCCATTTTGAGCGAGGTGTAATCTCGCTTAGGCGAGAAGGGACTCGCCTGAGCGAGAATTCGCAAGAGCCACTGTTCTACTGCCCGAGCTCTCGCCTAGGCGATAAGGGACTCGCCTAAGCGAGAGGATCTCCCTCGCCTGAGCGAGGTCTTCTAGCCTGAGCGAGACTGGGCGAGTTGTGTGCTATAATGTGAATGGCTAATGATGTGGTTGCTTGTTTGCCTGGCTTGAATACTATACTTGAATGGTTTGAGGGATGATGCCTTGATTAATATATGAGGTTGAGGTGGAAATGATATATTGCTTTATTGTGTATGAGTTGGAAAGCATGAGTTGTATGATTGGTTGTTATACATGATATTAGTATTATGAGAACTTTCTGATTGGTTGGTGAAACATGTACAAAGTGTGGGTAGGGCGTAATTTCATGACTCTTGTAGTGAGAGCTCTTGGTGGTGCCTCATCTGTTGAACATAATCCCACGGACCTTCCTAAGAGGAGTCCTTGGTGGTGCCCCACCTATTGGACTTAATTCCACGACCCTCGTGGTGAGAATTCATGGTGGTGCCTCAACATAAGGACGTAATTCCACGTGAGTATCGTGGTGGTGCCTCAAGGCCAGGATGTAATTCCATGAAGGCCACATGGTGGTGCCTCTTGTAGGGGTGTAATTCCGTGAAGGCCTTGTGGTGACGCCTCATTGCTAGGACATAATTCCACTACCACGTGGTGGTGCCTCATTTTACGTATCCGGATAAGTCAAGTCTTGGGGTCTTAAATGATTTTGGTAATCCATGTGTGAATGTCTGCTATTCATGTTTGACTTGGAGAGTGCATGTTGACTGTTGTGATATAAGATTTCTTTACACTAGCTTACCCTGTTTTGCTTGTTTGGTTGTGTTATATTTGGTTCTCTCCTATTGCGATGATCATCGATTCTATTGATGTGAGCATATGTGAGAACTCTTGGCAGTGGTAATGGTGATAGGAATGCTACAGCTTGATGGACTGGACGGGTATTGGGCCCACGATGGGGCCCATCGCTGAAGGATTTATTAGTTATGATTTTCTTGTCTGTACGAGACCTAATACTATTAGTTCACTAGTATACTTTGTTTTAGGCTGTGTGTGCCCCTTTTATGTTTTATGGATATGTTGGGGTACGAAGCACTTCATACCCCAAATCTTCGTACTCTCTAGATATTTATGTATGTGGCGTTTTTATTAAATGAGTTTTATCTATTTATTTGGGACGTTACACAATGGGACATTTCTACATTTATTTGGTAGAAGAAATACCGAACAAAGATTTGAAGATTTGATGTGAAATTATTTTGTTTATAGTTCTGTAATAGCTTATTTAATTTGTAGTATAATTGTAATACATGAATACAGTCCTATGTCATGAGTATTTGTCTTAATGTTATTTTGGTTTTGTTCCACCACTAGGTTTGTGATGGCGTTATTTTTTATACTATGTTTTGTTTATATGATATTTAATTGGAAAAAAAAAATTTATACTAACAACACACGAAAAAAATGTAATCTACAAATTGACCTTATAATTTAAAAGAATATAAAATATGGATATTGAATTGGGATAAAAAATAAATATTCTTTGAAAATTTAATTATGTTGTGCTTCTATCTCTTTTATATATTCTAGCTTACCCTACATTATGATTATGATTTCTGTATGCTATGATTAATGCTATATAAAGAGAATAGTGCAGGTGGAAGTACTTACAATTGAGAAGGGTGAGAGTTATTTGTTTTGTAGAGATTTTCGTAATTATATATCTTGTTTATATTCCTGGAGAATATATGACATTTTTCAATATACTTTTTAAAAAAAATATTTAAGATCCCTATAAACATATATTTAAATTATTTGCAAACGTGATATACATAATTAGACGAGTTGTGATAATGTTACTTCAATGAAAGGTATTACATATTTTATAAAATATTTATCAAGTTTTTAGAATACAACTCAAATATTCATTCTTATGTTTTTCAGCTTTTCACATCCATTTTTCAAATATATTGTATATTGTGTATTGTATAGTGGCAGAACTTGGACAAAAAATTTAGGGTGCCAAATTAAATTTTTTTATATAAATTATTTTTCTAATTAAATAAATAAATTCTTCATTTCCTCTACTTAAACTATTTTCACATAGTGAATCACGTATGCACTTTTCAATTTATAATGTTTCTAATCCATTGAATTCACGAAACAGAGGTATTCAAATTTTTATTCCAATTCAAGGTTATTCAACTAATCCATTATATGTTGTGAAATTCATAATGCAGCCTAAGATACATCCATAAATTTTACAAAATTTTACCATATGTAACAAGAAACACAAAAATCATTAAATTTCATAATTTCAAGTTATATTAATTTGGGTAAAAATATAATTAGGGTTCATGCCAATTTCATAAAAGAATTCCTAAATTCATAATTAGGGTTCATACTAATTTGGAAAAAACTTAATTTGGGAGAAACATCGTAATATGAGAATCATAAATTTAAGGTACATAAATCATAATAGAATACTAATATTGATTCTTCTGATTCTTGATGAAGTTGATCCTCCTCTCCATAATCGACTGTTGATTGAACCTTATGGTCAAAGGTAATAATTAATATCATCTTAAAAAATAATATGTATTACATGACATCTTTTACCTTGGGTTCTTTTTCATGACTTTCTTGTGTTCATATTTAGGTTTGTTCCTTCTAGTTGCTTCCCAAGCCATCACAAGGTCTATTAAGCAACAATGTCTGAAGCCTTGGGCAACATGGGGAGCAATACCTTCAGAAAACAAGGATCATTTTTGGCAACGTTTTAAGATAACACATCATCAAACTTATTCTCTATGCCTTATTGTGTATGTTAAGAGTCAAATGCAATTTCATTCTATTGCTATTATACTTTAAATACCATGCATATTATGTCATCAGAATGATTTATACTTGATTGATTGTTACAGATGAAGGTTCATTGGAGACTCAAGCATGAAGCTCAAATTCAAAAAATTTACACACCGAAGCATCTCATAGGCTCTTTGAGATGTTTAAAGATGTTAGGACTGTAGGAGAACGCCCTTATTAAGTTTAGGAGGATATCTGAAATAATTTGCTAGCACATTGAAATTCTCCTCTCTATCATAATAAATGTGCTACAGCCCAAAGAAACAAAGCTTCAGAATGTTTGAGTCATATTCAACACGTGAGTCTTCTAGAAGTAGATACATAATATCATTAGTGATTACATGTCATTAGATGATTTTGAGTAATGCTTGGTGCAAATTGTTTTCTTTGAGAATTTAATTATGTTGTGCTTCTATCTCTTTTATATATGCTAGTTTACTCTACTTTGTGATTATGATTCCTGTATGCTATGATTAGTGCTACATGGGAGGAGTGCAAGTGGAAGTGCTCACAAGTGAGAAGGGTGAGAGTTGTTTCTTTTGTAGAGATTTTTGTAATTATATATCTTGTTTATATTCTTGTAGATGATATGACATTTTTAAATTTATTTTGAAAAAAAAATATACATTCAAGATCCTTGTAGACATGTATTTATAGAAACTAGATCATTTGTCATATGCAACAAAAAACACAAAATTGTTAAATTTCATATTAATTTGGGTAAAAATATAACTAGGGTTCATGCTAATTTCATAAAAGAATCCCTAAATTCATAATTAAGCTTCATACTAATTTGGAAAAAACTTAATTTGGGAGAAACATTGTAATAGGAGAATCATAAAATGTAGGATACATAAATCATAATAGAATATTAATCTTAATTCATGAGAGATATTGTGATAATCCATTCTTTCTGTTCTCTAATATCTATTCTCGATTTATCTCTTTACTTTTGTTCCTATCTCATACTTTCTTAATGAATTATTGAGAAATAATCTTATTATAACCAGAGACAGAACCCTAACATCTTTTATTAACCAACATCCATCAATTTTTTCTAAACAATAAATATATATATATATATATATATATATATAAAGTTGTAAATTTTTTTACTAAATTTAATATAAATAAAATAGTATAATAATATATAAATATAATGTTAAAATATATAAAAATTAAAGTTAAAAAATATTGGAGGAGTCATGGCCCCCCCTCTGTCCTAAAGAAGGATCGCTGGTGTCAACGGATTCTAATTCTTTGGCTTATATGCCTTCTTTTGAGGATCTCACTTCCATTGTCGACAATTTGTAGTTTACAACACTTAGATCCACCTCATTGTAATTCTGGGGTAATTCCTTTTTTTTATGCCTAAGGAATCAAGTTTTGCAGAATTGAAAATAATCTCTAAAAGAGCAAATATGCTTGATGAGAGGGAAAATTCTAATTATGAGAAAGATGATGAGTCAATTCAATCTAAAAAAATTTGGCCGGGAAAGTTTTAAAAACCTTATGTGGATTGTGAACAGGTTAGTTGATTATTAAGTTTTAGTCTCTTATTGTCGTTACATTGATTTATTTTTTCCATGTATTTAGTTAATTTTTTCATAATAGGTATTTTTTTCATTTGTACGATGTATTTTTATCATAAATTTTGTATAGTTCCTTCATCTTTTTTTTTATATTTTTATGTTTTTTTTTAAAAAAAAACACACACAATCTTAATCTTCATACAGAGTGATGTGTAACATAGATTTATAATTCACCTTAATAGCAAAAGTATCGGTCTTTAGGTATGATGCATTATTTATATACACGGATTAATTATTTGTTTCAGAAAAGCGTTGAAAATTACTACCGGTCAAAACAATTTGTTACACATTAAAAATATATGTAGTTTCTCATTGAATCACATGAGCGAATAAGAATGCACTTACGAGAAATGACTTTTTGAATATAATTAATTTTCGCATTTAAGCAACTCTGCATTATCTATCAAAACAAAATAATTTTATATATTGTAAAAAAATCAACCATTTTCAAATTATTTATTTCCAATATAAATTATACTATAAAATAATATTAAATTTTTAAACCAACCACACTCTAAACAGTATGTTATTATGTTAATTACATAAAATGCAAAATAAATATATATTGTGAAAGTCATATTTGAAAACAGTAAACAATAAAAAAGATTATAAAAAAACAACTTGAATAAGGTTAGAAAAAGCATTAAACATAGAAATTTATAATAAAAAACAATTAAAATTCACTTAAATTTATAAAATGTTACAAAACAATTATCGCAATAGTCAACAATATTGGTGTACGTAACAAATCTGGAAAATATGTAGTAACCTTTGGTAATTTAAAATTAGATTCTAGAGTACTTTTTCTTTTGCACTACTAGTATATTTTGATTGAGTTCTCAACAAGTCTATAAATTGGCTATTTGAATAAAATGTTGAATTAAATTTCCAAACAGTAATGCTGTTAAATTAATTTAATATATAATACATAATTTATAATTAAATTGAATTTAAATGCATGTTTGAAACATATTGACTGTGTTGAATTTAATTCAATCAGCATTTATTTTATTAATCTTTTAACTGATTTACATAATTGGTTTAAAAACTAGTTTAATAAAAGTGTTTGACCTTTGACCAGGATAGAAGACAATGTCCAATGCTATGCAAATTGGAACAATCATACTGAGTAGTTTGACTCACAAAGACAACATAACATTGAAAGCTCACATTATTTTAAATTTTATTAAAATTGTTTTAGACAAAAAAACACGCTCATACATTTATGTAAATGATGTATCTTGAAGATTATATTAAGTAACGTTTTAACCATATATATCTATAGTAAATGGTAATAGAAAGATGTGTACGTACCCATTACCAAAAGTACTTGTAAAATATATTATTCTTTATTATCAGTCAGATGTATAAATTAACAAATTTAATAGTATTTATTTAACATACAAATGGATGGATAAACATTGTACGAAGATATGTACTATTGTTTTTAGCATAATATAGGTTAAAGATTAATTTAATTATAGAGTGGTTATGGAGTTCGAAATGACGTAAATAGATGCATTTTTGAATTAATTAAACAACATTTTAAGCATAAATTTGCACAAAACCCTACATATCGGTGAACATAAGAAGAACCACGTTAACAAATTGATTAAAACCAAGAGAATCATTAATTGAAGAAATTCATTAAAAATAGATAAGTAGAAACACAGTCATGCTGAAACAACTTTTCATTCAACGAAAAAACACAATAAAACCAACGATATACTCTATAACACTTTCCTAATAGATATCAGTAAGATTCAAAAATCGTACAAAACAGAAAAAATATTGTGCATCAAGAGAGATCTTCATTCCGGTTGTTGTGTCTTGAATCCTATGATGTGGATTTGACATCATTCACCAGCCACCGATTCCGACATTAGCAGAGTTCAACATTGACAAGTCGCCACCCTTGTTGAAATTACCAGGGTTATGGTTACAACTATTATTGTTGTTGATGTTATTGTCATGATCATCCCTTTCTTGTTCTTCAGAACCGTATCTATAAATTTCAGGGTTCTCGAAGGTAGAAATGGTCAAGTTGACATCGTCACCGGCGACGACTCTACCGCCGACGAGGCCACCGAAGACTCGACCGTGAGAGGTGGAGAGGTGTATCCCAAAGGATAAGGAACGAGGAGGGGTGGCGCCGGGGAGAAGGGTGTATTGGTTGTTGTGTAAGTAGGAGCCAGTGAGGGAAAGTAAGTTGAAGGGTCCATGGAGCATGACGGCGGAGGAGCCACTGGGGACATGGCGGAGGGTGACGGTGGTGATGACACCGGAGGCACTGAGGATGGTGAGGCTGACATGGGTGCGCCGAGCGATGTTAATAATGGTTTCAATGATGTCATGTCCTGGAGCGACATTGACGATGAGAATCTTGATGTTGGGTTGTGGGAGAATGTATTTGGGCTTGTTCTTGGAGCCTGGAGGTCTGCCACGTGGCTTCTTGGAGGGTGGAGTGGCAATAGGGAGATTCTGCCATTGTTGGTTTATGATGGGTGGTGGCAGCGATGGAAGAGGACAGTGGGAGGAGCTGGTGTGGTGGTCCCAAGAGGATTCAGAATCTGAGTCTCCGGAGACTGAGATTTGGGAGAGGGAGATTGGCATGGAGTTGTTTGTCATTGTACTAGAAAAAATGTATATCAATTAAGACGAGTTTAAATAGAAGAGGAAAGATAGACGAAATGGTTGGATGAGAATATTGAAAGAACCAAGGTAAGATAATTGATTGTGAGGATTTGAAGCTTTGTTTGTGGGTGATTTATAGTGTGGTAGTAACGGTGATAAGAATGAGGGACTTGTGACGAAGGTTTCAACTCTAGAAAGTTTTTTTTTTTTTTTTTTTTTACAAAAATGATTTAGTTTTACTTGAAATTTATTCAAAAAGAATATACTTTAAAAGTGTTACCCTAAATGGAAAAGTTTTATTTGGAAGTCTAAGTTCATTCGACTTGACTTGAGTATAGGTTGCCTTAAGACATCACCTAAAGTTGATTAGAGTCAACTATAGGATCAGACTAACTTAATTTTACTTGGATTAATGCAAATTTAGCTTCTTTTGGACCTGAGTTAACGTAGTTCGACCTGAGACCTTGATGATTCAATTCAACCTTGGATTTAGGATGATTTAACTACACCTTGGCCCTAATATGACCTAACTAAACCATTTGACCAGAGTCGACTAGACTCAAACTTTGGTCAAGACAGGCTCGTCTCGACCTTCAGCCCGGGCTAATAAGTTTCAACCTTCATCGAGACCGACTCGACCTTGCGTAGGACAACTCGACTTGACTTCCAATCTGATCCAACTCTGCTCGACCTACTACCTTATCTGACTTGGTTCGACCTTAATCTTGGGCCGATCAACTAAACCTTCAACCTAGGCTGACTCGGCTCAACCATCAGCCGAGGCTCACTTAGTTCAACCTTTGGCCTAAACTGACTCAGCTCAACCTTTAGGTTAAGTTGACTTTAACTCAAGCTTCAACCCAAAACGACTCTGATTAACCTTCCACCTAACCCAATTCAGCTCAATCTTCAACCTAAACTGACTATGTCCAACCTTAGACATAGACGACTTAACTTGACGCAGTTCTTAGTTACCTTGACTCGACTTAAACATACCTTGATTATCATTTTTTTCTAGATTAACATAAAATACTAGGAAATTGTACTATTATGTACGACTCTCTTCTTCATTTTTTAGTGAAATCACGCTCACTCACATGACTTCATTCTAATCATATCAACCACTTGGGCATGAAACTCAATCAAGTTATTTTGTATTTTGTCATGATTAGCAATATATTACAATGGATTAACATGGAACTCAAATTCAATACGAGCATAACCCTGCAATTTGTGTCTTCTTTTTATAAAACAACTAATGAACATCATCGTTTATAGAATACTATCAAGGAATGAAGGAAGCACACATGGTGATGATAGTTTTCATTATCAGACCTCTCATGATTTTATTATTTCCAATAGACCTTTCCTCTAAAATATAAGAGAAAACAAGGAAAAAAGTAGATAAGCAAATGTTCTTACGAGGTCGAAGTATATTATGTAAAGTCTTCTACAAAGCTTTAGAAGGTTCACAAACTCGAGCTCAAGGGGTGCTCGTCCTTAAACGTTACAAACAATGGGGAGGTGCCTGTAAAAGACACTTAGATACCAAAGTCAGTTTGAGATGTCAAAGAATAAATGTCAATGAATACGTAATTAATGTACTTCATAAAATTTGTCTTTTACATTATGGTTCATGGGCCTTACCTAGTTGGCTTTGGTTTAAATGACCTAATTACTTGATAATCAAATTAAGATAGTTGACCTTAGATTTAGCTATTCTAAATGATAAGCATGTCGAACCAGTCTATTTGAATAATTCAAGTACATCTCATCCTATAGGGTTGACATGTACCCGACCAGGTCGTCTACCTTATGGGACCTAGTTAACCTAAGTGGTACTATTCGAACCAATTTCTCAAACAAGCAAACAAGAAAAGCAAAAAGATGAAAAACACAAGTCTTAAAGTCAAAAGAGTATCCTTCCATTAAGTTCAAAAAGTCCATACCAAAGGGCCTTAATATATTTGGCCGAGATATGAAAAACCTATTCTACGTACTAAAATGAAAACATAAGTTACTACTCTTCTACGACATCTTGAGCATTCTCTATTTCTTCATCAATAATTTGGCTAACGGTGGAAGAAGGACTCATCCTGATTGTTCCCTCATCATCATGGTCATCCTCAGCATCCTCGGCCACATGCTTAGTAGCCTTAACGGTCGTTATCTCTACAACATCAACTAGGTGGCCATCATATATATCCAGATTCACACTAAAACGGGCATCAGTAGTCGACACCTCTTTGTATAAGAATTCATCTTGCCTTAATTAGCGCTTTCTAGAAACCATTAATATGCTCAAAGATTAACATATTGCTAAAGAGTGGCAATCTCAACCACGACTTCTTCAATTTTCTCCTCCTTCAACTTCTTCTAAGCACCAAGTAGTGTGCCTTCCAACCTTTGAATTTCCTGATCTCCTCCTCATGGGATTTCTTCTCAATGGCCCATTTATATTGCTTAGTGTCCACCTTCTTCAAAATAGCAAGTTCCTCCATAACCTTTTTCTTGCCCTCATTAGCCAGTTCCTTCTATAGAAAATTAGCTACCCTCTAGCTCATCACCATGGATCACGCTTGGAATTCTAACAAGGCCTTTATGGCAACACTAGGCTCCATTGTATAAATAAGTTCTGACTCTTGGTCAATTAGATTAAGATCCATGTTTTTCCTCATCCAGATCCTACAATCGTCGAGGTCACCAAGTTTTAAGGCAATAGAGCAAGAGCTCGGCATGCTGCCCTTGGCCAAGAATCTTTTTTCTTCTTATGTTTGCCTTTTCCCCTTTGCTTGGAAGGAGCAGGCATCTTCACAACACTCTCAAGCTGATGATTCTCCACTTCAACCTGAGTCAAGTTTGGAACATTATCCTACCCCTTATTTTTTAAGCAACCTTAACCATTCGCTTTCTCAACTTGACGAACACATCCTCGTCCACACCCACCTTTGTAGAATGTTCAACCATATAGCATGCAAAAATACAAATTTTTCATATTAGCCAAATTACACTAGTCATGGAAAAAGGTAAACTCATTGTATATATCATTAGTCGGCTTAGGAGAAAGATAACAATGTTCTATGTTAGGATCTTCATGGGAAGTTGTTCCAACACTTCCATTATTTGTCTACTCTTTGAGCAGAGCAAACTCTTGGGGACCTCTTTGCATCTCTGAGGATTTATTGTCAGTAGAACGAAAATTTTGGTTTACAATCATCACCATAAAAATCTGACCTCTCGATTAAGGTCATGGCAACCTTGAAGTTTGACCTCCCCACAAAGATAACCCCTTAATCGGATCCTTAGGACGGGTAACATAAAAATAAAGAATGCTCTTAGGGGTGGGGGACAAATACAAGGCTTGGCAAATAAGTCAAAAAACTTGTACACCACACCAGTTGTTTGGATGAAGTTAAGTGTGAGCAACATTCAAAAGACAAAGAACACCCATGGTGAACTCGTCAAACAAAAGTCAAGCATGTAAATGATACGAAAATTCCATATATACATAAAAGAATTATCTTCATCCCTTTTGCAGCCATGGCATACATCGTCTATGCTGCCTAGTCTCTTAAGAGACACTATATCAAGACTTACTCCTTGGTCAGAAACATATATATTGTTAAGCCAAGAAGTCCAAATTCAGGACCACCAGAACTTGGAAGATGCAAGTTGAACCTCCTCATGAACCCAATTCTCTTAGGCAAGGAACTCTAAGCATGTTCTTCGGGAGGATCCTCCTTACACTCCCTGGTAACCTCCATGGTCACCCTCAGCACCCTAGACAAAGAATCGCCAGACAACCCTAAAGGTCGGCTAATACCCGACCCTTTATATGCACTCACATTGGAACCAATGAACGACATACCTCGAAATACTTGACCCTTTGTATTTCTCATAAGAAATTCGTAGGGGAAGGTAACGAAAGTAGAAGAAAACTCAGGAAATTTGGTGAAAAAAGTGACAAAATGAAACATTATTTATAGAATGGACTGCAATGTTTCACCTTCCCAACCCATCCCATGCCAATATGTAAGCCTTCAAAAAAATCCCAATCATCTCGACTCTTCAACTTCCAAAAAACACATTGATCCTAGCAAAACTCTAACAACCATATGCTCATGTCCGAATCAAGACTCTACACCTATCCAAACATATCAAACCTCTTTGTCGCTTTAGCTCCTTGATGTTGGGGGGCTACTATACCTATAGGTTCATATGACCAAAGAAATACAAAATTTCTTTGCAAAGATCTAGAGGTTGAGAAGCCAATAATTGAGTAACTGTGATCGCTTCCTTAAAAGTCTTTAACATAGGACATGTTAAGACTATGAGGCTAGTGTGTTGTGCACGGCCAAGATGCCCCATAAGGTACACAGATTGGCCGGCTACATGTTGCCCCTCTAGGATAACATATACTCAATTACGCCAATAAACTAGTTCGACATGATTATCATTTAGAATAGTTAAATCTAAGGTTAGCCATCTTAATATAATTATTAGGTACTCAATTATTGGTCACTTAAACCAAAGCCCAACAAGGTCATGCCCATGAAACATAAATAAAAGGCACATTTTACAAAGTACATTGATTACATATTCATTTATCAGGTAATTAGCTCACTTAAACCAAAACCCAACTAGGTCATGCCCATGAAACATAAATAAAAGGCACATTTTACAAAGTACATTGATTACATATTCATTGGCATTTATTCTATAAAATCTCAGACTGAATTTGGTATCAAAGTGTCTTTTGCAAGCATTCCCCCCTCCGTCTGTGATGTTTGAGGAAGAGTACCCTTTGAACTCGTGTTCATGAACCCTTTAAAGCTTTCTAGTAGACTTGATATAATATACTTTGACCTTGTAAGAACAACAAACATAATTTCACTAAAATAAAAGAGAGAAGTCATATTAAAGAGCACGACTTCATATTTAAAAATAATTGAAGTCGTGCATTGTTCCACATGTTCTTCTTTTCAAATTATATTCTTTATAACTTGATCATTTTGATAATTTTTTAAAAATTTACTGATTTGGATCACTTTAAATAAAACTAACTTTTTGTAAAATAAATAAAAGAGAAGATGATAGTGCTATGGTTTCTAGGAGCCAAGATCATAAAAAAATACAAAAGAAAAATTTAATGATTAAGTCAATTTGTTTATTAAAAATAATATATAATTAATGGTAAGAATTAGTAAAATATTTTGAAATCATATATAGAAAAAAATGATATTCCCATGGACATATGTAAAGAGGGTTCAAGGAAACCTTTCTTCATGCTCCTTCTCATCACCAATCATCTTAGCTGTAAAAATAGGGTTCACATCTAGAGCTTCACCATGGTTCCTCTTACAAACAAATGTTGTGGGTCTTTGTCTTGGACCATCTTTGTTGCTTCAAACATGGGTAGATCCAACACCTCTTGTCCTAGCCATTTCTCTATATGGAAATCATCACATAGAAAATTATCATAACAATAGGCAACTAAGTTTGATCAGCTCCTTAACAAATGATAAAATTGAACCCAACCAACAAAAGCAATAAATGCAACAGAAAAAAATTCAATACACATGCCAGATTGTCCAATTTGAAAGTCATTACCATATCCCAGAACTTGTTTTAGAAAGGCCAATCCATTAAAATTGTCCTGAATTGAACAATATATCGAAAGGATTCTAGGATCTAGTAATAACTTCTAGATTTAGCAGTTTAGTATGTATTGGAACCTTTCTTCCCTTTTCCTCCTCCCCGCGGGCACCCATTTTCTCCTAAAACACAACTATCACATTATGCAAAAATAGTTGGACATACTTATTCTTCTGCACCAAACAAAAAAAAAACATTATAGAGCAAGCGAGATTGATAGAGGTGTAGTCTGATCTTCTAAATGTGATGGAGGTGCGGCTTGGAGGTGTAGTGGTATAGATAAAGAGGTGCACGTTGTTTGTCGACGAGACCAGTGGAGATAGGGGGCATCGATTGTTGTATTTTATGATTTATTATATAAAATTAATATTCCCTATTTTCTTATTATTATGGATTGACATTAATCAATAAATTAAATGATTTGTTAGAATCAATTACATTGCGCATTGTTATTATTTTTATAGGTAATATATAATTTTTTGAGTTTCTGATAAACGGTTTGTGATGGGTTGGACTGTTCAGTAAACGGTCTGTGATAGAATTGAATAATCAGTTATATTTTTAAGAGGTCCCTAGTCTTTGTTGGTAGGATATAAAATCAATACCCCATTAATCAATTTTAAGTAATAACGTAAAACCACACTTTTGATATACGATCTAAATAACCTATCTATCAAAAAGAGAGCAATAATGTCTCATACGTGCATCCATGAATCCTTCATTGATTCTGGGTACACAATCCTTTGAACTCATACTTGAATATATTATATTGTTGTGTCTTATATTTTTATTCCTATCAATTGGTATCAAAGCCAATAAGATACAAAATATAATTGTTCATTTTGGAAGTGCATTTTAATTTTCATAACTGTGCATCTTAATATTATATTGGAGATCTTAACTTTCTTGTTTGATTAAAAAATTTATTAATGGGTTTAATTAATTGCCATGAACATTAATAAGCTATTTGTCTCATTTCATACGTGAAACTCTCGTAAGCACCCAAACATTTATGACTAAAAACCTCAATTTCATTCATTCTCGTTTTTCTGGTGTTGCTACAATGGTGGAATTAATGAAAATTAATGGATTTTGATAGGTGATTAAAATTATTGAAATCCCATATTAAGGAACCCTAACCCTAATTAAAATCTCTTTTGAACCCTTTTTTTTCTTGCTAGGAAATTGAACGGCCTGTCAACGACGGTGGAGCTATGGCGCGTTTGTCTTGTTGAGTCTTTGTCACTAGTGCGGCAAAGTGCATTATTGATATCGCAGAGTTGCCCATCCATGGTGGTTTAGTGAGGTTTCGTCGCTTACGGACCCTTTCGCGAGTGGTTCGCAACAGTTGCAACAGTGGTTCTGTCGTAGAGGCTCGTAATTTTTTCTTTCGCGATGGTGAAAACAATGGTCGTTTGCTCGCACTAGTGGTCTTTATTCTCATCGCAATGGCTTGCAATTTTCTTCTCTCGTGATGGGATGCGATTTTACTCATGCTTAAGAGTCATAGTTGTTGTAGGCGATGTCGACCGATTGGTTTCTGGTCTAGCGTAGCAGTGGTGGGTTTTCACGGTGTTGGACCTGCGTGCTAGTAGCCTGCATTACGCACAATAGTGGTGAACGACAATGGCAACGGAGGTTCTGCATCCACTGTTGTATGTTGTTTTCGTTTCTTGTGAAACCTTCTCGTGAATGCTTCTGGTTTTGCTGCTATGATCTAGGTGGTTTCCGGCGGCCTGCATGGTGTGTTGGTGGCTTATGGTGGCTGACGGTAATGTTTTGGTGGCTTGCGTTTTGCACCCTGTGGCCTACGTTTTGCACTAGATTTTGAACCAATTTTTAGATTAAAAAAACATTATTATTATTATTATTATTATTATTATGATTTCATGCATTATATAATTTTATTATATTTTTGTTAAGCATGATATAATTTTGTGGGAATAATTTAATTTAATTATTAATTAATTAATATGATATTACATTAATTTTAATCACGCCCTATCAGTATTTTGTTATTAATGTATTTTATTTTTCTTGATATAATGTATTTTGAATTTTATTATGTCAATTATTTGTCTTGTACTTTATCGGTATTAGATTTCTTTTGACATGAGATGTGCATTGTATTTTTATTCTAATTATATTTCTTATTTATTATGATTCAGGACCCTTAGGCAAGACCATAATGAATGAGAAATTTGGTATTATAGGTCTATCTTGTTGTGTATTCAGAAAAATTTATTTTTGTTTATATACACACTAAATGTGCATATTAAATGTTTCTTTGTTATTTTGATACCAACTTCTTTGCCTATGCAATTGACTTTCATCAAAACTTTAAATGGGATAAATTTTGAGGATTGGAAAGAATCTCTGGATTTGCATCTGACAATTACCAATATGGACTTTTCTTTGAGAGAGGAAGAAATTCCAACTCTTACCCCTAAGTCCACTGGTGTCCAGAGAGCTCCTCGTGAAAAATGGGAACACTCGAATAGGGTGTGTCTGATGGTGATGAAATACACCATGGAGAAGTCTATTCGATAGAGCATTCCAGATAATGATAATGCTAAGGATTGTTTGAGATCAGTTGGTGAGAAGTTTAAGACTTTTGATAAAGCTCAAAAGGGTCATTGTTTGTCACTTCTTGAAAAGACCAAATATGATGGTGTCAGTGGTGTTTGTGAGCATATGATGAAGCTTGTGCACTATTATAACAAACTCAAGTCTCTAAGAGTGGAGATAGGTGATAGTTATTTGATTTGGCAGGTTATGGAATCTCTTCCTTCTTACTTTGATGTGTTGAAGTTTTACAACACTTAGAAGGAGGAATGGACAATTTATGAGATGATAACTATTATTTATCAAGAGGAAGCATCAATTAAAAATTCCAAGTCTCATAGTGTGCAGTTCACCGCTACTAATTTTGGAACTAAACCTGTGAAAAAGGGTTTCAAGGCAAATCTCGTTATGAAAAGGGGAACACGGGAAAATTGTTAGTTGTTTTAGAGCCCAAGAAGAAGTGCTTCAAGGGAAATTATGCCTATTGTAAGAAATTTAGGCACAAGCTAGCTGACTGTTATATTCTTAAGAAGAATGTTGATAAGGAAGTTATACTCCTATATGCTCTAGCTTGTTTAGAATCTAATGTTGTTGATGTTTCTCCCAATTCTTGGTGGTTAGACTCTGGTGCCACTATTCGTGTTGTGAATGCTTTACAAGGGTTCACAAGCTTGAGAAAACCAAGTGATGTTAAGTCCAAAATTATCATGGGAGGTGGAGCTAGAGCATCAGTTGAAGATATAGGAGTAATTTCTTTAAATTTACCTTCTTGACATGTTTTGTTGTTGAAAGATGTTGTTTATGTACCTTCTATGAGAAGGAATTTGATTTCAGTTTCAGTTTTGAATAAATGTGGCTACACTTTTGAATTTGGGAATGGTAAACTTGATGTTTATTTTAATTCAATTATTGTTGGCTCAGAAGTTTTATGCAATGGGCTTTACATGCTGAATATGAATGACATGTCTATTAATTCTATTATTGGACATAAGCGTAGTAGAATTGACGAAAATTCCTCTATGTTGTGGCATAGACATCTGAGGCATATTTCAAGGTCTCGGATTGAGAGGTTGATTAAATAGGGTATTCTGCATGATATGGATTTTTCTGATTTTGATATTTGTGTTCATTGCGTTAAAGACAAGTTTACCGCAAAAGTAAGAAATACAAGAGCAAACAAGAGTAATGATGTGTTAGAGCTTATTCATATTGATATATGTAGACCTATCACACCCACTTCCATGGGGGGATATAGGTATTTTATCACGTTTATAGACGATTATTCCAGATTGGGATGGATAGATCTCCGACAGGAAAAATCAAGTTCCTTGGATGTTTTTAAATCTTTCAAAGCTGCTATTGAGTTGAAACAGGAAAGAAGATAAAATGTGTAAGGTTTGACAGAGGTGGAGAGTATTATGGTAGATATGATGAGACTGGAAGAAATCCTGGACCTTTTGCTAGATATCTTGATAAATGTGGTATTGAAGCTCAGTATACAATGCCTGGTACTCCTTAGCAAAATGGAAATGCAAAAAGGAGGAATCACACTCTTTTAAAGATGGTGAGATGTATGTTGAGTCATTCCTCTTTACAGGATTTCCTTTGGGGAGACACTTTAAGGATTGTTGTGTATATTCTTAATCTTATGAGCTCATGTTTGGGAAGAAGCCAAGTTTGAGACATTTCCATATGTGGGGTTGTAAGGCAGAGGTGAGCCTTATAATCCTCAATTGAAGAAGCTTGATCTTAAGACTGTTAGTGGGTTCTTCATTGGTTATTGTGTGGGTTCTCATGGTAGCATGTTTTGCAGTCCTCCTCACTCCATGCAGGTTATTGAGTCTGACCTTGTCGTATTCTTTGAGGATTATTTGGACAGTGGGAGCAATGCACCCTGACCAGTTACTCTTAGAGAAGATTGTGTTGTTATTCCCGTGCCATCCTTTTATCTTCCCGTAGATAATGTGATTCTGGTTGTCCGTGATGAAAATGAATTTGTTCCAGATATTGTGGATGCCACATCACCTATAGTAGATGAACAAGTTCATAATGATGTTGTTTAAGAGGTTTCTTTGAGGAGATCTCAAAGAGTACGCAAGTCTTCTATACCTAATGATTATCTTATGTATCGTCAAGAGAATGAATATGATCTAAATGATATTGATGATCCTACTACTTTTGAAGAAGTTATTTCTAGTTCTCATGGTGTCGATTGGTTAAATGCTATGCATGATGAGTTAGCTTCTATGGCTCATAATGATGTTTGGGATCTTGTGGATTTGCCACTTAGGTGTAAACCAATTGGGTGTAAATGGGTCTTCAAGACTAGGCATAGTCCAGATGGAAAAGTTGAGAGATATAAAGCCAAACTTGTAGCAAAAGGCTATAGTCAAAGGGATGACATTAATTATAAGAAGACTTTCTCATCGGTCTCTACTAAGGATGTTTTTCGTGTTTTTATGGCTTTAGTAGCTCATTTTGATTTGGAGCTTCATCAAATGGATGTCAAAACAACTTTTCTTAATGGAGATTTATTTGAAGAAGTGTATATGGTTCAACCTGATGGCTTTGCTAAAAAAAGGCAAAGAGGATTTAGTTTGTTGGTTGAACAAGTCTATTTATGGGCTGAGACAAGCTTCTAAACAATGGTATTTAAAATTTGATCAAGTGATCACTTCTTTTGGGTTCAAGGAAAATGCCTCGAATCAATGCATTTACTTGAAGAAAAATGAGAGTCATTTCATCATTCTTGTCTTATATGTTGATGATATTTTTCTTGCTAGTAGTAGTGTTGAACTTTTGACTGAGACAAAATTTATATTAAATAGCCACTTTGATATGGAGGACCTTGGTGAGGCTTCTTTTGTTCTGGGATTCAGATCTCTCGTGATAGGTCACGTGGCATTCTTGGATTGTCTCAAAGAGGATATATTGATAAAGTCCTCAAAAGGTTTAACATTAATTCTTTCTCCTCACGTGCAACACCTGTTCAAAAAGGTGACAAACTCTCTAAATCTCAATGTCCTCAAAATGATAATGATAAAGTTGAAATGAAAATGGTCCTATATGGTTCCGCTATTGGTAGTTTAATGTATGCTCATGTTTGTACTCGTCCTGATATTGCTTTTGTTGTTAATGCTTTAGGGAGATACTTGAGCAACCCAGGTTTGGATCATTGGAAAGCCATTAAAAAGGTCTTTAGATATTTGCAAGGAACTAAGGATAATATGTTGACTTATAAGAAGTTTGATCAACTTCAGGTCATTGGTTACTCTGATTCTGATTTTGTTGGTTGCTCTGACGACCAAAAATCTACTTCTGGCTTTATTTTTATGATGGCAGGAGGAGTTATTTCTTGGAAGAGTGTTAAACAAACTCTTACAACTACTTCCACTATGGAGGCAGAGTATGTTGCTTGTTATGAAGCTACTTGTCAAGCTATGTGGCTTAAAAATTTGATTTCTAGCTTTCAAATTGTTGAAAGTATTTCTAGGCCACTTGTGATATATTGTGGCAACACTACTGTCGTGCATTTCTCTCAAAACAACAGAAGTTCTACTCACTCAAAGCATCTTGATATAAAGTTTTGGTTTGTTAGAGAGAAAGTTTTGGATTATCAAACTCGGATTGAGCATACTGCTACATAAAATATGTTAGCAGACCCACTAACTAAGACTTAGCCATTGGAGTTTCTCAAAATCATGTAACTCATATGGGTGTGGTTAAGTCTTGATGTACTAGGATAATGGGAGTTTGAGATTTACATTTTTTTTTATTATGGTTTTCATGAGATTTAGATTTATCAATGACGTCATTTTCATTACATCTCTTTTAGCATATTAAAATTTAGGAACCATTTTGGGATCACATATTTATTATGTTTTGGTTATATTTTATTTACTATCTATTATTTATGAAATCTAAGCATATGGTAAGCATCCCTATCAGATATTATCTTTGTGATTCATGTTTATATTTCTTAATTGGTATTTGTGCTTGTATTGTAATTAATATAATTTATTTATTTATTAATGTTATCCAAGTGGGAGAATGTTGTATTTATATAATTTATTATATATAATTATTATTCTTTATTTTGTTATTATTATGGATTAACATTAATCAATAAATTAAATAATTTGTTAGTCTCAATTATATTGCACATCCTTATTATTTCTATGGGTAATATATAATTTTTTGGGTTTCTGATAAATTGTTTGTGATGAGTTGGATAGTTTAGTAAACGGTCTGTAATGAATTTAAATAATCAGTTACTCTTCTGAGAGGTCCCTGACATATGCTGATAAAATATAAAACGGATTATCCATTAGTCAGTTTTAAGTAACAACGTACACTTTTGATATATGTTTTAGAATAACTTATCTATCAGAAAGAGAGCACTAATGCCTTATACGTGCTTCTATGGATCTTCATTGATTCCAGATACACAATCTTTTTAACTAAAACATAAATATATTATCTTGTTAACTCAAACTTAAATATATTATATTGTTGTGTCTTGATCCTATCATGCACGGTCTGAATAAGAAAGGGAAATATGGGGAGCAGGTGGACGGGGTGCAACAGCGGCGTAAATAAGAAAGGAAAAGATGGGAGAGAAAATCAAATTAAGATTTTTAATGCACTAAGGGTCAAAGTGGGATTTTAAAAGTTAGGAGTGCAGGAAGAATAAAATTGGGGTAGAGGAAGAAATGGCCTTCATAGAAATATTTCACAATCCATAATGTAACAGACTTGAGATTTTTTTTCATACTTTTCTATCAACTACTTGAAAGCTAGAGTTTGCTTCGACATCAAAGATAAACGTTTTGTCTTAAAAGTTGCATTTGTTTTTTTCTTTAGGATTTGCCATGTATTCCCTTGCGTATAAATGTGTGTGTACAGAATTCAAAATTTTTCAGCCACATATTTGTTGTTGATAATATAGTTATTAAACATTACATCTTATAATAACTTAAAAAAAAAAAAAAAAACTACATTTCTTCCGTCAAGCTATAAAATATACAACTATATTCTCATTATTAGTGGATAAAAAATCATTTTTTTATTGTTAAAAGTGTGTACACAACATTTTTTCATTAGTTTCTAAAACTATTAAAAAAATCCTCAAAAGTATCAATAATATCGGCATATACTTAGAGCAATAAATAAATAAACTGAGTTTAAAATTTTCCATGCCAGAGAAATGTTTCACCCTTCAGCACTTTTATTTCGTGAGAATTTACCTATCTTTCACAGAGTTTAACAATCATATGTCAACCCTGTACACTACATGAGAAGGAAAAGTTGATGAGAGGTTCCAACTATCAACTAAGTGATCCACATGATGTTAGCAAAATCAAAGTTGACTAAGCCATGGGGCAAAACTAGTGAACAAATACGCTACAATTGACACCTAAAATTGACCTATGGTAAAAATATGATGATAACATGTTTAAAAAAAACTTAAATTAAACTAAATTGGTTTTTACTTTTATTTTTGAAAACCTAGCTAAATATTTAAATTCTTCCCAAATGTTGAATCTCCTTTTTAAACTCAAGGTGGGACTTCCCAAAATTACATATATAATACGCTTTTACTTCTCTGTTCATGTAATTTTGGTTTTTGTTTTTAAACAGAAATCATGACTTCTATTGATGAAAATGTAATTATTATACTATTCTATTTCTAACCCGGTCTAAAAAGTTGTCCCTTTAATATTGTTATATTAATAACACCTCTCTTTCATGTTTGCTTAACTTTCCTCTTTCGTTTTCTTTGTTCAAAGTTCAGAGTTGATAGAATTTAAAGGGTGAAGAGTTTGGAAATCTAGCTAGGAAAATGGTTCTTAAGTTCGTGAAAGGAAGTCACAGGAATGCAAGAATAAGAAAAAGTCTGAACTTGATGAGTTAATGTTGCAGATAACCTACCTATACCAAACATGTCAGCATCTAAAACTGCATAACTGTCAACTTGGTTGTTGCAACTTCCATTTCTTCTGAACTTGACATTCTCCCATAAAATGTTGTCTTCTTAGTTTCACTTTTCTCGCACAGAAAAAACCAGACAAACCAATGGCAGCATGTTTGAATCCACCTAGGTTATCTAGCACTGAAGATGACTCTGTCATACTCTTCTCAACTTCTAATTCTCCGGAAGAGTCCATTAGTGCTTCTTCTTCCTCTTTCCACCACTCACCGCCACCATCACAGCAACAATTCAGAGCTGCATATAAACTTTCTGTGAGAAATCTCTCCTACACTTTGCAGCCTCACAAGACCACTTCCTTTTCATTTTGTCATCAGAGTAAAAAACCAGAGCCCTTGAATATACTCAACTCAATCTCTTTTATAGCCAGAAGTTCTGAGATTGTTGCTGTGGCTGGTCCTAGTGGAACAGGAAAGTCTACCCTTCTGCGAATCGTGGCAGGAAGGGTAAAAGATGAAGACTTTGATCCTAAAAGCATTTCAATCAATGATCACCCTATGACTAGTGCAGCTCAGTTGAGAAAGACATGTGGGTTTGTGGCACAAGAGGACAATTTGCTTCCTATGCTGACTGTGAGAGAAACTTTGCTGTTCAGTGCAAAGTTCAGGCTAAAAGAAATGACCCCAAAAGATAGAGAGTTGAGGGTAGAAAGCTTGTTGCAAGAGCTAGGACTTTCACATGTTGCTGATAGTTTTGTTGGGGATGAAGAGAATAGAGGGATATCTGGTGGAGAGAGGAAAAGAGTGTCAATTGGAGTTGACATGATTCACAATCCTCCAATTTTGCTCCTAGATGAACCAACTTCAGGTCTAGACAGCACTTCAGCTTTGCAAGTCATAGAGTTACTGTCATCAATTGTTAAAGCAAAGCATAGGATAGTGGTTCTTTCAATCCACCAACCCAGCTATAGAATATTGCAGTATGTTTCCAAGTTCTTGATCCTCTCTCATGGTTCTGTTGTTCACAACGGTAGCCTAGAACAACTAGAGGAAACCATAAGTAAACTGGGACTCCAAATCCCAACACAGCTGAATGCTTTAGAATTCTCCATGGAAATTATACGAGGATTGGAAGATTTCAGTTCCAAATATGTGGAAAAGGAGCCATTTCCACACCTCATGTGGGCAGAAGAAGAAGAAAACTGTGGTGGAATCCAAATTGTGCAATCACAGTTTACCAAGGAAAGTTTTAGCAGTGTTTGCTATGCATACTTGGTGGAGATACTGTTTTTGTGCTCAAGATTTTGGAAGATCATTTACAGAACAAAACAACTTTTCTTGGCCAGAACAATGCAAGCACTGGTTGGTGGCTTTGGTCTGGGAAGTGTTTATATAAAGGTAACAAGGGATGAAGGAGGAGTTGCAGAAAGGTTAGGACTATTTGCATTCAGTCTTAGTTTTCTCCTCTCTTCAACAGTTGAAGCACTTCCAATATACCTTCAAGAGAGGAGTGTTTTGATGAAAGAAGCCTCAAGGGGAGCCTATAGGATTTCCTCTTACATGATAGCCAACACTTTTGTTTTCCTTCCTTTCTTGTTTGTGGTATCCACACTTTTTGCGGTTCCTGTGTACTGGCTTGTAGGCCTCAACCCTTCTCTTTCTGCCTTCACCTTCTTCACTTTTGTGGTGTGGCTCATTGTGCTCATGGCAAGTTCTCTTGTGCTCTTCTTAAGTGCAGTGTCTCCTGATTTCATTTCAGGGAACTCTCTCATCTGCACAGTTCTTGGAGCCTTCTTTCTGTTCTCAGGGTACTTCATTCCAAGGGAGAGTATCCCAAAGTATTGGCTTTTCATGTACTATGTGTCCCTCTATAGGTACCCTTTGGATGCACTCCTCACAAATGAGTACTGGAATGTTAGAAATGAGTGTTTCTCTCATCAAACAGAAGGATCACAGTGCTTGATCACAGGTTTTGATGTGTTGAAGAGTAGAGGACTTGAAAGGGATAACAGGTGGATCAATGTGGGAATAATGCTCGCATTCTTTGTGTTGTATCGTGTGCTTTGTTGGATAATTCTTGCAAGAAAGGCCTCCAAAACAACAATATAATTAATAACAGTCATTGCTTCAAACTTGAAAACAAAAACATATAAGCTTCAAATATATGGCAGGTTCATTAGAGTTCACACTAAGAGAAGACTTGCTCCCATGCCTATAGTTAATGTATGATATGAAATTCTATGCTACAAACTTATTCTAGGAATAATGTATGAGTTTATGTCTCACTGTCCCATTATAAATGTCCTCTTTTCCCTTCTCTCTTGCAATGTAAAGGATGAAAGTAACTAGTAGGTTTTGTAGGAATGTGGAGTGTGAACCTTCTCTCTCATAGGTGACAAGACTAAAACGGTAAATATGATGACTTGAATGCTAGTTAGAATTGGAACAAAAGAGGAAGATCCCTTGAGTATATGACTATATGATTAAGAAAATATGAATGTACTCCCTCGATAAATATATCATATATATTTATAGGTTTCTGAGTCCTATGAAATGTGTTACAAACCGAAACCAATAATAATAAAATTTTACTACATATAAGATAGATTAACGTGATATATTATTTAATTATATTAACCATATATTGTATCGATATATAGTATAAAAAGATATTATAATATCAAGGGTTAAGTATGTTTTCAGTCTCTAAACTTTGACCCAAAATTGAAATTCGTCTCTTTTCGAAACTTCGATATATTTTAATCTCTAAACTTTAAAAATGAATGATTATAGTCTTTTTAACTCAATTAAATCAACTTTTGTTGTATGGGTCGAATGCGTTTTCATGTTAGTATTGGAATTGTTTACACTCTTTGACACATTTATGATTTAATATCTGCTAGGAAATGTGTTTGACCCCTCATAAAAGTTAACATAATTGAATTAAAGGACTATATTCATTTTTAAAGTTTAGGGATTAAAATGTATCAAAATTTTGGATATGGACGAATTTCATTTTTGGATCAAAATTTTGGGACTAAAAACATATTTAACTCTAATATTAATATATCATATGCAGTGGTGGACTACGTTATGACAGATGGTATCATGGTCTCCCAAATTTTTTTATACTCATATAGTTTATTATATAATTTTAAATATATTTTTTTAAAATTTAATATTTTTAATATATTTTATAATTTTTTAATACTTATATAATTTTAAATATATTTTTTAAAAATTTAATATTTTTAATATATTTTATATATTTGATATTGTAAAAAAAATTTGTATTTATATCGATCCATAAGAAAAAGTTTTTTTATTGTTCAAATTTATTTTTCAATTTGACCTTTTTAATATTTTTTAAGTAAAAATAATTATTTTCTTAATATTGTTTTTTAAGTGATCATTTGTTTAATTTAACCATCTTTTTATTTAATTATTTTTTTTAAACTTGATCACTATAAATGAAATTAATTATAGTAAAATTATAAAAATTATTTATATTTAATTTTATAATTATAATAATAACAATAATTATAATTTTATTATTTTTTATTATCATAAAAAATAAATACAATACTTTACTAGTTTATATAAAAGATTTGGGTTACTCCTTTGGTTTTTATTTTAGTTCAAAAATATGAAGTTGGTACTCTAGTTTTTTTATCTAGTTTCAATTTGATCTCGATTTTTGAAAAAAATGATACAATTTTTTTTTTGTTAAATTTCTTAATTTGGATCAAGATTTTTCATAAAAATTGAAGTTGTGAATAATGATAGTTTTCTTTGTTGATATAATTGACATAATCCTAGTGTCAATTTGAATAAAAAAAATTGCTTCACTTCAAGAAATTTTACGAAAAGGATCAAATTGCATTCATTATAAAAAAATCGGGACCAATTTGAGACTAAAAAAATTAGAGGACTAATTTGACATTTTAAAACGAAAAAATGAACCAAAAATATAATTCAACCAAAATTTTAACACCTTCAAATTATTCGCTGAAAATCCACCACTCATCATATAATCAAATTACCGAAATTTTGTCACATATTATAATTATATTCAGTAACCAATAAATATTTTTGTTAATATTATAGGTTACTTAAGCACATTATTATTGGTATATATTCTTTATTTAACTCATTTTTATCTAAATTGGAACTCAGAAGTCATACTTTAGTTTCTTATTATCTTTTAAGTATGAAATCAATTCTCATCTTGTATTAAAGTTTATGAAAATTAGACGCATTTACGTTTTCCTCTTAGGATTTCGTAAGCCCATTCTGTTAATAAAATGTAATTTATTGATAATTTAACACCAAATCATAAACTATTTTGTTACTAAGTTATAATTTTAAGGGGCCATTTTGAATTTGTGTTTTACGTACGTTTAGATAAAAAAAAATCTCTTTTCTATATAGAAGAACAAAATGAAGGAGTGAAAGAAAAAAGTAATGAAAAAGAAAGATTCTATAAACGAAAAGAAAGAGATAAAAAAGAAGTTGAAAGATTAATTATTTAATTTATAAGAAATCGGTGAAGGAAATGTTATTTTATTTTTATTAATATTTTTAAATATCTATCATTCTTATAATAAAATATAAAAATAAAAAACTCATAATTCATTATAAGAGATATAAAATCAATTATGGAAGTTAAAAAACTACATAATTATATTTTTTTTATGCATCCCAAATAATTATGCACACCACATAAATAATCAAATATTTTAGACTTTCATTGCGTGAAGAAAAAACATATTTTTGGAAGATTTCATAATGTTCTATTTAGAAATCACTTCTATCAAATCAAATCAACCACGTTTTTTACTTATTTTTATTCTTTTTCAATTTTTCCTAGCTATCTAAATTATATGAAAACAAACACTTCTGGATATTACCCAAATACCACAACTTCAATCATTGAAACATGTCCATTTTACAGATTTTTTGGTCAATTACCTGTGTCCTGAAGAAGCTTTCCATGTTTTTAAAGCTTGAATCAATACTTGACTGTTATACCCTTCTTGCCCAACTTCTTTTTCGTTTTTTTGTTTGGCCTTTCCTGGAAGTGCTGGGTGGAGGGAATACTATGCACTGAGTTGATGGATGTTCCATCCGTTAATAAATGTTAGGTCAAAGTTGGATTGTGATAATTTTTTATTTTGTAAGGGTGTTGTTGCGTGGTTCCTTTCTCTGAATTTCCTACCTTTGTCAAGGTATGTCATTTCCATTCTTTAGTTTTTCGTATGTGGTTTATTTTTTTTCACTACTTGGAACATTTTAGTTTTCGATTGTTATTTCTTCTAGGTTCCTCAGTTTCAAGGTATGTCATTTATCATGTTTTGCCTTTTTATAGTTTTACTGAGGCATTTATGTTTTTTTTTTTCAGATTTTGGTTGTTATTTCGTATTTGGGTTTTGTCAGTGCTTCATTTCTTTACATTTGTCGAGTTCGACGAGGTATGTATTTTATGGTTTGTGGTTTACTTTTATTGAGTATCGAAAAGGTTTTAGCTTTTGGTGTTTATTTGTTGTGGGTTTCCTCAATTTCATAACGTATGGCCTATATGTGTTTTATGTCTTGGTTTTGAATTGCGTTGCTTCAGTTGTGCTTTGTTTTTAAATTTTTCTGAGGCATTGATGTGTTCTTAAGCAAAAAGACGAAAAGGTTTTAATTTTTATTATTTCCCCATTACTTATTAGTTTGCTTTTAATCATTTTTGTTTTTTGAGCCAACCCACGATATTGTTAGGTTTGTGTGTTTTTGGAATCCTGGTGGTGGTTTTTCTTTCCTCCCCGTACCGGCATTTTATGGTTATTTATACGAGGATACAAGTAAACCTTCTTTCCTTTACTATGGTGTGTGGTTTTGGTGGTGGCATTTGTTGTCTCTAGGTTTACTTTATGGATCATGTAATAAATGTTAATGTATTTTAGGCCCTTTTAATTTTGAGGCAGCAAAGACAAGAGGGGGTGTAACATCCCGGTCGGATACTACTATTTTAAATAAAATAAAATGAAGCTAAAATGCATTTAATAACCAAAGCTCTTTCTTAAAATGCGGGAAAATTTCAAACTTTATTAAAAACACCAAAAGACAAAATCCATAAATCCATAAACATTAAAAACACCTATAAATATAAAAAAATTTATAGTAACTGCTTACAAAAATAATCCATAAAATCATTAAAATAATTCTATGTAAAAATTTCCATGCTGACCCCACTCCGGCTCTAAGTATCCACGTGCTAACCTACATCAACACTAAAAGACAAAATCCATAAATCCATAAACATTAAAAACACCTACAAATATAAAAAATTTTATAGTAACTGCTTACAAAAATAATCCATAAAATCATTAAAATAATTCTATGTAAAAATTCTCATGCTGACCCCCTCCCATTTCTTCTAGGTTCCTCAGTTTCAAGGTATGTCATTTATGTTTTTCGTTTGTCTTTCTCATGTTTTGCCTTTTTTATAGTTTTACTGAGGCATTTATGTTTTTTTTTTCAAATTTTGGTTGTTATTTCGTATTTGGGTTTTATTGGTGCTTGCTTTCTTTACATTTGTCGAGTTTGACGAGGTATGTATTTTATGGTTTGTGGTTTACTTTTATTGAGTATCGAAAAGGTTTTAGCTTTTGGTGTTTATTTGTTGTGGGTTTCCTCAATTTCATAATGTATAGCCTATATGTGTTTTATGTCTTGGTTTTGAATTGCGTTGCTTCAGTTGTGCTTTGTTTTTAAATTTTTCTGAGGCATTGATGTGTTCTTAAGCAAAAAGACGAAAAAGTTTTAATTTTTATTATTTCCCCATTACTTATTAGTTTGCTTTTAATCCTTTTTGTTTTTTGAGCGACCCGCGATATTGTTAGGTTTGTGTGTTCTTGGAATCCTGGTGGTGGTTTTTCTCTCCTCCCCGTACCGGCATTTTATGGTTATTTATACGAGGATACAAGTAAACCTTCATTCCTTTACTATGGTGTGTGGTTTTGGTGGTGGCATTTTTTGTCTCTAGGTTTACTTTATGGATCATGTAATAAATGTTAATGTATTTTAGGCCCGTTTAATTTTGAGGCAGCAAAGACAATGGGGGGTGTAACATCCCAGTCAAATATTACTATTTTAAATAAAATAAAATGAAGCTAAAATAAAATGCATTTAATAACCAAAGCTCTTTCCTAAAATGCGGGAAAATTTCAAACTTTATTAAAAGTACTAAAAGACAAAATCCATAAATGCGTTCAACACCTACAAATATAAAACAATTTATAGTAATTGATTACAAAAATAATCGATAAAATCCATAAAATAATTCTACATAAAAATTCTCATACTGACCCCACTCCGGCTCTAAGTATCCACGTGCTCACCTACATCAACATATGCTCCCATGTAACGAGTTACATGGCCATCGCCAAACACACACAGATAAGGTGAGGTCAAAATAAAAACGCATTACAAGGTACATTATAATAACAATTAAAAACCCTAACACTTCTAGTACACTCAAATCTCAGACCTAAACTTTCATATCTTCCTCTGGACGCCTCTTGATTCTACACCATTTGATGAGTACACTGATCGATCTTTGCTGCACGAGTGTCTACTCGCCCCTCCGACTATAGGCCACCACCTAATACTCCACACGCGGGAATATATTGCTATGGCCACAATCCGCGACACCAAGTGGAATTCTCCAAAATGAACCGCATTCCGTAGTTGTCCCCAGACTACCAAACTCAATCAGTTACACTAAAGAGGGCAATCTTTCGGAACCCCGCCGTACGAGCCACGATCTCGCACACTCCACTGGACTTCCAAAACCATCAGGCTACAACCTCAAGTGGTCACGTGTTACCCCAATAAAAGTTACACTCGTAACTGGCCCCCAGTAAAGCATCGCATCAAGACCTCCATCAAAAGCTGTGTAGAATCCCTCGCGTAATCCATTACTGCATCCAAAATCGCCTAGCACAACATCCACGTCGTTAGGTTAACTCACGTTCTAGACCACCTGGCAAAACACTTGGCACCGCCGAGCGCCAACCCACTAGATTTTGGTCCAAGCCCAATTCTACAACACACTGCCTAGTGCAACCACTTTCGTCGCCAAGCGCTAACTATCAAGTTTTACTCTAGAGTTCACTTTGTGGTCTGTCTCCTGGCAGTTTACACTGTTCTGCAGATGCCACACCAATAACTGGTAATTTACTGGTATTTGGCACTCTGTAATAGGTTCCAATGAACCTATTTACACAAGAGACTCGATGCACGAAAAACATGCATCCATGACACATAAATACAATTTACATATCATTAAGTTGAATTCAACTACACAATATCACATGATCATACATCAAACACAACCATATTCTTGCTTTTATACATCCTAGAGAATCATAATAAATTCACATAAAACTATAAAAAAAAGTGTTATACCCAACACACAATCCTGCACAACCAAACAATATACAAACAACGAAGAACACATAACAATTGCTCCAAAATATCGCACGGACAATAAAATAGTAATAATGATAATAATAAAACAACAACAACAACAACAATAATAATAATAATAATAATAATAAAACGAAACAATACAAATAAAAAGATAATTAAAATAATAATAAAATAAAATGAAACAATAATAGTTAAACAATAATACTAATAAAATAAAATAATAAGAAAAAATTATAATAATAAAATTATAAAATAATAAAAATAAAATAAAGCAATAATAATGATAATAAAATCATAAAGAAAATTAAATAATGAAAATGATAAAAATAATAATAAAATAAATAAAATAATAATAATAATAATAAAGATAAAGATAATTAAAAAATAAATTGAAAATAATAGTAATAATAATAAAAGTAAAAATAAAAAAATAATAATAATAATAATAAAATAATAACAAAATAATAATAATAATAATATATATAATAATAATAGTGATAAAACAAATTTTAAAAATAAAAATAATAATAAAATAAAATGAAACAACAATAATAAAACAATAATATTAATAAAATAAAATGAAACAACAATAATAAAACAATAATAATAATAAAATAATAATAATGATAATAAAATCATCAATAAAACAAAACAATAATAAAAATAAAAATAAAAATAAAATAATATTAGTAATAATAATTATAAAGATAATTATAAAATAAAATAAAATGAGAATAATAATAATAATAATAAAAATAAAAATAGTAATACAAATAATAATAAAAATAAAAATAAAAAAATGATAGTAATTGTAATAATAATAGTAAAATAAAATAATAATAATAATAAAAATAATAATAATTATCATTATTATAATTATAATTATATTATAATTATAATAAACTAATAAAAATAAAAATAACAATATTAATAATAATAGAAATAATAATAATAATTATTATTATTATTATGATAATAATAATAGTAATAATAATAATAGTAAATAATAATAATAATAAGGATAATAATAATAATAATGGTAAAATAAAATAAAATTAATAATAAGAATAATATTAAGTTCTCGTATTTAGAAGAAAAACTCTAAACATCTTGTCAAGCCAAAAAGAAGAATCATGATAATCATAACAATAATTGGGTCACAAAAGCCAAAAAAAAGAATCATGATAGTCATAGAAATGATTGAGTCACAAAGAGAATTCAATACAACAGAAACCACAAGCACACACATACTCTCTCTAAAACCACATACGACAAACATCAAGAAGTTAAACGATACAAGAATTTGATTAAGGAGAAAGCTTTCATGCATCAATATATAACGCAATTGCATATAATATCATTAAAACAAGAAATGGCAGCTCCCCTAACCTGGATTTCCCACATCAAAGCTCTTCTAGAGTTATTTTTGCTCCAAAGAGTCACACCTTTGCCTCCACACTAAAACAGGCATTAGCTCTCTTTGAATTCAGGTGTGTGCTTGGAAAACTCTTCCTCTGTCAACCCACAATTGAATCCCCACCAAAATCTTATTGTTTCCTCTCTACTTTGATCTTAACCTAAGTATTTCACTAACATTACTTAAAAAAACGAAAATTAAATTGAAGAGGTAAATGACCATCAATTATCATTTACTTGACAGTTTCCATCTTTTCTAGTTTTTGAAGGTCTCTCCTCACCGCTAAAATAATCGCAAAAGAACTATTTTTTGTTCACTAAGGTTCAAACCCACACCCTTACAAATAATACAAAGCTAAGCAAAATCAACCAACCAATTCATGTTTTGTGATGTTTTATGCACACATGTGCTTATACATTTAGTCACGAGATCTTATCCCCACACAAAACAAATTAAATAATTTATTAACACCACAATGTCATATACAAGACTTGAACCCAATTCCTTTCATATATTCAAGTACTCCTAACCACTTGAGCTAGTATTATTCGTTGTTTTCTCTCTCCACATTAATTAACTTAGAGATTCCCGCCCTTACAATTATTAAATAAATATTTATTTATTTATTTATCCCGGGTCTTACAGGGGGTTCATCCCATACTACATCTCAATCAATACAACTGGTCAAAGGTATGTATTTTATGTGCTTTATAAATAGTGTGGAATTTAGATTGGGAATAATGATTATTTATTGTGTTATAGTTAGATTTTCAGTGCTTGTAATTCATCGATCACTCAATGGTTATGTTTTCTCCTTATCAATTTGTATATGAATTTTTTTGTATTATAGGTTTCAATATTATATATTTGGTGTCATCTGAGTGTTTGGTGAATGAGGCAACAAGGCCTGTGGTAGGGATTGGAGTTGAAATAAAAGTTTGGAGTAGACCAAGTTAAATTTAAGGAACATGTCACACTTAAAGGAAACCTATGGAGGTGAGTCATTTGAATTGAAAAATATATTATTTGGTTTTCATGCTGGTTGATATGTTTGATCTTGATCATCTTTACATTTTTGTTTTTTGAATCCATTGTTAATGTTATAAACTATTATGGTATTCTTGTCTTTATCTTTAGGATTTTGAATTCAGTGAGTTGAATGAAGTCTTGCAGTACTACCCACATGGTTATCATGGGGTGGATAATGATAGAAGACCTGCTTATATTGAAAGGTTAGGCAAAGTTGATCCCACTAAGCTTATAAAGTGACTACCATAGAAAGGTATTTGAGAAACCATGTGCAGGGTTTTGAGCAAATGTTTGTTAAGTTTCCTACATGTTCTAGGTTTTCTCACTTCAATAAGAGTTAACATTGCAAAATTGTTTAATGCTCCAATAAAGTCAAAACTTTAGTTTAATGAAATGCAAATTTATCTTTGTGCACCTTTGTTTGAATTTTAATTTGTTTTGGTAATTTCTTTTATGTTTTAATTATTTATATCATAGTGTAATTGATGGCCATAATGCAGTTTTATTATTAGTATCAAGTTAGGATTTTCGGCCTGGTAACATAGATAGGAAATTCCTAAAGAGGTCTTTAACAAGCAGGTCAATTTAGACATGAGTAAAATCTACATGCAAAAGAGTCTCGGATGTTAAGTAAGAGCCTTTTGGATTTGTTTGAGCATAAACAAAAGTGATATAAATAATTTAGTGTGTGATACTTTCCTTTTTGAGTTCCTTATATGGAATAAGAAAACTCTGGCTGTTGTGAATGAGCATCGTTGCAATAATGATGAATAACCACATCATAAAGCGTGGTTGAAATGAATATATGTAATAGATGCTCATTCATTAGCTAAAATTGTCGAGCTTTAATAAGGGATTTAAGACTTCCTTCTTGGGTTGGGTATGGATACAAGCAGGGGTAAGAACAGAAGCCCTCCTCCCCCCCCCCCCCCCCCCAAAAAAAATCTTGGAAGCGCAAAACCAAGTCTAAGGGTAAGGGAAAAGAGGTAGCTTCAGCTGCTCCAAAACCCAAACGCAATGATCGTTTTCTTCCTATCGGAGATGCTAAGTATACCTAGATTTTTTATGAAGTTGCCACCTATATCTCTGACTTTACCTTTGTCGAAGAGGTAAACGGATTTGCTGCCGCTTTTGGGATTTGCTAGGATGAGCTCACTACCCAATGGTGTCTTTATTTTTGTTTGTGAATACTTTTTTAATATTTTTTATGTAACCTTTCATCTAAATGCTTTTATGGTCGACCTTCTAACCTATTTGAATGTCACGCTTAGCCAACTCCACCCTAATAACCGGGGTTTTGTAAAAGCTTTCTAGGATCTATGCAAACATTTAGGGCTTGTCTATTTTGTTCTACTTTTTGCATACTTTTATCAGCTAAAGCATGAATCTCAGGTTGGTTGGATATCTCTAAAAAATGCTCAGTATTCCCTTTTCATGACATATACTCAACCTTTCAAAAAATTTAAAACCCGCTTCTCTAAATTAAAAGCTCCACTCATGAAGCCAACTTTAAGTTTTTCTTTAACCTTGATCGACGATCCAAATTTCCCCTTTTTGGAATCATCCTTTCAAGTTTAACTCTCTTGGGGACAATCTTCTAAGTGTTGAGGAGCAGATAGGTGTCACACTTCTTTGCCAATTGCCTAGATTTCTAGAGTGTAAGGAAATACTTCAAGTCCATGGGGCCTATTTTAATGGTAAGTTGGCATCTTCGACTTTCTCCTTGTGACTGACTTTCTTACCGTTCTTTCTCGTTTTATGCAAAATACATGTCGAGTAAATTTGACTACAAGGCTTTTAGGAAAAATGTCAGTTGGCCTCTCATCCTCACCCCAAGAAACAAAGGTTGAGGCTAGTTCGTCCTCGACAATTCTAGTCACGACCTTTGCTCCTGCTTGCAGAGCGCCACCGTTATCACTAAGACAACACCTCCACCTCAGAACACAAATCAAGTTCTTCCTTCAATAGAAGGTTCATTGCAAATTGCCTCTATAGGGGAGAAAGGTCGGATTCCTACACCTATTCCCCTTCCTCCTTGTCCTTCAAGCTCGACTCAGCTAACCAGGTTCCTTATTCATTTGGATGGTCCATTTACTCGGGTGGACCATGTTTCAACAAGCATCCAGGGAGTTCCTTCCTTGTGGTAATTACGCATGCAAGGGGATTATATTGCCAACAAGGAGGGGTTTCCCGAACTCCATATGATGCGGAGTTGCTGAAGCTAATTGGTTCTAAGGGGCCATTGATTCTACTGAAGTGATGATGTTGCACAACATAGTCATCATGCATTTCTATAAAGGTCACATGGTTAGTAAGGCTCAATTGACCAGCAAGCTTGAAGAGTTGAAGAAAGAAGAGATGGGTATGGTGGTTGAGCTGATGAGTCGAGCCGAGAAGATCGGTAACTTAGATCAATAAAAGAATGTGGCCACTCTGAAATTGAAGAAAATCGAGGAAGAGAAAAACCAACTTGATTTATGAAATTATATGGTAAACGCTTCATCGAAATTGGGTTTCATGATTTCATTCAAAGTGAAAACAACAAACAATATATTTCTACTTCCTTCTCTCACATTCACATCTTTTGTAACAAGTCTCGATTTTGTTGCAGGAAAGCCTAAACTTGCATAATAAAAGCTCTATATCTAACCATTTTTATTATTAAGTTCACATTAGTGAATTATATGTTGATGTTAAGAATTACCAATGACCACATCTATGTGTATAATGTGAAATCAGTTAGTTGTTTTATCCTACTTAGGTTTCCTAAACTATCTTTGGATTAGTTGGTACTTCCACATATGCACCATATCTAGAATACGTAGTTGAAAATCATAATCAGGTTTCCTAAACTATCTTTTGGATCAGTAGGTACTCCTGCATGTGCAAAATTTCTAGATTGTGCAGTTAGAACAAGAATAAAAAACAAAGATGATGGAAAAAAAATTATATTGAATGATGAATCCATATAGAATTAAGAATACATTATACCCAACCCCGGTGAATAAGGGAGTTAGCTACTCCTAGACATACTGAATACTAGATGATGATGATGAAATTAAATGTCTCCAGTGTTTAGAATGCTCTTCTACCATCAATTGTATATAGATCAAGTTTTTTTCTCTCGAAGAGTGTTTATTTTTCCCTCTCTCTCCCAAAGGGGAGGTTTCCCAAAATGGATGTTATTTTTTACCTTTGTCAAGCCCTTTATTTATAGATTTTCAAATTGGAATGGGCCTGCAACTTTGTACTTGATTCAGTACTGGATTAATCTTCTGAAACTCAATATCTTTGTGATATTCTTCAAATATTCTGACTAGTAATTGGAATAACCAACTTGATGGATAATTGAGGTTATTGATAATCTTTGAATATTCAGTGCTCCACTTGAATAATAATCTTGAAAATATTCTTTAATCTTCAAAATCTTGGAAATATTCTTCAAATCTTCATGGATTTTCTCCTAATATGAAAAATATAAATCAAATACTTAAAATATTTAAAAATATTTAAAAAGATAAGAATAAAATAAAAATAAAAGAAAAAAACATGATAATACCAATTATGACTCGCGTTTTTCGGTCTAGTTTTACATTTTCCAGAGAGATGGAGAGCATGTTGAGCGAGGTTCTACTTTGGTGACATGATATATGTGTGGTACATGGTGAGACGTAGATGGTTGACACGATTGTTGTTACTCCAATGACATGCGCACAGTAATGGTAAGGGCTGATAGTGGCTGAAGCTCAATCTATATGGGTGGAGCATAATCTATAGTGAGGCGTACTCGTGGATCTACATTTTTTTTTCATTTTTTGATGAGGTGCATGAAGGTTGATCTACGTATGGTTATGCTGATCTGGATGTCACGTGGAGATGCACAAATCTTAGTGAGGGTGTTGAGCTTTCCATTGTCATGCTTGGTATACGATTTAGGGCTTCAGTGATGTTGATGGTGGAGGTGCGATCTCTTCTCTTCTCTCGTGGTTCTGGCTATGAATGTTGATCTAGTGGAAAAATATGAAGATGACATGATAGCTCTTGGTTGGTCAGATTTGAGAGTGGAGGATAGTGACACATGGCAACAAATTGTGATATTTATGATGAGTTAGTGAGGTGCGCTTGTGGATTTGCATTTTCATTTTTGTTTTTTGGTAAGGTGTAAAAAGGTTGATATGGGCGTGCTTACGATGATCTGGATGTCACGAGGAGATGCACAAATCTTGGTTAAGGTGTTGAGCTTTCTAGCGTCGTGCATGGTTGCGAATTACGGCTCTAGTTATGCTGACGGTGGAGGCGCAATCTCTTCTCTTCTCCGATGGTACTGGTTACGAGTGTTGATTTGATGGAAGAAGATGGAGATGACATGGCAGCTCTTGGTTTGCCAAATTTGATAGTGGGGAATAATGACATGTGATAGCTTCTTGTTGGGAAAATTGTGTGAGCTAGGATGAGTCTTTGCTAATGGTAATTATACAGGGCAATGACTAATATTGATGTAGGGTGTGTGGTGTTTATGTACGGGCATTGGATAATATTGATGTATAATGTGTGGTGATTATACACGAACATTGATTAACATTTATGCTAGTGTGCAACGCAAAAGGAAATTATAATGGTTAAATTCAAGTGACTATACTCTTTATGGTGAAGTATGAATAAAAGGGAAGATGTGTTTATTTTAATCATGGTGGAGGAGATTGTTGAGTTGATGAAAATAATACATCTTGAAGTCCCACATAAACAATGAAGTGGGTAATAATGGCTATATAATGGAATCTAATTTTATGGTTTTGGTTTTAGATGTTCCAATCAAAATATTTTAAGCTTGTATTTGACTTTTCTAATACTCCTAGTAGAGTGTAAGGATGTTTGAGTTAAATTGTTGTTTAGAGTCTGTGAATGTACTTAAGATCAAATGACATGAGAGAATTGTCTATGAATTATAAAAATGAGAGAATTGTCTATAAATTATAAAAATTTTCATATAGTATTATTATCTGATTATCATTAGATAATAGTTATGATTTTATTCTAGTTTTAGAGTTTTTATGTTATATATTTATGTTAATTGTTTTTATTTTATTTTTCGAATGATTTAGAATAATTTTCGGGAGTAAAAACTGATATTATTTATAGGGACGCTTTTTTTTTCGTTAAATTTTTATAAATACAAAATTAGAATATTGTCACATCAGGTAACGTGTAAATGCTAATCGAGATAATTAAAATTGTTATTATTTATAATAAAACGCACTTATTGTATAGAATTCATTTGAACTTTATCAAATAATAGATAAAGTGTAAAGCAAAATAATAATCAAGATTCGTTAACTAAATAAATAAGCTGAATCAGTAATATAATGGACTGAAAAAGGTGGATTTTGAGTTTTGTACTCATAGATACATTTAAACATCATTTATCATCAATAAAGTTCTTGTATGAATAATGGATTGAAAGAAATATGTTAAAAAAGAGTCATTAAATATGTATTCAAGCAAAAGTTTAGTTACAGTCAACCAGTCAGAACTTATCATTAATATAATTTATAAAATAATTATTACAAATTAAAAAATTATCTTATAACTGAATATATACCATAAAAGTTTTTAAATAGATGAATTGTTTTATGTAGAAAATTCACACAAAATCTTAAAACTGACAACTAAATTAATGTTTTCACAGACTTAGTTTTACTAATCAAATATTATTTTAACACATATTTTAGGACAAACATTATAACCCCAACAAATATTATTTATTCTTAAAAGTACAAGTATAATGTTTTTATGGTTATGATTCTTATTTATTGCTAAAAGCATTATGCTAATACTTTTCTAATGTAGAAAGTAAAGGAGATTATTTTAAACTTCATGATTAACAAGAAACAACCTGGCCAAAATGTGCAAGTTGAGGCAAAAGACAAAACAAAAGCAACTACAGGGCTTGGTGTTGGCACACAGTGACACCATGAACAGCAAGGGCATCCACTTGCACCTGAAGTGGAAAATTCCTTTTGAATATTCACAATAATTTGCTTTGATTCTGATGCAGACAAAATGGAATGTTTCTGACCAAGATTTTAGTGCAGACAGTCCTAATCAACAACCCTTGATCTTTTCATCTTTTGGGTGTCACTTTCATTCATGCTCAATATTCAACATTGACCACACTCCTTCCACATCCCACTTATTCTGCCATCTTCTTCATTCACTGCCAAATCCACTTTGTCTCAGTTCATGCATGTAGTGTAGAGTATTCAGCTTTGGATTCCACAAAGCTAGTTATAGCAATCTCTTCAAAGTTCAAAACTTTCCTTTTTCTGTAATAGGTTTGCTTGCACATGTTGGCACTGTTCAAAGTACCAGTCTTTTTCTATCTGTTGCTATTTCATTTTTCCTGCATATTTTTTTGCTTCAAGCTACTTTTCTTGTTTCTTTTGTCCAAAGTTTCCTTCTGTCTCTTTTATCTGATTCAAACGAATTTAGTAGAACATCAGGCTTTTTATGTGAAATTTTATTCTAGTTTCTTATCTACACATGGCTTTCAGTTTCTAGGACTTTTTATTCTGCACAAATCACCAGTGACAAACAACACTTGAGGCAAGGAGTTATTTCAATTGTGTACATTTTTATGAATAGAACTTATATTTTGGTAAGCTTTAGTATGTGTGAATGGGATTCAATTAACAGAATTGAATTGGGTTTAGTTTTGGAGCTTTAGTAGAGAGTGGTATTTGAACAAGAGAATAGGTTAAGAATTTGAAGATGATTGTGAGAAAAAACAAGACAAGTGCAAAGTCACTACTTGTGCTCCTTGTTATGGTTCTTGCCTTTTTCTTTGTCATTTACAATTTGGTATTTATGATCAAACACCATAAGGGTGGAAGCTGGATATCAGAAAATTCCCATTCAAAATTCCATGTTGTGGTCACTGCTACTGATGCAGCTTATTCTCAATGGCAATGCCGGATTATGTACTACTGGTATAAGAAGGTAAAGGAGATTCCTGGATCTGATATGGGAGAGTTCACCAGAATTGTGCATTCAGGTAAACCAGACCAGTTGATGGATGAGATTCCTACTTTTGTGGTTGATCCACTTCCTGCAGGCTTGGATAGGGTACATTATTTTCAGCTTCTTTTCTTTCTATCAGACAGAATTCATATCTTTTTAACCTATTTAACTTCAAAGTTCAAGTATTCACTTCATCCCTATAGTTGTTCTTATTTTAAGTTTTAGTTTCTGTTTTGGTCTCTACACATTCATGTCTGAAGACATGTGTGTCCCCACTTACATTTTGTTTTCTGTCCTTCATAAAAAAGTTTGCAACTTTAATCTCTTTTTCTCCGGTTGCTGATATACTTTTAAGTAATGTTAGACTAAAATAGCATCTTGCCATCTTTTTCATTTTAACTAGTTTTTCAGAAAGTATCAATCTGTAAGCAGATATTGAAGTTTTTCACCCAAGGTGATACACTTAAGCGCCAGCTTAAAAAGAACTTTATTCAGCCGAATTACTCACTAGTATAGCTTGATTCATGTTTCTGTGCATTTAAATACTATTGTACATTTCAAATCCTTCTGCAGAATATAATACCAACAAAGTGGTGAGATACGTGAATCAATTAACTCCACTGGAAAGTTTATCCCCAATTTCATTATTTGTGATATTTTCTTAGTGTCCTCACTATTGAATTGATGTCTCAAGAAAACTTGTCTGTTTATTTTTTGTCAGGGCTATGTTGTCATGAATAGGCCATGGGCTTTTCTTCAGTGGCTGGATAAAGCAAATGTTGAGGAAGAGTAAGTTTCTTTGTTCTGGTTTTGTAGGATGTTACGCTCTTCAGTAGCAAAACTTAACAACAAGGCTGTTCATGATTGATGCAGATATATTTTGATGGCAGAACCTGATCACATATTTGTAAAACCTTTGCCTAATTTGGCTATTGGAAACCAACCAGCAGGGTATCCATTTTTCTACATAAAACCAGATAAACATGAAAAAATAATTAGAAAATTCTACCCTAAGGCGAATGGTCCTATTACAGATATTGACCCCATTGGCAATTCTCCTGTAATCATTAAGAAGGTGAATTCTCAGCCAATAGTTTACATTTTTGTTAAGGAATTTCATGTCCTTGTATGAATAGGTTAACTTTTTCGTAATAATGTATCAGAACCTTACAACGAACTCAATATATTGAGTTCGAACCTTGTAGAGGAACCTGATCCTACAAAAGGGGGAGTTCCAAATTTACCAGGCTGCCAGATGCCAGTCTTGAAAGAGGGGCATTTATTAAGGAATTTTGTATCCTTGTACAATCGGGTTAACTTTTTTGTAACAATGTCCAGATAGTTAACTGTTATAGTTATTACAAAGCATGATAGCTTCCATAGAGGCACTGATTTTTTTTTTTAACATCAGTCCTTGCTGGAGGAAATAACTCCCACATGGGTGAATGTTTCCCTGCAAATGAAAGATGATCAAGAAGCTGATGAAACTTTTGGATGGGTACTTGAAATGTGAGTAGTACTGCATAAGTTTTCTACAGCTTAACTTCAGTTATCAACTTTTGATCTGGCACATGTCAGTATTTTGTTGAATTCTTTTGTTGAATTCAGGTATGCATACGCTGTGGCATCGGCATTGCACGGTGTACGGCATGTTCTTCATGATAACTTCATGCTCCAGGTTTGTTTATTTGTGAATGAGCAATTGCATCTTTACTTAAGGAAGCAGCACTGAAGTTAATGGCATGCATCATGAAATGTTGCAGCCACCATGGGACTTAGATGTTGGGAACAAGTTTATAATCCATTATACTTATGCATGCGACTACAATTTAAAGGTGAATGGATTTCTTCTTTTCTATTTTATACTAAAAGTAAGTTGCACAAGTTACTTACTCCTATTACTTATCCATTCAGGGGGAATTGACATATGGGAAAATTGGAGAATGGCGTTTTAACAAGAGAGCTTATCTCTCAGGTCCTCCACCAAAAAACCTTTCCTTACCCCCTCCTGGAGTTCCTGAAACTGTGGTATGTCCTAGTCTACAATTTTTCTGCAAAGAAAACAAAGTTTCAGTTGAATGTGCATCTTGGCAATTTGAAATTGATTTAACCTTTTGTTTTGGTGTGTTATAGATACTTTTTCAGCTTGGCTAAGTTTTATAAATGCAACATGTAGTAGGCTTTGGAAAACCAATTGAATGCAAAAATCTGGCTGTGTTTCAAACTTTTTAAGTGTTTGATAAAGTTTTAAGCTGAGACTCTAATATTTTTCATTAACCTCTTATTTGAAGCTTTATTTGTACTGTGGTCATTTTGTGGTTGCTTGATTTTGGTAGCTAATAGATACTGTGATGATCATTTGCAGGTTCAGCTTGTAAAGATGATCAATGAAGCTACTGCTAACATACCTAAATGGGATTCATTAAATAGAAGCTGAGGAAAAGAAAATAAACTACAAATCCTTAGGCCCCTCATGCTAGACTTGTTTCACCCTAAGAAGAACTGTGATTAATACAAAAACATGTTTTTGTGCTAGCTCTGGAAATACATGTGTTCTTTCTGTAGCAAGTCAATTGTGGGTATTGAATTATATTTGGTCAGTTAACCTTTTTTTTTTCAGTAGACTTTTTTCAGAGGGAAATCAATGGAAACAACTTACTATCACGATATTATATCTACAGTTCAATGTATCAAATGTGCAGTGAAAACTGAAAACGGAAGTAACCACCCAAAGTTTTGAATTGAGTGATAGTATATATCTGTGCATCATACATCATGCATGAACTCTATTATAAAGGTATAGACTTTCTTCAACTTATGTTCTCCAACTTCATATCATTTAGATATTGGTCAGTGGAGACCTCTTCAATGCCTCAGAAAATAAGAGAGAGAATATGAGAAATAAATGAATATCATAAAATCTGTCAATATTTTATATATAAAACACAGGCTCTTTCCCAACTATGTATACATATTTTTATATGCATTAAAATGATTGCTTTCATTTGTTTATCTATTTCATGCTATATGCTTTATTATACATCTAAGGGTTTCTGTTTGAAGATTTGGATGATCTCGTAGTCAAAGAAGGCTTCATCTGAACTATATGTTCTTCATTCACTCCCATTTTCTTTGCATAACGACCTGCTTCAAAGAACCTTCTAACTGCATCATCCATGTAATCTTTCCCTTGTTTAACAGTCATGTCTTTCCCTATTTTACCTGGAAAACTAGTGAGGATATTATCTCCTTTAAGCACTGCTGCAAGTTGGATCAGTTCCTGCTGAAATTCACTCATCTGTGCATCTTCATTAGGCCCTCCCTCCCTCATCTTTACAGGGGTTGGAAGTTTCTCTGCACCAAAATAACACCAGCAGGAATCAACAAAGTGTAAAAAATGCAGTGGTCAATGTCATTTGCTTCTACTTACTGTTTCGTGTGAGCATTCAAAGGTTATAGAATGTAAGAATCAAGTGTAATACAGTAACAGGAAACTGAAGTACATGTAATCAACCAAGTCTATCACTTTTCTCTCCTTGCATGCTTGGATTAAAAGGTACAAAACATTATATTTGAAATAAATTTTACTTATGTATATACACACATGTATAGAGAAGTTGAAAAACAAGATACATGTCAAAGCTATTAGATTCAGTTTTAAAGCTACTGCACATTTATATTCCTATTTAAATTACATTTTTCTCATGTACGTAAATAAATTTTCTGAATTCATATGAATGATACGTGATTAGATTTGTTCAATAATCTGAAAAGGGGATTTTGTTGCTTATTGATACATAAACGTGATTACATCTAATTAGTTGATGAAGGATACCAACCTGGGCAATCTGTCCTTGGCTCTGTTCTTCTCTGAACAATACCCTCAAAGGTTCCAGCCCAAGCATCTCTTTTGGTCAGAAATGAAGGCAAATTGAAGAGCTTCTTCACTGTTGCTGAAATGGATGAGTGTTCATATTCGGATGTAGGAGTCGGTGATCCATTTGGCCCATGAACAACTGTATCACCGTAACAAATCAGAAAACCTTGGACAGTTTTTAATAATTCGCTATCTCATAGCTTTGCATGGTACACAAATGAGATTTATTGGTTCCATTCAAGTTTTAATTGTTTACTCACATGTTTCATTTTTTCATTAATTATCATTTCTAAAATTTATAAACAAAAACAATGTACCTCGCCAAGAAGGTTCCTTGATATACAGAAAAAAAATACAAGAGAGCGACATTCTATGAACTCTCATTCTACAAATACAAAGAGCTTGTTTCTATATTCGAACCAAAGATCTACCCGTCATTGAGACAACTTTTCCGTTACGTCAGGACTCTCCTAGTGGAACACAATCTCTACGTTCATATGTCTTTGTTTTTTATTGGATAATTAATTTAATTCTAAAAATAATTAAATTTAAATAAATATTTATTTAAAAAATAAAAATAATAAAATTTTTATTTTTATTTAAAAAAAACAGTAATATTTAAATTAACAGACATTTAAAAATAAAAATAATAAAATAATTATTTTAATTTAACAAAATAAATACTAAAGAGTAAAATTAAAAAAATCAAAACAGATAAAAATGATAAAATTATTATTTTAATTTAAGAGAACAGTTAATTATTAAAAAATAAAATTGAAAATAAAAATGTGATACGACAATGAGTATCCTTATATATAGGTTATATATAGATATAATATATTATAAATAATATGAATTCTTTTTTTCAAGTATATATATATATATATATATATATATATATATATAATTGACTTGAATAAAGAATGTACCTAATATAATTTAAGCAATTATTGTTCTCAAATTTATTAACCGATCCTAAATTGTCCTGAATTCATGATAGAGCCTTGAAGTTTCCTCCCTGGCAACATGTTACCAACCAACTAAAGAATAATTTATTTCCTGTAACGCACCAAAAATCAATTTCTTGCACATTTTGGCTTTCCGCTTCAGCATAAATCTTTGTACTTGATCAACAATACTAGAACACATATTTCAACCCACTTGAAGCATTTATTTTGTTTTTTTGTTTTTTTAATGTTCGCCTACAACACATACTATGCTATCAACTTACATTTCAAAAGTGATAAATTAATCCACCGAAAACACTTCAGATAACCCATTTATGAGCCTTATCATACGAGTAAGTCAACCAATCAATAATAATATCCCACCATTATTGCACCTTGGTTTTGCTTTAAGACATTGGCAGCTACATTGCTTACACACAATGAACTAGCATAAAATCAAATGTCAGATTCATGCTTGTGGGGGTGTGTGATTTGTTATCGTTAGGAAAATATCCATAATAGGTTTCACACTGTACTCTTTGACACTGAAGATAGAGACCAAAAAAGTAAAAGGTCCCACTCAGAACACCACATCACACTTTATGTGTATTGTCTCTTTTCAAAGATAGTGTGAAAATCAATTTCTTAAGTGTGAGCCTGTGATTGATGAGTCGTGCCTAACTTAAAGCAAGTTATTTTATTAAGATCACGAAGACAGTATATGTGAAGTCATGTGGTGCATGGAAAGTGTGAATAGAATATTAGCATTCTTCTCTTACAAGTTTGTTGAGCAATAAATCTTCATATTAATAGTGCTGTCTAACTGAAAACATTTATCACAGAGAAAAGCCCATAAACTGTTCATACTGGAATGCAAGATTGTATCTTAGACATAATGACTGCATCAATTTTGCGCACAGGATAAGAATAGACAGATAGAAAGCAGAATCCATACATGTCAAGATAACTCAACAGTACATGTGATTTTGATAAGTACTACATATATCATTCAGTTTTTCAAAAATGAATAAACCAAAAAAAAAACATATTTTTGTGTGCAAATCTAAAAATGAAATTACAATTAAAATATTTATATATTAGAATAAAATATTGCTTTTGTATATAGACACGTAGATTTATATAATACAATCATATTTATCATAATTATTAAAACAAAACAAGAATTCTTTCATCATTTCTTTAACAATCCAAAATCAAGAAAACAACCAAAAAAATTTAAATAATTAGTAAAAAAGGGGAAAATAGCAGATTAAACAACCTATTTTTATCCGTGTTGTGGTAATTAGTGATACACAAATTAGAGAGAAAATAAAAGTCATCTGTTTTTAACTTCCAATTATCTGATATTTAAGCGTATATTTATTACATTTAATCAACTTCAACCAATTAAAAAATAGCACTTCCATGACATACTATTCTCAAATTAGTTAAAAGATTATCGCAATAATCTCAAGCTACCTTCCTTATGCCTATATTTGTCTTTTAATTGTCTATTTACATTAATATATTTTCTATTATCTCTATTTCAAATAAACTTATGATTAATTTTCATTGTTAAAAATAACCTTAAATAATAATTGAATATTTATGTTATAAATCTAAAATGTTATAATATTTAACCATATGTATGAATTATATGCATAGTGATGAAGAAATGGGATATTTTAATTTAGTTCAGGGATGACATACCTGTACCCTTCTGAATCCAAGGCGAGATAGCGATGGTAGGGACCCTCACTCCCAACCTATTAAAGGTGAAGTTAAACGGTTCAGGGCCCACAATCCCATCAGGACTGGGCACCCCACGCGCGGGGGTAGGCACGTGGTCGTAAAACCCTCCATGTTCATCGTACGTGATGAGAAAGAGGGTCTGGTTCCACTGCGGGCTGGCCCTCAGCGTCTCGTACACCTCCTTCACAAACATCTGCCCCTGGTACACATCGTGCGATGGGTGATCATCATTGGCGGGAAGCACCTTCATGTCCATGTACCGCTGCTCCACCACAGTGTAGCTCGGCAACTTCCCCTCTTTGGCGTGCCCCTTGAACGACAAGTCGTAAGGGTGGAACTTCAGCAAGTACTTCAGCTTCCGAAGGTTCCGGTAGAAGAGTGTGGCGGGGATGTTCTGGTAGTATATCCCGAAGTCTAATCCTGCATCGTACACGCTGTCGAAGATCGTTTTCTGCGGGTACCCGGCCGCCAGCTTCGCCGCCACATTGCTGGTGGCGCCGCCTGATGTTGCCGAGTGCACGAACAGACGGTTGGGCTGGGTGGAGGCCGGCACGGAGGCGAACCACCTATCATGAAAATGGAAATCATGGTTTAAAATTAAAACAAAAAAACACGGTGAATACGACACGTGAAGTAGCTGCCTCTTCTCTTTTTTAGTGCAAAGAAACCAGTTTCTTTTCTGTCTACTTTTTTTTTCAAATAATAATCATATTAATCATAAATTAATGGAAAATAACTTTTTTTTTGCTATTAAATTTTCACTACTTTTTCTTATAATGAAATCTTTTAAATGATTTTTTATTTTTTTATTTTTTTATTCTTAATATTCCAAAATTACTTAAAAAATAAAAATAAAACATCTTAAGCAAAATTATTAAAATTTAATAGTGAAAATATTATTACTTTAAATTAATACATTGGACCAACTAATTTCAATTAAGAAAAAAGGTGAAATGTGAAACTGAAATAGAAAAAGGAGTTTCGTAACATAATTCCACACTAAAGATGTTCACATGCAGCAGTAGAAGGGGTTAGGAAGAGGACAAAAAAGAGAAACCTATCGAAAACAGCGAACTCCGAAACGAGCGTTTTGTAGACCGGAAGGAGGTCGGGGAGGAAGCCGTTCATGACGTTCTGGGACATGCGCGAGGTGTTGTCCATGGAGAAGGCCTGCTGCACGAAGCCGTTCATGAGCGGAGGGTTGGCGGAGGTGTCGTTGGAGCCAAAAATCTGTTCGCGGATGGCCTGGAAGGAGTGGCCCGGGTCCGGGTCCACGTAGTGGGCCTGGTCTTTGAAGAAAAAGCGTTTGGAGTTGGGGTCGGTGACGGAGAGCGGGTTGGACTCGGAGCCGGTGACGCCGTTGATGGCGGGGTTGAGGCGCTTCATCCACCCGAGCATGTGGTCGAAGGAGCGGTTCTCCATTACCAAAACGACGACGGTTTTGATGGGGTTGGGAGTGGCATGGTGGAAGAGGAGGAGAAAGGTTAGGAAGAGGGGAAAGTGGTTCAACCTTGGGAAGCACATTGTTTGGTTTGAGAGAACGAGGTTTTGGGATTTGAGATTTTTGGATTTTTCTTGATGAAGATGGTGCTGGAACGTGTATGTGAGAGTGAGACTCAACAAAAAAATTTAAGGCTCCTTTTAAGAATGAGAAATTGAATGACCCTTTATATTTAATCAAGGTTTTATTTTTTATTTTTTATTTGGATTATGTAATCACCCATGTTTGGTTTATAAAAATGAAAGATGACTGATTACTTTACATTTTGTAAAAAAGTTATTTTTATGTGTAATGTTCAAAATTCAGAATAATAATTATCCTCTTAGATAAAAAAAATATTTTTATTATAAAAATAGAAAAAAAAAAATGAAATATAGTTTTGGTTTTAGAACATTAACTAAAATTTTGTTATTATTGACATGTCACGTTTTAGACCATCACTGATTTTATTGTATTCTTTTGCTTATAATTATTAATGGTATGATGAATTATTTGTTGTTTGAATTATTTATTTTTTGAATTTGTTTTTATTTTGACGGAAAATTTTCGTATTGATTACGTATGAGTATGAAAAATATTTGACATTTTTAATTGGGTATGAGGATGTAGATGAGATATATCAATTTGCTTCGTCCCGATTTCCATACCCGTCATAATACTCATTCTGTCCTGTTTAAATTATTAAAATACTCATAATTTATTACGTTATCTTTTATTTATATATATATATATATATATATATATATATATATATATATATATATATATTACCTACCCAACCAATTAATATGATCTAGTAGGACCATACGAGAGTTTTATTGTGGAAATATCACGAGATATTCCCACAAATTAGCATCCTCTGATAAATAGTAACCACGCCAAATTTTTGTAGTCTTGATTATTATGTAATATTCCTTGATTTGCATAATATATGGTGTAAACAGGTTTACTGGCCCATTACTGCTATCATAATATATTATTTTACCTATATTACTTGATATTATATTACTTGTTTTATCACATGAGTCTGCGGTCTAAAAGGTCGTATAAATACATATAGTATTCTTGAAGGAATACACACTCATACATTCATTCTGTCTCTTACAAAAGATTTGAAATCTCTTACTAACTTAAGCATTGAATAGTCTTTTGTAGGTGGATATTTCCTTATTTTAAAACTCTTGGAGGCATCTCATCAAGGCCTATCAAGCCATCCAGATTTACCACATGTCCGAAGGCTCGCCCCAAGTTCTTGGTAAGAATATTTGGCACCCATCGCGGGGCCGCAGTAAAATTTTGCCTCCTAAAAGTCGTAGCCAATCTTCTTGGCACGAGACTCGGAGAGAGCACAACAAAGCAACCTAACGCAGAGACAAGGAGCATCGTGGTCGATCTCACCACTCGAGGCGCGACCACGACTCAATGAAGCCCCACAACCCTCTTTCACGAACATCACAACCAGAGAAAGAGATGAGGAAAGTGCCGAGTTGACAAGTTGAACCATCATCACCATAGCTATCTAGATAGGGTTGACCTCTTATATCCACTAGACGTGGAAAATTTCCACCCCTTCACTAAAGGGGTGGCACAGGTCAATGTAAGACTCAAGGAATTTAAATAATTAAATAAATAATTATTTAATAAATGTAGGTAGTGAGAGCCTTTATGGCATTAAATGATAACTTTCATAATGTGGAAAAATACTAGCTCAAGTGGTTGAGAGTACTAGCTCAAGTGGAATGTGGCATGTTTACATGAGTTTACATGAATACTAAAATGTATGATTATAAGACTTGGAGTATGTTGAGTAGAATGTGGCTTGTTTCAAGTAGAAAATGAAGGAGAGTATGATAGGTGTAAGACCTGTGGAAATTAATTAATTAAATAAATAATTAATTAATTAATATGAGTAGTGGGAGCCTTTATGACATTAAATTCTAACTTGCATGATGTGGAAAAGTACTAGTTTAATTGGTTGAGAGTACTTGGTTATGTTGAGAGGGCTTAGGTTTAAGTCCCATGTATGCCAATTGTGTGTTATTTAATTATTATTATTTTTAAATATATGTTGGCTTAGGTTTAAGTCCTATGTATGCCAATTGTGTGTTATTTAATTATTATTATTTTTAAATATATGTTGATCATGTTCACAGATAATATAATCATTGAATTGCATTAGTCATTAGGTAAAATTATGAATTGGTTGAATGGTTGAGTATTGATTTGGAATTGGCATGGTTGTGGGTTCAAGCCTTGGGGAGCTGGCCAAAGAGCAGCCAAGAGTGGTTGTAAAACAACCCGTAATGAGACATTGAATGGCCATTAACATCTCCATTAAGTCTCATTTTCGTTTTGGAAGCAAGGAAGAATCAAGGGCTAGTCAAGTTTTAAGCAAGGCAAACCAAACCATACTTTTATTATGTATTGTATAATTGCGTGAACTGTATGATGAATGAGTGCCTATAAAATGTTTAAAATTGTATGAAATTCACGTTTCTGGGATTTTTCCAAAAACCGCTTGGCGGGTGATGAATGGCCATCAGGCGACCCAACATTCTTGTGTTGATTTTGGGTTCCTAAAGAGGAACCGCTTGGCGGCACAACCCTAGCCGCCAGGCGACACGTACCTGATACACCCAGTTTCTGGCTTTCTAATGAATTGCCTGGTGGGGATGAATATCCGCCAAGCGACGCGAACCATTTTGGTTCGATTTTGGTATTTTCTAGTTTCTTGGATGATTTTGAAAGGGAAAAATGGCATTCATGTATGTATGGGTTGGCGGGATCAAGAATTGTCGTAATTACGCTGTAATTGGGTATTAATTGGAAGAAAATTGGATAAATGTGATTTTAAGGTTGAACAATTGGGATTTTGATGTCGCCAAGATTATTAGCGATTGAAATGCTTTGGAAAAATGTTAATGGACGTGGGTAGACTGTGAACTATTATGATTACAAGTAAGTTGCGCGAGAAGTACTGAAGATCTGCAAGGAAGGGAAAATTGGGAAAGGTTGGAGTTCGTAGGTGCAGGAATTCTGGAAAATTACCTAGAAAACTGATGCACTGCCTAGCAGCACAGGGCTTGCTGCCAGGCGCCAATGTAGGGATAATGACTCTGTGTGGCTGCGAGGTGATGTGTTGGTTCTGGGTGTTATGGTGTACATTGGTGGCTGGAATAATTCATCTGGGTCATACAAAGTATAATTTTAAGAGTGAAGGATGTTGGGGAATTGTTTATGTGGGGAACTTGGTGTAAATATTACTAAAGTCTAATTAGGATGTATTAGAAATTGAATTACCAGAGTGACAGGAAGCATAATTCAGTGGGAAATTAGTTTGATGGTGCAGAGAAAGAATGGTGGTGGATTAGTGTGATAAGTAGTAGGAGTTCATGAATATGTGTATGTAAGAGTTCAATGGATAAACTTAGGCTTGTTAACTATAGAATAGGACAAAGCATTGATTAATTGAGTGGTATCAGTAGTGTTCTGAAATAACTTTGACGTTTGGCTTGTATCAAGGGTATAAAGTATGGAAATACCTAAAGGCTTTGTGTTACTAAGGATTTTTGGGGAGATGATTGTGAATGTGAAATTTTGTGTATAGTAATTGAGGAGATGATAGTGTATTGTAGGTGATTTTATTGAGCAAGAGATAAGGACTGGATTGGTTGAGTAAAGATGTGAATAAGGGAATGGAATACAGCACCTGAAGCCAAACCAGAACCAGTACTGCGCAAGTACTGGTGTGGCGCCTGGTGGCAGAATGTGACCTGCCAGGCGAAAGTTACCCAACAAAGAAAAACTGGAATGCAAGGCGCCCGGCAGCAAGGGGCGTCCCGCCAGGCAATACCTTCACGAACAGAGGCATCAAAGGCACGAGGCGCCTAGCAATACATGTCCCCCGCCAAGCAATCTGGAGGCCTAATGCGCCTGGTGCCTAGAGTGTTGCGTCAAGCAATACCATGATGTGATTGAGGTTGCTTGCTTTGGAGTGCGTGATCTACAAAGTTTAGTGGTGCTTCCAAAGTTGGTTTATTGGTGTTCCTTGAGTTGAGCTCGGAACGTATCCCTTGAGTTGAGCTCGGGATAGGAGTTAAGCACGTGGCATTCCTCGAGTTGAGCTCAGAATGGCATCCATCGAGTTGAGCTCAGGATGACGGATGAACACGAGGAATCCTTGAGTTGAGCTCGGGTTGGCGAGTGTTGCCAGTGTGAGGGTGCTGGTTATGGACAATATGGATGGATCCAGATGGATTGCCCTCCTCAGTAATTAGGTGACGAGTTTGGTAATCTTGGGACGTTACGAACTATGTTCGTATTTGGGAACTCTACTTGGCGTTACGATGTGTGATCTGTAGCATGGTTCTCGAACGTGCTCTATCGATTGTGACCGATAGGTATGGCAGCAAGACACTTTGAAGTACTCACTAGAAGTTGTAGAACATAAATAACATGGTTGTGGACATGTGCTATGGAATCAAAGAAGGGAATTCTTATGGTGTGATTGTATAATATATATATATATATAAATGTTTTATATATGTATATAGATTTATATGTTTATTCTGTTAAGCTCACCCTATTTGCTTGTGTTTGGCAGTGATCGTGTGCGCGGTACACGTGAGCAGATGATGTTGTTACAGGTGGATTTGGTGAGGCTTGGCGACGGAGTGGGGATAGCTTGGGATATTTCATCATGGATTTATATTTTATGATTTTAAATCAGTTGTAAACTTTTATGTTATCATACTTTAATTCTATAATGGATGAATACTCGTTTTGGATTTCAGTTATTATTATCGCGAAATAAAGTTTTAAATTTCTCACGTTTTTGGGAAATTATATTTTATTAAATGACAAGTATTTAGTATATTTCTTTATTTTATTATTTAAATTCGTAATATCCTGACGGGATGTTACAATAGGCATAATAATAATTGATTTAGTGGCATGATTAAATGTGTGCATTGTGATCTAGTCATAGGATTATGACTGGATAATCGTAATTGTGCTATGATTTTGTGTGTTGTGTAATTGGGGTCCATTAGGACCTGTTGTTCTAAATGCCAAAACTAAGTAGCATTGCGCTACTGGTGTGGTGCCTGGCGACGCGGGACGATTCGCCAGGCGATAGAGACTTTAAAACAGTGGCAGATGCCATTGGATTCACGTGGCGCCTGGCGATGGATAACAGAGGCACTGGGGAAGGCTCGTTGCCTGGCGACGTGAGGAGACTGCCACCGCTAGGCAGTCTGGAACCAAGTTCTGCCTAACGACACGAGAGGTACGCCAAGCGATTTTGGGCGCAGAGTTGGATCGCGAGGAGGATTTCTACGCATAGTTTTTGCTTTTTTATTTGGACAAAATATTTTAATTAGTAGGGTTCAACTCATGCAAGGTTGGGTCGAGTCAACCTATGTTCAAGCCAAGTCGATCGAAGTTTAAGTCGAGTAGATTTGTTTTACGCCTAACTTGAGCCAAGTAGGCCCAGGCTTTGTCTAACCATGTTGGCATGAACTCAATTAGCTCAGATCAAGATCAAGTTAGTCTAAGCCTAAGTCGAGCTGAGATGATCAGGGCAAGTCAAGTCAAGTCCTCTAAGCCCAAGCTAAGCAAAGTCGAGGCAAAATTACATTTAGTCGAGTCAAGAAAAGACCACATTGATCTAAGTTGGGGTCGACCCACGTGCAGCCAAGTTGGACTAGGTGCAAGTTAATCCTCAACCAATCAAGATCAAGTCGGTCTTATCCTGATCAAGATAAGGTCAATTAGGGTCTAAAAATGACAACGGGTCGAGTTGGCAATGAATAATGCATACTCGTTACGTGCCTCGTCTAAAAATATTTGCCTTATTACTCGCTCCATTACTTGTCGGGTATTCATAAAAAAATATCCGCAAGATTTTTTGCACTAACTGGTACCCATAGGTACCCGCTTATATTTCTATACACACATACATTATAAACACACTTCATCTCCATCATTTCACATGCTTAAAACATCATACTTACATCAATTATCAATCACTAAACCACTAAATAGAATAAACGCAGCCAAACAGAACCATAACAATGCATAAAGAGCAAAACAAGGCCCATAGAAAAAAATGGTGCTTAGTGGTGGCACTCGGCACTATTTTCCTTGAAAAAACTAGCACTCAACAGCATCATGGTACCGCTCAATGCCAAACCATTCAGGAAATTTAACGCTAAGCGACAAGTCTGGCACTCAACGCCCTAGAGCCAAAATGCTCCTAAATTTGTAGTGCACAATGGCGTTGAACGCCCCTTTGATACAACTCAACGCTGCACCAGATGACAACAACTTCATTTTGTGATATTAAGTGAAATTGGACCTGATCAGTTCCTCAAATTGGTACTCCTTCTTGAGTACATTGATTCATAACAGTTTTAACACATAAAAGGGAGTACCAAATTGTTTAATTGCTCATATTCTAATTTCCCCTAATCAACACAAAATCAAACATTCTCATTCAAGCATCAATTAACATTCATAACATACCAAATTACATTAAAAGATACACAGCAATAGTTCAATTCAATCCTAAATTACAATCAATTTGATAAACTCACAAACCCTGATAGTACTAGTCTCCCTTACCTAACAAAGCGACTCAAAAGACCAAACAACTCTAAGAACATTAAAACACCTTTACCTCCACATGATGCTCTATCAATACCTAGGAACAACACAAGAACGATCAGGACATACCGTTACGGTCACTAGTCAACGGTGATTCATAAAGAGGGTTAAAACCTCTCGTGCAACCAAATGAGAATCACATGCAAGCCAGAACATAGAAGACCCACAGGAAAATAAGCAAAAGTTCAATTTACATGGTTAAATAAACTTATCGAATAGAAAGGAAGAGTTCACCGTGAGTATCACCCTAGCGGTCTTCAATCCTCAAATAGACAAACAAAAGATTCTAGAGAGAAGTTAGAGAACTACAGAAAAGTGATTTCTAGAAAGTGGCCTGTTTTAAAATAATGAAACTTGTTTATAACAGTTCTATTTATACGAAACCCTTTAATATTATAATAATCGAGCATCACTATTTTTGAACCACAATCACTTCTAAAATATTATTTTCTAGATCTTTACACACAAGACATTGATAAAGATAAAGATAACATTCAATTTTTTAATCATATATGAAGTTGAGATATATACATATCCACTTCAAATACATTCCTAATCTAAATTACTATTAATGACCTAAAATGATTATTTTCATTGTTCTCTTGTCATTTGCTTCTTTTTATTTGAAGAACATTTCTTTTATTATACAATTTTCATTCTTAAAATATTTGATAGCATTTGTTTCTTCTTAATATTTTTTTTTATTTTTAGATTAAATATGTTTTTCCAAACTATTTTTAAAGATTGTGTTTCTTCTATAAACTGATGTGAGAACCTAAAAAATGACTTAAGAGTAATGGTGGATATTATAAAAAGAGAACACTACAACATTTTAATAATAAAAGGTTTAAGTTATATAAAAAATTCTCATAATTGATTTTCGTTTTATATAAAATCACATCTCTCTAAACCTTTTAGGTTTTCTCTTTACCTTCTCTCTTCAAGTCTTACCTCAATTTTCATCTGATTGATGATTAGAGATCATAGGATCATTCCTAGTGAGGAGATTTATGCAACCATCCGATCAAAGAGTCGAACATAGTAAGTTCACATTTTTTTCCTTTTCTAGGAATTTTAGCTCTTGGGTTACATGTGAGCTCTAGGGCGATGCATGTGGCTCAAGATTTTTCTTGGTGAATTTTTTGTTATTCCATGATCTTGATGATATGCTTAGATCGTTATTGGGGTCTTTATTATCAAGTTAGGTTTTCCTATGTTAAATGTAGCTCTAAATAACATCTTTGAGAGCAAAGACTATTTAACCAAGGTAAGGGAAATTAATTTTAATTTCAGGTTATAGGAATTGTGTTTGTTTGGTTGGTGCTATGGTAAATTGATTTTGATTGTTGAATAACATTGGTGAAATTGGTTTGGTTTATGAAATGTCGTTTAAGATATGTAATTTGTGATAGGTGTGGAACTTAGTGTTGAAATGCAAAGAGTTTGATTAATCTATGAAATTGATATATTTGTTTGATACTAAGTTAAATTGATTGAATTAGATATGTTGGTGTGTTGGATAAGCATGAGATAATTTATTTGATGAGTGTTTGGCATTGCTTAAAATGCAAATTTTTTAATCTGCATTATGCAAACTCGTTGGGCGAGCCCACCGCTCGCTAAGCGAGTGCCAAAATTTATTTTGCCAAATAGGGAAGGGAAGCCTTCTCACTAGGCGAGCCAACTCTTATTGGGCAAGTTAGGTTTTATGAAACCGGGGAAAATCACATAAACAAATAAGTATTTATTTAATATAAATGTGAGTAAAGACATCTCTAAATTAATTAACGCGAGAGTTATGACAAGAAATAGTACTAGCTTAAGTTGTTGAGAGTACTTGGTTATGTTGAAAGGACTTGAGTTCAAGTTATGTGTATGTTGTTAGTTTGATAATTTAATTAATTAATTGTTTTGCAAGTATGCATGAACAAGTGATGTGCATTGATCTTTGTTATTGCATGAAATAGCAAGAATCACGTGATAGCTTGATAGATGTGCATATGCTTGGTAATTGAGTGGATGTGAGTTTGAATCTCAACTAGTGCTAAATAGTTTTTATTTTTGTGTTTTATTATTTTGCTACATTATGGAGAACCTAGAATCCTATTCGTCTTCAGAGAAGCTAGAAAGGTAGAGATTATGGCCATTGATGAGTTGAAACCACTAGATTAATGTCACTTGAATGGCAATTAAGCCATTTTCGTTTTATTTAATTTCATCATTTTTCTGAATCTAAAAATTGGGTTTTTAAAGGGGTGTTCAAGGAAACAAAGGGTGGATTGTGTGGTTGCTAGGGTAGACTTGGGAAATCACAAAAAACTGACTTAAGGAGAGCATTGAGAGGTTAGAGGGAGTGAAATTGGTAGAGGCGAAGGGAGATCAATCACTAAGCAAATGGTTTAGGAGCACAATTGCAGCGAAAAATTCAAGTTAGGGGAGCTGCTCTATGTGTTTATTTTAAATTGTTATGTTTGTCGTGGCCTAATGTATGCTTGTGGTGCCTTTTCTCATTCGACTTTTCCACTAGTTTCACGTTTTTGAAATTTTCCAGAAACCGCCTAACAGCTTTGAAGGCTCGTCAGGCAACGCATATGCGTTGAACCCATTTTCTGGGTTTTGATATAAACCAACTGGCAGCAATTGCTATTTTTGGGTTTCCTGTAAAGTTGTCTCTATTCACGTTTGAATGTATAATGTTATATAATTGCTAATAATTGCTATTTTTAATGACACATTGATGATTGAATGGGTGGACAAACATGAGGGGTTCATGTTAGGGCTTGGGGATGAATCTGTAACCTAATGTGAAGAGTTCAATTATGATGATTTTGAAATTGTATGATTTTATTATATGTGTATGCATGCCATAAACATGATTTGATGTGATTTTTATGCACTTGGATAACTAGAATGGAACTTGGGGGGGTTTTTAGGGTTTCTCGTAGGTGTAGGAAAATCTAGGTTTTTCCTAGGACCTAATGCACCACCTAGAGGCACGTAGCTTGCCGTCAGGCAACAGTTAGAAATAAGTAGTTTTGTGATTGGTTGTGGGGGTCGCGAGTTAGGGGGTTTCCTATGGGGTATTTTGGATTTATTTATCTGATGGTGTAATTGAACATAGGTTATTTGTGAACGGTTTAATGCATGGAATAGGATGGTATGCTCATACTAAAACCTGATGGTGCGATTAGCATTGATTCTTTCTTTATGGTCTAGTAATCTTGAGACAATATGGTGAAGATGGTAGCATGGCTGAATTTGTATCTTTCTGAAAATCATGATTTCTTTGTGTATTGAGTTTTGTGGCTTGGGAAGGGTCAATTGCATTATTGAAAGAGATGATAAAATTGGTTAAGTATGTAATATTGGGATATATGGAATGTTGCAACTACTGTTGGAGGTAAGATATGTTTCTAGCCTGAGTGGTATGTGGTCTATGGTTTGTGTTTAGTTCCATTCAAGTGTTGGTATAAGTTTAAATTGATGAATATATGTGTGTATATATAAATAATTGAAGCATATGGCATGTGGCAGTGCACCTTAAGTCATGCTATGATAATGGAATATGAGTTTAAATAGATGAATATGTGTATGTATAAATAATTGAAGCATATGGCATGTGGCAGTGTACCTTGAGTCATGCTATGGTAATGGGATATGTGTTATTAATTATGGATGTGTGTTTTGAAAGATTGGTGTGGTCCATCTATTTTGAAGTGTAAAACCAACAATTTCACGCTACTAGTGTAGCGCTTGGCGGGGTAGATTGACCGTCAGGTGATAGGAGTAACCAAGGAAGTCTTTGAAGCGTGTAGCACCAGGTGGCCGCCAAACGATAACAACCCAAGCAATGGGTCTAAAACGCTTGGTGTTTGGCAACGAGGGGTGCCCGTCAGGCGATCTATAGCAAATTTTGCCTAATAAAGGCAACGCCAAGCGATAGCATAAAGGCAATGTGTTATTTTGTTACGTGTTGCATGTTTGAAATGTCGAACCTAGACCAAGATATGCTTGACAGTATCACGAACGAGTAGGTTCGTGATTAATGATGGAACGCGTGATTAATATGAGCAGGGAGGTTTGTAGTTGGATGGATCACGCGTGTTGCTTCAAAAAGTCCTCCAAACTTCATTCTTGAGGTGAAGGTTGTGGTTCAAGGTCGTATACAAGGGGAACGGTCCTGTTCTCCTCCAATTATCGGAGGGCCTCCATGTGTTACCTATGAGCAACCTCAGCAGCCACCCTTACAGCCTCCATTTGCTGCATAACCAGTTATTGCTGCTCTATCGATGCTTCTTGACGCTGCATCGACGTCTCATGTTGTTACATCATATTGTTACTTTGTTGAGTCCAGGCTACCACCATAGCCTCTATCGCCCTTGCGATATCTGGTGCCTCACCATAAGGAGGTTGAGGATTTCTATAAGGAGGTGCCATATCATTGAAATTATATCCTAACCATACCATATTCATGCTTCACCAACCAAGCATAGGATTATCATGCATACCAATCTCATGCCAATATACAACCAACCACGTAAATCATATTTCATATACATATTCATACCAAGCTCATCAATTCCAGCCCATAAACCATTTATCACATGCATATTCACCAATTCATACTTTAGCGGAGTAACTCAATCAAACATATGACCATCAACCAAAAACAGATAAACGAACTACACCAGTTCTCACTCAGGATAGAAGACCTCGCTCAAGCGAGCTCACTTCGCCTAGGCGAGAGCTCGAATAGTGGAACATTGACACTTTCGCCTTTTCTCGCTTAGGTAAGACCTCCTCGCTTGAGCGAGATAGACTCTCGCTCAAAACTGGAGCTCGTCGCCTGAGCGACAGCTCACGCAAGCACCTGGGAGGGTTTCTGATACTCTCGCTTAGACGAGACCCACTTGTTTGGGCGAGAATATCATATCACTATTCACGCAGACCAACAGAGAGATTCATCTAGAGCAATGCACAGTACATGTTCATATTATTTTAAACACCATACACTAACCAAAAGCACGAAACAGATGAAAATGAGTTTTGAGCTAACGTGACCAATAATAGACTAAACCCTAATAGAGCTTGATGCTACAGTTCTACGAGAGAGTGGAAGAGCTATTTTTCTGAAAAGTGATAGAATGAGAGGGTTAGAGCTGGTTTAGGAATTTTTAGACACCCTATGGACCAGCCTTAGATCCAATAGATTAAGATAAGCCCTTAAACTTTAGAACAGAGTTTAAGTGGGTCCACAATAGTTATATTTATTTAAAAAAAAAATAATTTACATTAGCATGTATGAGAATAATTACTATTTAACGAAGAAAAGGATAAAAAACCGGAAATGGAAGACAAATATCATATCTAACAATGATGAATCCGATGAAAGTAACATTTTACTTAAATAATAAAGTATAATCAAACTCCACCGCTATCTTCTCTACACACACAATCATAACAAAAATCTTTGTAACTTTATATTTTATTGTAAAACAAGCATAGTAAGCTTTTGCTACAAATAAGCAAATTCATAATAGTAGGATAGGAGACTTGTTATGAAATAATAAATTATAAAAAGGAATTTATATCAAATTCACCGAAAACATCCTCAGCATAACATAAAATAAAACAGTCGCATTTGTTTCTCGTCTATTTCGCCCTTTGTTTCCTTGGAAGCAGTTAAACGAACATTGCGTAAAGGCTCACATAAAATAAGTAATTACTTGATTTTGACAAACCAACAAACACAGGCAACACTCGCTTAAAGTAGTATATCTTGAACTTCCATCCAAACAATACGCCCCCTTTCAACACATCAAGAACATGAGAAACACTGAACTCCAAACTACGGAACAAGTAAAAATAAAAGAACTGGAAAATCCGATTAAGGATACATAGATATACCATAGTATTCATACAGACCAAGATGGATATGCATTCAACAATCCACCAATTTATTTTGAAGTTCGAATCAACATTCGACTTAGAAAAAAGAGAAAGTGAACCATTATACCACTCGTCATACTCAACACATAATAAGAACCTTAACGAAGACGCGACAACTAAACACATGCGCTCAACAAGTGAGCCCCATAATGTCAATATACCATTATCCAACTTTGACACCCACTTCTTATCTACCAACCTTCCCAACTATATAAAATCTGAAGCACTGCGGCAGAAAAAAGGGCTAGCACTATGGACCACTTGCAACCAAATGTCGGTAACAACGATTTTTTACAGGTGCAACATTATATGACGTTTCCACTATAAAAGTGAACAAACCATTGCAACACCACCAATCCCAGAAGATATAAGCTCCAAGACAACTGAGTAGTCTTTTATTTATCACCACCTATCCAACCCAACCAACCAGACAAGGCATTTACTCTGAACGAACTTTGAACGGTAAAGATGCATGTTTATCTTCCTTCGTCCGGGACCGAAGAGCTCATCATAATCTGTAATGATTAGTCAAAAATGTTAAACAATTCAATACAAGGGCGAGCAGTATAGGTTCCCTTGAGACCTCCGTAGCATTCTTGGAAACAAATAATAAGACCAAATTTGAGTGAAAGAGTAGGATGGTGCGATTTGCAATATTTGTCCTCCTCTAAAGTTGTATGAAGTTGTAAATATCAACAAATTGAAGAATTTGGCACTCACCTTTTGTAGTAGCAAGTGCCTGCAACAAGCCAAGGCCAAAGAAACTCCAACAACATTCAATGACGAAGCAGCAAAGTTGGAGTTTGATTGAGTAGCAAAAGGATGCAGCACATTCGCAATATGCCTTCAAGAACCTCAAATACATAAATACATTAGCAACAAAGAAATGAACATGACAAAACAAACAATAAGCAAACAGATGCATACCATCTATACTCTGATACTGACATCACACAAAGTAACGACCTGTCCAGATTGACTGTCCTTGAAATTGCTCAGGCAGAGGAGAAAACTGCTGATTTCCTGCTGTGAGCTGCTGTGGCTGCAGCTGCTGATCATGATGTGATTTTAAAAGATCATAGTTTTGATAATCTTGCCAACCATTTTGTTTCTCTGCATGAAGAGGCAGAGAATGAACTTGTTTGCCAGGAAAAGGAAAGCTGACATTAGGACTGAAGCCATTATTATTGACTAGCAGAGAATTTGACTGAGAGTAGTTGAGAGGACCATTGGATCCTAATCCTTTGGTTGATGAACGAAAATGATATCCGTCCAACCAACTGTAATCATCCATCATTGGATTCCCACTAATCGAATCTGAAACAGGGGATTCAAGGCCTTGTTTAGGAGGAACGTGACTGAAACCGGGAGGAGGTCCAAGGTGCCTAGTTGGTCGACTGACTGGGGCTTTTCTAGAACCAACTGGCAAAGCTGACGCTTTCACAGCTAAGTTATCAGTAAGAACTCCAGAAGATGCAATAGCATCAACTTTTGATGGTACTACATCCAAGGCTTTTGAGATACCATAAAACACGCCACTGGTATCAGCAGCACCTATAGATTGTTGGTTAGGAATAGGAAGTGAAACATGGTTGGAGAAGCCAATAGCTTCTTGTACACCAGGTTTCATAGCATGCCCATTCTCAAATAACCCAAGACCTTTAAAATTATTAGCGAGAGAAATTTCCTCCTCTAACCACCTAGATGTCTGCAGCTGAACTGGTTGCATGTGTTGAGGCACCATACCACTACCAGGAACAGATAAAGTTTGATGACCAAGATTCATTAGAGGGTTAGGAGTAGAATTAACATGAAACTTTAAATCCCCTCCAGATGCTTTTAGAGCAGGTTCCAATCCCACATTGGGTGCCCATGATGAAGCAACCACATCAGCTCGTGTCTCAGACACTATAGGCTTAAAAACAATAACCTCATCATCCTCATCTCCTTCCATTTGCTGGTGCTGGTTTGACTGAACAATTTCCATCTCTGATTTGACAGCAGGTTTCTCTTGCACTAACTCTGTTGCATTCCGCATCTCTGAGTAGGTGGGTAGAACAAAATCATCTGCAGTTTGAGGCTCAACACCAATTACAAATTTCTTTGCCTTTGAATCAAAATATATCATATTTTTATCAACCTTAACAACATTAGCTAAAGCCTTCCCTGCAGATAAAATCCTTTTGACTCGAGCTTTTCTTTCCTTGTCACCATCACTTCCAATAGAATGCTTCCTTGAAAAATCCAAGATGGTATGTGCAGGAAGAAGTGGAACAAATCCCCTTAGCTCAAAGTCCTCCCACAAAGCATGTCGGTTTTCAGTTTCCCCTTCCTCATACCTGCTCATGTTATTAAAGCAAGTCTCCTCTTCATCATCAATAGACATAGGCCCAACGGAAAGCAGCTTATTCAAGAAGGATACACATCGATTCCAAAACTCTGATCTCAAATTTGCCTGATTTTCGTCCACATCATTGCCAGCAGCAAGATCTGGATAACAAGCTAACCACTCAACAAAAACCAAAATGCCTGGTAAAAGATAACTAGAAGAAGGATCACGCAGCTGTGTGCATCTCTCTATTATGTAACCCATCAATTCAAAAGCAGCAGCAAATGCATTCTGAAGCAGAACAGCACGCTGTACAATTTCTGCATAAGTTTGACCTTCAGATTCCTTGTTCACATTATAAACTGTAAATACTAGAATGCAGACAATTCTGACAATGCCAAGTGCATTTTCGGGAGCATCTGTCCCAAAATTGAGCTCTTCATCTTGCCCAGAAGACAGAAGCTCACGAAGGTCAGTGACTACAGCAGCAAGAACTTCAGCAAAAGTCTCAAGGCTATATTGAGAAACAAGAAGTACAGGTCAGAGAAACATATGAATCAACAGTGAAAATACACAAGAAAGAAAAGGTTAAGAAAATACACCTAGTGCGTGTAAACAAGATCCCATTTAGACGGACAAAGCGAGTGCAGAAGTATATATAAGTTTCCTGTATACTGGATGCGCCTATTTTAGGACTGGCATCAACACCAGCACCCCTTGTTGCAAGTTTTGCTTCCCCTTTTCCTCTTCCTTTACCTGTTACCCGCCCAGAAGATTCCTTAACTGCATGAGCTTTAGCATCACCAGAAAGCTGAGAGTAACTTTGACGATTCTATCATGAATTATAACAACAGCTAGTTAGAATAACTGTCATGTAATGCACCAAAAGGATCACAGACAATAAAAATCAGCACATCCATTCACATATATAACAATAAACAGAATCACGTTCAAGGACTTGTTATTTAAACCCAAAGTGGTCCAGGCCGCAGCATGTTTCTTTAAAGAATTTTATAACACCAAATTCATACAATTATCTGCTTAAAATACATGCACGAACTTCCCATAAGATGAGTACTTATAACATGACTCCACCAACATGTAACCACTCTTAATATATAATATGATTCTTTAATGCACTTAATTTACAGCGTTGAACACTAAGAGTAAGAATGTGCGACTCTCATCCTCATAATAATACTTTAGTCTGCAAGCAATAATCATGATAGGATGTGATATCAAGAAGATGAAAGGCTGAATAGCAGCAAGCCAAAACAAAGAATAAAACACAAAGTCCTTAAACAATGACAAGAGCAAACACACGGAAGCATGGCCACATTACCTTGTCAAATGCAACTATCAAGTTTTCTCTTGCAGTTGTGAAGGGACTATCTACAGCCAGACTACGAAAATACCGATATATGGTCACCAGCATATCCCCAGAATATGAAGCCAACAAAGCAAGCTGGAAAACACAGACTCGTTAAAATGGAATATAAAAACAGTAAACATAAGTAAAAAAAAAACTACAAAGCAACAATTAAAAATCACAATGGATGCATGACTGCCAAACACCTGGTGATGGGGGTTCCCACTAGAAGGCCAAAGAGATGCAGCTTGCAAGTAGTAACTAGAAGCTGCTGTGTACTCCCGATTTTTTGAATCACCTTCACCATACATTCCTTTATAACGAGCAAGATCACCCAAGTATATCAGACAACGATGACAAGCTACTAAACCTTTCTTCATCTCAGTAGATTTCTTTCCATCTTTCTCCATGACAATCCGATTCTCTGAATCCTCAAAGTAACCAAGAGGAAGACCATACTTAGCCCTGATCTTTGTAATAAGGTCATGGTAAAATCCAGTTGCTTCTGAAAGGAAAGTCTTAAATTGTAGCCTTATTTTAGTTATCCTGTCCGGTCGTGCAGGGCCTTTCACTCCCTGAGATGAGTTTGCATTTGTAGAAGAAAGAGAAGCAGCACTGAAGTATGCTCTAAACTCCTCAATCCGCTTATAATGCAACTGCCAGAGTGCATATTCAATATTGTGCTGCTCAGAGAAAGCATGATCCTCGAGAATTATTGCTTCATAATTCTCACGCATCTGTTGCCAAGCATTGGGATCTGATGGAACCCGCGCCTGAGCTGACCTCCGACGCTTATTCTCCAATTCAAGGTTCTGTGTAACAAATAATAATCGTAATATTACAAAACACACCTCTAGTATTCATTTAACCAAAACTCAAGGTTCTAGGTAACAAGTAATAGTAGACCTCTGCTATCTATCTCACCAAAAAGATCTCAAGTAAATCGATGTTAAAAACAAGAAAACCATGGAAAACAACAGCAAGTTAAAAATTGTGTTATTTCTTTCATAGTCACTCATTTTCATGTTCATAAAGTCAGCCAAAGAACATAAGAATTCTTAATTAAAATATTTATTTATTTAAGTCTAACAGTGAGGAGCTTGACATCGAAAAACAAATTCCCAGAGTTGCAGTTCAATTCAATGGTTGGTTCCAAAATGTAGACATTTCTTACTTAATGCCATTTTATTTTACAATGGCCTTTTTCCATGGCCAATCTTATCTTGAAAAAGATATTTACCAAGTCAGTAAGTAAGCCAACTTCATAAACTCTAAATCTTAAAATCATTACAAAATATACGAGACAAGGATTAACATTCAACAATTTTGCAAACATTGAAGCTTCAAAATTGAAAATAAACCACAATACCAAGTGCTAATCGATAAAGTTAACCAGATTATACAAAAATCACAGCAATAAACTATTGAAGCAATTTCAATCATTGTATTTGTTCATCAATTTTTACTCAAAGAGAATTGCCAAAAACAAAGGGAAAAGAAGGTAATACCTTTTCATAGAGGCGTTGTGCACGCTCCCTTGATGAAGGAGCAGACATTTTATCCATTTCTATTAACATCATCCATCAATTATTTCTTGACTAAACAGATTGAAATCACATCAATCCTGCAAAAATAAATTCTACAATTATAAATTGCTCACTTCAATGATTCATAGAATAGTTAACAAGTGAACTGATCACAAACTACTGTCGCTTCCATTCAAATTAATATCATTATATTCATACACTTTTACACAAAAACTGAAAACTGAATTACACACCAATAGAACTTTAAAAATGAAGTTTGAATTGAACAAACCACAGACCATATTAAACGAGATACAGCATAAAGTTATAATAGATATAATAGAAACATGCTTCAAACTGAAGCCTCCCAAAGTCAAACTCAAAATAAAATCCCAAAAAAAACAAAAAGACTTAGACTTCAGAACAAATATTATATCTGATAAAAACAAGTAAAACAAAAACTTAGGGTATCAAAAACTGAACCCACACAAATAAGCAACACCCATCATAAATCGCAAGCAATCATACAAATCTGTAAAAACCCGATAAAAATAGCAAAAAATTCAAAAGGATAAAAAAAGAATAACCATAACAACAACAAAACCATATTCGAAAAAGCCTCAGCATCATTCAGACCCCAAAAGCAATTCATGTAACTCAATTTCACAACCTCCAATCACAAGGTTCTTGCAAATTCGAATGACAAAAACTCCGTTTTGTTTCGGGGGTTAATTTAATAAAATCGGGAGAAAAAAAAAAGTAAAAATCCAAGGCAATACCAGATCTGCAAATCCATCAGGGAGACATCGTACTACAATCAATCAAATCCATGATTTCATAGCAGAAGATAAGTGAAACAACAATCGAAGCTTCCAGGACAAAAAAAATAATCAATTAAACAAAATAAATACATCAATCAACAAAAATAAGAAGAGATGATAAAACCTACCCGTGTAGGAAGGATCAATCAGGAGCACGGGGTTGAAATCGAGAGAGGAATGAAGAAGGTCTTCGTTAGGGTTTGGTTTGAGGAAGAAATAGAGAGAGAGTTTGTTGGGGGTCCAAAAAGAGATTGAGATGAGAAAATTCAATTCAACGTGTTTGTTTCTCTCTTTCTTTCTCTCCCTCTATCTCTTAAGGTTGTGGTGATTTTTTTTTTTTTTTTTGTCTTGCGGGCGGCGATGCCAACGACGGCGTTTAAATGAACCCCTTTCCCATTCCGCTACTTTCAATTGTTGACCTCTCTTCCATCTACTCTTTCTTTTCTTAGTTGTTTGGGTGTATTGATGTATTTAAAGAATTTTTTATTTTCATGTATGTTTATATGTTGTGAATCTTCTATCTATTAAATAATAAGTAAATAAAATCTGTTAATATTGCGATGTTTAAGATTAAATGCGAAATAAGTTTATACTTTTTTATCTAATTAATATTTTATAAAAAAATAATTTTTACTCTTTATTTTGTGTTTATATTTCAACTGCTATATCAATATCGTTTTCATAATTTCCCATATTCTCTTAGGTATGTTAGTATTTTACAACAAAACTTCCTTTTAAGATTTATTATATTTTTAAATGAGAAGTAAAACTTCTATTATAAAATGCATGAGTTCACTCTTATTTTATAATAATAAAAAAAATATTGTTGTTAATATTGTTAAAAAATAAATATATTATTAAATTTATAAAAAAAATTCATAAAACTTAATTATAAAATAAATAAGTTTTACAATTTAAGTATGGTTTTTTTATTAAAAATAGATTAGTTAGATTAGAAAAGTTAAAAAACTTAAAATGTAAAATAATATAATAATTTATATTAATAAAAATAAAATTAATAGTAAAGTATGTCCACTTAGAGAAATTATCAGTCTGTTACAAAAGATCCTTAATCAACTTAAACATAATTTATTTTATTAATTGACCACCTATAAAAAATCATATTATATGTATTTAACTCTTTTTTTTAGTTTATGTAAACGATTTTTTGCGACTTTATCCTTTAATGTTTTTTTTATACACGTATGCTTACTTTTTAAATTAAATAATGCAATTTAAAAATATATATAATTTTAAAAGAATTATTTAAAAATTAAAAACAAAATATATGTGTTAATTATTTTAAGTGGGAACGCTAATTAGTTATAATTATAATTAAGGAGAGTAATCATATGTGTTTTATTAAATAAAATATATATTTTAATTTTTAAAAGATGAAACTGTTTCATAAAAAATTACATAGTTATGTGTCCTTATTAAAGGATAAAATTATTAAACAAAAAAATCATACCAGAGGATTTTAAAAAATACATTCAACTTTATTTTTTATTAATTTTAGACTCCCACAAAACACTATCCACTATAAATAATAATAGTTATCTTGATTGAAAACTATAAATAACCATATTATGTAATTGTAATATGGAATGTGACTAATCATTATTTGGACAATAAGAAGGAAGCATAGAAACGGGATTATTTTTAAATAAAAAAAAAATAGATTCAGAATAAATTATTTGTATGGCACAAGTGAGTGTATGGACTTAGGTGAAACATAAATTACTAAATGTAATATTTTCACATAGTATAGTGACGGGTACCAATACTCAATTAAATGCTTAAAGTCATTTTGATTCTATCGAGAAATTACTATTCAAGGACAAACATACACTCGGTTTGAAAGTAGGAAAATGAAAGCTTATTTTGTACGAAATGAGTGTAGGGGAGGGTTGAGGAAGATATGTTCTGTTTTTGCAGGAGATAAGATTTGCAGTGGAGCACAAATGTTCTATCTGAAATAGACAATAGGACAATATAATTCTTCTACTGCAGGAATGAAACTCAGAGACAGAAAGCATATGTAGGAATGAGGGACAATGTTGCAACATGTTAAACAAGGGTAGACATCCACTAGGAAAATGTCATTATGTACATTATGTCAAGATAACATCATATTGGGAGCATAATTTGATGTGACTATGTAATCTTTAGATTAATATGAAGTGACAATGTCTAAAAAATTATTCTATTACTAAATTTGTCTATCATTATATAACATTTGTGCAATTATAGATTGTTGTAATATTAGACTAATATATTAGTCTCTTCCATAACACTTTGTTAGCATAGTTACCTCTAAAATGTGTAAACCTTATGTAAAGGTACCTTGTAACCTTTTTTGTAGAAAGATTATAATACTCTTGGTACTCTATTTTATTTAATTTGTTCATTTTTTTCTCATAAAAAAATGTAATTGTAATGTAATTAATAAACACAAGTATGCACCTTATAAGTTTTTTTCACTAGTATATTATAAGTTATAATTAAAAAACAAATTATATATTATAATTTACATAGTTAATAAATTAAAACATAAAACAAACTTTTGGTGGCATTTAAACAACAAATAAGAATATAATTAATAATACAAAAAGACTATAAATTGTTATAAAACAATAAATGGTTGATATGGACGATAAAGAGAATCATCAATTCATAACATTATAGCGAATAAAATCATGGATTAAATTTTACTTAAACTAAATTCACCAAAATTAAAATCTTGATTTACTTTTTATGTTTGTTTGTATTTAAAAATTAAATAAATTGTTTTTTATTGAAATCAATCTAGTTATATTAGTTAAAATTCAAGATAGAAATAATTATAAATTAAAATATTTACAATTTGAGAAATATTTAAAATGGGATAAACGAAATCAATGTCACATATTTAGTAAATCAATTACAAATAGTTAAGAAACATAACTCTAAAGACCTAGAGAATAGTATTTTAGAAATGACAGTGGTTTAAAGTGGTGCTGGAAAGTGGCGCCCGACACCTAGCCCCTGGAACCCACTGACTTCTAGTGCCTAGCGGTCTAAAAGTGGCGCCTGCCGACACTAAGGCAAGGGGCCTAGCGCCCAATGACATTGTGATGGTGCCTAGTAGTGTATCAAAAACAACAATTTGGGGGAAATTGATCTTGTGTACTTGATTAATTAGGCACATTTCCCTTTATTGTTTTTTATTTCAAATGGTTTTAGAGAGTTCAGAAGTGATACCCAATCACTCAAAACACAAATCCAAACCTTTCCCTAAATCAAGACCAAACATAAATCAAATATCAAACAATTCAACATACAACTCATCAATTCAACAAACCACATCAAACAGTACAATATACAACTCATCATTCAACAAACCACCTCACAATTAACTATTAAGATGATCAATTCAACAGAAAATTATCTTTCCATACCCAAACAACTCCACATACCCAAACAACTCTAAGAACACCAAACACTTGGAACTCCACAGGATTCTCCATCTACACATAGAAACATCACAAGAATGATCAAGACATACAATTATGATCACTTATCAGCAAAGACTCATATAGAAGATGAAAACCTCACATGCAACAGAAACAAAAGAAGACCAATAAAAATGGATCAAACTTAACTTATGCGAACGAAGAAATCAATCGGTCCAAATTGAAAAGATCGCTACGAGGATCACCCCTACGGTTTTAAATCTTCAATAAGACGAACAACGGAGGAGAACCCTTGGAGAGAAGTTAGGGAACACTAGAAAAATGGTTCCTAAAGAGGTAATGTGTTTTAAAATAATGAATCTCATTTTTAACAATTTTATTTGTACTAAAACCTTTTAATATTAAGGTTAAATTCTATCTTTGGTCCCTATTTTCGTAGCAAAATATCGATTTGGTCTCTCTATTTTTTTTTATCTCAATTTGGTCCCTATTTTGGAAAGTTTGATGTAATCTAGTCCTTTCCGTTAGTGGTGCAGTAACAACGTTAAAGGAGGTGCCACGTGTCAGTTCTTGGATTTTTTATTTTTTTTTTAAATTAAAAATTTGTCACATGTCAAGCTGACGTCGTGCCACGTGTCACTATTATGCTAGGTGTCATTTTCTCATTCTCAATTTGGTATTTGTATTTTAATTTTTGTCTCAATTTAGTTTCAATTTTGTAAAAATTGTGCAATTTTGTCCCTCTCTAAATTGAAACAAAAATTATTTTTTATATAAATGTTATACAAATATTTTTATTAACGAATTTAGCAACCATTATAATTTTTTATTCATTATAGTGACTATTTTAGTAACCAATAATTTTTTTATTTTGTAAATTTGTATCTAAATTGGTCACTATAGTGACTAACAACTTTTAAAATTGGTTGTTAATAAGGCATTTTCTTGTAATGTAAGAAATCATACAAGCCATAAAGAATCATACATAATTAATTGGAAATATATCCAAGAAACTTAAGAGGAATGATATGTAGGATGTTTCATTGTTGAAGTCTTTTGACATTAGTACACAATCTATAAAAGAGGCCTTAAAAATTTGTATTTGTTAGTTTTGAAATGGTGATTTAAGTGAGGAAGGGGGGGGGGGGGGGGTTGAATTGGCTATTTAAAACTTTTTCGAAAGCTTAAACTCTTTTCAATTGAATCAACTAGACTGGAAAGTTAGGAGGTAACAATAGCAGACAAGTACACTTTCAATTAGTCAAAAAATAAAACAACAAACTAATTTGTCCTTGAGCTATGAAACAGTCGATTAAAAAGACAAATCAATCGGCTAAAATACTGGGAATTTATACAGAATATAAAATTCGTGGATTTAACTCAAATAACAATATTTTACATACAAAACTTGTTCCAATCAATATTTCTAACTATTATATGGCCTTAGATTACACCAGAAAGCATTAAAACACAACAAAGAATGGATTACTTGATTTTCTTGAGATTATAAGTGATTCAAAGAGAGTGAGATGAGGGAAAAAGAATTGCACAATTGTTTTTATACTAGTTCACTCAATCACAAAGCTACATCTAGTTTACCAAGACAACCTGAGCCTAATTTTCACTATATTCAAAAGTTTTACAAATTAAACACCAAGATTAGACTTTTGAACAAAGAACCACATAAGATTTTTGACTCACACAAAAATCTAGACAACTACCCTGCAAGAATCACACTTACAGACTTAAAATCACATTAGGCAATAACCAGAGGCACAAGAACATTTAAACCTGATGGTGGCTCTCCCTAGCCAACCATACATGTGTTCTTCAAGCTACTCACAAGCCAAAATGCCTCCAAAATCAACCAAGATCTTTAAACTTCACATTGCAACTGTGTATTGCAAAGAGAGAGAGTTTTCCAATGACAACTTCAAAAACTCAGAAACTTAATTCTGCTCTCGAAAACACAACATATATAGTCTGGTTTAAGTGAAATTAGTTAATTGAATTTTCTGTACAGTCAGTTGATTTCACTTGATTTAAGTGAAATCAATCGATTGAAAAGTAATTCAACTGACTGAATACATTCATACCAGAAACTATATACTGCAAGCCTTTTAACCTGTTAAAACCTATTTTAACAAATTAAAAGAGACATACCAAGACTAACAAGACATCTAACCTATATCATATAGCCTACCAACATGATATAACACTAAAACATTTCATTTAACATATTATTTCCAGATTTAACATACTAAAAACTTAATCTTTAAGTGGATCCTCATCAATCTTCATCAACCACATGTGATCTTCGTGCAATTGACTTTATCAATTCTTTGCTTCAAGCTTGCTTGTGCTAACAATATTTTCAATTTTTCAAAAAGTAGGTTGGATCAAAGCTAATGCAAATGGGGCATCATGTGGCTCTCTAAGATTCACAACTTGTGTAGGTTTGTTTAAAGGAAGTAAGGGGAATACATTGGAAGTTTTATGTATTTTTGGGAGTACAAAATTCTTTGTATGTAGAAATGATGGGAGTTGTATTGGCTATTGTACATGCACGAATGGTTAGTTATATAATATATGTATTTGGTTGAAGAGTGATTCAATGTTGTCATGCCAAACATTTTCTCCTATACAAGTTGTTTCTTGGGCTCTCAAAGGTAGATGAAGAAGGTGTTTGGAATTTTGTAAACAAATTCATTTTAAGTGTTTTTCATATTTAAAGAGAAGGTAACCATTGTGCGAATAAGTTGACATTTGTGGTTATAGCACGTAAATTGCAATGTAAATGGTATGACTCGATGTCATCTAAGATATGACTTAATTTTTTTTCACAATAGATATCAACTTCTATGTTTAGGGTTGTTTAGCTCTTTTGTATTTTTGTTTATCATGGGTTTAATTTGGTTTGGTCCCATGTTTTTTGTTTTGTTTGTTATTTTCTTCTTTTTTAATAATATCTTTCATGTAAAATAATTGATGTGCGTGAACTTAAAGTAAGATGTCAATGAATAATATATATATATATATATATATATATATATATATATATAATATTACTATACGAAATGAACATAAATATTGCGAGAGTACACAAAAATCTTTTTATGTGTGATGTTTGGGATACATATGTGTTAATTTAAAAATATTAATTTAAGCCTCAACGATTTAACTGATATAAATGTGTACGAAGAAATATAATAACTTTATATTGACAATATTTTTGTTCCTGCAGAGAACAAATAAGATCAGTTAGGCACAAGTATCACCTTACCCATATCTGCTATCTCCCCGGTTGGCTTCATCCCCTTTGGCATATATCGGCTTGGACCCGGGAGGGGTTACCTGCAGGGACTCCGAAGCTTAAGTCAGCCAAAGCTCTCAAAAAGTCAAATCAGGTGATTAATGGAGTAATGAATGCATACCTTTAATTCGTGGGGTCCATGTATATTTATAGATTAATAATTATGTCTGACCATTCCATGGGTCGGGCCCTGGCTTGGGCCATAGGTGGGGATGGGCCTTAGCCCAGGCCCTTAGTCTGATTATTATGGGCTTACTGAATTTTAGGAGTGCTTTGATTTCATCAAGTGTACCATGTAACATCCCTAAGGAATATTACTGATATAAATAAATAAAATCTGAAATACAATAAAGTCCGCATCTAAAATATAAGAAAACAATGACCTCTGGAAAAGACCCAAATACCCTAACTTAAACAAGTGACACCTGTCCAATTTCTAGGTTTTTTGGTAACTTTCTCTTCTGGATATTACCTAAATACCCATTTCTAAGTTTTTGACACGTGTCATTTTCTTTGGTTTTTTCGTCCTTGAAGGTTTAATTGTTGGGCTTCAACACGCGACCCAAAAGTAAATCTTTTCAACTTCTTTCCAGAAGATTCAACACCATTCACACACTCATCTACCACTCTGCCACACTGCTTCTCTCTGTTCTCTTTCCTCTACTCTTTCTTCCTCACACTCTCAACTTCTCTTTGAAGCTTCTTCTTCCTTTCCACTGCCAAGTTAAGTGTTTGATTCTCTAACTATTACCAACGTAACCCAACACAAATGTGTATGAAGGTATTTTTTTTGTTGTTTCGATTTCATTTTATAAACATTTCTTTTGGTTTTCAAGGTGTTTTGAAACGTATTTTTGGCTATCAAAAGGTAATAACTTTCGATTTTTTTTTGTTCTTTTTTCATATGCATTGTTATCCATGTTGTTGTTTGAAGGTGTTTTTTGTTGTTTTAGTTTCGTTTTGGTAAGCGTTTTTTGGTTTTTCAGGTGTTGTAGACCTATTATTAGGTGAAGAAAAGGTAATAACTTTCGAGTGTTTTTTAGTTTCTTCTTCATCTTGCATATGTATTGTTGCATGTATTGTTGTTTGAATGTATTTTTTGTGCGTTTCTATTTCGTTTTGATAAACCTTTTTTTTTGTTTTTCAAGTTCTCAACTTTTCTCCAGAAGCTTCAACCTCATTCACACACTCACCTACCACTCTGCCACACTTTTTTTCTTCGTTCTCTTTGCTCACACTCTCAACTTCTCTTTAAAGCTTCTTCTTCCTTTTCACCGCCAAGCTAAGTGTTTGCTTCTCTAACTATTACCAACGTAACCCAACACAAATGTGTATGAAGGTATTTTTGTTGTTGTTTCGATTTCATCTTATAAACATTTTTTTGGTTTTCCAGGTGTTTCGAAACCTATTTTTGGCTAATCAAAAGGTAATAACTTTCGATCTTTTTTTTGTGTTCTTCTTTTTTCATATGCGTTGTTACCCGTGTTGTTGTTTAAAGGTGTTTTTTGTTGTTTCAATTTCATTTTCATAAACCTTTTTTGGTTTTTCAGGAGTTTCGTAGACCTATTATTAGGTGAAGAAAAGGTAATAACTTTCGAGTGTTTTTTAGTTTCTTCTTCATCTTCCATATGTATTCATGTATGTGTTGTTGTTTGAATGTATTTTTTGTGTGTTTCTACTTCGTTTTCATAATTTTTTGTTTTGTTTTTCAGGTTCTCAACTTTTCTCCAGAAGCTTCAGCACCACTCACACACTCACCTACCACTCTGCTACACTTCTTTTCTCCGTTCTCTCTCCTATACTCTTTCTTCCTCACACTCTCAACTTCTCTTTGAAGCTTCTTCTTTTCCTCTGTTCTTTCAGGTTTTCTTCTTTTATTAAAAAGAAGATCGAAGATTTTTGAAGATCCAAAACGAAGTTCTCAAGCAGAAGGATGAAAAATCAATATGAAGAAGTTTTATTTTTATTATTTTTCCATTTTTTGAGTTTGATTTTAATTATTTTTGTTTTGTGAGCCAACCCATCCTCTTGGTGGTGTTCCAATGGTGTTCCTCACATGTGGGTTTACGAGGTTAAACTAAGATCTGTTGTTGGATTTGTACGTTATTCATGGAAGTTTTTTTATATGAATTTTGTGAATATATAATTTGGTTGGTTTATGTGATGATGTTATTGTTCAATAAATATTATACTTACGATGCAGATGAGGTTCTAAAGAAAGTTCTGGAAAATGAATACTTTTGATTTTTTAAAATGATGAATGACTTGCTTAGTTAAGTTTCTAACATTAGATGGTAAAGTTTCTTCAGTGAAACCTCTGTAACTAGATGGTAAAATTTCTTCAATGAAACCTCTGGATGTTTCAGTCTCTTCAAATTAGTAGCATGAGAAACATAAATTACTATTCAAGACTATTTAATAGCATGTGAAACTGAAATTATTATTCAATACCTTTTAATAGTATGGGAAACATAAATTACTATTTAAGACCATTTAATGCAATAACTTACTCTGTCAATCAATCCTACGTTCAATGAAAACATGCACAACTTCCTATGAAAATTTTAATTTATCACTGGATTGGAAATCTAAGTTTATCATTGTTCAAGAAACCCTACACAACTTCCAATGAAAATTTTTTAAATATATTTGCATAACGTCTAAATAATGAATACGAAATCTGAATAAACGTTTGTATAAATTTTTGTAATTATTATTTGTATTGCTCCAGATAATCATCATTGCACCACTGATCTAGATAATTGAACTGCTCCATTAATTTGAACTACTCGGAATAAACGTTTATTCAGATAAAAAAATTTGGTTTTTCAGGTTTGGACAGCTCTGGAAAAACCATTATTAGTATTATCACTATTACCTCTGGAAAAACCATTATTAGTATTTTCATTGTTAACTGATTTCATTAATTAAATTAATTAAATGAAAAAAATAAGTATTGAATGAAATTAACATAATTTTTAAGAATGATAAGATTTGGTTGGAGATCTTTTCGTATTCCTATAGTCAATAAGTCCATTTTCGCTTCTCAAGATTTTCTTTCAACGAAATCATTATATTTCAACTTCCCAAACCAGTATCTATTTATATTTATACTCTAGAAACTTCTTTGAACTGCTGCACATTTCCAACACAAAATCATCATTACATTTTTTGCATTCCCAAATCACCGTTTTTCAAAGATTGCAATTGATTGCAATTGTTGATATGACTGTTGCGCTTCTCCATAATTAATATTAAATACAAATTTATTATCATGTATACTGTTAGCATCAACTTTTCACTTGAATCTTAGGTGGTTTATTTGTTTGATCTATGTTTAATTTTCTTTTTATTTATTTTATTATTGTTAATTGTTAATGTATATTCTAATTTCCAAAATTAGAAAAAAAAAATAATATTAATTTTTTAATTCAAAAATAAAAGAAAATTATTTACTTGAACCAAAACAAATGTACAAGTTCATAATTATTCTGTCAAATTTTTTTAACACAAAAATAAATGATTTTTTAATACATATCACTAATAAATTATACATCAAATTTGTAATTTAACACAAAAATGTACATACGCATGAATAATTAGTGATTGTAGTGTCAATTTTGCACTAATAAACTAGGAAACCAAATTCTCATATTAGAATGGAATTGAATGTTAGAGCTTTACAGTATTGTGAACTATTGTTCTAAAAATTGAATTATAACAATATAACATACGTGTGTTTCATTTCATCTTAATATAACATACATGTGTTTCTATTTAAAAAATTTAACATCAATTTCATGTTATATTTATTTTATACGGGACCAAATTACATAATACACCTACATTTTACTTTAACAACGACCGATACATATCCATTTCATTTTAATGTAATATATATGTGTTTCTATTTAAAAATTTTAACATCAATTTCATGTTATATTTATTTTATACGGGACCAAATTACATAATACACCTACATTTTACTTTAACAACGACCGGTGCATATCCATTTCATTTTAATGTAATATATATGTGTTTCTATTTAAAAATTTTAACATCCATTTCATGTTGTATTTATTTTGTACGAGACCCTATTACACAATATGCCTACATTTTACTCTAATAACGACCCGTCCATACGCATTTTAATATAATATACATTGTGTTTTTATCTAAAAATTTTAACATCAATTTCATGTTGTATTTATTTTGTACGGGACCATATTACATAATATGCATACATCTTACTTAAATAATGACCCAAACATATACATTTCATTTTAATATATATATATATATATATATATATATATATATATATATATGTTTTATCTACGAGTGTTTTGATTTAAAAATTTTAAAATCAATTTCATGTGGACAATACTTTTGTACGGGACCAAAATTCAAAATATACCTACATTTCATTTATTTAATAATTCAAAAAAAGAAATATGTTCAAAAACATCAAATAATTAACTCAGAGTCGATGTTTACATTGATAACAATATGTTGTATTTTTTTAATTTTAACCTTGAATTCATATTAAATTTTTAATAAAATTACATTTCACAATATATTTGCACTTCATTCATATTTACATTACATGCTACTTTTTATAACAATAAAATATAGTAATATAAATAAATAATTCATTCAAAAATAACAAAAACAATATTAATTTTTTTAATCTAAATTATTAATAAAATGACCCAGGCATATTGAAAAGACACCTGAATCTATTATTACTATACCTTGTCAACAAAATTACAATCTTCAGATTTATTTTTAAATGTAATTATTTTAATATCTAAAACATATTTACATGTTCATATAAATTATGCTAATAATAATAATAATTTAATTTAATTTTTCATTAATATAATGTATATAACATTTAAACAAAATGCTTACAACAACAATAACACAAAAACAAAAAGAAACCTGTGCGTACGCGGGTCTCATACTAGTTTAATATAAACTATTTCCCAAAACACGGAAAATTTAAAACTTTAACATATATAAAGTCATAAAAATCAGGAGTCCATAATTTCATAAAACTGAATTAAAACCAATGGCTCCCGCCAAGTTTACATGATATTTTCAAAGTTAAAATGATAACACCTAAAATATATGTATATACAAAACATCCCCTGCTAGCCTCGCTCCGAGTCTAAGCACCTCCTGGCCCACCTGTCACATCATCTACTCCCGGATAACTTGTTATCCGATCATCGCCACACACACACACAAAAAGGGTGAGCTATGCACAAATATATATATATATATATATATATATATATATATATATATATATATATATATAAACCAACATGAATATAAATATGTTCCCCAACCCAAAATAATCATAACCAATGCAATCACCATGGACTCCCCGAAATTTGATAGCTGCTAGGTTTTCTTTACCCCTTCACATTCATACCATAACTAATAGTTAGCAAAAATAAAGCTTATTTTTTACCCACTAAGGTTTAAACCTGTGACCTTCCACTCATAAGACCATAGTACAACCACTATACCAAATCCCATTTAGTGATACCCTCCAACCAAAAGTAGTTTACATCATCAATCACATACTCATACATATTATTAAAATCAATAATAAAATAACAACACATAATTGGCATACACAAGACTCAAACTCAAGTCCTCTCATACAAACCAAGTACTCTCAACCATTTAAGCTAGTACTTTTCCACATCACACCAACCCACAATTAATGTCATAAAGGCTCTTTTTACTCACATTTATTAATTAATTAATTATTTAATTAATTAATTTCACGGGTCTTACATACCAGGGTGGTCGGCATAGGCCGATTACCTCTTTGGCGGCTTGTGCCGCTATTGCTAATATGTGGTCTTAGGCTGGTATTTAGTGTCTTAGGTTACCTGTTTAGGCCGGTTAGGATTAGGTCAGCCTAGGTCGGTTACCTGAATAACTTCGCGTGTAAATATGATGAACGTTTATTATTATTATTTAGTCGAATTGACTAGGTGTGGTACAGTTTTGAATGTTATTTAAAGTATAAACATTTATATACTACAACATTTTTATATAAGTAATTGCAGTATGTATCTAATATATTATTAGATTATTTAACAGCATTATTGACATCTTAGATCATCAAGTAGTGTACAGAAAATTTTTGGTAACTCAAAAAAGAAATATTAACTCTATGCAGCCACTTTTGCGGGTGCAATATTACTTCCTTAATAGCTTGTTATTGCGAAACAATATGAACCATCCCTTTACATTAATAAATCCATGACTTTAGGAACATTCAAATATCGCAACAGGGGAGGGATGGGTAATACTTACTAGTTATATGTCTCATTTTAAAGAATCTATTTTATTATGTATTTTCTCGGATTTTTTATACTCAGTACCAGTAGATATTATTTTAATTTAAATATTTTTTTCATTTAAAAAAAAAGCTTAGATAAAAAAATAATATTAAAATATAATTTAAATAAAATTACATAATAAATATTAATATAAATAAATTTAATATTTTCAGCAACAAATTTAAATAAATTGTATCACAAAATACAAATTTTTAAAATATGTATTTTTAAAACAACTTAAATTTTGTCTGAACAATAAAGTGTAAATATGTAAAATTAAATTTTAAATAACTCTTTAATAATTAATCTTTTTCTAGCCAATAAATTTATTATATCACTTATTTTTATTTTAAATATCTAAATAAAATTTTACTAATAATAACTAACCGTAATATTTATTTACGAATTGAATATTATAATATTTATATTTGTAAATAATTAAAATATTCATATTTATTATCTTCAAGTATTTAACAATGTTTATTTAAGGATAATGATATTCCAACAAAATTTTTTGACAAGGTTTTGACACAGCTTACGTGGCAGTAGTTTTTTTTAATTTTTAATAACTGAAAATCTTTGTTCGCACGTGCAGCTGAGAGGGAAAGAAAAATGAGATTAAATGTCCTTTAGAGAGAGAAAGAGAAGAGAAAAAAGGGGGGAGGCCGGAGTTAGAAAGTGAAGAGAGAGAAGGTGGAAATACCAACTTGCGGCCAGAGTTAGAAAGTGAAGAGATAAAAGGGGGAAAGTGAGGCTCGGGTGGTTTCGAACTGAGAAAGTCAAGATAGAGAAGGGGGAAAGTGAGATTCCGGCAACCATTTGGGTTGGTGGTGGTGGTGGGTCGTTATCAGGCAATGCGAGAGTGAGAAGAAAGTGGTCGACGACAAGGAATTCGTCAGCCCAAGCGTACAATCGATCCTTTGGCGGAGCCCATTTAATTTGTTTAAGCCAAAGGTAACGTTTTTCGGTCGTATTACGCAGAGGATGTGTATGTGGTTGTTTGGTGTTCTTTTCAAAGATAAACTGCATTCAAAAGCGGGAAGTTATGCGTACGTAAGTGGGGAGTAGAGTTTAACTTTTGCAACACTGCTACAATATGGAAGAAAAACTATTCTTAAGTAGCCTCTTCAAACCGTTGACCATGTAGTTGATAAATCACGACGTCTAATTGCCCAATTTAAATTGAATGATCGGAATTAGGTGGATTTAATATGGCCACACAACTGCATAAACAGCTGAGGCCGATGTGGGGAGTAAGGAAGGAGTACGTGGGGAGTTGAAGCAAAGTTTTCTCAACAAAGGTGCAGGACATAGAAAAAAACCTAAGTAAAATGTCGTCAAGCGTTATTCCTATTTCATTCGTAAACAAATAAATTCCTTGGCGTGACTCAAGCGTTAGTCATTTTCAAATAATTTAATTTAATGTGACTGGACCCTCACAGAACCCCAAAGATATACTGCATTCAAAAGCGGGGAGTTATGCGTACGTAAGTGGGGAGTAGAGTTTAACTTTTGCAACACTGCTACAATATGGAAGAAAAACTATTCTTAAGTAGCCTCTTCAAACCGTTGACCATGTAGTTGATAAATCACGACGTCTAATTGCCCAATTTAAATTGAATGATCGGAATTAGGTGGATTTAATATGGCCACACAACTGCATAAACAGCTGAGGCCGATGTGGGGAGTAAGGAAGGAGTACGTGGGGAGTTGAAGCAAAGTTTTCTCAACAAAGGTGCAGGACATAGAAAAAAACCTAAGTAAAATGTCGTCAAGCGTTATTCCTATTTCATTCGTAAACAAATAAATTCCTTGGCGTGACTCAAGCGTTAGTCATTTTCAAATAATTTAATTTAATGTGACTGGACCCTCACAGAACCCCAAAGATATACTGCATTCAAAAGCGGGGAGTTATGCGTACGTAAGTGGGGAGTAGAGTTTAACTTTTGCAACAGTGCTACAATATGGAAGAAAAACTATTTTTAAGTAGCCTCTTGGAACCCTTGACCATGTAGTTGATAAATCACAACGTCTAATTGCCCAATTTAAATTGAATGATCGGAATTAGGTGGATTTAATATGGCCACACAACTGCATAAACAGCTGAGGCCGATGTGGGGAGTAAGGAAGAAGTACGTGGGGAGTTGAAGCAAAGTTTTCTCAACAAAGGTGCAGGACATAGAAAAAAACCTAAGTAAAGTAAAATGCCAACCATTATTACTATTTCTTTTCTTAACACATAGATTCCTTGATGTGACTCAAGCGTTAGTCATTTTCAAATAATTTAATTTAATGTGACTGGACCCTCACAGAACCCCAAAGATATACTGCATTCAAAAGTGGGGAGTTATGCGTACGTAAGTGGGGAGTAGAGTTTAACTTTTGCAACACTGCTACAATATGGAAGAAAAACTATTCTTAAGTAGCCTCTTCGAACCGTTGACCATGTAGTTGATAAATCACGACGTCTAATTGCCCAATTTAAATTGAATGATCGGAATTAGGTGGATTTAATATGGCCAAACAACTGCATAAACAGTTGAGGCCGATGTGGGGAGTAAGGAAGTAGTACGTGGGGAGTTGAAGCAAAGTTTTCTCAACAAAGGTGCAGGACATAGAAAAAAACCTAAGTAAAATGTCGTCAAACCTTATTCCTATTTCATTCGTTTACAAATAAATTCCTTGGCGTGACTCAAGCGTTAGCCATTTTCAAATAATTTTATTTAAATACCTCATTCATATTTCATGCTTTAAGAAAATAAATATTTGTCATCATCGAACTAAAAAGGGGAGTTACTCACCCGTATGTGGGGAGTACAGTTCGACTATTTCAATAGTGCTTCCACGTTGAATCAAAACTATTCTTTAATCGCCTGAGTCGACCAATGGCTATCATGTAAGTGAACAATGAAGTCAATCACCAAGTCCAGTACAGTAATTAACATTGCATTCGTTTAATTTTGTGCATTGTCAACTACATAAACCGCTAAAAGATATTTCACGCATATATGGGAACTTATGCATACATATGTGGGGAGTAATGGCAAACTTTTTTAACAAAACTACAGAAAACGTTAACACAATTACTAAAATGTGTAAACACATGATTTGTGTTTCATTTTTCCCAACAAATTTTCCCGTGTATTATCCATTCCAAATGAAGTAATTTGTTTGGATGTAGACTTAGTACAGGCAACATTTAAACCTCTGATGGTAAGTGGGGAGTTAGGTGTAACTACTTGTGGAGTGGAGTTGAAATTAATCAGTATTGTACAATGAATTAAAAGTTGTTAAATACGTCTACAATATTGAATTCTGTCACACATATGCTGCATACATTAACTGGGGACTAAACTAGTACTGTGGGGGATTAGTGCTACCTTTTCCTATTTGCACTGCAATAACTAAAAAACATTTCAACCTGCTGTTGTAACCTGACATACAATTGCCAAAGGGTCGATTGTACGCTTGGGCTGACGAATTCCTTGTCGTCGACCACTTCTTCTCACTCTCGCATTGCCTGATAACGACCCACCACCACCACCAACCCAAATGGTTGCCGGAATCTCACTTTCCCCCTTCTCTGTCTTGACTTTCTCAGTTCGAAACCACCTAGGCCTCACTTTCCCCCTTTTATCTCTTCACTTTCTAACTCCGGCCGCAAGTTGGTATTTCCACTTTCTCTCTCTTCACTTCTCACTGCGGAACGGACCTCCCCCCTTTTTTCTCTTCTCTTTCTCTCTCTAAAGGACATTTAATCTCATTTTTCTTTCCCTCTCAACTGCACGTGCGAACAAAGATTTTCAGTTATTAAAAATTAAAAAAACTGCTGCCACGTAAACTGTGTCAAAACCTTGTCAAAAAATTTTGTTGGAATATCATTATCCTTTATTTAATATTCATTATAAGTTGCATGCACCGATCTATAACATACAATTTTTTTTTATCATTTTCATAAGAAGTTTATCATCGTTCTATCCGAAACGTGATGTTTTTATTTTTTATTTTTTTGTTATATTTCAAAACAAGATTTCTAATAAAATAATCATGTTATTAAACAAATTTTCAATTTTCTTAAAAAATAGTAAAAATTGTATTTTAAAACACTAGGTTATTTCTTTTCAAAAAAGTTAAGAAACAAGTTTTATTAAAATAAAAACATACTTAATTGCACATGGTCCCACATTCCAAAGTTGCCAACTAAACCATAATAACAAGAGAAGAAAAAATAAAAGTTATCGAAAAATATTTTATCTTTTGTATTATCTTTCTATCCAAATTTCCTTCCTCAAACATGCACCACAAATGAGTAGAGAACTCTCAAAAAAAAGAAAAAATGCAACCATACCCACCAATTGAGTTCTAACCTCCAAATAGCTTCTAAGTTGAAGGGAAAAGGGTCTCAGGAAAAGTTTTCAACCAGCAGAAGAATTTCTGGTGGTGAGTTCAATTTAGTATGCAACTCTTGAAATATCCACTTCAGTTCATAATCAATTTTGAAAAAGCCATTCATTGGTGTGCATTTTGCAGTTTCAAATTTGGAGGACTATACATGGCTTTCTCCTTTTCTTCTTGTGCAATCACAAAGCCATTTTTTGGGGTCCAAGAGAGAAGCTTGAATTGTGAAGTTCTGAAGAAAAATGGTGTTTCTGCTTTGATAAAGTGTTCATCAAAAGAGTCTTCAGAGTTGCCAGAAAAAGGGTCCAAGTTGGAAATAGGTTCTCCCATTATTTTCATTGAAGCTCCCAAGATGATTAAAACTGCAGCTACCATGCCCTGTCTCAGGGTTAACACTGGTCAAGTTAAAGCCGGTGATGTTGGAAGGTATTTCACCTCATCATCAACAAATTCAATTTGAAATTACAAAATTTAGTGAATACAACTTTTAATTGTTTTTAATAGACAATGTTAGTGTTAGCATTTGGTAGAAACGGAGTTGAACTCACAACTTCTTCCAACTATTTGTATGATTGCTATGAAATTTTTTGGTTGATTTCACTTCCAACTAAGGAAAAATGATATCACCAAAGCTTAGATTTTCCAACAAGTTTGTTCATAAACATTGCTTTAGAAATAAAATTTTGCTTTATGTAAATCTAAGCCATTGAGGTGGGAAGGTTGATTAAATGTACTATTTGTTTGATCATGGTATATAAATTTGTGAGCAGCAAATGCTTATAATAAGAAACTGGGTTTTTACTTGGTGCAGGATTGTTTCAAGAAAACCCAAAGATGTTTGGGCTGTGAGGCTCAGAATTGGAACTTATCTCATAGATGGGAAATATTTCAGGCCCTTGGATCTGGCTGAGTCAAACTGAACAGAACTGATAAAATAGATATTGGAGACAATATTTTGTATATTTTTGCTGCATTGTGTAAATTAGTTGAGTAAACTATATGAAATTAAGGTAATTTATCTTTAAAATAAATATACAAAAACATCCCAACCTCCTGATTTTTAATCATTATATTATTTTAATAGGACAGTTTATATTTAACTTAATTTAAAATAAAGTTTGCACTCAGTTTATGTTTTGTTTTTATTATATTCATAGTTGATGTAAAATTATATAAAAAAAACATGATATTTTAAATTGTACACTTTCTTAAATTGAAAAAATTTCAAACATGAAATCAAATTCTTGTGAACGATTTTTAATAGAAGTGCAATAGCTGATGACACAACATTCATAATAGATTTAATTAAGATAGACCATGCGTTGCATTTACACATCTTAATAATTTGGTTTATGTATAAACTTACTTAATAAGAATCCATTCATGTGTAACCATATTACTTAAAGATAATTATTATGAATTTTACAATATTTAATCATATACAAAATTATAATAAGGGGATAATATGATTTTTTTTAATTATTAATGTACAATGAATGATAATTAAATCTTTCAATTTTTTTATAAAAAATAATTCCAGTCTTAATAGTTTAATTTTTTTTTTAACTTTTATAATTTATTTGATTTAAGTTGTAGTTGACATATTAATTATTAAATAAAATAAGAAATTTGTAAGACGCTAATTTAGTCTTTGAAATAATGGATAACTATTACACTATTATTAGAATTTATTCAAACAATATTACAATCTATTACATATTAAAAAAAAAGATATCATCAAAATTACTACATTATCCATTTTTTTTATTGACACGTGTTATAAAAATTAATTTTTTCGTCATTTTAAAATTTTGGTACAATAGGATCCAGGTTCAAATCCTACAATTTTTTTTTCATTTATTTGTGATTTCAACTATAATATTAATTGTAAGTAATATTATTATTTGTAGTACTTTTATAAGTATTAGTAATATAGAATTTTTAAAAATATTATTTGTGATAGTAATAAAATTATAACCGCTATTAGTATTGTAATAATAATAATAATTATTATTATTATAATATGTTACTATTATATATTATTAATATTAGTATTATTAAAATTATTAGTAAAGTTATTAGTGTTATTAATAATATTAATATGTAAAATATTAATTTTCTTATTACATATTATTGATAAGAATAATAATAATAATTATTATCATTAATAAGAACTATAATTATTATATTATTATTATAATTATTGTAAACGCCTTTTTTCTTTCAGCTTTGTAGGTGTTTGGACTTAGCCTGTCGTGGGCCTAAGGTCAGTCCAGTAAGGGGACCCAATACCCCTTTCCAGCCCCTAACCCCTATGCATTCTATCTCATTTGCATAAATCAGATTCTCCCTCCTCCCCTTTTCTTTCCTCCAGTAAGAGCTCTGCTAGGGCACAAAGATTCACTCCTCTCCAAGCTAGTTGAGAGCATTATACCTCTAAGTAAGTCGAACTTTGAAGCTCCTTGGTCCTTTCTTCACGTTTTTACCGTTTGGGTATATTGTTCTGGTTAGGGTTTAACCTTTTACCATGGGGGTACTTCATGCGCTGAACGTTGCACCTACACAGCTGCATCCAAACAGTTGGGCCTACATGCAAGCCTTCCGTGTTTTGTGTCAATCACTATATCTACAACCTTCTCCTCGTGCATTTTTGTACTTTTATGACACTAGGCCCCGCCAGCCGACTACTTGGTTATCTTTGGTGAGCCGCCCTAGCATTAGTAGATTGGACGTGTTCTCACAATCCTTCAAGCATTTCAAAGACGGGTACTTTAAAGTTGTGGTGAAAGAGGAGGGCATGTCCTATTTCCTTAATGCAGATGGGAGCACAAAGTTCCCGTTTAGCTGGACGGGAAGCCCTTTTTGATACAAGGACATGGGCACCGACGAGTTATCGGCGGTGGATAAGGAGGTGGTGAAGGTCTTCATGAAGTTTTCTGATAAGTTGCCCACTAAAGGTCTAGTTAGGGTTTATAATTTGGTTCACCCGATTATTGATATTGAAGGTATCTGTTTATTACTTAAACTGTATTAACGTTTCTAAGTTGACTTAACCGGGTCTTGGTGCGTTTTTGTAGGGCACATGGCTCAATCCGGGAAGAAGAACTTGGCACTTTTCCAAGCGTTGAGGAAGGAGATGGTCGCGAAGGCCAAAATAGCCGGGAACACTGATGTTCCAAACTTACAGGAGTCACTAGTTGAGGTACACGTGCATGGCGGCATTAAGAGGAAGGCCGAATTGCCGGCTTGACCCGACAAGGATAAAGATGTAAAGAAGGTCAGGGCGACATTACTTGGGCCGGGGTCGTCGAGTGGGACGAAAGGGCCAGAATCCGGTTTGATTGAGCTGCCAGAAACATCTATTAGGAAAGATATCGATATCAATCTTCCGGAGACAATCATCAACTCGATCGACAGTATGGAGCTGGATCATCATGTGAGGACTATGGTGGAATTTGGAAGTAAAGCGTTGATTTTAAGTCGCTGAGTTGGATCTTTGTATCGTCGGGAAGTAAATGAGGGAAATCGGGAAAAGATGGAGGAGTTGCAAGGGAAGGTTGATAAGTTTGCGGAGGAGAGGGCGGTCTGGAAGAAAGAGAAGGAGAGTTGGGAGGAGGAGAAGAAAAGGTTGGGAACCTGGAAGGTTCGATGCTTGGATTCAGAGGGTAAGCTTAACAAGAGGATAACGGACCTAGAGGCTGACTATGACGATTTGAAGGAAAAATATGAGGGTGCTGAGGTTGAACTTGATGATTTGAAGGGCTGTATTATTCAAGAGCACATCAATGGGTTCTAGAAGGGGTTGCGGCAGGCGGCCTTCTTTTATAAGGATGTTGATGCAATTGACTCTAAGTTTGATGTAAATAAATATGTTGTTGATGGGCAGCTCGTTAATGAGGCTGAGAGTAGCCCGGAGGAGGATGTGGAGAAGGAAGCGACTGAGGAGTAGAAGGAAGCGGCGATTGCCGTGGAAGGTGGCGATGACAAGGCGGAATAAGAATTTTATTTTTTATGATTCAAAATCATTATTGATCCTATGTCTGGAATAATTGGTACATCATGTCTGTGGCACTCCGTACATTTCTTTACTTTTATTTTAATGTGATTAATGCTTTAAGTATGCTATCTTGTTTGTCGGATGTCAATAGTATTGATGTTATGTTTGGCGAATTCAATTGTTTGTTGAGGGTGTTCGACCCTGAGCGTTTACTTGTGGTAAGGGTGAGGAACTTAAATGAATTTACCAACAAGTTAAGGGTGTTCGACCTAGGCCGCTTACTTGTGGTAAGGGTGGGGAACTTAAATGAATTAACCAACAAGTTAAGGGTGTTCGACCCAGACCGCTTACTTATGGTAAGGGTGGGGAACTTAAACGAATTAACCAACAAGTTAAGGGTGTTGAACCCAGGCCGCTTACTTGTGGTAAGGGTGGGGAACTTAAACGAATTAACCAACAAGTTAAGGGTGTTCGACCCAGGCCGCTTACTTGTGGTAAGGGTGGGGAACTTAAACGAATTAACCAACAAGTTAAGGGTGTTCGACCCATGCCGCTTACTTGTGGTAAGGGTGGGGAACTTAAACGAATTATCCAACAAGTTAAGGGTGTTTGACCTAGGCCGCTTACTTGTGATAAGGGTGGGGAACTTAAACGAATATGAGAAGTGAAGTAAAGAATGGTCGTAAAGTTGGGAAACCTTCGTATTATTCATTGAATCTAGGGTGCCTCGTTAAAACCTCCCCGACCAAAACCCTTCTTAGGAAAAAAAGACCAAGTGAGGAAAAACAGTACACCCAAGGTTACAAGTGTTTGGTGTGATACAATACACATTTTTAACTAAAGTAGAACTTGAGATGGGACACATTCCATTTATTGGGTATTTCTTCCCCAGATCACTGCTCTAGCCGATATGCTCCTCCTCCAACGTCTTCGTGTATTCAGTATGGGTCATCCCAATTGGTGGAGAACTTGCCATCCTTCTTTCTTGCACTGCTGGCCATTCTCCAAACTAAGTCTCCTTTTATGAACGATCTTGGGCATAGGTTGGCATTATATTTTCTGGCAGCTCTTTGTTTGGCAGCTAAGTTGCGTATCTGAGCTTGTTTTCTGAGCTCGGGTAGGAGGTCGAGGTGAGTGGCCATGTTTTGATGATTGTGGGTTGAGTCATATAATTCTCGACGCAGGGATGGTTCACCAATTTCTACGGGTATCATGGCGTCTGCACCGTATACTAGGCTGAATGAAGACTCGTTTGTTGTTGACTGAGGGGTGCACTTGTAAGCCCATAGCACTTCTACTAGTTCTTCAGGCCATGGGCCTTTGGCACTGTCCAACTGCTTGCGTAGTTCCACTAGGATAACCTTGTTTGCCGCCTCTGCCTGCCCATTGGTTTGTGGGTGTTCCACAAAGCTGGTTATGTGTTTGATGCTCAGACCAGTGTAGAATTTGGCTAGTTCCTTATCTATAAACTGTTGGCCATTGTCGGTGATGATGGTATGTGGAACACCATATCGGCATATAATATCTTTCCAAACAAATTGTTGGACTTGCTGGGCTGTGATAGTGGTTAATGGTTTGGCCTCTATCCATTTGGTGAAGTAATCGATGACTACTATTAAGAATTTTACTTGGCCCTTGCTGGGGGAGAATGGGCCGAGGATATCCATCCCCCATTTAGCGAAGGGCCATGGGGATAGTATGGAATGAAGTTGTTCTTGTTTCTGGTGGATGAGGTTGCCATGTTTTTGGCATGGTTTGCATTTTTTGACGAAGTCCTGGCAATCCGCTTCTATAGTCGGCCAGAAGTAACCGGCGCGAAGGATTCTTGTAGCCATAGTGCATGCGCCGGAATGGTAGCCGCAAATGCCTTCATGCAACTCTTTAATGATGTACTATGCTTGTTCTGTAGTGACACATTTGAGAAGCGGTTGGCCATATCCGCGTTTGTAAAGATTATCGTCTATCATGGTATATCTGGCAGCCTTAGCCAACCAAGTTTTATCAGTATCTGGTGAGGGGTTTCCGGTTTGGAGATATTGGATATAAGGAGTGGTCCAGTTGTGGGCTTGAGAATGGGTTAGGTTGTCGGTTGGGGTGTGGGTTAGGTTATGGCAAGTATTTGTGATGGAAGGGGTGGATAGTGTCTGTTGCAATAGGGATCGGTGACGGCTTTTTAATTTGGTGCTGGCTAATTTGGATAGGATGTCGACTCTGATGTTGTCGGTCCTAGGAATGTGTTCGATGTGGACTTGGTCAAAAGCGAATTGAATGACTGCACGGACTAGTCTCTAAGCAAATAAAAGATACCTAAGGATGTCTCTACAAAAACCTAACCCTAGCTTCTAGAAACTAGGTCAAATAAGGTTACAAAAATGAGAGACAAAAGAGCTAACTATGGTGTGTGCAAGGCTAATTTCGTTCTAGCACAAAAGGAGACAAAGAATGTGTCTCATATGTCTCCAAAAAGTGGCCATAGTGTGCTAAAAACAAAGGAGAGCAAAGGTACACAGGTACACTTGCTTTATGCCTTTGCTTTACTCTCTCTTCCACATCATTTATGCTCCCCAATCACCATGTGCCACCTAGCATTGATTTCTTACTCTTAATTAACCTACAAAGCAAATAAACATAAATTAGCATGTTGGCTTAAGTCAAGTCAACTATAGTCAACAAGTCAAACCTAGTCAAAGGTCAACAAGTCAACTGAAGTTGATTCAACTAAGTCAACTTAGGGAATCAAAAATAACAAACACAAATGAAAGGGATGAAGGATTAGTGAACTTCCTTTCTAAACATGCTTAGTCTTCTTAAGCATGTGCCTCCATCCTTGGTTGGGGTCAATCCTTCATCACCCACAGTAAGCTTGGAGTCGAATTTGCATGTTAAAGATTTGACACCAACCTCGCGGGCTAGGGAAAGACCAGCGAGGATGGCTTCGTATTCGACTTGGTTTTTGGATGTTTTGAAGGCGAAGTGGAGGGATTTCTCAATGAGGATATCGTTGGGGCCTTCCAACACGATGCCAGCGCCTACACCTTTCGGATTTGAAGAACCATCTACATGAAGTGTCCACTGGTCCTCTATGGGTGTTTGTTGGAGGTCATTAACAAAGTCTAGGAGGCATTGAGCTTTTGTGGGGCCATGAGGTTCATAACGAATGTTAAATTCGAACAACTCAACGGCCCAGGACGACATCCGTCCTGCCAGGTCTGGTTTTTGTAATATCCTCTGGATTGGTTAATCGGTTTTGATGATGATGCTGTGGTTTTGGAAGTATGGGCGCAGGCAGCGGGCTGCGTGTACCAAGGATAGGGCCAACTTTTCCACCATTTGATATCTGGTTTCAGGATCTTGTAGTGTTCTACTGACAAAGTAAACAGGATGTTGTGTGCCGCCTACATCCTGAACCAGTGGGGTGCTGATGGTGTGATCGGTGACTATGATATAAACCAGTAGGGGTTGATGAGTATCCGACTTATGGAGGATAGATGGTGAGGTAAGGGTGGTTTTCAGCTTTTTGAGGAGTTGTATGATGGGTTGGGTTTGTTTAGTTAGTTTTGGCAGGAAGTGGGAAATGGATGTAAGGCGGCCTATGATTGCTTTGCACTTTTCAGGGTTGGCCTCTATGTCGCGCTGGGTTAGCATGAATCCGAGGAATTTACCGCGGTCGACGCCAAATACGCACTTGTCGGGGTTGAGGCAAAGGTTGTATTGGCGTAATGCAGAGAAGATTGCTGAGAGGTCCTGCGCGTGTTGGTGATGGCTTGGAGATTTGACAACCATGTCATCGACATATACTTCGACACATTGTCCCATCAAATGACTGAAAACTTTGTCCATCAACCGTTGGTAGGTTGCTCCGGTGTTTTTGAGGCCAAAAGGCATAACTCTGTAAAAATAATTGGCGTCGTTTGTGATGAAAGAGGTCTTGTTCATGTCGGATGCGGCCATGGGGATTTCATTTTAACCGGAATATGCGTCAAGAAAACTGAGGACTTTGTTTTCCACCGCGCCGTCAACAAGTCGGTCAATGTTGGGTAAGGGGTAGGCATCTTGAGGACATGCTTTGTTTAGATCTGTGTAATCGACACACATCCGCCACTTGCCGTTGGCTTTCTTCACCAGGACTACGTTAGAAAGCCAAGTGGTGTAATGAGCTTCTTCAATGAATCCTGCGCTCAGTAACTTATCGGCCTCGGCCTTAGCCGCTAGGCGTCGCTCCTCACCGAGTTTGCGTTTTTTCTGGGAGATATAACGAGCTTCTTTGTAGATGGATAACTTGTTGGACGCTACTAGAGGGTCTACTCCAGGTAAGTCAACAGTTGACTAAGTGAAAAGGTCCGTGTTGCCGACTAGAACGGGTGTGATGATGGCACGCTGGTCAGAGTTTAATCCGGTGCCAAGGTTGATGGAGTGGCCATTCAGAAGTTCCAGGGGGGTGGTTTCTTTCACAGGTTCGAGACGAACATCTCGACCCACTCTGGGGTCTAGATCTTCACCCGATAGAGCGATCCTGGAGCCAGGTGGCCGCTCGATGTGATTGGTTTGCTGGATTGGGAGTTGTGGGCGTAGCTGGCCATGTAGCATTCGCGTGCCAGGTGTTGGTCGCAATGGATGGTGAGGATGTCACCAAAAGGGGAGGGGAATTTCATGGCCAGGTGAAGGGTGGAGACGACGGCGCCGAGGGTGTTGAGCGAGGGACGGCCAAGGAGGACATTATAAGATGTGGGTGCGTCAACGATGAGGAAGCGGATGGGAACGGTTTTGGTTTGGGCTCCGTCACGGAAGACGATGTGAAGGTCAATGTAGCCACAGGTGGAAACTTGTTCTCTAGAAAAGCCATAAATTGGTTCATCAACGAGACCATGGCAGTATCTGGGAGTTGGAGTTTCTGATATGTTGCCCAATAGAGGATGTCAACGGAGCTGCCTTGGTCGACAAGGACTTTCTTGACTGCGTAGTTTTCGGTTTCAACAGTGATAACCATGGGGTCGTCTTGTTGGTGATCGAGGCCGTGGAAGTCGTCGTCCGTAAAGGTGATGGGAGGCATGCGGCGTATGTGATGGGAATGGGTAATATGGTTGATGGATTGGATATGGCGGAGGTGTTTCTTTCTGGCACAAGAGATGGATTCTCCACTAGCGAAACCACCAAAGATGGTTTGATAGTGCCGCGTAAGGGAGGATCGACAAGGGTAACATCGATGCGAGTCGGTTGGGGGTCTTGGTTGGTGGGTTGGGTAGGGCGTCTATCGTGGCGAGAGTCATGGGGATGGCGTCTGTGGTCGGAGGGAGGAGGGTGACGGGCTCGAGAGGGGTGATCATCTCTATGGATGAAGCGGCGAAAGTGACTAGCACACACTAGTTCTTCAATTTTATCCTGGAGTGCTTTGCAGTCATCTGTAGTGTGGCCATGGTTGCGGTGATAGCGGCAATATTTGGTCATATCAGCGTTGGGGGGAGTGGTCATCTTGCGTGGTGGCGAGATGAGGTCAACTTGTAAGGCCTCATCAAGGAGGCGGGATCTGGGGACATTGAGGGGAGCATATCTAGTAAAGCGGGGTTGTCAGGGCTCTCGTGGTCTGGGATCAGTGCGGGGGGGTGGTGGATTGGGGTTGGCGGCGGTGGCTGCATAGTCATTGCATAATTTGGTGTGGAGGGTCTGCATCTCCTCCATGCGAACATAATCGGCGGCCCGCAACTTTAGCTCGTGCATAGAGGCAGGTGGATGAAGGTAGACGTTGTTGGCGGAGGGGCCGGGTTGGAGGGTGAGGGCCATACACTGGAGAATCATTTCCTGGTTGAGGTGTGGGGTGCGAAGGGCAGCCTTGCTGAAGCGGTCGATGAATGCCCGAAGCGGCTCACCCTGTTCTTACCTGATGCCGAGGAGGGAGATCGTGGTAGTTTGATGTGGGCGGCTGCCAGCAAAGTGAGTTGTGAACATGTGGGAGAGGATGTTGAAGCTATCGATAGAGTAAGGTGGTAGGGTTGTGAACCATTCAAGAGCGGGACCTTTGAGGGCAGTGGGAAAGGCTTTGCAGAAGATGACGTCTTGGGAAGTGTATAGGGCGACGTTGGTGATGTAGACCTTAAGGTGTTCGTTAGGGTCGGTTTCACTAGTGTAATGTTCTAGTGTGAAGGGTTCCCACTGAGTGGGAAGGGGGTGTTGGTGATAAAGTCGGTGAAGGGGTGGCGACGTTTGGGTTGGTGGGGTGGGAGTGGGTGGGGGGGATGTGGGTTACAGGGAGGTAGTGGGGGTTGTAGGGTGGTGGGATATGAGTAGTGTGTAGGGTGGTGGGTATATTGTAGGGGACCTGGGTGGTGTGGAGGGTGGCGGCGGGGGTAGGGGCCACAGTGTGCCCTGGTAGGGTGGAGGGGAAATGAGTGGGATGGGTTGAGGGGATGGGTGTTTGTTGGGTGGTGGTGAAGGTGTGAGGGGTGGGATTGTACTCGCTTTCTTCTTCTGTGGGCTGGAAGGCCGAGGACCTTGCAGCTTCAGATGCCTCCTTAGCCTTTCCCTTTTGAGTGGGATCGGCCTCGATCTTTCGCCTGAGGCGAGAGTTTTCCTGTCGTAGTGCCTCCATCTCATTAGTGTTGCGCTTCTTCAGATCAGCCAGCTCCTATTGCATTTTGGCTTGACTGTCAAGGATGGCGGCAAGATCCAGGGTGATGTTAGCGGGTCCTGAAGGGCCAGCGTCAACTTGCTTGTTAGCTCCAACTCTACTACGGGTTGAAACCATCTTCGGAGAAAAACGGGTAGTAAGGTGTTATCTTGTGCCCCACGGTGGACGCCAATTGTTCCTATAGAGAACAAATAAGATCAGCTAGGCACAAGTATCACCTTACCCATATCCGCTATCTCCTCGGTTGGCTTCTTCCCCTTTGGCATATATCGGCTTGGACTCGGGAGGGGTTACCTACAGAAGGGACTCCGAAGCTTAAGTCAGCCAAAGCTCTCAAAAAGTCAAATCAAGTGATTAATGGAGTAATGAATGCGTACCTTTAATTCGTGGGATCCATGTATATTTATAGATTATTAATTATGTCTGACTATTCCATGGGCCGGGCCCTAGCTTGGGCCATAGGTGGGCCTGGGCCTTAGCCTAGGCCCTTAGTCTGATTATTACGGGCTTACTGAATTTTAGGAGTGCTTTGATTTCATTAAGCATACCAGGGTGGTCGGCATAGGCCAATTACCTCTTTGGCGGCTCGTGCCGCTATTGCTAGTACGTGGTCTTAGGCTGGTACTTAGTGTCCTGGGTTATCGGTTTAGGCCGGGTAGGATTAGGTCAGCCTAGGCCGGTTACCTGAATAACTTCGCGTGTAGATATGGTGGACGTTTATTATTATTATTACTTGGTCGAATTGGCTAGGTGTGGTACAAAATTGTTATAAAAAAGTTTCATTATTTTAAAACGCACTATCCTCTTGAAATCACTTTTCTAGAGTTCTTTGACTTCTCTCTTGGAGTTCTGTATCTCTGGTCGTTTAAGTGAAGAGCCAAGACCATAGGATTGATCCTCTCGACGAGCTCTTCAAGTTGGACCAATCAGTTTCTCCATTCGTGTAAGTTAAGTTTCCGCCCTCTTGTGGGTCTATTTTCTGTTTTTTGTTGCATGTGAGTCATCTTCTGCTTGCATGCATCATTTTAATCATCAATATGAGTCTTTACTGATTAGTGATCATAACAATATGTCTTAATCGTTCTTGTGGTGTTTCTATGTGTACATAAAACATCTTGTGGAGTTAGAGACGTTTGACGTTTATAGAGCTGTTTAAGCATGATAATATGTAAGGGAAGCTAATTGCATTGCTTTTAAGTTATAAATTATAAATTGTATTGTTGTATTAAGATTTACTGGCACGATTGGTTGTATGATGAGATTCTAAAATATTGTATGATTGTTTTGAGAAGTTGATGTTGTATTTGAGTTGTGAAAATGATATGTGATATGTGAAAGCTATAGAAATTAGGGTTTTGCTTAGCTTGCCTTACAATGCTTGATGTTTGGTATCATATTTGAGATCAATTGACATTGATATTTGTGATACATTCGAGTTTGGTCTGTGCTTGGCATTTGTGAAGGTTACTAGGACATTTTAGACTTGTTTTATGTAGAATTATGCAGAAATCATGTTCTTCAAAATTATGCAAATCCGTTGGGCGAACCCTTACTCGATGGGCAAGTTTTTAAGTCAGGGGCTCACTGACTTGAGACTCATTAGGCAAATTATTGAAGGATGTTTCCTTTGGAGTCCCAATGATACACTCGTTGGGTGAGCAATCTGGTAACTGGTCGAAAATTCACTTTTTGCCCAACAAAAAGATGTGTTCATTGAGTGAGTGGATCAGAACCTTAATAGTTGTTGATTAGTTTATTTTAGAAGTTGTGTAAATTTTATGAAATGTAATATGAAATTGTTTACATGAGCCTAAGTTGAGATCGATTGCTGCTAATCCAAGGAGGATTAGTAGTGGTTGTTGTAGTTTAAGCATTTATGTGGGAGTTCAGTTGGAAGTTATCCTGACGCTTTAATGACCATTAATTTCTCAAGTAGAGAAGGATGAGGCATGTGGTGAGAGGAGAAAGAGGCCCTAGCCTAGGGGTTTTACCTTGACCAAAGGTATTAACAGACTAACCTTGCGTGTGATACTATCTACTGCTCTACAGAGCACTAAATGCCACCATAAGTGCACAACTTACCAGGGTTCAACATTAATGCTTGTATCCAGATAATTGAGTCGTCGCTTTAAGTCTTCATATGAAATAGAGTGATGAAATGTAGTATGATTGATATATATATATATATATATATATATATATATATATATATATATATATATATATATATATATATGGATTATTTGATCTTTTAAATCTTTTGCACAATAGCTTACCCTTCTTCTGTGTTTTTGTCTTCCTTTTTGCAATGATCACTTATTCGGTGGGAGCAGCTGTGGTTGCGGTTTCAGAGGCACCTTTGGAGGATGAGGAGCTATCTATTAGGTTGGTGGAAGGTCTCAGTGGGAAGCTGTTGTAAGTGATTAGTCTGTGTTTAGAGCTAGAAATGTTTGGTTTGTATAGTTGATATATTTATATAGTTCTATCATTTGTAACTACATTAATATACTTTATACATTGGTTTATTTGTTTTGAACACTAGGGTGAAACATCCTATTTTATTAGTTTTAAGCTGTTAAAGTTGATTTACATCTATGAAACTATGTAAAATAATCATTTTTTATTGCCATTTGAGGCATAAAGAGATGCTTAGGTAAAAAATATAACTCAAATATTTCACATTCATGATATAGGATGTTTGTAAGACCCGAGAAATTAAATAATTAAATAAATAATTATTTAATAAATGCGAGTAGTAAAAACCCTTTATGACATTTAATGTTAATTGTCGTGACCAGTACCAGCTTAAGTGGTTGAGAGTACTTTATTGTCTGAGAGGACTTGGGTTTGAGTCCTATGTATGCCAATTGTGTGATATTTTGTTTTTGTGCATTATTTTAAGGTTAGGAATGAATGTGAGTAGTGATAATGTAATCCTAAAATTATAGTTATTATCATGAAACATGAATTGGTTGAATGGTTGTGCATTAACTTTGTGATTCCATGGTTGTGTGTTCAAACCTTGCTGAGAACGAAATTGACTTGTTTATTTTTGCTAATTTAATTTTAGTCTGAATGTGAAAAGGTAGCCAAAGGGATGGAAAAACAACCCATAATGAGCTATGAAAGGCAATTATAAACAATTAAAAAGCCCTTTTCATTTTTTTTACCATTTACCATAATTAATGATCATATAAAAGGGGAAAATCAGGCAAATAGAAGGGTTTTGGAGTTTGAAACCTAGAGTGTGGTAAGGAGCACGAGTTTTGGAGTCAAAAGTGAGTTAGAAGGAGTTAAGAGAGCTAAATTTGGAGGGCATCAAGGGAAGTCAATTTTGAGGCAAGAAGAGCTATCATCTTCACTATTTTAAGAAGAGGAAAACCAGGTTAGAGGAGTTCTTTTGCATGTCTTTATGATTGCGAACTTTCATGTACTCTGAAATGCATGTATGATTGTGTTTGATCATGAATTTTCGTGCTCTACGTGGTATGATTCAGAGGTGTAATTGTTTTTATGTTGTTTGATCAATCTTTTATGCATTGTATGAAAATAATGGGGTTTACTGCACTGGATGAGAACTTTGGTTCAATCTCAAATTTTGATGGTTAATTTAGGGTCTAAAACATGTTCGAATTGCTCGTGTTCTGTGGGGAATTGCGTGTAATGATGGAATGTGTTTTTGGTATGAAAACTTGGTGTCTACATGCCTAAACAAGGAGAAAGTCTGCTATTCTCGCTCAAGCGAGCAAGGCTCGCCTAGGCAAAAATAATAGAAAGACGATACTGGTGGTACTCAAGCATCTCGCTCAGGCGAGCTCGCCTGAGCGAGACCTCGTAAGTGTTGTGTGGTTCTACTTGGGCACCTCGCTCAAGTGGAGAGTCCTAATTTTGGGCGACAGAACATCTCGCTCAAGCGAGAGGTCCTCGCCTAAGTGAGTAATCGTGGATTGTTTGGTGGTTTTGCTTAACTCGCCGCCTAGGTGAGAGTTTTTGGTTCTAGGCGAAGGGCAATCTCGCCCAGGTGAGAAGAGCTCGCCTAAGCAAGACTTCGCAGTGAGCCACTACAGCACGCTCGCTCAGGCGAGAAAGCTTAGCTTAAGCGAGACAGGCTTGGTCACTCAAGCTAAGGTTTCTAGCCCAAGCGAATATAGTGTAGTTTGTGTGTGTTGTTTGTACGCATTGATGCGAACGTGGATCAGGAGATGCTGTGCCATGAGTGGGTAGGTTCATGGATGGTGGTTAACATGTGGTGGTATGAGCGGGGAGGTTTATACTCAGTTACTCTCATGTGAGGATACGCGCGAGGTAGGTTTGTATGTTCCGTGCTCACATTTGAGAGATGCTACATGCGGGGAGGTACGTGGTTGGTGGATCACATGTGTTGGACTATGGGCGGGCATGTCCATTTAGGACTACGAGCGGGGAGGTTCGTTAAGGCAGGACCACAAACGGGCAGGTTCGTGTGAGCATCATGAATCTTTAGTCTATGGCTAACCTTGTTATGTGAATTGAAGGTTGAAAAGCCTTGGGGTATTAAGAACATGGTCAAGGTCTAACTATGATAATATAACTGGGTGTATTTATATTATTTACTTGATGTGTTTTCCTATATTATTGAGCTCACCCTTTTTGTTTGTGTTTGACGATGATCGTGTAATTCTTTACACGAGAGCAATTGATGATACAGGTGATGCTACTAATGCCTGAGACGGAGAGAGGGGCTAGCTTGAGGTTGAAGCTAGGAATTTATTATGTTTTTGCTATTTTATTTGGATTTTGGGAAAAATTGTAGAGAACTTATTTACTATTATTGAATAGTTTTGACGTGTTCAATGATATTTTAAATTTTCCGCGTTTGGAAATAATAAAAGATTTGACGTTTGATTTCTTTTCTTGTTTTCTTGATTTTAAATAAGTAATATCTAGTAGGGATGTTACAATGTTCATCATATGGATGTGATGCATCTATATTATATAAAGAGTATGAAAACCTATAAACATTCTATGCATGATACTATGGTAGAGAGATAAATCAACCATTCTTCAACAAATTTATGGGTTTTTGTAAAATATCAACTAACTAATCTTTTGTTAGTACAAATTGTTATCTACAACTTCGTTTTGAACATTGTCTTTCATAAATTGATATTTAATATCAACATATTTTGTCCTAGAATGAAATATTGGGATCTTTGATAGACTAATTGCAACGTTATTATGCTAAAGTATCAAAATGTTACCTTCATTGGTGTTATTAAAATTGATCTTTTTCTTGAACTTCCTTTATTTCTTCTAAGAATTCACTTGAGATTTTTAACATTCCTAAGCATAAATTATTGGATCTCAATTCTATAACTAAGTTCAAGTCTTTGAATAATTCTTTTAAATCTATTTCCTTCACTATTGTCATAGATGCATGTATAGATTTTCGATTCAAAGCATCTGCAACAACGTTTGCTTTCCCAGGGTGATACTACAACTCAAAGTTGCGATCCTTAAGAAATTTTATCCATTTATGTTGTCTCATATTTATTTCTTTATGTTCAAACTTTTATGGTCATTGAAAACTTCAAACCTTGTCCCGTACAAGTAATGTTTCCATATTTTCAATGCAAACACCACTATAACTAATTCCAAAACATGTGTAGGATAATAAGCTCCTGATGCTTGAGTTGTTGTGAAGCATAAGCTCCCACTTTTCCTTCTTGCTTCAATATGCATCCTAATCCTTGTCCACAAACATCATAATATACCTTATTTTGTAGGGTTATGAAGGATCAAAATAGGTGCAAATGTTATTTTTTTTCTTCAACTCTTGGAAATCAGACTTGCTTGTTTCATTATATTCAAAAGGTTTATGTGTTAACTTAGTCAAAGATAATTTTAATTTACAAAATTCTTCGATGAATTTTCTATAGTAGCTTGTTAATCCTAAGTATGAAGCTATGTATTTTTGTGATATTCTTTGGTTGTTCTTAAAGCAATATGGCTTGGACATTTGAGGGACCAACTATGATGCCACTTTGTGATATCACATGTCCTGATATCACTTTGACCATTTCCTTTCTTTGAGGATTTGTAACACAATCTTCAAATGTCTCTCATGTTTTCAATGATTTTTGGAATAAATTAAAATGTCATCAATGAAAACAACCACAAATTTATCCAAAATTTCATGAAAAATACGGTTCACATAGTCCATGAAAATGGCAAGAGCATTGGTTACACAAAAAAAGGAATTACCAACTACTAAAATTTGATGATAGCCATATTTCAAGTCAATTTAAATGCTTAGTTAATAGAAAAAATTGTCAATCTTCAACATGTTCAGGAAGTTTAGACTCATCAACAATTCCCTCAAGGCTAAAAATATCATGCACAACTTCATCTTTCTCATAACCAATTGCAAGACAATCAAACTACTAATCTATAGTTAATCATTTATTGTAAAGTAATTTTAAAAATACTAATATATAAACTTACCACTAGTTTCTTTTAAAAAAAGTATAACCAACTTTGAGTACAAAACAACATTTGCACGTGATAATGGAGAATAAAGCTTCCATATTTGGAAAGTACCTGCCTACTTTTAATAAAAGCTAACTTTGATGCCATAGTAATAATAGGAATACTAAGCTCATTCCAATACTTGAGTACATCAGAATCTTCATAGTCATCATCATCATCATCATCATCATCTATTGTTGGTTCATCTAAGTAAACATCTACCTCACTCTTGCTAATTGTAAATATTAATTTATTCTGTTTCATTTTGAAATCCTATAATGCATTACATATTAATTATGAGAACAAAACAAGAAAAAAAATGAAAACAATGAATACTAAGTGTAAAATGCTTAAAGAAATAATCCTTGATCTTTTGGGCTTACTCTTTTTGATATTGGATTGAGACATGAAGATGGATTCCTTACGAGATTGAGAAAAAGAACTACTAATAGACAAGTTCCTTGCATATTCTCTAAATAACATCTTGAATTTTGTAACACTTTCTTAGTTCTCTTCCTAAGTCAAAATCCAATTTCTTTTCAACAATACATTATAAAATCAATCTTTTGTCATGGGTCAAGAATAAATCCAAAAGCTAACAATATTGTACTCCTTCCGATACTTTTGAAACTTCTATTTCATATTTGCAATTTGCTTTAAAGTGACATCTTCATTCAACACATTATCTTCAATGATTAATTGAATTTTCCAAATTTCCATAAAATGCATGTTTGAAGTGGGATAAGATGAACTAAACATCATGTTTGTGATTTCGTAAAATGGTTCCACGGATTGACAGATGTTCTCTTCCTTATTCCATTCATTAGAAGATGGACAATTTTTATAACTTTTGTAAATCACTTTGAGAATTTCAAAAGCTTTTTTATATTGTATTGTACTTTCAAGCATCAAATAGGTGGAATTCTATCTTGCTGTCAAATCTAATCTCAAACCAATGCTCATATGTATGCTAACATCACTAACACATTCTTTGAATTTGAGAGTTCTTCCATCTGATGATTTGAGATTCATAACACTCTTTCTGTTATTATGAAATGCTTTGTCAACCACCTTTAAACCATCCTGAATTATGAAATTAAGAGTATGAGCACAACATCGTAATGAAAAACTCACCATTGCATAATAAATTTCTTTGAACACAAACATGGTTTTTTAAAATATCTTGCAAGGTATTATTACTTGAAATATTAACCAACGTAATGGAGAAAATTATCTCATCAATACCTTATTGCTTTAGGCAATCAAATACAACACTTTTTAGTTTAACACCAACATATGGTGGTTCATTTGAAAAAGAGTTAAGAATCTTAATTATGAATTTCTAGTTTTCAACAAAGTGTTCAATTAGGTAAAGATAACCCTCGTAAGTAATTGCAGCCAAAACATCAGAAGTTAAACAAATTATATAAGGAATCCTATATACGATTTTCTTAATTTATCCATCTCTTTAGGGTATTAACTTTCCACATATAAAACAGTAATGTTCCAATATTTCATGTGAATACATTAGGATTAATGTATTTGATCCACTCTTTGATTACTTCGTATTCAACAAAATTATAAGGAAGATTATGTTTAATTATGACTCTCACAAATAACTTACAATAAACCTTTTTATTGATTTTTTGTGTCCCAACATTCCTTCTTGATTAAGATTTAGATCCACATCCAAGTTTGCAATACTTCTACGTGCATAGACATGTCGACTTAAATATGAAGTTCCATAAATGTTTTTAGTTATAGGGTTTTTGCCAATTTTGTAGTTATGGCCACAATACTTACACAAAGCATTTCCAATGTCATCCTTGTCTTTGCTTATTTTTGTAAAAAGTTATAAACATTTGCACACAATTAAAAGGGTTACTCTTATAGTGGTCTATATTTTAAAAGTTACTCCACACAATTGCATAGAGAATATTTTAACATAAATGATTAAAATTTCTAAAGAGAAATTTAATAGCTAGCTCTTCAACCCTTGTTATAATGATTAAAATTGCCAAAGACAAACTTTGTTATGTTCTGTTAATTTGCCATAATATTTATTTTTTCATTTCTCTATAATAGTGAGCTATATATATATATATATATATATATATTGACTCGTCTAGTCATTCTTCCAATTAGGTTCTCTAATGGACATATTCGTCTAATAGGTGTAATCTGTTGACATGTGAAGCCTGGGTCATGAAGATTCGATGAAGCTTTGTTGAACTACTTGGAGCCATTGCTTTGGAATCATGCCTTCATTGATGAAGTTATGGAGATTTGATGGTATTCATGTTTGACAAGCCTTGAACGCGTGCACTCCACATGGATCAATCACTAGGAAAGAATGCTTGATGTTTGTAATTCACATTGTAGACCTTGTAGCATTAGTTTGATGTATTTGATCTTTATTGTGTTTTTTTAATCTGTTGAAATATTTTTCAAGAGGTTAAAATGTGTCTTTTAATTTGTTGAATGATTTTTCAACTGGTTAAAAGGTTGGCTGTAATAGTCATAAACTATGACTTATTCACTCAGTTGCTTTATTTTTTAATCGACTGATTTCACTTAAGTCAAGTGAAATCAACCGAATGATTTGGAAATCAACCTATTGAATTTCGTAACAATTTGACTATAAGTGCTGTAATTTTCGAAAGAGAGGTAACAAGACCATTTTTAAGTGCGAAACTATTCTGGAAACCTTAGAGTTCTCTCTCTTTCATGATCATTCAGATTGCAGCTGTTGAAGATTGATCTTGGATCAATTCTTGGAGGTTTGTGCTTATGTTTGAAGCTTGGAGAATGTGTTTGTGGTAGGCAGGTTGTGCTACCACTAAGGTTTGCTCTTTCTCAAGCTTTGTGTGTGTGCCTGGTGGCTTTCTAGGTCTACAAGAGGTGTCTTATTGTGCTTTTGTGATTCTTGTGTTTTTGTGATTCTTGTGTTTATGTGATTCTTGTGTGATTCAAGAGTCTTTTTTGTGTGTTTTTGCTTATATTGAAAGTGTAAGAGTGTAAACTTTGTAAATCTTTTGAAATAGTGCAAAGTCAGGCTCGGGTTGCCTTGAAAAACTGGATGTAGCTTAGGTTTGAGTGAACCAGTATAAAAATCTTGTGCTTCAATATTTTCTCTAACCCTTCTCTCTTGCATTATCATTTAAAGTTTAAAGAACTTGGTTTAAACCATCTTTTTCATATTCTTGAGTGTTTTGGTGGCATATGTAGCATTGAACATGCTTGCATAATCAATTAGAACCTGTCTTGATTGTTCTTTCACATTGTTCTTGGTCCAAATCATAAATATGCATTTCTGCATTTTCCCAGTATTTCAATCGATTGTTTTTCTATTTCAATCGATTGATTATACCAGAACAAAATTTGTTTAGTAAAATCAATCGACTAACTCTATTTTTGACCGATTGAAAGTATACTATCTAGAGATTTTTGCATCTAAACTTGGTGATCGAATTGATTCAATTAAAGATAGTTTTTAGACTTTAAAGATTGCCTAAATTTTTAACTAGCCAATTCAACCTCCTTCTTAGAATTTCAACCATTTCAAAACTTCAATTGGTATCTAGAGCTAGGTACTTGAAATTTGCTCAAGTAAGGTCCTAAATCTGTTTTTGAACTACTTGAAATGGCTAAAAACAAGTTAGCCGTTACTGAAGGTGCCGTAAATCATAAACCCCCTATGTTTAGTGGCATTAATTACCAATTTTGGAAAATTAGGATGAAAATCTTTATTGAGATGCAATCATAAATGGACCATATACTCCTAAGCATACTGTTGCAAATGTGTAGGTTGATAAGCCTTGGACTCAATGGACTGAGGAAGAAAGGAGAAGAGCCCAATATGATTGTAATGCTAAGAATATCCTCACATCATCTCTTAACATGGATGAGTTTTTTCGTGTTTCACAATGCAAGAGTGCCAAGGAAACGTGGGAGGTTCTTGAAGTGACTTATGAAAGAACCAATGATGTGAAGAGAGCAAGGAAGCATGCCTTGATTCAAGAATATGAGCTATTCAAGATGCAACAAGGAGAATCTATAGTTGATGTACAAAAGAGATTCATTCACATAGTCAACCATCTCATGGGTTTGGGTAAGGAATTTAACAAAGAGGACTTAAACATCAAAGTGTTGAAATGTCTTGATAGATCTTGGTAACCAAAAGTCATGGCTATATCATAAACAAGAGACTTATCTACATTGACTACAACTGCATTGTTTGGCAAGCTAAGAGAGCATGAAATTGAGATGCAAAGGTTAAATGAGCTAGAGTCAAGTGAAAAAAAGGTAAGGAACATAGCCTTGAAGACTAGCACCAAGAAGAATGAGGAACCCGAGGATGAGATAGTTGAATCAAGTGATAGTGAAAACTTGAATCTCTTTGTCAAAAGGTTTGGTAAGTATCTCAAAAGGGAAGGTAGCAAAGGTAATCTCAAGAGGTATACTTCCAAACGAAATGAATCAAACTCTTCTAATTTTACTTTTTATAACTGTGGAAAACAAGGACATATCAAAATTGAATGTCCAAATGCTAACAAAGAAAAGGAGAAGAGTGTTGATAGGAAAAAGGAGAAGAAACCAAAGGAAAGACGTGCATACATTACATGGGAGAACAATGATGATTCAACAAGTAGCTCCTCACAAGATGAGAGTGAAAAAGCCAATTTGTGCATCAAGGCTGGTTATGAGTCATCCTCTTCAAGTCAAGTAAGTTTTCTAGACAAAAATGACTACAATCAATTGTTGTATGATTTTGAAGAGTTGCATAATGAAGCAAACAGGGAGTATCCACTAGACGTATAATTGTATTTTCTAAACATGTTGCTTTTGATCTCAAATTGAACCTAATAATGTGAATGACGCTATGAATGATAGTAATTGAATTGTTGTTATGCAAGATGAATTCAATCAATTCACAAGAAATGGTGTGTGGTTTCTAGTGTTTAAAACCGATGATATGAATATAATTGGAACCAAATGGGGTTTTAGAAACTAAATGGATGAAGATGGTAACGTTGGAAGGAACAAAGCTAGACTAGTTGCTAAAGGGTATAATCAAGAAGAAGGCATTGACTTTGATGAAACATATGCACGTGTAGCTAGGCTAGAAGCTATGAGATTACTCTTAGCATATGCTTGCATGTGTAACTTTAAATTGCATTAAATGGATGTGAAAAGTGCATTCTTGAATGGTTTTCTAAATGAAGAAGTGTATGTATCACAACCTTTTGGCTTTGAGGATCATCTCTATCCTAACCATGTTTTCAAATTGAAAAAGGCCTTATATGGTTTGAAACAAGCACCACAATAGTAGTATGAAAGGCTAAGCAATTTTCTTTTATCAAAAGGTTATGCTAGAGGTGCAATGGATAAAAAACTCTTCATTAGAAAACGTGAAAGTGATGTTATACTTGTTCAAGTGTATGTTGATGATATCATCTTTTGTTCAAATAACAACACATTGTGTGAAGACTTTGTTGCAACTATGCAGGGAGAATTTGAGATATCCATGATGGGTGAGTTACCTACTTTCTATGGCTGTAAGTCAAGCAATTCAAGCATGGAACATTTATAAGCCAATCAAAATATTGTTTTGACTTGTTGAAAAAGTTCAAAATGGAGGATCGCAAGGAAGCTACCACTCCAATTGCTACAAATTGCCTTATGGATGCAGATGAGGCTGGCCAACCAGTAGATTTAACCAAATATAGAGGGTTAATTGAGTCTTTGTTCTATCTTAAAGCAGTAGGCCAGATATCCAGTTTAGTGTATGCTTATGTGCTAGGTTCCAAGCAAATCCAAAGGAATCACACTTTAAAGTTGCAAAAAGAATTCTAAAGTACCTAAAAGGAACAACCAATGTTGGTTTATGGTATCCATGAGGTTCTAACATAACTCTTAGTGGTTATTCAAATTCAAACTATGCAAGGTGCAAATTGGATAGGAAAAGCACCAATGACACTTGCCATCTACTTGGCTCAAGTCTAATCTCATGGAATAACAAAAAGCAAGCATGTGTGACACTCTCTACTGCTGAAGCTGAGTATATTGCTGCTGGACATGGTTGTGCACATATCATATGGTTGAAGCATAAACTTTTGGACTATGGTGTAAAGCTAAGTAAGGTACCCTTGTATTGTGATAATACTAGTGTCATCAACTTAACCAAGAATCCAATACAACATTCTAAAACCAAACATTAGGCATTTTTATTCGTGATCATGGTCAAAAGGGAGATTGTGAAATTCAATTTGTTAAAACTGAAAATCAACTGGCTGATTTGTTTACAAAACCATTAGCTAGAGATAGATTTAACAACCTAAGAACTGAACTAGCCATATTAGACATGAAGAATGTGGTATGATGTGTTTTTAGCATGTTAATCTTATGTATTCATGCATTGGTTTCATAAAAATCTGCTACTGTATGCCAAAATTGAAAACTGTCATATTTAGTTTGTAGATTTTTCATTTCAATGTGTTGATTTCACTTAAATCTGTCTTTGTTTGAAAAAAATTCCAATCTGTCATTTCTTTCAGTCTATTGATTCTACATTTCAACGTGTTGATTTCACTTAAGTTGCCACTGTATGCTGAAAATCTGATCTGCTATGAATTTCAATATGTTGTTTCCACAATTCAATATGTTGATTTCATTAAAACTGAATCTGGAAAAATGAAGTTCAAATTCACGATTTTCAATCGATTGATTTTGAAAATCAGTTTGTTGATTTCACTTAACCAGATTCTGTTTTAATGTTTTATGCACTGATGTTGTTTTAATCGACTGAATTATAAATTTAACATGTTGATTTTACTTAAACTGCACATTTGCTAACGAATTGAATTGCAAAGCTGGCCCAGTCAAAGAATGCATCTTTTTGTCAGGTACTATCTGCTCCTAACAGTTATTTCATTAACCATGTGTTGCTTTTTCTGATTTTATTGACAAAAAAACATGTGTAGTGTGTAATTCCAATGTGCATGCAACTCACATGATCTAAACTGATTGAATCACTCATAAAAACTCATTGGAAACATCATGAATGTGTGAGGTACTGTAATCATGAATCTGACACATTTAATCAACTGTTTCTAAAAATTAGCCTGTTCAATTATAAATACTACACTTGAAGTGTTGCATTTGCATGATACATCTCTTAGAAATAGCCATACCCACACTCTATATATAAAAAAGAAGAAGTTGGACATCTTCCTTCAATAAAGAGTTTTGATGATGATGATGACTTATGAAGAAGTATGAAAGACTTGATGATGATGCATGGAAAAATGTGGAAGACTTAAAAGAATGCTTGAATTCAAGAGATACATTGAAGACTTAAGGGTTTAGTCGTTTAGATATTATACTCTGTGTATGTTATTTAAAATAGTTAAATTAGTATGTCAAGAGTCTAAAGGAAAAACCTAAGTAGTAGAGCACCAAGAGAATTTTATTTATTTGCAAAACTCACTGGAATAATCAATTATTCTTAGTGATAATCGATTATCTCAGTTAAAACTCATTTTTGAGAAAAGCCTCTTGAATATCGATTATCACTAATAATAATAGATTATCACATGCTGATAATAGATTATCCTTGTTGATAATAGATTATCACAATGAGAAAAATGTTTTTAGAAAAGTTTCTATGATAATCGATTATCACTTATGATAATCGATTATCTATGGCAGTTGTGACTTAACTTTTCATATTCTTAACCTAATTTCTAAATAGGCTTCTGTAAATAGAGTGGTAGGCTTTCATTATCAAATACAGAAGTTAGAGAAGTTTGAGTACTTGAGAACTTTCTGTTAGAAGCCTTTGAAAAACCTAGTGTGGGTAGAGCGATAACTTTCATCAAGTGGGATATTGAGTGATTGAGTGTTGTTATTGTTGCTAGGAGAAATCGATCATCCTTTGTGATTCAAAGGAGGTGTTCATTCCTTGTGTGATTCATGGAAAGTATTTTCATCCCTTGTGGATTTCAAAAGAGGTGTCTTCATCTCTTGTGTGATTCAAGAGAGGTGTTTTCTAAATCCTAATCTTTCTTATCATTGATTGTAAGTTTGGTTTATTTTAGTGATTGAGTTAATGTTGCTTTTAAGAGATTATCAACTGGATGTTGGGTCTTCTGATCCGAACCAGTATAAATACTTTGTGCAATTTTCTCTTCCTTACTATCTTTATTTTATTGTGTTTATTAAAATAAAGGAAATATTTTATTTGAACTTTGATATTAAAAAGGGAAAATTTTAAAAGCACAACTTTTGTTAAGAACCCAATTCACCCTCACTCTTGGTTTTTTGTTCAAACGCTAATTATTTCGCTGCACGTTTATTCAACACACTCATCATGCCTCGTCGTCAACAAAGATCCACCCAATCAGTTGATAAACACTCCACTCCTCCTACCCCAAGGTCTCCAAACCAAGAAAATCATGGGAGAATTGAGGCATGGTTCGAAGATCATGAGGATAACATCCAAGTGTTCCTCATTGAGATGAACATGAAGCAAATCAACATTCCTAAGTTGCTGAGGTTTTTGTGGCTGAGGGCTGAAGGCTTTGAGAGTCTATTTCAACAACTCAAGCATCAAATGTTGAAGTCTTTCCTTGAAATTTCAGGGAAAATTTATCCAAACTTGGTGAAGGTGTTTTTCACCAACTTGGAGTTCAAACATGATGTGCTGCTGTCAAGTATCAAGGGTTTCCGCATGGAGATCAACAAGAAAGTTTGGAAAGTTGTGGCTGGACTCAAATCAAGGGGTATGCAAGTGAGAAAAGGTGAAACTGGGGTTGTACAAGAATTCAACAAGGTCTAATACTATAACCAATGTTAGGGTTAAGATAACCCTGAGTCGTCTCACAACGAATACATAATTGATCTCAAATATTTGATTCTTAGAAAAATACAATTAAAAATAGTAACAATAAAAATATAGGGGTTTTGATACGCAAAGAATGAATGACATGCAAATAAAAGATCGTAAACACAATAATAGTAAATAGGTTAATTCCACTACTTTTTCAAAATAGGATTCTTCATCGGTTATCTAGAGGTTATTGTTAAATTAATTATTGTTGTTGATTTACAAATCAATCAATGTAAAGTCTCAATTCATTTGTTGGCATTCTCACTTTTAATCAAAGTATAGTCTCAATTAAAAGTGAGAATTTTTAGATTATCCATAGTAAATTCAACCAAAGTATAGTCTCAATTAAATTTTACTATGCCTAATGATGTCTATTCCTTTGTTTCTTCACCAAATAGAAAACTTAATCAATCAAAGTAAAGTCTTGACTAATTTTAGTTAAAGTAATTACCTCTAATCAAAGTAGAGTCTCAATTATTGGCAAAAACTTATTTAATCAAATGAAAGTTTCTAAATAAAATCAAAGTAAAGTCTCAATTTAATTTAAAAACCTTTTAACTCATATGAGTAGCATGCATGTAGATTTAAAATCATTATTTTCTATTCGATTAAGAAGCAAAGGACATAGATAAACAAAAACCACAACAATAATCAAAATAACAAACACATAAATTCATCTAACCTCAGAATCCAGTTAAGAAATTATAGTGGAATCACCCCTTAAAGCTTAGCCCTCCATGGCTTTGATGGAATACATGATAATATGATGAAGGAAAGAAAATAAAAGAAAAGAAAGAATGAGAGATGTGGTGGAGACGGTAACTGCCAAAACCAGAGAGTTCTAAGTTGTAAGTTGTATGTCGTATCTCTTCTGCTCCCTTAAGTCTCTTTATATAGGCTTCAACTAGACTTGGGCTTTATCTGTCAGTTGCTAAAATCTTTTATTTTTATTTAATTAATTAGCAACTTAATTTCTGTCCAATTTCCAATTCTGCCCCTCTTATTTAACCATTTTTGCAGTTTTGACCCGAGTTGACTGATGGCTTTGACCAGTTAACCAGTTGACCAGTTTGACTGCCCTTTAGATGCTGACACGTGGCAGAGTGCACTCCAGACTAGGGTTTGCTGCGTTTAGGGTTTCATGGACTCCTTTGGCTGCGTGAACAAGTGCTGCTCTGGTGAGCGCGGTGGCTGTTGTTCTGGTGCACGGTGTGCGACGGAGAAGACACGGTGGATCTGTTCTAGCTCGCAGGTGCACGAGGAAGCTTCTCTGGTTCGTGTTTTGTTGTAGATACGAAATGGTGGTGCATGTTCGATGCGCGAATGGTGGTGCGGGAACGCTACTCACGGTGGTTGCGTGCTGCGAAGGTTGACGAGATGGGCTTGACTATTGCATTTCATTCACGACGCGGTGGTGCAGAAGTTGCAGATCTACGGTGGCCATGGTTGTCACTGGTTCTGCTGCAGAGAACGCAATGCATTGCGAGGTCCGTGAATGGTGCAGGTGCGACGTGGATCTGTTCGAAGGGGTGCTCGTGAAAGCGTGTTGCAGTGTTGGCTGTGACTATTTGCGGCAGTTGCTGGCGAGGTTCAGGTGCGGTGGTGGTGGATTTGTTGACGGCGAGGTCCGTGAATGGTGGTCGGCGGCTTCCATGGTGATGGTAGGAGAGGAGGAAAATTAGGGTTAGGGTTTCATGTGTGAGATAGAGGAGATGATGACGTGGCAATGTCTAATTGGTCATTTTTGTGAGTGGAGGATTATGACACGTGTCAGCATATGGTTGGCCTGATTTGAAAGGTGGGGATTGCCACATGGCAGTATCTGGTTGAGTGGAGTTTAAGTGATAGGAGGGGTGCAACTTAGTAAAGATTGGGGGTGCAGGATAGGTCTTTGTGGTCCACTTGCAGGAGGAGTGTGCAAATAAAATATGGGGGTGCATTTAGCTCCTGATTTATTCTTTTCCAGAATTTCTTGATTTTGGACTTATTTTGTAACTTTGAATATTTCAAATCCACACTATTAATGACCAAAAATAAATTCCAGCTGCATTAACAAACGTTAGAATATCCAATAATATTTTATGCAACTAAAATCAATTTTTACGCCATTTTTACCAAACGTACTCAATAAATCCAATAATCACAAATCCTAATTAAAGCAATCTTTAAGCACAGAAAATTCAATAAATCCCCAAATTTAAATATTAAATGAGGGCAAAAATTTGAACCCCTCACACACCCATACTTATCCTTTTGCACTCTTGGGCAAAATTGAACAATTTCAAAACTTTTTTTTCCGAGGTATTTTATTTCATATTTTCACTGTATTAAAGGAATGAATTCAGATGGAAACAAATCAATTTTTCTAGAAATCATGTTGTGATGCACATACAAATGGAAAGATTCTATTTTTTCACACATGAGTTAATCTTTTGAGTTTACAAGATAATCAAATATGAAAGAGAAACACTCAAGTTAAATATATATTTTCTCACCAAAATTTTCTCAAGTGTTTTGGCTTGTGTATTCACTCGAAATACCCATGCAAGTAAACACTCTCAATGCTTAGCAAGAATCTAATATTCACAGCTTTTAGAAAACATGCATTCAAAAATCATGAGGACTTTTCACAGGTTAATAACGGGGCCAAGGCAAAGGTAGGAAATTTTTTTTAGGATTTTAGTGTTTTTGAAATAGTAAGGTAGAAAGAATTATGAAGCTGAGTTTCAAAAAAAAACCCCTTTTTTTTCTTTGTTTTTTATTATCCTTTGTTGCTCTTTTTTCAAACAACAATCATTTTTCATTTCAACACTCTGTCATCAACAATTATTTTCCTTTTGCCATTTTTATAACTTTGTGGGGGAAATACTCACCCCCACACTTTATTCCTCAACCAATCTCAACATAATCCACTAGCTCCTTCTTTCTCCCTAAGGCAAGGAAAAACATGGTCTTTTTAAGGTTTAGCAATATGCTCAAAACAAGAAAAAAAGGTTTAAGCTCAAGGGGCTACCAATGGATCAATGTCATGGTTAGCTTATTTGGCCAAGTAGCTAAAACCAAGAAATGCCTCAGTCATATCAAATCATGCATGTTCACCTAAGATGCAAAACAACAGAATCAAGCTAAACATTTGAGTATCAACAAGACATGAGCAAGCCACACAAGAAAAATAGGAATGACACATGGTAGTTCATCCTTACAATAAAGCTCAAAACTCACAAGGTCAAAAACTCTTTCACAAAAGATTTATTCTAGAAACTCTCAAATCGACTCAATTAGTAAATCACAGAAACAATCCATTCATAGCACATGACTCTTATTTTCCCAGAATTATGATCGTTCCAATTAGTGAATCAAATCCCAAAATCCAATGTCAATATGTTTTATTGAAAGCATTTTTTTTTTATAAAAACAAACAGAAAACAAAATTAGAAAAGAAAAAACAAAATAAATAGAAAACAAAATTAGAAAAGGGGGAAATCTCCCCACACCCCTACACTTTATCCATGCATTGTCCTCAATGTATTCAATATGTATAAAATGCAAAGAAAAAGTATGAAAGGTACTTACCTCCTCAAGGTGGAAGGTATGAGGGAGAAGTCAAGTTCATCCCATCCATCGTCTTATTCAGCATATCTTGATTTTCATTGAATATTCGAAGACGATGCCATTGACTTTAAAAGTTCTTTCTGAGGATTCTTCCTTGATCTCGACTGCTCCATAAGGGAAGACTTCTGTAACAATGAATGGTCCTTCCCAAGTAGAACGCAACTTACCACTCATGTGACTACCTTGAAATCCTTTTGGCCTACCTTGAAATCCTTTCTAGCCACAAACTTTTGGTCATGGAACTTCTTGGTTTTCTCTTTGTAGAACTTTGAGTTTTCATAGGTTGCAAGCCTAATCTCCTCTAGTTCTTGCAACTGAAATTTTCGCTCATTTCCTGCTTCTTCCAAATCCAAGTTGCATGCTTTCACGACCCAATAGGCCCGATGTTCAATCTCCACAAGTAGATGACAAGCCTTTCCAAAAACCACCCTAAAAGGTGACATACCTATAGGTGTTTTGTAGGCTGTCCTGTGTGCCCAAAGTGCATCATCCAATCTTGTGGCCTAATCCTTTCGACTAGGCTTCACTACTTTCTCTAATATCATTTTAATCTCCCTGTTAGAGATCTCTGCTTTCCCATTAGTTTGGGGGTGATATGGTGTAGCAATGCGATGTGTCACCCCATACTTCTTCAACATGTTCTCAAGTAGCTTATTACAGAAATGAGTCCCCTGGTCATTGATGATGGCTCGTGGTATCCCAAACTTACAGAAAATGTTAGACCTGACAAAACTCATAACAACTAGAGAATCACTAGTCCTTGTAGCTATGGCTTCCACCCATTTGGAGACATAGTCTACAACAAGCAAAATATAAGAAAACCCAAAAGAAGGAGGAAAAGGACCCATAAAATCAATACCCCAAATATCAAATACCTCACAATATAGCATGGGTTGTTGAGGCATTTCATCCCTACTTGAAATGGATTTGGCTGCCCTTTGGCACTGCTCACAATTTTCATATACCCTCTATGCATCTTTAAAGATAGTAGCCCAATATAATCCACAATCCAACACTTTCCTACCTGTTCTTTGTGTGCCATAATGTCCACCAAAAGGAGACGAATGACAAAACTCAAGCACATGAGGTATCTCGATATCTGGAACACACCTCCTTATGACTTGGTCACTACCAATGCGCCATAAGATTGGGTCTTCCCAGATATAGTACTTTGCCTCACTTTTTAGCTTGGTTCTTTCATATTTGGAGAAGGAAGGAGGAATAGCAGAAACAACCAAATAGTTAACAATGTCAACAAACCAAGATTCAGGAAACATACCTTTCACAGCAGTCAATGCTAGGAGAACTTCATCAGGAAAGTCATCCTTAATAGGAATGTTATCTTCTCCCTTTTCAATCCTACTAAGATGATCAACTACTAAGTTATATGCTGCACTTCTGTCTAGAATCTCAATGTCAAACTCTTGGAGCAGTAGCATCCATTTGATCAACCTTGGTTTCGAATATGCTTTCTTCAGAAGGAATTTTAATGCTGCATGATCAGTATAAACAATTACCTTGGAACAAAGTATATACGGTCTGAATTTGTCCAAGGCAAACACAACAGCCAATAATTCCTTCTCAATTGTGGTGTAATTAGCATGGGTTGTGTCCAATGTTCTGGAAGCATAATATATCATATGTGGTAGCTTCCCATTTCTTTGTGCAAGCACCGCTCCTACTGCAAAGTTTGATGCATCACACATCAACTCGAATGGTGATGTCCAGTCAGGTGGCTGGATGATAGGAGTGGTGGTAAGCGCCTTTTTCAATGTATCAAATGCATCTTTGCACCTCTCTCCAAAGTCAAATGCTACATCCTTTTGCAACAAGTTGGAGAGAGGGTTGGCTATCTTGTTGAAGTCCTTGATAAACCTCCTGTAAAATCCTGCATGTCAAGAAAAGATCGAACCTCTTTCACAGAAGAGGGGTAAGGCAATTGTGAAATAATATCAACTTTAGCAGGATCTACAGATATACCATTCTTGGAAACAACGTGACCTAAAACTATACCTTGTTCCACCATAAAATGATATTTTTCAAAATTTAAAACAAGGTTAGTTTCTTCACATCTCTCTAAGACTCTAGCAAGATTAGACAAGCAGTGATCAAAAGATGAACCATATACACTAAAATCATCCATAAAAACCTCAATACAATGCTCCAACAAATCTGTAAAAATACTCATGATACATCGCTGAAATGTTCCAGGAGCATTGCAAAGGCCAAATGGCATCTTCCTATAAGCATATGTACCAAATGGACAAGTAAAGGTAGTCTTATGTTGATCCTCTGGTGCAATTCAAATATGAAAATACCCAGAGAATCCATCAAGAAAACAGTAATGAGACTTACTTGCCAATCGGTCTGACAACTGGTCCATGAATGGTAAAGGAAAGTGGTCCTTCCTAGTGGCCTGGTTTAGTCTTCTATAATCAATACAGACCCCCCCAGCTATTCAGAATACGATCAGTCTCCTCTGAGGTTGGCTTACTGGCTTAGCATCCTCCTCCAAGAGTATTATGTGCATGCAGAAAGAAGGACTAATACCAGGAATATCTACCAAAGTTCAGCCTATTGCTCGCTTGTGATCTTTGATAACCTGTAATAACTTTTGTTCCTGCTCGTCAGTAAGCAAGGCAGATATAATAACTGGGAGTTTCCCATCCCTCTCAAGATAAACATATTTCAAATGAGATGGTAAAGGTTTCAACTCCAAAATGGGTGACTGTTCCACAGATGGCAACATTTTACTACCTAAGGTAATTTCAGCCACCTTCCCCCAAATCAAGTCAAGCTCCATCTACAAAGGCTTAAAGAATTTGTGGTCAAATTCTCTCCAAGAAGGGGAGGTTGATGAAGGATTGACCCCAACCAAGGATGAAGGCACATGCTTAAGAAGACTAAGCATGTTTAGAAAGGAAGTTCACTAATCCTTCATCCCTTTCATTTGTGTTTGTTATTTTTGATTCCCTAAGTTGACTTAGTTGAATCAACTTTAGTTGACTTGTTGACCTTTGACTAGGTTTGACTTGTTGACTATAGTTGACTTGACTTAAGCCAACATGCTAATCTATGTTTATTTGCTTTGTAGGTTAATTAGGAGTAAGAAAGCAATGCTAGGTGGCGCATGGTGATTGGGGAGCATAAATGATGTGGAGGAGAGAGTAAAGCAAAGGCATAAAACATAAAGTAAAAGGCATGAAGCAAGTGTACCTATGTACCTTTGGTCTCCTTTGTTTTTAGCACACTTTGACCACTTTTTGGAGACATATGAGACACATTCTTTGTCTCCTTTTGTGCTAGAACGAAATTAGCCTTGCACACACCATAGTTAGTTCTTTTGTCTCTCATTTTTGTAACCTTATTTGACCTAGTTTATAGAAGCTAGGGTTAGGTTTTTGTAGAGACATCCTTAGGTATCTTTTATTTGCTTTGAGGCCCCTAAACTCTTCTATATAAGGGGTGCTCCTAGACATGTAAAAGGGTTGAACATTTTGAAGTAAAAACACTTTTGTGTCTCAACCATTTGTGAGAGTTTCCTCCCTTGGGAGTGAATACTTTTAAGCCTTATCTTGCATAGCAAGTGGCGGCACACATCCACTCATCTTCAAGGTTGCCATGGCTTCTAGCCTAGCCTTGTAGTGGCATGCTTCTCACATTTTTACCATTTCTTGCTTATCCATTTTATGTTTTCTTATTCCTTTAACTATTCTTGGTTTTCTATGGTTTATGTGCTTTCCATTTCCTTTTTGTTTTGAATCAATCTATCATCTTCTTCTCTTGAGCTTTGTGAAAGGAACCTTCACATCTAGATAGCTTGCTATCTCAATGTCCAGTGGGGATTTCACTTAGCTTTCTTAATTAACTCACACCATATTCAGTCATCTTAAAAAGGAACAAGTTAATCCTTCATTAGCCATTTTGGGTATTTGGTTTGAATTTGAAGGGTTAAGGGAAACCCTAGATGCATGGGCAGCCAAGGATGGCTGAGAAACGAATCATAAAGGATCAATGAATGATAATAAATCTTACCATTAAATCTTGGATTCGTTTTTTTGTAATTACCTAGCTGTAAGGCACCTTTAAAAGACCAATGTGAGCTAAGGAGAAAGGTTTTGGCAAGCAGTGAGTGTACTCAGAAAATAGAGACGAAAATCATAGTGTAAAGAGCATGTGAGTGATCAGTTGAGGGGCTGGGAAGTGGAAGAACTTAGAAGGATTATTAGAACTCAAGGAAAGGATTCAAGCTTCATACCTTAAGCAAAGGAATTTCCAGGTTAGGGGAGTTTTACACGTTAGAATTTTATGTCTGTATTCGAATTGCATGATATATATTGAATTGTTTGATTACTATATGTTTCTGGTTAAATTTTCGTGTTTCTGGAAAATTTCCAAAAACTGCCTGGCGGGCTGTTCATAGCCGCCTGGCAGGTTGTTCATAGCCGCCAGGCGGCACATACATTTGTACGTGTTTTGGGTTCTTGGAAGGGGAACCGCCTAGCGGCACACTCCCGACCGCCAGGCAACGCATGGCGTCCTACCCAATTTTGGGTCTGTTGGATGAAGCACCTGGCGATATTGGTTGAACTGCCAGGCAGCGCGGGTCAAATTGACTTGTTCCTAGTTTTTTTGGGTTTTTCTGATGAACTACCTGGTGTTGATGAATTTCCGCCAGGCGACGCGAGTCAATTGGGCTCGATTTTGTGTCGTTTTGGGTGTTTTGGATTGAGTTAATCGAGGAAAACCCAAGGGGTAGTTGTTAAGGGATGATCTAACGTGATTTCCATTGATGTTTAGCGTAATGAATGGTATAATTTGATGGAACAGTATAATTGAATTCTTAGGGTTTGGATATTTGAAGTTTGGTAGAATTAAGCTTGATAAAGTTAATTATACTAAAACGAATTTTGTTGGAATTAGACTAAGTGATGATTGATGGCACTAGCATAAGGTTCTTGGAGAGAATTGGTATGAGGATCATTCGTAGGGGCTGCAAAACTGGGAAATTGCCCATAAATCCATGTGCCACCTGGCGGCACGGGGCTTGCCGCCAGGCGCCTTCGCAGCAGTATTGTTTCTGTGTGGTTGCGCGAGACAGTGAGGATGTGGGGGATTTTTGAGGTTCAGATTGACAAGTGAATGGATTTGGGAATGTTAAGTGGCAAATAAGAAATGTATTAGTTAGAGGATTGAGTTGAGGTGGGAGGATTTGTTAGTAGGCTTTAGGAAACTGTAAGTGGGAAGTTAGAGACAAACTTGGTAATGGTAATGATGAATTGTGAATTGGTAAGTGTGAGAAATATTAACATCAGATAAATCTGTTTATTTTGTTTAAGCATATTCGGATGTCTTACTTGAATGGAAGTGGAATTTTGGATAGGGAATTAGTCACTTGAGGAGTGATGTACCTAAGTGGTGATGACTTAGTGAGAATTTGGAAGTAGGAAATGAATGATGGGAACAGGTCTGACCCCCCTTTAAACCAATACATCGCAAGTACTGGTATGGCGCCTGGCGGTAGTGTTAAGTCCGTCAGGCGATAGTTCTACTCGAGGGAGCTTTATAAGATGCGAGGCGCCTGGCAGTGAAGGATGTCTCGCCAGGCGATATTTGTAGGATTTGAGGTCTATTGGAGTGTTGGCGCCTGACGGCGTGGGCTGTCCCGCCAGGCGGTGGTTGCTGTGATTTATGGTCTTGAGGCGTTTGGCGCCTAGCGGTACATGTCCCCCGCTAGGCGATTTGACTGCTGCAGCATTGGGTGTTGGTTTTTCTGATGCGTGATCTACAAGGCTTTTAGTGGTGCTTCAAAGGTGGGATTGCTGGTGTTCCTTGAGTTGAGCTCGGAACGTATCACTTGAGTTGAGCTTGAGATAGGGGTTAAGCACGTAGCATTCCTCGAGTTGAGCTCGGAATGGCATCCCTCGAGTTGAGCTCGGTATGGCGGATGAACACGAGGAACCCTTGAGTTGAGCTCGGGTTGGCGAGTGTTACCGGTGTGAGTATGCTGGTTGTGGCCAGTACGGATGGGTCTAGATAGATTGCCCTCCTTAGTGAATAGCTGACGAGTTTGGTAGTCTTTGGACGTTACAAACTATGTTATTATTTGGGAACTTCACTTGGCGTTACGGTGTATGATCCGTAGCAATGATTTTCCGCACGTGCTCTATCGGTTGTGGCCGATAGGTATGGCAGCAAGTCACCTTGTGGTAATCACTAGAAGAAGTAGAACACGAATAACCTGGTTGTGGGCAGGGGGAACAAATTAGATGGGTTGGAATTCATATGGGATGTATGGGTTGTCTACATACACTTGTATGATATATATGTGTGTGCTCTTTTATATGTTAAATCTGTTAAGCTCACCCTATCTGCTTGTGTTTGGCGATGATCGTGTGCGTGGTACACGTGAGCAGCTGATATTAATGCAGGTGGTGCTGGTGAGACTTAGCCACGGAGTGGGGATAGCATGGGAGTCTTTTTAATTATTATGTTTTGGAGATAATATGTAAACTCTTATGAGATATTTGTGTATTATTTCAGTTTTATAAACTATGGTTGGAATTATATTTGGCTTTTATTGTACGTTAATAAAAGTTTTAAATTTCTCGCGTTTTAGGAAATGAGGTATTATTAAATGAAAGTACTTATTATTTCTTTATTTATTATTAAACCCGTAATATCCTGTCGGGATGTTACAAATCTTGCTGCTGAGATCAAACACTTTCATGTTGGTGGACTTAAGGTGGATCAAAGGCTTCTTGCTATGATTGTCACAAAAATCATAGTTCCACGTAGGAGAAATCATTCAACATTGAATGAGGGACATTTGATCCTCATGTATTGCATCCAACACAATGTGCAAGTGGATTGGATCTTTGTACTTCATGATTGTAAGACTCGGAGAAAAATTAGAATAAAAGGAAAACACATAGACAAAATTAATGGCTTGATTAATTTTGTTGATTTATTTAATTTAATTAGGTTATTAAATTATGAAATATGAAATAATTATTATTTGAGTGATGTAAGTTATTTTTGTATTTATAAGAATTATTTAAGTGATGTAAGTTATTGTTGTATTTATTTTAAATTTAAATATTATATTTAATGTTGGGGTTATGTGTATATAATCAAGTGGTGCGCAATGCATCATGAGAAAGTAATTTATCTGGTGGTTGAGGTATGTATTTGAGGTGTGGAGGTGCATGGGTTTGAATCTGTCCGCACTCTTGTAGGGATCTTAGTTATTTATTTTAAATAATTAATTATGGTGAGCTGACCATATAGTTTATATCTTATTCGTGCACGTTATATATTGAGAAAGCTCGTTGGTGGTTGTTGTGCTTGCCTCTGGTACGAAAGTACACGTGTTTGAGCCTTGCGCAACCCATTATATATTGTGCAGTGCAATATTTTATTTTTGTCCCTCTTTAAAGTTGTGGGGCCTACGAAACTCTTTTGATTCATTTTCTCTCTCTTTATTCATGTTGCAATAGTGCAGGATTGTTTACGTTGTTGCATGCCAAATTTCCAATGTGCTTTGCTTTTTAAAAATTTGCTGCCACACTCTTTATAAAATAAAAACAGAGAACCAGTTAAGATTTTGGTTTGTTTTTATTTTATTTTTAGTATTTTTAAAATATTAATAGAAAAGATTAGAGATGTTAATTATAGATAAAAAGATAAGATTTTTAGGAAAGGAAACAAAACACATTAGGGTTTTGAGAGGGAGAAAAGGAGAGTTGGAGAAACATAGAGAGTGAAAGAGGAGACTGCAGAATGAAGAAATGCGTAGCAAAGACACCATTAGGTAGGGGAAGCTTGACCATTTTTTTGTCTTTCTTTTATCCTCTCGTTGTTTGATGAATGAGTTGTTGAAAAGTACGCATAGGTTTATAGAAGGATGATGAGTATGGATATGTTTCGTTTTCTGTTTTATGCATCTATCTTTAGTTTGTGAGTGTCATGTGTGTCTTGCTCTACGAGTAGATGCTACGGTTTCTTTCTGTTGATTTTATGTTGGGAGTTTACGTGTTGGCTAACAAAGGGTATGTGTTTTGGCCTTTCATGAAGTGTTGTTGGTTAGGATAAGGGTGCAGGTTCCGTTCCTAATGTTGAGTTGAGGTTTGGTTCATTTGCTTGGGGGTTTAAAGTGCTTCTGATTAACGTTGTGGGTTGGGGTGTTTTTCTTAGTTTTGGGTTTCTTTTAACCTATAGCATGCACATAAAGGGTTCATTAATTGAGGTATATTCATGTTTCCATTATCTGTTATTTTAGTTTGAGCATGTAACAAGTTTCTTCCTTTTATTTTGGGTATCTTTCCTTTGCTTTCACTGAGTTTCGTTTCTAGTTTTGGGTAGTGTGGGCAGTTTAACGTGTTTTATGGTTCACCATTAGGTGGGTTGCAGCCTTTGTTCATGTTTCTTGGATTTCATGATTGAGTAATTGGTTGGTAGAAAGCATGGACCCACACATAAATGTTTTCTCTTTCCTTAGTTTAGGGTGCATAGCATGTAAAGGCTTTGGTCATGTAGCTTTTTATCTTTTAATAAATTCTATCTCATTTTAAATGATTGGTAGGACCATATGAAATTTCTCTTTCCTTAGCCTTGGGTGCAATTGATATATAAGTTGTTTTTTTATCTCATTCTTCTTTTACATAGTTCTATGGTTTGCATGGTTTGTTTAGGTGCATTGCTTATATCTCTTTTACTTCGATTTTTTTCCCATCTAGCACACTTTTCCCAAAATATTCCCCGGATAGCATACTGTGCACGATATTTACATGCATAACACAGTTTTATTTTAAGTTGAGAATTCGGTTTCCGGGCAACCGAATTCTAAATTCAATTTTGCAATTTTTTTTTTCTTATACCAGTCTGAATTCAGTCCCCAAGGACCCGAATTCTGTACTGTTTTTTTTTAATGATGGAAAGATAAAGTTTTTTTAAAATAAATATAATTAATTTTTATTTTTGTTATCAATAAAATAGAAATAATTAAATAAATTATTTTAAATAATAGAATTATAAATGTGTTATTAGTTATTAGAAATAAAAAATAATTTTATTTGTTTTTGAATTTGTTGATTTTAAAATTGGTATAATTAAATTTTTTTAAAAATAGATAAGAGTAAAAACAAATTAAAAAAATAGAATTAGTAATGTTTTATTAGTTATTTGAGGTGTTATTTGAAAAAATAGTAAAATAAAGAATAATTTATTGTGTTTATGAATTTGTAAATTAAAAAAATGAATTTGTATTGTATAGTAAGTGATTTTATGTGTAATTTCAAAATATAAAATTCAATTTAATTTTAAATTTTGTTTCATAATTTGTGAAGTATGATTTTTTTTTTGTAATATGTGTTAACAAAAATTGGAATTATAAGCTTCTTTTAATTTTGGATAATTGTTTAAAATTTTATATTTTAAACATTGTAAATTTGTCTAAATTAATTTAGAAATGAAGGAAATAATTAAAATGATTTCATTATTGTATATGAAATTAATTTTTTATATGTTTTTGGTTTATGTAAAATAAGTAAGAATAAAAGATAATAAGAAAAGATGTGCCATTGAATTGAATGAAGTTTATATTTATTGAAGACAAATCAAAGTACAACATAAACTAAGTGGTTTGATGCAGATCATGAAGGTGCAGGGTTATTAGGACAATAATTTCTTGTGTGTCCTTCAGTTCTACAATAGGAACACTTTCTTGATTGTCTTCCTTCCTTAATGTCCATCTCAGTCCTAATTCTACTTGATTTAGGACGACCCCTCTCAGTCCTTTTTGTGGCAGGATGAGGCCAAACCTGTGGCCCTTGGTATGGTGGCCAATATTCTTCATGTCTTAACTCGCCAAATAAATTGTCATATACTTTGACGATGACATCTAGCCTGTAATGTGGACTTATGTACATGCTGAAGTCATGATGTGCATGCTTGCCAGCTGCAATAACACGTGATATTGTATTTAATTATTTCTATTTTATTGATAACAAAAATAAAAATTAATTATATTTATTTTAAAAAAACTTTAACTTTCCATCATTAAAAAAAAAACCAGTATAGAATTCGGGTCCCTGGGGACCGAATTCAGACTGGTATAAGAAAAAATAATTGCAAAATTGAATTTAGAATTCGGTTGCCCGGAAACCGAATTCTCAACATAAAATAAAATTGTGCTATGCATGTAAATATTGTGCACAGTATGTTATCCGGGGAATATTTTGGAAAAAGTGTGCTAGATGGGAAAAAAAATCCTTTTACTTCATACCATAGTTGATAGTTTTCCGTGGTACGGTATTCATGGTTTCTTTTCATGGGCATCTTTTCCTCTTTGGTCATATTTTCTCTTTCTTCTCCTTTTTGGCTCTTTTACGTAATGCATGTGTAGGTGTGGTGAAGTACATGGCTTGCATTATGTTGTTTCTCTTTCAAAACATGTGCTTAAATTACACAAAGAACCCACCTATATACATATGTTTGTTTACATTTATGGTGTGCTATAGCTTTACGTAAAGCAAAGTGCATATGTTAGTAATGGGAGTTTTGGAACTTGAGATGACAACTATTGCCCACATTGACTTAATAATGTTCTTTAATTTCTTGGATATATGGGACCCACTTGTGGCTTTTATAAATTCATATTGTATGTTCAAAATCATGTATGACAACTTTTGGTTCTCTTCAAATTCTCATACTTTTGGTTTAGTGCTTTTTATTGGGTTTTATTAATTGTCTTATATTTTAGTGTGTTGGTGACCATTTATGAGATGAGTGTCATGTTGGCTTTACTTTTTGGCTTATATAATGTGATGGTTATTTTGTTGAACGTGAGTTATATAGCTATAGTTGCAATGTCAATGTTATTTCTTTTGCTTGGTTATATGTAAATATACTAGTTGCATGTTAGAGAATTAAAATGGTGGCTTGGTGCTTTAGTTGTTTGTTGCTTCTTTTGGTTTGGAAACCACTTGTAGAGTTCATTGTATGAATGTATTAGTTGATAAAGTTGATGGGTTATGTTATGGAACTCTATTTCCCATGCATGATGCAGTGGTGAGTATTTTGTTGGCAATATATAATTGTCATGTGTTGAATATTGGGAGTGTTTTGCCTTGCTTGAAGAGTCTTGGTGGAATTAAATGTTGTGTGAGGTTTTCCGTACCTAGGAACCTAGTGAAGACTCTTTCGCCTGTGTGAAGCAGTGGAAAGGGGTCCTCTTCGCCTATGTGAAGCAGTGGTAGAGGATTGGTTCGAGTGTTGTACCCTCTCGCCTGTGTGATGCAGTGGGGAGGGGATATATGTTTCACCTTATTTTGGCTCGTTGCGAGTATAGTGCCCGATGTGCGATCGACGTTTTTACTCATAATTCCTTGAGGAATAAGGGAGACAGTCTGACTGCAATTGCGGGACATATCGAACCATCTATTCTAGGAAACTAGATGTTGTTGTGGGGTGAGAGGCCGCGGAAAACCAAAGCTTGATTCTGATCATTATGTTTGAAGATATGTTGATGAATGTGATGCTATGTTTGGTTTAGTATGATTGTTTGGATTTGGGGTTTGTGTGTTCAAACCAAGGATGGATTGTGATCATAATGATTCCGTGTTACTTGAATGCGACGTTGAGTATTATTGGACATGTTTTATTTATGAATTGGTTTTATGAATATCATTACTTATGGTTAGCTTACCCCTATTTGTTTGTTTGTGTGTTTGTTGTATGTGTGATGATCGTATAACGTGTGTGTTATACGTGAGCATATGATATTGCAAATAATCTTGGCATGAAGTAGATTGACGAGAGGCTGGGTTGGACTCAGGAGTTTTTATAATATATTTAGTTGTTTTAATTCAGATAGTAAAAATTATGTAATTTTCTTTTGGTCGCAAATGTTATTGGAAGTTTTTGACAAAGTGACGGTTTGAATTGTGTAATTTAAATTAAATTAAAAGTTTTTATTAGTACATTTTCAATGTTAATTCCTTTTCCGCTAAACGCAAAAATTTTCTAACATTCCGTGACGTCCCAAAATTGGGGTGTTACAATGATCACATGCTCAAGGCCAAGAGGCTCTCGAATTTCAAGTTGTCATATGTGGTTTTTGTGTCAAAATTCATAGAGTACTTTGGGATTGATGTAAAAGATGAGCTGAAAGAGTCAACTGGACTGTTGAACCATATCTCCAACCAAAATCTACACAAAATGGGCTTTCTCAAGGTGGGAAATGGATGGACAACTGCTGGTGTTATAGTAGGTGGTGCACATGACCATGAAGTTGGTTCAAGTGGTGCAAATCAAGAGGAAGAACCTACTGTTGGACCCATGGACCTAATTCCCTACAATCCTCCTGTGGACGGATGCCTTGTGTACTCACAATTTGAGAGGATGGTGCTGAATCAACTGCATGACTCAATATGTCCCAATATCCACATCACAACTATTGCAATGAGAGATTCAATGCATTGGATGGCCAAATCCATGATATCCATGATCTGCTGACTTCATTCCAAACCAAAAATGATCCTCGGGATGATTGAGTGTGTTGGCATTTAGGATCATGCATTGCTTGCATGTGTTTGTGATTTTTTAGTTTGAGTTCTATCAGTTTCAGTTGGTTATTTTTATTTTCAATCGGTTGAATGTATCAACTTTATGCCTATTTTCTCTGTTTTCAGTTTCTGTTGATTGTATCATGGTCCAGTATGAATGAAATATTGTGCATTATTTGTTTTCTTATTGCATTCGTTCTAGTTGATAAATCAAAAGGGGGAGAAAAATTAAAATTGATCAAATTAGACTAAATTGGAAGCATTAAAAGTGGAATTAATAAACAAATATGAAAATAAACCCATATTATTGATAGAGGGAGCATATGCATTTGTGTGTGCTTATTATCTTGTGTGTATTTCTCTTGGAAACAAATTTTTAGGTTCACAAGTTCAAGCTTGGATGGAACTTCATCAACTCAATAGTATCCAACCCACAAAAGCAATTTGCAATGGAAGATAGAGGTTGAGTTCATCAAATCAGGGGGAGAATGTTCACATGTGAAGCCCGGGTGATGTGTCTCATGAAGATTTTATGAACCTTTGTTGAACTACTTGGAGCCATTGCTTTGGAATCATGCCTTCATTGATGAAGTTATGGAGATTTGATGGTATTCATGTTTGACAAGCCTTGAACGCGTGCCCTCCACATGGATCAATCACTAGGAAAGAATGCTTGATGTTTGTAATTCACATTGTAGACCTTGTAGCATTAGTTTGATGTATTTGGTCTTTATTGTGTTCTTTAATCTGTTGAAATATTTTTCAACAGGTTAAAATGTGTCTTTTAATCTGTTGAATGGTTTTTCAATTGGTTAAAAGGTTGGTTGTAGTAGTCTTAAATTGTGACTTATTTAATCAGTTGATTTATTTTTTAATCGGCTGATTTCACTTAAGTCAAGTGAAATCAACCGGTTGATTTGGAAATCAACCTGTTGAATTTCGTAACAGTTTGACTATAAGTGTTGTGATTTTCGAAAGAGAGGTAACAAGACCATTTTTTAGCGCGAAACTATTCTAGAAACCTTGGAATTCTCTCTCTTTCATGATCATTTAGATTGCAGTTGTTGAAGATATATCTTAGATCAATTCTTGGAGGTTTGTGCTTGTGTTTGAAGCTTGGAGAAGGTGTTTGTGGTAGGAAGGGTTGTGCTACCACTAAGGTTTGATCTTTCTCAAGCTTTGTGTGTGCTTGGTGGTTTTCTAGGTCTGCAAGAGGTGTCTTGTTGTGTTGTTGTGATTCTTGTATGATTCAAAAGTCTTTTGTGTGTGTTTTTGCTTATTTTGAAAGTGTAAGAGTGTAAACTTTGTAAATCTTTTGAAATAGTGCAAAGTCAGGCTCGGGTTGCCTTGAAAAACTGGATGTAGCTCAGGTTTAAGTGAACCAGTATAAAAATCTTGTGCTCCAATCTTTTCTCTAACCCTTCTCTCTTGCATTATCATTTAAAGCTTAAAGAACTTGGATTTAAACCATATTTTTCATATTCTTGAGTGTTTTGGTGGGATCTGCAACATTGAGCATGCTTGCATAATCAATTAGAACTTGTCTTGATTGTTCTTTCACATTGTTCTTGGTCCAAATCATAAATCTGCATTTCTGCATTTTTCCCAATATTTCAGTCGACTGTTTTTCTGTTTCAATCGATTGATATACCAGAATAGAATTTGTTTGGTAAAATCAATCGACTAACTTTGTTTTTGACCGATTGAAAGTATACTATCTAGAGGTTTTTGCATCCAAACTTGGTGATCAAATTGATTCAATTAAATATAGTTTTTTGACTTTAAAGTTGCCTAAATTTTTAACTAGTAAATTCACCCCCCCTTCTTGGCATTTCAACAATTTCAAAAGTTACATATTCAACATTAAGCTCATTGAGTTTATTTTGATTCATCTAGCACAAATACTCATCTAATGCCTTTATGTGCTAATGTTTGACTTGCCTAACATCAGGTTGATTCGTCTAATAGATATTTTTCTAATGTGCCTACATGCTAGCGTTGAATCGTCTAACATCGCAATGACTCGTCTAATAGATACTCATATAGTATTCTTTTTGTGCCTTTTGGATTGGCTCATCTAATGCAATGTGTTTAATTGTTCTAGTGCTTCCAACTCGTCTAATGCTCTTTCTCTACTTGTCTACTTGGCTTCCTTGATTTGTTTGATGCTTTTCTGACTCATCTACTCCTTTGTAGAAGTCAAGTGCTTTGCTAATCTAGGTTGACTTGTCAAGTCAACGTAATTGTTTAATACTTCAACTTGATATTAACATGTTCTTTGTTGCATTATGTTTCGCTTAAACTCATTGAACACACTTATGTAAGACCCCCTTGATTTAAAAAGTCTTTAGATCTTGCCTTACTAGAGGGCCTAGAATCAGCCCACTAGGGACCTCTATAAATAGTCCACCTCTTTTCTCCCTTGTTTGAAATAGAAGCTTTGCTAGGACACAACAATATCCTCCCTTGAGCTTACTGAATGTTATCCTCTGCATCAGTAAAACTTTAAACTCATGCTCCCTTTCTGTTTGGAAGCTTCAATTCTACTTTAACCTCTGCTAGGGTCTCAGTTTTCACCTCCTTTGGTTCTGTTTTCCAGTTCCGTAAGCTGTAATCGTGTTGTAGTGCTCTTCTTTTTAGGCTTGTTCTTGGGTTAACACCTGTCAAGGTAAGGGAAGCTAGAACTCCTTCATTTTCTTTGAAATGAATTGTACTTATTTTTGTTTTGGAATGTGTTGAGTATGTTTGATTAATGATTGCATTGAATGGGGATGAATTTCATGTTTGAGTATCGATGGGTTAGAGAATTTTAGGTAGTTTAGAATGCAATTGGAATGAGAGATATTGATTGTTGCAATTGTTCAGTTTGGTATCATCTATAAACCACTTTGAAATGAGTTTGAAAAGATAAAAGTACAAGATATCAAATTGTGCAGTGGAACAAGTCAAAATCTCACAACCAAGAAGCATATGGTGTGGTGCTATTCATTTTCCTACACTGCACACTTTTCTTAAAATGAAGGTTCCTACTTCGTTAACCGTTGGATCAAGCTGAAATTTTAACAGTTGATCCTTAACACATAGTTCTTGACTTTAACCGATTGGAGCTCTATAGTGAGAGCAGTTTGTTTTGCAAGGTCCCTGTAGTTTGGTTGTTGACAACATTGACCTTTATTGCTTGTTTGGTGCATAACTTTCTCTATAGTTATTCAATTAAGTTGGTTCTTGTTTCAATCATCTTTAATTTGAATATAAATACAAAATTTTTGGAGTTTTACACAAGCTGCAGTTTTATTTCTAAAATCCCAAATCATTTGCATAATGTGTTGTTAAGTTGGATTGGATAAAAATTATAAGAATTAGTTATTTTCCAAAAGAGACATATGTTGTATGGTTTTTAATATGTGTTTTCAAATGCTTGTGTGAGAATATAGGAGATTCCATGGGGTAAATCCTATTTGATTTAATTAGTAGTGTGATCATTGATGTAAGGAGTCAGTACTAGAGGTTTATCCTGATACTCTAATGTTCATTCAAGACTCATGTAGAGTGGAATGAGTCATGTGGTGAGAGGGGTAGGAGGTCCTGTCTTTAAGAACAACCCCATGGTTCTTATGACGGATAAAGGGACTAACCTTGTTTGGTAGGGTGAAACCCATTGGCAATGACTTTGCAGGTAGTAGAGGACCACCACAAGTGCAAAAACCACCAAGAATAATACATCAATGTCTAGATCTGGATAATTGAGTCTAGAGTGTTATCTTGGGTGATGTAAGACCCATAAAATTTAAATAATAAAATAAATAATTATTTAATAAATGTGGGTAGTAGGAGCCCTTATGGTATTTAATGCGAATTGTTATGACGTGGAAATGTATTAGCTTAACTGACCAAGAATACTTGGTTGTTATGAGAGGACTTAGGTTCAAGTCCTATGTGTGCTAAATTGTGTGTTATTTTAATAAGTGCATTATTTTGAATGTTATGTTTGGCTGTGATTAGTGATAATGTAATCCTAAAATTATAGGAATTATCACGAAACATGAAATGGTTGAATTGGTTGCGCACTTACCTTGTGATTGAATGGTTGTGGGTTCAAACCTTGCTAAGAATGAATTAAACTTTCTTTTTTGCCAAATTTTCTTTTGGCAAGAATATGAAAGGGGAGAGAAACCCTAGCTGCAAGATGGGTAGCCTAGGGGGTTGGGGAGGCAGCCGCTAATGGTCTTTGAATGGCCATTAACTCCAGCTTCAAAGCCAATTTCGTTTTCATCTCATTAACAAACATTAAGGCTTAGTTAATGGTCTAATTAAGTTGGTTTTTGGAGAAGAAAGAGAGAAAAAGTGATAGAGAAAAAAGGGCACACGAATTTGGTAGTGAGGGAGAGAGTCTGAAGGTGATTTTGAGGGGAATTTAGCACAGCATGAAGTGCATTGAGAGAAGTCCAAGGTTGGACTACTGGTGGCAGAAGAGAAGTCCTAATTCTTCCAAGTGAGCAAGAATTATCCAGGTTAGGGGAGCTGGAACCGAATCTTTTATTTCGTGTTGTTATTTGTATGAAATGTATGAGAATTTGAATGCATGTATTCTGGTATTTCATATATTTTTGTGTTTTCTGCAATTATTTTTGGGTAATTAGGGGTTATAGAGACGGAACCGCCTGGCGGCATGTGCTTAACCGCCAGGCGATGCATGTTGTTGTACCTAGTTTTTTGGGTTTTATGAAGGGCTTGGCGGTGACGAATACCCGCCAGGCGACGCAAGCCACTTTTGGCTTGATTTTGATGTTTCACAGGTTTTGGGAGGTTTTTGATCGGTGAGAAATTGTGTTCTAATCTTTATGAATGATTAAACATCATATTTCATTGAAAATTCGTGGAATTGAGGTTTAATTGAGAAGAAGATTGCATGAAGGTTATCTTAGGGTTGATGAATTGGGGATTTCGAAAATGAAATTAATCTAAATGAAAAATGTGAATGAATTCGGGTATGGGAAGTGTTAGAGAATGAATTGTAATCCTAAAAGATGGGATCGTATACTCAGAGTTGTTGTGAATGGGTGAGGTTCGCAGGTGCGAAGACGAATGTTGGGGTTCCTGGAACAACAGGAATCGCCTGGCGGCACGTTGGTTACTGCCAGGCTCCATACCAGTGATGCGTGGTGGTCTGATTCACAAAAAAGGTGTTTTTCGTATTTTTCGCGGAGCAGGAACCGCCCGGTGGTAGTATAGTCCTGCCAGGCGCCACCTTCCTCATTCTTGGGCGCTAGGCACTTTTCATAAAATTGCATTTTCCGGTTCGTTAACCGTCCGATTTAGGTGAAATTTTGACAGGAGGTCCATAACATGTAGATCTTCATTGTGAACAGTGGAGATTTGATTTGGAGGACAGTAGCTAGAGATATACGTCACCCATGATTGGTTTTTTGAATTCCCTAATAGTATGATTACTAATGGATGATTAAGTGTTCTCAAGTGTTGGTATGGTCTTGATTGGTGAATGTGTGTGTGTGTGTGTATATATATATATATATATATATATATATATATATATATATATAGATTGTGATTGATGAGAATGTTTTTGGTAGTCCTTGCTATGACATGAGGAATATATGAACTTATATATGTTAGCTCGAATGTATGATGTTATAAGTGTGTGAAAAAGGCCACTATTGATGATATCAATATGAACGAGTGTTGCATGATCATGACAGGTTTTGGGGAAGTATGGGAACATGATAATCATACCTTATATGTAATGGAAATTGTGAGGGCATGTGGAATAAGTATATAACTTTGATTGTGTCTAATGGGGTATGTGAATTGTAAGCATGCAAAGGGTTGGGAAAATGAGAAGGGGAAAATAAAGTGTGTGTTGGAATTGATTTAAGAGGTAAGTATCTATGAATTATAAAACAAAGGAATGTGTGCTTATACTTGAAAGATGCATATGTGTTGTGATGTTGTAATTGGAACATATGAATGTGTATGTTGATTTCTGGATGTTTGAGAATTGAATGAGTGAATGCTAGGAAATGAATTAGAGTAACTAAATTCAGTAGTATCACATTACTGGTGTGGCGCATGGCGGTGCAGAATGGACCGCCAGGAGATAGTAGGAAACAAGGATGTCTTGTGAGTTGTAGCGCCCGACGGTGATGTGGAACCGCCAGGCGGTTTGTACTGCCATTTCGCCTAGCGGCGCTTAGGCTGCGGTAGGCGATGCTGTAGTGGCAGGGTGCATTGTGATATGTTTGATGTTGTCATGAGCGGGTAGGTTCATGATTAGTGATGAACACGTGATGATATGTGCGGGGAGGTTCATATCCTATTACTCTCGTGTGGAGATATGAGCGAGGTACGTTCGTATGTTCCGTGCTCACATTTGAGATATGCTGCGTGCGGGGCGGTTCGTAGCTGATGGATCACGTGTGTTGGACTACAGGCGGGGATGTTTGTAGAGTTGGACTACGAGCGGGGAGGTTGATAGAGTTTGACCACGAGCGAGCAGGTTCGTGGAAGCATTTGAATTCCTAAGACCAGCTTGTGATGAAGGATTGACCCCAACCAAGGATGAAGGCACATTCTTAAGAAGACTAAGCATGTTTAGAAAGGAAGTTCACTAATCCTTCATCCCTTTCATTTGTGTTTGTTATTTTTGATTCCCAAAGTTGACTTAGTTGAATCAACTTTAGTTGACTTGTTGACCTTTGACTAGGTTTGACTTGTTGACTATAGTTGACTTGACTTAAGCCAACATGCTAATTTATGTTTATTTGCTTTGTAGGTTAATTAGGAGTAAGAAATCAATGCTAGGTTGCACATGGTTATTGGGGAGCATAAATGATGTGGAGGAGAGAGTAAACCAAAGGCATAAAGCATAAAGAAAAAGGCATAAAGCAAGTGTACCTATGTACCTTTGCTCTCCTTTGTTTTTAGCACACTATGGCCACTTTTTGGAGACATATAAGACACATTCTTTATCTCCTTTTGTGCTAGAACGAAATTAGCCTTGCACACACCATAGTTAGCTCTTTTGTCTCTCATTTTTGTAACCTTATTTGACCTAGTTTCTAGAAGCTAGGGTTAGGTTTTTGTAGAGACATCCTTAGGTATCTTTTATTTGCTTAGAGGCCCCTAAACTCTTCTATATAAGGGGTGCTCCTAGAAATGTAAAAGGGTTGAACATTTTGAAGTAAAAACACTCTTGTGTCTCAACCATTTGTGAGAGTTTCCTCCCTTGGGAGTGAATACTTTTAAGCCTTATCTTGCATAGGAAGTGGCAGCACACATCCACTCATCTTCAAGGTTGTCATGGCTTCTAGCCTAGCCTTGTAGTGGCGTGCTTCTCACATTTTTACCATTTCTTTCCTTTCCATTTTATGTTTTCTTTTTCCTTTAATTGTTCTTGGTTTTCTATGGTTTATGTGCTTTCCATTTCCTTTTTGTTTTGAATCAATCCATCATCTTCTTCTCTTGAGCTTTGTGAAAGGAACCTTCACATCTAGATAGCTTGCTATCTTAATGTCCAGTGAGGATTTCACTTAGCTTTCTTAATCAACTCACACCATATTCAATAATCTTAAAAAGGAACAAGATAATCCTTCATCAGCTTGAGTATGTACCTTGTGTAGCGTAGTGTGCTTTTCTTGTTTTCGTTATCATGCTGTGATTTGAGACTTGGATAAGGGGATGTTGTGCCATGAGCGCGTAGGTTCATGGATGGTGATGAACACGTGATGATATGAGCAGGGACGTTCATATCATGTTACTCTCGTGTGGGGATATGAGCGAGGTAGGTTCGTATGTTTCGTGCTTACACTTGAGAGATGCTGCGTGCGGGGAGGTACGTAGCTGGTAGATCACGTGTGTTGGACTACGGACGGGTAGGTCCGTAGAGCAGGACTACGAGCGAGGAGGTTCGTAGAGCAAGACTACGAGCGGGAAGGTTTGTAGAGGCAGAACCACGAGTGGGCAGGTTCATGTGAGCATCATAAACCCCGAATCCAAGGCTAACTAATATTGTGTCATGAAGGTTGAAAAGCCTTGGGGATTAAGGTCTTGGCCAAGAATTAACTAGAATAAAATAGATGGGTGTATCTTGATTTTTTTATTAACATATATGTTAATTGTTTATGAGCTCACCTTATCTGCTTATGTTTGGCGATGATCGAGTAATGTGTCACACGAAAGCAAATGATGTTGCAGGTGGTGCTGATGAGGCATAGCATCGGAGAGAGGGTTAGCTGGGAAAAGCTTTTACTGGAGTTTTATCATTATTGTTTTTATGAACTTTGTAAATTGTGTTTTACTGATTTGTGAATTTGGATACCGTATTGGAGTTTCATAAATTATGGATTTTTTTGGATAACTTCCGACTAATAAATGTTTTAAAATTTCTCGCGTTTTTGGGAAGCGAAGTATAATAAAAGAGGTTTTCATCATATTTCTTAATTTTTATTACTTAAATTAGTAATATCCGACCTGGATGTTACATTTGGTATCAAAGCAATCGTTTTCAAATGATTTTTGGGCCTTGGGGAGTGAGCTTGTCGTGTTTCGGTTGTGAAACTATGTAGGAATGGATTTGTAGTCTATCAATCATACTATTGAATGCAGACTGCGTAGAGTTGTGAAACTAGAAGCATTAAGAAGAGAAAATTTCTTGGTAAAGTGATGAGGGTGCACACTCATGACTATATCAGAAATATTTTCCTTTCTTAATTCTAAAGGTTTTGGAAAAAGAGAGGGAAGTTATGTTGAGTTTCTCTCTTATACCTTTTCTTGTTATGTTTGCACTCATGTGTTATGTGTTTGTTATTTGTGGTGGCAAAGGAATGCAAATTCAAGGTCAAACTTGACCTGCTTGCCTTGCAAGGGTTAATGTAGGGCCTTTGAGGTAGCCTATTGACCGAAGATACGAATATATAGAAGGTTGTGTATCAGTGTACGAGTGAAGTTAAGTTGTGGATTTGTAGGCCAAAAGCACTAGAGGAGTTTATAAACATCGCATTAAACTGAGGGCAAGAATAGGTTCTTGGAACGAATACCACAAGTTTTGCAAGAGGAATCAAATTCAAAGGTTAGAATATGGAGAGATGTTCAGTGCATGCTTGTGTAGCAAAGTTGAGAAGTCAAATCGGTACTACATCCTAACATGGGTCTGAGGTAGGAGTGGAAAGTAGTGAAATGTATGAGGCTAAGGATAAACCAAAAGGGTAGAGACAAGGAAGTGAGAATCTCAAGCGGAAAGTAAAGTTGAGGCAGAGCTCGAAAGATTAGGTCGACCAGGCAATGTTCTAAGAAAGGGGGAAAACCAATCACGTGGTAAGAATACCGTATGTTCAAGGTTTTTTGTCGGTCAACCTCCATGAGAGGCAGTTAAATCTTCTCGACAATAACCACAATTTAAGTCAGGAGTAGAATGGATGTCCTAAGTAAGGTGGCTCACGAGAGAAAAAGGTTTGACTTGGGGCATGAGATGAACGGTTTCAAGTATCGAAAGAAGAAGTACTTCGTTAAGTTGTTCTTATGAGGCAGTTGGTAATGTCATGGCACAAGGGAGGATGAAAGGAAAAGAGAAAAGTCTTGTGTAGCTGAAGGAGTGTCTCTACTAATTGGTGTTGGATCGGTTAAAGTAAATAATTAAAAGGATACAAGGTATAAAAGTGGTGTTTGGGGTATGCGTTTTGGTTTTAATCGAGATCAGATACTCCTTGGTATCGCCATTATGAGAATTAGGTTCTGGTTGTCGGCAAGAGGGAATTGGTAGTGAGATGTTGGTTTACTCTACAGTTGCGGCTAAGTGCGGAATACTTGGGTTTGGTGGTGTTGCGAGATGATCGAAGAATCCATACTCAAGGTTAATTGGAATTGACTCTTTTGTGAGACTGGGATATCAACGCAAGAGTGGATAGGTTATTTTCCAATCTCATTCCAGAACGATGTGATACTCAATAAGGTGGTGTTCAATGATCCAAAGAAATAAATTGACGACGGTGTATCAATTGTAGATGGATCAGAAAGGTGAGGACAAAATGACGTGTGAACTAGAGTTACTTAGCAAAGACAAGAGAAGAATAGACGTAGAGGATCTCAATGGTGGAAGAGTTTTATACTCGTTTTCAAGTAAATACTAGAATTTCACTTTGGAGTGGTGAAGTTCTTTATTGCATTAGTACTTGAGGAAGAGTTGGTGTCAATAGTTTCTAATCGGATGGTTTCGTGGGGAATGGGAAAAAAGAGAAGCATAGGAATATATATTGAAGACTTGATGGCAAGGATTCAATGTAAACACTTTAATGATTGCAAGTTTTGGTGGATCACTAAGAAAAAGCTAGTGAGCTAAATCATTTAAGTGAAGTATTGACTAAGATCAGAATGGTTCCAGATGAGGTGTTGGATGGTAGGAGAGGCAAAATGCAGTTGTGTGGATACCAGGAGTAGGAGTTGGTGATTATTGGACCGAGTTGCTGCAGCAGACGATGGAGAGGGTTAGTTTAATCCAAGGCTGGATGTGTGCGCCATAGAACAGACAGAAGTTGTAGGTATGTATGAGGAGAAGGTCGTGGGAGTTTTAGGCTGAAGAGCATGTGATTCTCAGGATTACTCTAACTACCGACAATGAAAGAGTGATCAAACTCAGGAAGAAGACTCAAAAATTCATCAGACCATATCAGATAACACGGAGGATAGGTCCAGCAGCCTATGAGATCGCTTGACCATCGCACTTGGCAAACTTGCATGAGATTTACAGTTAAGGAAGTACATTGCAAGTCTTACGCATGTGTTGGAGGAGGACGACGTTCAGGTGCGTGAGGATCTAACAGTGGGAGTTGGACCAGTGCGAATCTTGGATTGTCAAGTCAAGCAACTCAGAGAGAAAGAGATCAGGACTGTGAAAGTCCTCTATGACGAGGCAACCCAAGAGATGACTTGGGGGATGGAGGATCGCATGAGGCAATCTTATCCGCCCTTATTTCCTGATAAGTCAAATTTTTTAGGACGAAAATCTTTTACGGTGGCGGGAATGTAAGACCCGAGAAATTTAAATAATTATTTAATAAATGTGGCTAGTATGAGCCCTTATGGTATTTAATGCAAATTGTTATGATGTGGAAAAGTATTAGCTTAACTGACCAAGAATACTTAGTTGTTGTGAAAGGACTTGGGTTCAAGTCCTTTGTGTGCTAAATTGTGTGTTATTTTAATAAGTGCATTATTTTGAATGTTATGTTTGGATGTAATTAGTGATAACGTAATCCTAAAATTATAGGAATTATCACAAAACATGGAATGGTTGAATTGGTTGTGCACTTACCTTGTGATTGAATGGTTGTGGGTTCAAACCTTGCTAAGAAAGAATTAAACTTTCTTTTTTGCCAAATTTCTTTTGGCAAGAATATGAAAGGGGAGAGAAACCCTAGTTGCAAGATGGGTAGCCTAGAGGGTTGGGGATGCAACCACTAATGGTCTTTGAATGGCCATTAACTCCACCTTCAAAGCCATTTTCGTTTTCATCTCATTAACAAGCATTAAGGCTTAGTTAATGGTCTAATTAAGTTGGTTTTTGGAGAAGAAAGAGAGAAAAAGTGATAGAGCAAAAAGCACACACGAATTTGGCAATGAGGGAGAGAGTCTGAAGGTGATTTTGAGGGGAATTTAGCATAGGATGAAGTGCATTGAGAGAAGTCCAAGGCTAGACTAGTGGTGGCAGAAGAGAAGTCCTAATTCTTCTAAGTGAGCAAGAATTATCTAGGTTACGGGAGCTGGAACCGAATCTTTTATTTCGTGTTGTTATTTGTATGAAATGTATGAGAATTTGAATGCATGTATTCTGCTATTTCATGTATTTTCGTGTTTTCTGCAATTTTCCAAAAATCACCTAGCGGGTGATGAAATACCGCCAGGCGACTCATCTTATTTTTGGGTAATTGGGGGTTCTAGAGACGGAACCGCCTGGCGACATGGGCTTAACCGCCAGGCGATGCATGTTGTTGTACCCAGTTTTCTAGGTTTTATGAAGGGCCTAGCGGTGACGAATACCCGCCAGGCGACGCAAGCCACTTTTGGCTCGATTTTGATGTTTCACAGGTTCTGGGAGGTTTTTGATCGGGGAGAAATCGCGTTCTAATCTTTATGAATGATTAAACATCATATTTCATTGAAAATTCGTGGAATTGGGGTTTAATTGAGAAGAAGAATGCATAAAGGTTATCTTAGGGTTGATGAATTGGGGATTTCGAAAACGACACTAATCTAAATGGAAAATGTGAATGAATTCGGGTGTGGGAAGTGTTAGAGAATGAATTGTAATCCTAAAAGATGGAATCGTATACTATAGAGTCATAAATTGGTTGAACTCAGAGTTGTTGTGAATGGGTGAGGTTCGCAGGTGCAAAGAAGAATGTTGGGGTTCCTAGAACAGCAGGAACCGCCTGGCGGCACGTTGGTTACTGCCAGGCACCATACCAGTGATGCGTAACGCTCTGATTCATATAAAATGCAGTTTTTCATATTTTTCGCGGACCAGGAACCGCTCGGAGGTAGTATGCTCCTGCCAGGCGCCACCTTCCTCACTTTTGGGCGCTAGGCACTTTTCATAAAACTACATTTCTCGGTTCGTTAGCTGTATGATTTAGGTGAAATTTTGACAGGAGGCACATAACATGTAGTTCTTCATTGTGAACAGTGGAGATTGGATTTGGAGGACACTAGCTAGAGATATACGTCACGCATGATTGGTTGTTTGAATTCCCTAATAGTATGATTACTAATGGATGATTAAGTGTTCTCAAGTGCTGGTATGGGAATATGATAATCATACCTTAAATGTAATTGAAATTGTGAGGGCATGCGGAATAAGTATATAGCTTTGAATTAGTCTTTAGTGGGGTATGTGAATTGTAAGCATGCAAAGGGTTGGGAAAATGAGAAGGGGAAAATAAAGTGTGTGTTGGAATTGATTTAAGAGGTAAGTATATATGAATTATAAAAGAGAGGAATGTGTGCTTATACTTGAAAGATGCATATGTGTTGTGATGTTGTAATTTGGAATATATGAATGTGTATGTTGATTTCTGGATGTTTGAGAATTGAATGGGTGAATGCTAGGAGATGAATTAGAGTAACTAAAACCAGTAGTATCACATTACTGCTGTAGCGCCTGGCGGTGCAGAGTGGACCGCCAGGCGATAGTAGGGAACAAGAATGTCTTGTGAGTTGTGGCGTCCAACGGTGATGTGGAACCGCTAGGCGGTCTGTATTGCCATTTTGCCTAGTGGCGCTTAGGCTGCGCTAGGCGATGGTGTAGTGGCAGGGTGCGTTGTTATATGTTTTGCATGGCTTGTTGTGTTGGTCCTGGTCTGGGATATGCTTGATGTTGTCATGAGCGGGTAGGTTCATGACTGGTGATGAACACATGATGATATGAGCAAGGAGGTTAATATCTTATTACTCTCGTGTGGGGATACGAGTGGGGTAGGTTCGTATGTTCCGTGCTCACATTTGAGAGATGCTGCGAGCGGGGCGATTCGTAACTAGTTGATCACGTGTGTTGGATTACAGGCGAGGATGTTTGTAGAGTTGGACTACGAGCGGGGAGGTTGATAGAGTTTGACCACGAGCAGGGAGGTTCGTGGAAGCATTTGAATTCCTAAGACCAACTTGAGTATGTACCTTGTGTAGCATAGTGTGCTTTTCTTGTTTTCGTTATCAAGTAGTGATGTGAGACTTGGATCAGGGGATACTGTGCCATGAGCGGGTAGGTTCATGGATGGTGATGAACACGTGATGATATGAGCATGGAGGTTCATATCATGTTACTCTCGTGTGGGGATACGAGCGAGGTAGGTTCGTATGTTTTGTGCTTACACTTGAGAGATGCTACGTGTGGGGAGGTACGTAGCTGGTAGATCATGTGTGTTAGACTACGAGCGGGTAGGTCCGGAGTAGGACTACGAGCGGGGAGGTTTATAATCCAGGACTACGAGCAGGGAGGTTTGTAGAGGCAAGACCACGAGTGGGCAGGTTCGTATGAGCATCATAAACCCTGAATCTGAGACTAACTAATTGTGTGTTGTGAAGGTTGAAAAGCCTTGGGGATTAAGGTCTTGGCAAAAAATTAACTAGAATAAAATAGATGGATATATCTTGATTTTTTTATTAACTTATATGTTAACTATTTATGAGCTCACCCTATCTGCTTGTGTTTGGCGATGATCGTGTAATGCGTTACACGGGAGCATATGATGTTGTAGGTGGTGCTGATGAGGCATAACATCAGAGAGAGGGTTAGTTGGAAAAAGCTTTTACTAGAGTTTTATCATTATTGTTTTTATGAACTTTGTAAACTGTGTTTTACTGATTTGTGAATTTGGATACTGTATTGGAGTTTCATAATTTATGGATTTTTTGGATAACTTCTGATTAATAAATATTTTAAAATTTCCCGCATTTTTGAAAAACGAAGTATAATAAATAAGATTTTCATCATATTTCTTAATTTTTATTACTTAAATTAGTAATATCCAACCTAGATGTTACATGTGATGAGTTAGTTAATATTGTTTAGTTAATATTGTTTTCCTTAATTGGTGCGTTGTTTTGCAAATTTTTTAAGTGTTATATATATATATATACATACATATATATATATATATATATATATATATATATGTATATGTATATATATATGTATATATATATATATGTATGTATATGTATATATATATATATGTATGTATATGTATATATATATGTATATACATATACATACATATATATGTATGTATATGTATATATACATATACATACATATATATATATATATATATATATACATATATATATATATATATATTATATATATATATATTATATATATAATATATATATATATATACTATATATATATATATATATATATTTGTATTTCAATTTCTTTTTGCAACTAGTTTATTTTTTCTTTTTGTAATGATAACCAATCTTAGTGTGAGTAGATGTGGAAATTTTTGGTGATCATATGGATGGCAGAGACAGTGATGTTTAGTGTAGGATTGTTTGTTAACACTCTTATGAGCTTATTTTGGAACTGTTTATTTTATAATTCCTTGCTCTGTGAGCAATCTTTTTGGACAACTATTTCATGTTTAAGTTCTGCTTGTGGCATTATTTTGTGCTTATGGTACCACTGCTTTGGTATATTTTGGATAACTGTAGAAGGTTGATTCTTATATACTTTATGCCGGTGCTCTTATTTATGCTATAAATATGTGAAGTTTTATTTACTAGAATTATTCTATTAAATTGGGACGTTACACATTGGCTAAGCAAAACATATACATAGTTACTTTCGCTCAAAGCAACAAGGCGAGGCTACACTCAAATCCACCAAAAGGAGTGAAATACTTTTAAAGTTTTTGAAACCTTCTCAAACAAGAATTCAAGGTTTTGGCAAACCACTCAAAGAAATTCAAGGAAAAACTACTAAGACAAAACAAAGATTACTTAAGGACAAACAAGAAAAGCACAAAGCCAAGGAAGTTAAACTCTAATGAAAGAAAATTATGTGACAAAACTTTTACCAAAACAAAAAAAAAAAGCACATTTAAAGAATCTATGGAAAGTACTTGAACATGCCACACCAAGTCTTAAATCATGCATACACTAAGAAAGATAATAGCCAAGTTAAGAATGAAACTAATTAGCCAATATCACCCACAATTTTAATATGAAAACTAGTAGCATAACACCTAATCAAAATTGCCCTTTTGGTTCACCAAAGAACAAGTTTGTCCTTGGCAAATGAATAAAAAGGTGTTAAGATTTTTCTTCTTTCACAAGTTTCATAAGATAGAAAGACGATGTTTTTAGGTGGCTTGGACACTTAGTTCCTCAAATTTTTGGCCAAAATCAATTTCAAGGAGCATACATCAAGCAATACATAAAGTGAATGCAATATTCAAATACTTGGAATAACAAGAACAAGAAAACTTCAAGCTAACATATGCCATATGATTCAAGCAAATGTTAGGCACATTTAAAGACTCAACGTGACAACAAAGACACAAACATGTAGCTATCATGCATTTAAACTCATGGATTTGAAGTTCAATGACTAAGCATCCAAAGACATGTTATCCAACCACATTTAGGAGCAAAAAGAGTCACAAAACCGAAGCCAAAATTGCCATAACATAACCTGAAAACGTTGTTTTTCGTATTCTCGGCAGCTTTGACCTATGCTCACTCATTTCATCATAACTCTCTCCACAGAACTCCAAATGAGTTCATTCGCTTTTTGTTGGAAACTAGACTTACAGATATTTCTTTTGATATAAAGAATGTTACTTTTGGACCACTAAGCTAGCTGCAGTATTTTTTCAAAAACGCATACGTTGCTGCCAACACTATTTTTATGTGGACCATTCAAAGATAGCTACAAAACACAAGGTTAGAACATGAAAACACCATATTCAAGGACAACCAAAGCTCTAGATACCAAATGATGTAGGATTATCTTGTTCCTTTTAGAATATTATTGAATATGGTGATGGTTGATTAAGAAAACCAAGGAAATCCCTACTGGACATTAAGATAGCAAGCTATCTAGATGTGAAGGTTCCTTTCCAAGGTTCTAGAGAAGATAAGAATGGATTGATTCAAAACAAATAAGAGTGGACAACATAAAAAGAGTAAAACCCAAGTCACACACACAAAGAAAGAAGAAAGCATAAAATGAAAAGGAAAGGAATGATAAAAATGTGAGAAGCACGCCACTACAAGGCTAGGCTAGAAGAAGCTATGACAACCGTGAAGATAAGTGGATCTGTGCCACCACTTGAATCAAGATTCAAGACAAGGCTTAAAAGAACTCCACTCCCTAAGGAGGAAGACTCTCACAATGGCTAGTACACAAAGGTGTTTAATTTCTCCAAAATGTTTAACCCTTGTACAAGTGTTAGAGGTCCCCTTAAATAGAAGTGTCTAGGGGCCTCTTAGCAAAAACAAATAAGCTAAAAAGGATTACAATGCAAATATAAAAACCTAGAGTCTAGAAAGTAGGTCAACAAAGGAGCACATGGACACATTTTATAAGCCTTCTTGGCCAAGGCAAGGTGGATGCTCCTTCTAGATGTTTCTAGACTTTTTGGTGGCCAAGGCATGTGGTCATCCTTTCTAGATGTTTCTAGAAAGCTTTACTCCTTCTCTTTCCTCCACATGTGCTCTACAAAATCCATCTAAATGTGCCACTTGTCCTTCCTTGTCCCACCTCTTAATGATCCTACAAAACAAGTTATTTTTGAATTAGCATGTTGGCTTTAGGTTAAGCTAATTCTTTGAGTCAACAAGTCAACCCAAAGTCAAGGTCAACAAGTCAACTTAAAAAAAGTCAATCAAGCCAACTTAATGGAATTTTAAATTAAAGAAAATAAAAGCAAAGGAAGGAATCAATGAACTCCCTTTATTCTAAGCATGTGCCATGGGCTATCATCCTTGGTAGGGATCAATCCTTTATCACATGTTATAGTTTTCCTCTCTCATCCACACTCTAATACCCCTTTCAAGATGCCATGTGTAATTTTATAATTCACTAAAACTTCAAACAAAAACCTCTGATACCATCATATATAATAGGAAACATCACAACCATTTTATTTCAAAAATCACTTGCCAAAATTTTCATCTTAATAAAACATCTTTAAAATAAACCAAATTGGTTTAAGTCATCAAAACGAAACTTAATAAAAACTAGCATGAGACTCGTGCGTACGCACAGGTCGTGTTTTTGGTTTTTAAAATTTTTTGTTTAGAAAACAGATTTTAATATTATTATCAATAAATCAATAATTTAAATTAAAAGTTTTAAAAGTTTTAATTGTCAATTTAAATATATTCAACGATAAGATTCATTTAACAATTATATAATTATATATTTACGTATAATTAATTATTGCTATATATTATGTGTTATATGTTATGTGTTTTTTAAGTAATTTGGAATAATCAATTTGTGATGTGATAGATTGTTATTTTGTTTGGATTAAGAAATGGCACTATGATGTTTTTTAGAAGTTTAATAACAAAACATTGTTTGTGATAATAAGTTTAGATTTCTAGTAAAGATTAAAGAGTAAAAAATAGGTCTTGATTTTTTTTGTTTTAAATTTCTTGTTTTGAAATCAGATTTCAAAGTTATTGTTTATAAACCCATTACTATTTATAATTACATGATTCTAAAGACTTTTTTTCTTAATTTAATAAAATGTAATAATTATATTCCTTAAATAAATATAATTTTCATATAATTTTGTAGAGTTAATTATGCTTATATATTAATGTTGTTATATTTGTAATATTATTGTCTTATTGCTTTATTAATTTCACAATTAATTTCAATTTAACGTTAATTTCAGTTAAATGTTGTATGTTTTACGATTAAGTTTTCAGATATTCTTTGACCTAACAGCACATCATTAAAATGCTATGATAAATGTTTTTTACTGCCAATTTAATATAACTAAAATAAAAATAATATTTGTATCAGAATATGAAAAGATGGCGGCAATATGAAGTTATTACATGTCTTATCGAGGGGTGATATTTGTGAAGCACGTTGATTGGTTTCGTCATGAGGTTTCATTTGGTGCAGACGTTACGTTTGGTTTCTTTAAAAGGTAAGTTGGATCAGTGTGCGTGTGTTTGGTCAAAAAGGAAGAAACAAAGCATCATCCTTCGCAGTTACAGCACGGTCCAAACCTGAAAATGTCTTCATCCAGGCCTATCAGCTTCACAAAATCTTACCAGAACTCAGTCATGGTGATGGAGCCCTCAGAGGTTGGTTGATTATCTACTTTGATTTAGTTAAAGTTTGCTTTTTTGGATATGAATACCTACTTTCTGGCCCAAAGTTTATATTTTTTTGTACGATGGTGTTCTGGTTGAAGTGTCTCTAAAATTTTTTGTTCAAAGTTTTGATTTTTATGAATCCTTCTCCTTTGGTATATGTCAGGAGTGTCTGGAGTTTGAAGAAGGTTTTTATGACCAATGGGGCAAATTACTGGTGATGGGTTACCAACTTTTTAGGTGATCCGAAAGGAAATGTGATAAATATAGAGTTTGAAGAAGCTTTTTGGCTTAGAGGCAGATTCGTGTTGTTCAGAAGATTTTGTGCTTTTATAACCTGAACGATGTTTACTACGTCTCTACCCTTTATTGTGGAGATCGTTATTTTCCTATAAGGGTGTTCGATTTGGAAAAAGAAAGAATTCTCTTGCATGTAACCCTTTGTCCTCAATAAGGTTTTTCCAAGCATTAAGGGTGCAGTTCATGCTAATATTTATGCAATATTAATCCATTTTTCTTATATTTAGAATTGTATTTGTATAGTCATTCATGCTAATATATTTTATCTTTTGATTGTTGTCGTAGTTGTTGATAACTTTGCCGGATTACTTCCAAATATTCTATCAGGATAAACTTTTGTTTAATTATGCGGTCAAGTTGTATGATCCTCTGTCAGAGATGTTTGAAATATATGTCGATACAGATGAGTCTTTGAGGATGGTTCTGTTTGGTTTCAGTAGGTACATTACATATTATGGGTTGACTGGTCCGTGTTACCTACATTTAACTATGTAAGAAACAATATATTTCTTCATAGGATCTTCTCAGCAGAAGGAATAGAAATGGATTATAACATAAATTTGGCCAATGCTTCAAACACCCAAGTTCCAGTTGTTGTTGCTGATTTTGAGAAAGTATTAAGCAATTATGATGTTAAAGCATCTTCTTTGGTAAGATTTAAATGTATAGTCATGTTTTTATAATTTTGTTCATATTTATGATGGCTTAACACGTTTTGTTTGAATGTAGTATCTGGATTCCAAATTTGTAAAAGAATGCTTGATGAAGGGACGTAAAACCTACACGCTGACGAATGGCCAATCACAATTCTGGAACTGCAAAATTCGTTGGACGGGCAGAAGTTCCTATGAGTGTTATTTGACCTGTGGTTGGAAGAAATTCTGCAAAGAAAATGGACTGGCTGCCGGTGATCGCATAAGATTTGTTGTGGAGAATGAAGAAAAATGCGTCATTCATATACTGAAGAATTATCTTGTTTTAGTCTTTTGAATATTTTGTCTCTGCAACTATTATGTAGGACCTATGAACACTTCCTTTCAGTTTCGTTTTTATGAATTCTAGATGTTAAATATTTTGTATATCAACATTAATATGTTTTGGAATGTTGATATATATGTTTATATAGAACCGCTTATTTAATATTATATTGAGTATGTCTACTAATTGTGTTTTATGTACATGTGTCTTGTGTTTACTATACCGAATTTGAATTTTCGTTATGTACATTATTTGATTAACCTAAATATTTGAATAAATAAAAATTTGATATTAGCAAAATTGTTTTTTCTTGAAGTTCAATATTTGAATAACGAAAACTTTCAATAAATAAAAAGTATTATTACTAAATATTCAATTATTTTATAATTAGTAAAACTATAATTAAACCTTAGTATAGTTATTGTTAATACGATTTCATATAAGATATTGTTTATCTATATAACTGTTATTCAGTAAAAATGATTTCAAGTTAAAAATAATATAAGTATTCTAGTTTGGAATAGTATGAACTAAAAAGAATTCAATTCATTTATTATTGTTATTATTTATAAAAAAATTAACCATTCGTTTTCTACGATTAAATTTACTATAATATTGCATTAATATAAAAAAAATAACTTCTATATAATAATATTAGTTATATTTATATTTAAAAAGTCAATTTCATAAATAATTGTAATGTTCATAATTTGTTGGATTTAATGTAGTTTGGATAGTTATAATTAGGACAACTTGTTAATAAATGAACACGGATCATCATTTGTATCAGCTTATTACATTAATAATGTCAGAGATGTAGGAGGTGTGTTTGATAATTATGGTAGTTTGTTTAGTTAAATATTCAGTATTACTTGGGCTGTTGATATAAGTTTGCAAAGTCTTCTTCGGGTTCAAAACATTATTAAGTTGACAATTGTGGGAGGTGAACTACATGATTACGGTAGTGTGTTAAGTAAAAAATTCAATATTAATTGGGCTAATTATATGGCTGGAAAGTAATACTTTCTATAAGCAATTCTATATGAACCTACATCAGGAGTTATTCGAAATTATTATGCCAAGGGTACCGAAGAATTAGGATGGTGTCCATAATAAGTACTAACATCAGTTGGTTGAATGTCTGCATATAATTAATTCTTGTTTTGTTGTTGGTGTATGGTAGTTTGGATATTTAATGCACTATGCCCAATAACGATTTTTACGATAATGTAATTGCCATTTCAGACATGATAAATGGAAGGGATAACATCAAAGTACCAGATCTTCATTTATTACTGCAAGACATTGTTACAAAAAATTAATACATTATGCCAGAACATCATATGTATGCATATCAATTAAGCATTCTGACTTTTGTAACTACTACAGACATGCATTCTTAACAAAATGCAGGAACATGTATGTTATCGTTCATTACACATTGTTGAAAACTTCTTTGAAAACTACATTTGTGGTAGTAGTCAAAGGATTATTTTCAGTGTCATGGATTAAAATCTTTAATCCTGACTTGCTTTTAACTCTAGAAGCTACAACATATAACTGACCATGACTAAAAACTGGTGTAGGCAGATACAATCCAACACAATCTAAAGATTGACCTTGAGATTTGTTTATGGTCATAGCATAGGATAACATGATCGAGAATTGTCTTCTAATCATCTTGAATGGCCATGGTGACTGAGAAGGGGACATGGACATACGCGGCATGTAAACTTTTGTTCCTTTGTTTTTTCCAGTTATAATTTTTGCACTAATTACATGCTTTGCTAGTCTGGTCACTATTAATCTACTTCCATTACAAAGACCTTCAGATTGATCCAAATTTCTCAAAAGCATTATTGGTGCCCCAACTTTGAGTCTTATACTATGGTTTGGTAATCCTGATGTTCTCAATGAATTTAAAAATTCTGGTGTAATACCATCATATACATCAACATCCATGGTGTCAGAAGTATCAATGCAGTCTGCGCTGAGGTATTCTTTGACTTCACTTGAATTACATGAATAACAGTTGTTAAAAACTTTTAAAATATGACAAATGTATGAAAAATGATAAGTATGAATTAAGCATCACCTGGAATAGAATCCAGAACAGCTTTATTGATTTCATCTACTATTTTAATTCGACTAGCTAGAATAGCTCTTGATATCAGAAACATCTCATCGTTGAATTTTTCGAGTAGTTATGGATAAGTGCTACTGATTATAGCTTGGATATGGTCTTTGTAGTTCTTGATTAGAAATTCTGGAGGAATTTCTATATCTACTAAGCCATCATTGGGTTCATTCAGTGAACCATCACCAATTTTGATTATCCAGGAAAAAAACTCTTCAATTTCAGCAATAGTAGAGTTGTGCAGTCCCTACTGTAACAGTCCCATGTTTTTGGTCAAGTTTAGGATCTGGCAGTGCTCCCATAGATAGGATGAGTTGATAGTTGCATGAACAATATCATATCTGCTTCCTCGAGGAATAACAGGAAGAATTTGCCTAAAATCCCCTCCAAATACTATTACTTTGCCACCAAAAACAAAATCAAATTTGTTGTGTTCTCTCATGATATCTTTTAAAGTTCGATCTAGTGCTTCAAAACAAAACTTATGCGTCATTGGTGCTTCATCCCAAATTATGAGGTTGGCCAATTTCATCAAATCTGATAGTTCACTACCCTTTGTAATGTTGCACACAGAGTGTTCAAGTGTTGGAACTAAAATCTTAAATTTTGAATGAGTTGTTCTACCTCCAGGTAATAACAAAGATTCTATACCACTTGATGCAACTGTTAGAACTATTTTTGCTTCAGAACGAAGAGCAAAAGATAATGTGTTCCACATAAATGTTTTTCCAGTTCCTCCATATCCATATAAAAAGAACATGCCCCCTTTTTCATCATGCACCGCATTTATAATCTTTTGGAAAATATGTCTTTGTTCATCTGCATATGAATAATAATTTAGATATATTGCAATGACTTGTATTGCAAAAATGTTTAGAAGAAATGACTAACCTGTCATACTTCTAAAATTTGATTGAAAGATATTTAGTTCATCATCCTTGTTGTAATCAAGTTCAGCATATACTTATCGATTGCCACAGTAATTTACTGCAAAATCATTAGGATAAGGCATGGAGGGGAATTCCTTTAATGTTCTTCTATTATTCTATAATAGCTTCTCAATTTCAATCAAGGTCAAATTTTGCAATAATTCCATATTCAGGTTGAGGCCTGCAACAAATAATTTAAGTTAACATACTTTCATATTCAAACTTAAGATTAATATTGTTAAAAACAATTTCACCTGGATTTCTTGCAATAATTCTTTCATTATATAAAATTCCATCAGAAAGCTATTCAGATGTTTTCTTCCAAACATCCTCAGGTTTGTTGATGCTATTTGACATGAGGACAATTACGAATAATCTCCTCAAGAAGTTTCCAGATCCCCATTCTTTGGCTTCCTTGATAGCTTTGACATATTCTGTATCATCTGCCAAAAATCCAGAAGCTTCACATGCTTCTCTCAATGTAGGATAAGTTATGTTTTCAATAGTTCGCAGATCTATGTAGGATATTGGACCTTTAAGTCTTCCAATGGTATTTCCTTTTTTCCTTGGTTCCAACACCTTTGATTCTTATTATATACATAGTTAGTAACAAATTGTGGATATGTTAAATCCATTGCATCTGAATATTTCTTATTGCACTCCATCCAACTCTTGAACATGGACTCCCTAACTGTCGGTTTTGCCATGATTTCATCAATATCATCATCATCCTTGAAGTACACTGATTGCTCACCAGGTAGATGAAAAAATAATCGTTCAACAACTGGATTTCTTCCATGAATTAGAAATGAAAATATTCTCCAACATGCTTCGCATGGAGAAATATATCTGCAATCAATATATTGTTTGATTTCATCACTTGAAAAACCTGGCTTGTCATTAGGAACAATGGCAGCAGTAATTCTATCATAGCCCTTATTGATGTACTTAAATAAGTACTTGATTGAATTAGATCAGTTGCACCATTCTACATTCACATGAGCCTAATATTTGAGTAATATGGTAGGATTGTAAGGAACCACAAATCGGTTATCTAGTTCATTGTCATTCTTCACAATGCTAAGACCATTGTTCCTTCGACGATAATGAGGAAAACCATCTTCTGAAATTGTTGTAGTATCTTGAAATTTCTTTGGATAAAATCGAGAACACGATCCATTTTTCATGCATGGTGATGATGTCTTAGAGATTCCACATGGGCCGTGAATCATATGTTCTTTTACACAGTTATACAATTTTGGATCTTCTTTGGCACATGGTATTTCAGCTGAGATTACCTTGTCAATATCGATGGCTGTCGGATACTTGCTAGATGGATGCAAAAATAACAAGAAATGAGCATGTGGCAAACCTCGTTTCTGGAATTCAATACTATACATGTCTGCAATCATAGATTAGTTACATGATTAGAATAATCAATTAAATGAAAAAAAGTAAATAATTAAGTATATGAAATATACACACATGTTATGACCCTTCCCAATATGTTCTTCTTTGTTAAATATGATAATAGTTTGTCAAATTTGATTCTAAAAACTCTTGCAATGATATTTGGCCTGTCTGAAGGAGTTAATTTTAAAGGTTTCAATATTCTGGAAATCTCGAGCCATTTTGGATTGCACGTAAAAGTTACAAAAAGATCTGGGAATCCTACATGACCACATATTGCCATGCCATCAAAATATAATTGATCAATAAATCTCCTACCACCAACAAAGCTAGATAGAAGCACAAAACGTTTTCCTTTCTGTGAAGCTTCTGTGTAGCTATCATTACTTGGTTGACAGAGGTTATTGTATTTGTCAACCCTGAGCTTCGACTGATTGTTTCTGATGAATGATAGCCTTTCAGACTCAATCATTGTATATCTATTTACAACAAATTGTTGAAATAATCTTCTTGATCTAAGAATGGTCATTGGCTCACATTGTCGGGTTTGAATTCTGAAACAAAACCATTCCCTAATCGTTAAGCGGTTACGTTTAAGTGCCAAAGAATCACAATGACTAATATCATGCCTATATCCATCTTCACCATAGGGAAACAGCAAAGGATACTGATATCCCAAGTAACTTGTGTGCAACTCATTTATTCTTTATAATTTTCTTGTTCTGCTTTCCATAATAATATCCCTAGGAGAAGTAGTATCAACATCTCCTACTATTAATGCAGCAACCTCTGAAACGGTGGGGATGTTGTATATACGTCCATCATTCTGCCTATCAGCAATAAGTTTTAATTTAAGATCATGATATGGTTGTTCCGCATATTTGTCCCTTGCCATTCGAAAAGATTTAGCGTGCACATTGTACTTATCTAGCATATTTGTTAGTGTTCTAACAATTTCAGCATCAATATCATTGTTGTTCCTACATTGAATTTCAAATCAATAGAAACATGCAACAGAATATAATATCAACTATTAAGATGAATGTATTGTACCTCAGAGATTGAATTCTGTTGTGTATCTCGTTTTCAGTATCATAAATATATAGTTGAGCAAACTTTGGCTATTGTCCAATTGGTGGAAGAAGACTACCAATTCTGTGACATGATTGTCCTTGGATTCTCAAATTTGGTGGACCACCTCCATTGTTGTATTTATTGTCAATTTTTTCTACAGGAGATGTGAATGCAAACATCATGTTGTATGTTCTAATATTCTTCTGATAACTTTTGCTTTGTTTTGAATCTGATTGAAATAAAAGTTGACTTAGCTCATCAGGGTTTTTTTTTCAACATTGGCAATTCAACTTTTCCAATTGAGCAACACAACTGAAAGTTCAGATTAATCATATGATGATATTTGCCAATGCGTTCTTGATACCACATATATGCATTCCAATGCTGACAAACATAGATTGGATCTCCTATATCTGCATACAATTTGCAAATTAAAATAATTATTAGTTCAACTTCCAATATATGATAACAATTATCTTTATTAAAAACATTTTAGATTACTTATCTTGCATTAGCCTTCATGCCTTGATGGTTCATATCATGTATTTCATCAATGACTGCTTAATTAATAATGATGAACATATCAGTAATAATGTTAAAACTAAGTAATTTTTTGGTAAATGAAATGATTATTAATTTCATTACCAAAATAAAATTACCTTCTATTGCTTCACCAAGTGATTCAGACTTATCTGAACCTGATTGTAGTTCATCAACATCTTCCAATACAAATGATTGAGTTGGTATATTGCAATGACTTATGTTAGTCACATTATTCATAGTGGTTTCAAACTTCTCAAGCAAACTTTACGGCTTTTTCCGTGTTGCTGTAACATTTCTTTCAACATTCCTGAATCTAACATCAGAACATTGAACTTGTGATTCCATATGCAATGTATCTTGATTAACAAAATAAGTTGTTACATCAGCTAATGGTGTACGATCTCATGTTTTGTTTTCAACGCGCTTCTGATTTTTGCATGTAGCATTCATCCTCTTCTCCTGCATTATTAGTTTTCTTTTTATTCTTGCACTTGAACTGCAGATTCTATTTTCATCGGCCATCATTCTACATTAAACAGCACACAAACTGAGAATTATTTCAGAAACAACAACATTTGCATATTATATAATGGTTACAATGAACTGTTGCAATAACTTTAATAACTTTATATATGAAGATAATACAAAAAACTTTTACACGAAATTCTGAAAACATTACAGATATAGTTCATAATTTTGCTTTGTCAACAGAAAAATGTTACAATTTCAATTAATGAATATCAATAGTTCATTGTGCTTCAACCATTTAGAACATATTTGATTTACCAAATTCTCGTCTGTTTGTCCATTAAAGGTTATGTTTATATAAGGCTATCTACATATTTTGGCAGTTGCATGTTACTGGATAGATGAATCGTGAAATTTTTACCGCCAAAATTAACACCACTATAAAGTCATGTCAATGGGAAACATGATTTGGAGTTATTAAATGCAAGTCTTTTCACCTTAATGTGTCTAATATGCCAGCTTTATACATTTAGATTTCATTATATTATATATGACATTGTAAATGCATATTGTTCTTAGACATTGCTTGTAGTGTAGGAAACAATCATCAAATTCAATGGTTTAATGCATTACAATATCGTACCATTAACTTTAAGTATTGCACGTTTTTGGCTTTATTAAATGTCAGTCTGATCATTGCTTTAATGAATTAGGATATCGTACTGCTCCATAAACTTTTACGTATTTTTGTTAAATGCATGTCTCATCAATTCAGATAAGAAATTATTTTCAAAAACATATCCAAATCTAAAATTTAATGCATAGGTTGGAATGTAACAAAAGTTCCAATTAATATACATGTTAACGATCATGTATCAACGGGTATCACGGTAGTATACTTTAAAAAATATTCATAACACGGTCTCATGGTAGTCTACTTTAAAAACAATGGATAACATCTTGAATTCTGAGAATAAAAACATTAACGTATGGAAGGTTACAAATTTTTTTTTATAATATAGGTTAGTGTTGACTTTATAGATGTTAAGATATAAAGTGACTATGATTTATGAATTGCTAAATACGATCTCTAAATATATCAATGAATTAAACATATAAAGATCACGACATAAAAAAATTGCACCAACTTTCTTCTATGTAATCACAACCAAAACTATTTAAAATACTAAAGAAGGTTCACCAGTGCAATTTATCAAAACAGAATCAAGGAATGTAGCCTTTGAAGGAGCCAAAACATTTCTAACAAAACGAACATAAAGTTTTAAGCAACATTTACTACAATAATTTCCATAGCTTTCATAAATTAAATATCATTTCTCCTTCTTGATAGTCTTCATTGTCTTTGTAGATGACAATTGGGCTAATGGCATGTCCTCAAAAGATCAAATTCCATGAAATTTGATGGAATGTACTCTATGTCTTCATGGTTACTGGTATTACAAACATCTTTTCTAGGCGTGACACATAAAACAATATCTGGATCAAGATCAGCAGTCCTAGAAAGGCACATCTACAATGAATCATATGTTCAGTCTGTATTACATCTTTGAACTGCCCAGTAAAATTATGACGGTAATTGTATTAAAAATATATTTACTAATGAACTATCAGTATCAATAGATAAGTCGCATGCTGCATGATCACCACATTCAGCAAGTTCCATTGCCTGAAAAATTTAACATCCAAAATTATAAATTTTGATCAGACCACAAATCAGACTGATTTTAAAATACTTACTAAAGAACTCCCAGTATGAGTATGTACATCAGACTCACTAGCACTCATACATTTTCCAACCTCAATTGCTTGCATTATTCAATATACATTAAAACATACAATACATTAAAATGGGTATTAATAAAAGCAGCCAATTTCAAATGTACTCACTATGGACTTCTCCTTATGAAACTGTAATTCATCAGAACAATTTTCCTTAGCTTCAACAATTTTGATTACCTGCAAAATTTGATCTTTTTAGTTCTATCTCAAAATAGATGACATAATCAATACAGAACAATTAAAATTACAACCTAAGTTTGACCAAGAATACTACTAATGTGACCTATAATTTCACGATCAGTTGAAGCTCTCATTACTGAAGCAGGTCGGTTATTTCCTTGGGGCTTGACCTTGAAAGCCAAAGTACTGCCCAAAAGAACGTCTAGATCCTTTGGAAAACACTTAGGATCCTCCTCACCATCCTAATATATTTGATAAAGAAAGATGAAATGAAATATGAGTATTATTATGACACTATTATATTACTAATGGAAAAGTCAAGTTGTACAACCTTGATCATTTTCTTTCACAAATCACCAGCAGATACACCAATTAAATTAATGCAGTCTTGGTCCCAAAGCATGAAGTTAGCAACCTTGTTTCCATCAGTCACTTGAATTTCAAGCTTGTATCTGAAGACATATATTCAATCATAAATAAGATTATAACATATGTAATCTACTAAGCATCTATTACTAATTAGTAAGATAATTTTATTACACAGCTATTACTAACCTCATTTTTGGATACTCATTATAACCATCACAATTCAAACACTTAAAAGAACCAACTTCATATGTTCTTTTTGCGCATAAGTTACAAACCAAGTAACTCCATCCATCATTTCCTAAGTTAAATTTTAGTGTATGTGCAACAGTAACACATGAAATCTCCTACAACAATAAAAGAAGGATTAATAATAACAAAAATCGACTATAAAATTATACAAAAAAAAACTACCTCTATGACAATCAGGATCTCTGAAACACTTCTAACAACAATTTTATACATAAACCTATCAACATGACTAATCTAGGAAGACCCACTATATTGGCTTCCCTCCTCAAAAATTTCAGGAGCAGAGGTTCTACACAATAAACATTAGTTAGTACTTTATCAAATACAAAGATTATACAATAAGATAATCGTAATATAAAACTATTACTTTAAAAATTCCTTCCTAAATTCAGTCAGTTTAGGTATATCATCTCCCAAAATCAACTTTGATCCATTCCAACAATTAGACAATGACACCGGCCATGGACCTATACAAAATAATTTAAATAAATTTCCAAATTATGCAGAGTAAACAATATAACAAGCATTTCGAAATACAATGAAACCTGAGGCAGCCTTTATCTTTGTTTGAGTAAGAATAATAGCAAGATAAGGTGTTTCACGACTTTCCCTCCAATAACTAACCAATCGCATACAATATGAATCCCAAAGAGTGCAACAGATTGACGCACCATTGCATTATAGAAAAACAAACAACAACTTCAAAAGAGCATTAAAATGAAATAATAAACTTAGTCTATAACAAATAATAACATTATAATCAATTGTACCTCAAGTCCTTTAGGTCAAAGACAACATTTTTGGAACTTGGTTTCTCCTCCACATTATCCACCACACCAATGACATCTAAAATGGAAAAATAGAACAGTAAATAAACATAACAAAAAAATAGCAAACATATATGAATGAAGGACAAAAAACTTACCAACCAACAAATCTGCAGAATAGTGTCCATCAATGATATCCTTTATACTCTTGAACTTCCAAACTTTTGCAGGAATACTGACAATTGGTTGTCGTCGTACAAACGTTGCTCTAATAAACAATAGCTTAAAGGGGCAGTCGCAAACTCTATATTGAGCTCTGTTGTTTAAGATTTTGAATTTATGCATTATATAACTTTCTCCCTCCTTTAGCTTGTCTTCCCACGTACTAATATCTTCCTTCTTAATCATAGTAGGGATAACATCACCCTGACCAGCATAATCATGCATAAACGTCAAATATATCCATTTTTTCTCCAATTTCAAAGATGTACTGCACATAGACAATACAATGATACATTACCTTTTGATCTGTCAGAATCATCTCCATATTTCGTTTGGAATCCCATGACTCAACAAACCACAAATCCACAATTCGGACAGCAAGTTTCAAAGTCTCCCTTTTTCCATCAATATCCTTGATCATATCAAATTTCCTTGCCATCTAATACATAACAATAAAATAGGTCAAATGTTTTACAGGAAAAAAAACTATACAACTTTAAAATAACAAAACACATGAACAACACTCAAAATAACAACATCTAAAACAACAAATAATGTTCAACAGTTTCTAAATAAAAAATATCAATATTTTCTTCGACACCCAAAACATAGGAAAATTTATATGTTTGAGCTTTATAAGAAAAAAAAATTGTGCACCGAGTAAGAAGAACAAAAAAAAAAAGAAGAAGAACATCGAAAAAAAAGAAACAAACATAAATGAACAAAGTAAGAAGAAGAACAACAACAAAAAAATGATAAAAATACAACAAAAAAGAAACTACACCAAAAACAACTTCTGCAAACCTTCAACAACAACAATCACAAAAAAATAAAAAACAAGAACAAAAAATTTTTAAACTTAAGCTATTGTGAAGAACAAAAAGAAGGAGCTATAAAAAAAATAACAACGATCAGCCAACAAAAATAAACAGCCAAAAAAAAACTGCGTTGGTATGAAGAAGAAAGAAGATGCAATGAAGTCGAAGAAGAAGAAGAAAAAAGAAAGCAAATATGTATTTCAACAAAGCTAACGGAAGAACAAAAAAATAAAAAAAAAACACGAAAAAAAAATTTCAAACCTAAGCTACTGTGAAGAACAAAAAGAAGGAGCTTTAAAAAAAATAACAACGATCAGCCAACAAAAATAAACAGCCAAAAAAAATAAAACTTACGTTGGTATGAAGAAGAAGAAGAAGAAAGAAGATGCAATGAAGTGTCAAAGAAGAAGAAAAAAGAAAGCCAATATGTGTTTCAACAAAGCTAAAGGAAGAACAAAAATTGAAATACCTCCACCAAATGCAATGCCTTGAAGAAGAAGCCTCTGACTGTCAGCAAACATCAATCAGCATTTAATGCTTTCAGCGGGAAAAAAAAAACAAAACCCAGTAGACGAAATTACCCTCAATTTGAAACAGTTGTCAATAAGTTAAGATGTCTATTTCAGTAATTTACCTATACTAAGAATTTCTTAGATATATAGTAGATTTCTTCCAAGTTTAAAACTCAAAATAGCCAAACTATCACATCTTATTCAAAAGAAAATGTTTCCAAATGCTTCACAATAAAACTCCCAAAAGCCTTTTCACTAGCTCCTCACATCTATGTGTCTCCATTAGCATATGCATCAACATCTACTCCCATATAACACACATTACACAATCATTGCACAAACACAAACAAAACACAAAAGCAAGGGTGAACTGACTAGATAAAACACTATACCACAATATATTACCAACATATAACTCACCTTGCATGATCACTATGCATAAACTCAACCAAGATAACAACCCATCATATGTTCTCAAAACCACAACATGCAATGATCAACATATTACCACAAAGTAATATCAAATGGTATGACATTCTCTCATAACCAACCGTTTTACCTTTCCTGCGCAACAATTCCTCTTGGAAAAAGCCTTTTACCTACTTTTCGTACACTTACAAGCAACAAGACTACTCGCTCAACAAAGCCTTAGGTAAGAACACTCTTGCTAAGCTCATGCCAAAACCTTATTGCTGAAAAAAACCCTTTTACCCATCTTAACAAAGCCCTCTAGGTAAAAGAACAATCATGGCTTTACGTTTATAAGAGAATTCATACTGTCTCATCACATATGTATACATATACACACAACATCTCATCACATGATCATGAAACATGTTTAAAATGTTAAACAAACTTCACAAAATTTGTTTAAAAGGATTAAATCCACATAGTTTTAAAGTTGGGGGACTAAATTGGGTCAAAGTTTTGAAGATGGACTAATTTTAATTTTTACTAAAAGTTGAGGCACCAAAAACATATTTAACCTTAAATTTAAAATTTTTCCCATTACCTTTTTTATCATTTTTTTAACATTTTTTATTTGGTACTTTTTATGATTCATAAATACTTTTATGTATTTGTTTTAATTATTCTTCATATTTATAAATTTGTTGGCTAACCAAATAATTGTTCACATTTGATAAATCGTGAAAACAGAAATGGTTACCAGCTACAATAAAATCACTTATAAATTTTTAATTGTTAGGCTTAGATTGTTTACTTGTTACTTTTTATGATTGATAAATTTATTCATGTTTTTGTTTTAAGTTTTCTTTAATTTTTTAAAAATATTGTTATACATACTTATAAATTCTTAAGTTTTTTCTTAATAGATTCACGTTAATACATGTTAAAAGTATTTTTTTTAGTAGGTTTGAAATAATTTGGCTTAAGATACGTTTTATTACCCATTTTGTATTTCTACTTATAATTTTATATTTTATATTTTTTACTTTTTTGTTTTTTGATCGTTGATATTACATCCTAAATTTTTATGAATTATGAATTATGAATTCTTAATTTAATTTGTTATCAATTGAATAATTCAATCATTATTCATTTTGTCTTTTAAACATAATCATTATTATATTATCATTTTTCTATTTAGTCAAGAGCAAATATTTTGTACTACTTATTTTTTTACGTAACAGTTTTAATTGTTCATACTTTAACAATAGTTGTCCATATTATACCGTTCTCAACATAAATGTATGTAACGTAAAAAAATGAAATAAAGATATATGTTAATTGTTACAACTTTATTTGTTAACATAACTACATTTATTTATGTTACGACGTAATTTCAACAAAATATGTATTTCTATTATTAAAATATTAAATTATTAAATTATTAAATTATACTTTTACTTTTTATAATTGTTATATATTTGAATTGATTTTATTATTATTATTACTATTATTATTATTAATATGATTATTATATATCCTATTTTAAATATATAGTTGTTAGTAGAATTTAGATATTATATATTTGGTATCTTTACAATGTTAAGTGTTCCTGCAGAGAACAAATAAGATAAGTTAGGCACGAGTATCACCTTACCATGTAGTCCGCTATCTCTTCAGTTGGCATCTTCCCATTCGATACATGTCGGCTTGAACCTATGAGGGGTTACCTGCAGAAGAGTCTCCGAAGCTCAAGTAAGTCAAAGCTCTCAGAGAGTCAAATCAGTGATTAATGAATGCGTACCTTTAATTGCTGGGGTCCACGTGTATTTTAGAGCATTAATGATGTCTGATCATCCCATGGGCTGGGCCTTGACTTGGGCTCTAACTTGGGCTATGAGTGGGCTTGGGCCCTAACCCAGGCCCTTAAGGTTTATTGAACGCGGGGGCTTCCATCATACTGAGTTTATTGAAGTGGTCGGCCTAGGCTCTAATCTTATCGGATATGCTGGAGTAGTCGGTCTAGGCCGGCTACTTGCCTTGATGGCTTATGTTGGTGATATGAGGTGTAGGTTGTCCCATGGGCGTTTAGTTTAGGTTAAAACCGGTACAAGTTAGGCTAACTCGGCCTAGGCTGGATACTTGGCTGCCTTGATATGCACATTGTTTACTTATTTGGTCGAGTTTGGCTAGGTGTGGTACACCAGTCCCCCAGCCTTGTCCGATATGAGTTGTCGGTCAAGGATGATATGTGTTGATAAGCTAGCGGAACCGGCTAGGTGTGATACACCAGTCCCCCAGCCTTTAAGTGTGGTGAAATAATCAACAGCTACGATTAGGAATTTTACTTGCCCCTTGCCGGGTGAGAAAGGGTTGAGGATGTCCATTCCCCATTTAGCGAATGGCCATGGGGATAGTATGTGATGTAGTTGTTCCTGTTTCTGATGAATAAGGTTGCCATGCTTCTGACATGGCTTGCACTTCCTGACATGATCCTGGCAGTCTGCTTCTATAGTGGGCCAGAAGTATCCGACTCTGAGGACTTTTGTAGCCATGCTGCGTGCACCGGAATGATAACCACAAATTCCTTCGTGTAGCTCTTTGATGATATATTGGGCTTGCTTTATCGTGACACACTTAAGTAGGGGTTGACCGTATTCGCGTTTGTAGAGGTCATCGCCTATCATAGTGTACCTAGCGGCCTTAGCCAGCCAAGTTTTGTCCGCGTCGAGGGGGGGTTGCCGGTTTTGAGGTATTGAATGTAGGGGGTGGTCCAGTTTTGGGTTTGAGAGGGGGTGACGTTGTTAGCTGGGGTGTGGGTTAATATTTGGCAAGTGTGTGTGATAGAAGGTGGATAGTGTTTGCTGTAGTAGGGATCGATTTCGATTTTTGAGCTTGGTGCTGGCCAATTTGGAAAGGATGTCGGCCCTGACGTTGTCTGTTCTTGGAATGTGTTCGACGCAGACTTGTTCGAAAGCGGATTGAATAACTGCACGGACCATATGGTAATACTGTAGGAGGATGGGGTCTTTGATCTGAAATTCGTCATTTAGATGGCCTACAGTGAGTTTGGAGTCGGTTTTGCATGTTAACTTCTTGACGCCGACTTCACAGGCTAGGGAAAGGCCGACGAGGATGGCTTCGTATTCGGCTTGGTTATTTGACGTTTTGAAAGCAAAGTGAAGGGATTTTTCGATGAGGATGTCGTTGGGGCCTTCTAAGACGATGCCGGCGCCGACACCCCTTGGATTTGAGGAGCCATCTACATGAAGCGTCCACTGGTCCTCAATGGGTGTTTGTTGTAGGTCGTTGACAAAGTCTAAAAGACACTGGCTTTGATGGGGCCGTGGGGTTCATAGCGGATGTTGAATTTTGACAGTTCCACGGCCCATGATGACATGCGTCCGGCTAGATCTGGCTTTTGTAATATTTTTTGGATTGGGTAGTCGGTCTTAACGGTTATGGTATGGTTTTGGAAATACGGGCGAAGGCGGCGTGCTGCGTGGACTAAGGATAGGGCTAGTTTTTCTACCATCTGATACCTGGTTTCAGGATCTTGCAGTGTTATGCTCACAAAATACACAGGATGTTGTGTGCCCTCTATTTCTTGAACAAGCACTGCGCTGACGGTATAGTAGGTGGCCGTGATGTATACCAGCAGGGGTTGGCTGGTGTCCGATTTGTGGAGGATAGGCGGTGAGGTTAAGGTTGTTTTGAGTTTTTGGAAGATCTGTTCACAATCATCAGTCCACGTGAACCGGGTGGATTTCTTTAGAAGTTGGATTATGGGTTGGGTTTGTTCAGCTAGTTTAGGTAGGAAGCGAGAGATGGCTGTGAGACGGCCAATGAGACGTTGGACTTCTTTGACGGTAGTGGGGCTGCGCATTTCGATGATAGCCTTGCATTTTTCAGGGTTAGCCTCTATGCCGCGTTGGGTTAACATGAAACCGAGGAATTTACCCCGGCAACGCCGAATACGCATTTGTCGGGATTTAGGCGGAGGTTATAATGGCGCAGCGCGGAGAACACTGCCGCCAGGTCTTCAGCGTGTTGATGATGGCTTGGGGACTTGACAACCATGTCATCGACGTATACTTCCACACAATGTCTTGTTAGGTGGCTAAAAACTTTGTCCATTAGCCGTTGGTAAGTTGCCCCGGCGTTTTTGAGGCCAAAGGGCATGACCCTATAGAAGTAGTTGGCATCATCCGTGATGAAGGCGGTTTTGTGCATATCTGTTGTGGCCATTGGGATTTGGTTATACCCTGAATATGCATCCAAAAAGCTAAGCACCTTGTTTCCTGCCGCGCCGTCTACGAGTCGATCAATGTTGGGTAAGGGGTAGGCGTTGCGAGGGCAAGCCTTGTTCAAGTCCGTGTAGTCTACGCACATCCGCCATTTGCCATTGGCTTTCTTCACCAAGACAACGTTAGAAAGCCAAGTGGTGTATTGAGCTTCTTCTATAAATCCTGCGCTCAGTAACTTGTTGGCTTCCACCTTGGCTACTTGTCGGCGTTCTTCCCCAAGCTTGCGTTTTTTCTGGGATACATAGCGGGCTTCTTTATATATGGACAGCTTGTGGGATGCCACCTGGGGGTCTACTCCAGGGAGGTCGGCGGCCGACCAGGTGAAAATATTTGTGTTGTTGATGAGGATAGGTGTGATTGTGGCACGCTCGTCAGAGTTTAAACCGGTGCCTAAGTTAATAGAGTGACCATTGGGAAGCGCTAGAGGAGTGGTGTCCTCGACTGGTTCGAGGCGGACATCCCGGCCTATTCTGGGGTCAAGGTTTTCGCCGGATAGGGCTATGCCGGAACCAGGGGGTCGTTCGATATGGTTGGTTTGTTGGATTGGGAGTTGTGGTCGTAAGCTTGCCATGTAGCATTCGCGTGCCAAGCGCTGGTCACAATGTATGGTCAGGATGTCACCGGATGGGGTAGGGAACTTCATGGCCAAGTGAGGGGTAGAGACGATTGTGCCAAGTGTATTGATGGAAGGACAACCCAGGAGGATGTTGTAAGATGTTGACGCATCGACAATAAGGAAGCGGATTGGGATGGTTTTGGTTTGGGTTCCGTCCCGAAAGACGGTGTGGAGGTCTATGTAGCCTCCGGTGGATACTTGTTCGCCGAAATAGCCATATATGGGTTCATCATATGGGATCATGGCGGTGTCAGGAAGTTGTAATTTTTGGTAGGTGGCCCAGTAGAGGATGTCAACTGAGCTGCCTTGATTCACAAGGACTTTCTTAACAGCATAATTCTCGATTTTGACGGTGATGACCATGGGGTCATCTTGTTGGTGGTCGAGGCCGTGGAAGTCATCATCTGTGAATACAATGGGGGGCATACGGCGTCTGTGGTGGGAATGGGTGATATGGTTGATGGATTGTATATGGCGGAGGTGTCTCTTTCTGGCAGAAGAGGTGGAGCCTCCGCTTGCGAAGCCACTAGAGATGGTGTTAATGGTGCCTCGTAAGGGGGGGTCGGCAGGGGTGATGTCGGTGCGGGCGGGCTCTGGTTATTGATTATTGGGTTGGGTGGGGTGGCTATTGTGACGAGAGTCATTTGGTTGACGTCTGTGGTCAGGTCGCGGGGGGTGGCAGGATCGAGAGGAGGAGGAATGGTCATCCCTACGTATGAAGCGGCAAAAGTGGTATGCACAGACTAGTTCTTCTATTTTATCTTGGAGTGCTTTGCATTCTTCCGTAGTGTGACCATGGTTGTGGTGGTACCGGCAATATTTGGTCATGTCGGCGTTGGGAGGTGTGGTTGTCTTGCGTGGTGGAGGGATTAGATCAGCTTGGAGGGCTTCGTCTAGAATGCGGGAGCGGGCTACTGTGAGGGGGGCGTATCTGGTGAAGCGAGGTTGGCGGGGTTCGCGTGGGCGGGTATCAGGGCGTGGGTTAGGCTGTGGGGTGGGGTTGGAGGTGGTGGCGGCGTAGTCGTTGCAGAATTTGGTGTGAAGTGTTTGCATTTCCTCCATGCGGACATAGTCGGCTGCACGCAGCTTGAGTTCGTGCATGGAGGCAGGTGGGTGAAGGTAGACGTTGTTGGCGAAGGGGCCGGGTTGTAGGGTAACAGTCATGCACTGGAGAATCATCTCCTGGTTGAGGTGCGGTGTACGAAGGGCGGCTTTGCTAAAGCGATCGATGAACGCTCTGAGTGGTTCGTTAGGTTCCTGTCTGTTACCCATTAGGGATATGGTGGTGGTTTGATGGGGACGGCTTCCGGCGAAGTGGGTGGAAAACATGTGGGAGAGGATGTCGAAACTATCAATTGAGTAGGGCGGAAGAGTTGTAAACCATTCTAGGGTAGGGCCTTTGAGGATGGTGGGGAAAGCTTTGCAAAAGACTACGTCTTGGGATGTGTACAAGGCGACATGGGTGATGTAAACTTTAAGGTGCTCGTCAGGGTCGGTTTCGCCAGTATAGCGATCCAGGGTAAAGGGTTTCCACTGGGCTGGGAGAGGGGTGTTGGCGATAAAGTCCGTGAATGGGTGGCGGCGTCTAGGATGTGAGGAAGGGGCATATGAGGTGGGGGGTGGTTGATCATAGCAGGAAAGGTGGAGGTGATATTGTGAGGGGGAATGTGGGTTGTGGGAAGATATTGTGGGTTATAGGGTGGAATATGTGTGGTGTGGAGGGCGGTGGGTATGTTATAGGGGATATGGGTGGTAGGGAGGGTGGCGGCGGGGGTTGGGGGTGCGGTAAGCCCCGGTTGACCAGATGGAAAGTGATGGAGATGGGTAGAGGTAACGAGTGTCTGTTGGGTGGTGGTGAAGGTGTGGGGGGTGGGATTGTATTCACTTTCTTCCTCTATAGGCTGGAAAGCCGGAGACTTCACAGCTTCAGAGGCTTCTTTGGCTTTTCCCTTCAGGTTGGGATCAGCCTCGATCCTTCGCTTAAGGCGGGAATTCTCTTGTCTCAACGCCTCCATTTCTTCAGCACTGCGCTTCTTCAGGTCTGCGAGTTCCTATTGCATCTTTGCTTGGTCGTCTAGGATGGCGGCCAAATCAGGGGTGACGCTAGAAGGTCCAGAGGGACCAGCATCTGCTTGCTTGTTCGCTCCAGCTCTGCTGCGGGTGAAAACCATCTTCAGAGAAAAACGGGTACTAAAGGTGTTCGTCTCGTGCCCCACGGTGGGTGCCAATTGTTCCTGCAGAGAACAAATAAGATAAGTTAGGCACGAGTATCACCTTACCATGTAGTCCGCCATCTCTTTAGTTGGCCTCTTCCAATTCGATACATGTCGGCTTGAACCCAGGAGGGGTTACGTGCAGAAGAGTCTCCGAAGCTCAAGTAAGTCAAAGCTCTCAGAGAGTCAAATCAGTGGTTAATGAATGCGTACCTTTAATTGCTGGGGTCCACGTGTATTTATAGAGCATTAATGATGTCTGATCATCCCATGGGCTAGGCCTTGACTTGGGCTCTAACTTGGGCTGTGAGTGGGCCTGGGCCCTAACCCAGGCCCTTAAGGTTTATTGAACGCGGGGGCTTCCGTCATACTGAGTTTATTGAAGTGGTCGGCCTAGGCTCTAATCTTACCGGATATGCTGGAGTAGTCGGTCTAGGCCGGCTACTTGCCTTGATGGCTTATGTTGGTGATATGAGGTGCATATTGTCCCCTTGGCGTTTAGTTTAGGTTAAAACTGGTACAAGTTAGGCTAACTCGGCCTAGGCTGGATACTTGGCTGCCTTGATATGCACATTGTTTACTTATTTGGTCAAGTTTGGCTAGGTGCGGTACATTAAGTATATATAATATATAATATATAATATTATTCATATAACTACATACATAATATATATTATATATTATATAATTTATTTAATATATTATATATTATGTATTATATATTATCTAATAATTTATATTTGTATATTATACAATTATAAAGTATATATTAGATATTAGATATTATTTTTAAGTTCTGCAATAAGTTGTCATTCTTTATTTCTTTAAATTAACTTTTTGTTTTCCTAAAAGAGTAATAATGTCAACAGTATGAAGAAATATCTTGGACAATTTTTCATGTGATATTCTTTTTGTATAAATGTCATTCCAATCGTTCAGATGACAATAAGTAAAATTTCTGCCAAAAGCTTTACCTTTCCAATCATCTTTCTGCTTGCTTTGGTTTTCTTGGATTTCAATCTTGAACAAAATGGAAAAGGACTTGAGTGATATTGAGGAACAAAGTTATATAAGTTACACAATGACTAGGTACCAATTTTGCATTATTCACTTGAAAGACGAGTTATGTTATTTGACGTATTTCTTCTTTTTTCGGTGAAAAAAAGAATGTAGTTTGGTTTATGAAAGTCCATCTTTGTTAACAAAATATTATTTTGAACTAATTGTTGTTTCTTCAAGACCATTGGTTTTGTTGATCACGCTTTCGCAATTCTTTATGATGATGATCTTAATCACCAATGGACTCTAACTAATCTTGACGACAATACGTATGTTCTCATTTACAACAAAAATTTAGAGAAACCATTACTAATTGAAGGCTGGAATGATTTAAGGAGGTTTTATCGACTAAAAGATGATCATTGTATTTACTTTGGATATGTTGAAAGATCCGTCTTCCAGATCACTATTTCTCTAGGGAAATGTCAGTCTTTTTTTGTTGATAGGTTTTATAACAAACTTGTGACAGATGAACCTCTTTCTAGAGGCCCCAAGGTGCATTTTTGCATATTTCTAACCCCATACCAAGTTTGCGCTAACCATCTGGTTAGATAGCTATAAATTATGTATCCATGTTTATATATGTATTTCAATTTTTAATTTTTAATTTTTAATTTTCTATGTTCTCATTCAACAAATACTTTGTTTAGGATTTGCCAACTAATTTTGGCGATTATTTAATATAAGAAAGATTCAAGAACATTGTTCTTCATGGACCATAAAAGAATGTCAAGTACGAACTTTTTTTGAGGAATACTCCAAAGAAGTCGAACAAAATTGGAAGTGGGTGGAACGAATTTTGTATTGTTCATGTATTGGATGAAACCGTGGACCTGGTCTTTGAAGTTAACGAGAAGAAGTACAATCAGCATGTCAAAGTTTTGAAATTTTCTAATTATTAATTATATTATATTTTATGTTTTTTTTATTTTGGGAACTGCAAAAATGTACCAATATTTCTTATTGGATTATATGCTACTATTTATGTACTTTTGGAACTTCTACTTCTAATATTGGCATGAATGTCTATGTATATTTTTTGTTTGTATTAATTGAATGTGGCCATTCTGTTATACTATTTTAACATACTTTGACTTCAAGTACTTTAAATACAAATGAATAGATTACATTGAAATTTTTCTAAATTTGAAACATTTGTTTTAATTGTGGAATATTTGAACACAACCATTGTTTTTGTTATGATATTGTTTAGTTAAAAGGTTTTTGAGTTATTTTTTTCTGTAATATGTAACTGTAAATGTAAATGTGAATGCCGAAATTGGGTTTGAGTGATTTAGTATTAGGAAACCACATTTGATTTAAATTTTATTAACAATATTATTGGACCTACTAAAGTTCTAATACATAAGTCGAGTGGAGAACATATTCCAAGATTATTGTTGTAATATATGACCATGTTCATAAATAAACAACTCATATTTGTTGCATGTTTCACTATACATGTTTGAATAATTTTGTATTAAATTGTCATGTCCTCTCTAGTATGTGTACTACTTACATAGAAAAGAGTTTTGTTATTGACTTGGTGCACAAAGGAAAGAACAATGAAACATTTCATATTTATATTATATTTTTTAACATATTATTAGTGTACAGTATTTGTGCTTTTTATTTGCAGGATATATTTCTGAACAAAACATTGTGAATTGATACAAATCTTTTCTATATCAAATATGAAATATACCTCTTTCCAAATATGGCTAACCTATACAACACAACATGTCAACACAAAAAGGTGAACAAATACATTCATGCATATAGCAATCAATCAATAAACACTTTTTATACTCAATGAGTAATATTTTTAGCCCTAACTTGAACTTAATTATAAGTATAGTCTGCAACGGAGCAAAAAAAAAAAAAAACCAAAGTGCAAGGAAGATACTGCTAAATGAAAGTTTGGATGCAAGGAACAAGAAACATTCAGATAAAATTATTTAAGATTTGGAATCTTCATTAACATACATAGTTGTTTATAATCGTTTCACTATGAAGTTTGCAATTTTGCCTTACTGAATATTTGTTTACTTTCAGATAACAAAGAAGACAAAACAAGAAGAAAAAGGAAATATACAACCAATGTTGGTGAATGTAGCAACATATTAGGTTTTGTTGGTTTTATTTTATTTCAATTTCAATACTTATCGAGAATGAACATGAATATTGATATAATATAGATTTTATTTTGCTTGTTAGTAAAAAAAAGTTAGAATCATCAATTCATGAATAAGATTCTACAAAGGAAGTCATTAACTGAGTTGGATTTGAGTAAGTTGTTTTTCTAAAACATTATTTTTTACGTAAATGAAGTTATTTTTTTTATTGTCATACATTATGGAAATTAATTTGCAGATGTCGAAAATAAAATCAACAACTTTCACGATATTAATGCAATATATGATACAAGTCATGGTAAGTGTTGTTTGTTGGTTGTTCAAGAATATACATCCAATTTAAATTTATAAAATGACAACATCAGTTTAATGTAAATGCAGTTGTTGATAATCATATACAAAGCTCTACAAGTGGTATTACTCACAATCTTAATATCTCCAACATTAACAAACAATGCAACTTCTCACAATGTTTGTAAGACCCGAGAAATTTAAATAATTAATTAATTAATTATTTAATAAATGCAAGTAGTAGGAGCCTTTAAGAAATTTAATGCGGAGTGTTATGATGTGGAAAAGTACTAGCTCAAGTGGTTGAAAGTACTTGGTTGTGTGAATGGACTTGGGTTTGAGTCCTATGTATGCCAATTATATGTTATTTTAATATAAATGTTATTTTAATTATATGATTGAATGTGAGTTGTGATTATGTAATCCTAAAATTATAGGAATTATCTCGAAACATGTATTGGTTGATTTGGTTGTGCATTGACTTGGTAATTGAGTGGTTATGGGTTCAAATCTTGTTAAGAACGAAATTGACTTTCTTTTTGCCAAAATTTCTTTTTGGCATGAATGTGAAAGGGTGGAAAAACCCTAGCTGCAAAAGTGGCAGCCAAGAGAGGTAGAAAATAGCCATAATTGACTTTGAATGGCAATTAACCATATGAATAATATTAATTTTCATTTTTGGACCATTAACAGTCATTAAGGAGTAATTAAGGGTTAGTGAATTAGTAAGAGTAAGGGGAAAATGAAACTGTAATTCAAGAGTACTGGTAAGAGAGGGTTGTAGAGGAATCAGTGGCGTTGGGAGAGGGAGAGTTGAGTTTTGTGAAGACGCAAAGAGAAGCTTTTGGACATCATAAGGAAAAAGGGTTAGAGGACTAATTGGAGCAAGGATTCCAAGTAAGTTTCAAATGTGTACATGGAGGGTTTGTATTGAGGCCAAGAGGTTATTTTAAATCCTGGATTTAGGGGCGATTAAGAGGTGATTGGAAGTATATGATGCATAAAGTATAATACTATTGAGAGTGGGTTAGCAAATCATGTAAGAATGGTTGTATTCTATTATAACTAGAAGTTGGATCAAATTATGGAAAATTGATGTTCGTCAGAAATCTGGGATTTTTACCCAGGTGCTAATGTACTGCCTGGTGACATCTCATTGGCTGTCAGGCAATAGTGAGTGATCAAGGTTGTTTTGCGAGTATGGTATAGGGGCTGCGAGAGAGATAGTTGGTGAATGGAATTGGGAGAAAGTCCATCTCGGCTAAATGATAAGGATGGAGGAATAGGGAACTAGTGATGATATAAGTAGTGCATTGATTTGGGGAGTGTACTTGCGATGCATTGATGTCAAATAGGTACTGAAACTCTAGTGAGGATAAATAATCTGATATGTGAGAATGGTGGAAGAAGAGAATAACTTAATTTAAATAGTGGGTCATATGATTTTATGTTTTGGTAAGACAATTAATAATGGTTGAAGGATGAAGGAATATATTAATTTGGTTGAGTATAAGAATTGGACAGGATTGGAATTTAGTGACAGTGGAGATAAGGAATTATTCTGGAATAAGTTCTATATCGTCTAGGATGGTGATTGAAGTTTATTTCGTTTGATTGGAGTAAGTCCATTTGGATGGATCAGCCATTTTTCTTAAGCTTGATTTAGCCATTATGCATGGATAGAAAACTTGGTGAATGAAATAGTGAGAATACATCGACCTATGATTATGAGTTATAGGTAATTGAATCGATGGTGGGATGGTCGGGAAATTCACATGATCTGACAAGCAAGTGTGCAATAAAATTTTCGAGCAATCTAGATTGAAGAACATACCAGTTTCGGGTGCCAAAACCAGCAGAAGTGAGCTATTGGTATGGCGCCTAGCGGCCTGCTAATGCCACCAAGCGATAAAACCACCAGGGGAGTCCCTGCAACAGCACGACGTCTGGCGACAAGGTGTGTTCTGCCAGGCAACAAACCCTGAAATAGTGGGTCTGTCTGGCGCCTGGCGCTTGGCGATTAGGAGGTTCCGCTAGGCAGTCTGCATTGGTTTTGCCTGACGGCGCTTAGGCTGCACCAGGTGATAATGCTACGGACAGTGGCTTGTGTGTGTTGCTTTTACACAGTGATGCGATACTTGGATCAGGGGATGCTGCGCCATGAGTGGGTACGTTCATGGATGGTGGTGAACATGTGATGATATGAGCGGGGAGGTTCATATCCGGTTACTCTCATGTGGGGATACGAGCGAGGTAGGTTCGTATGTTTCGTGCTCACAATTGAGAGATGCTACGTGCGGGGAGGTACGTAGTTGGTGGATCACATGTGTTGGACTATGGACGGGTCAGGTCCGTAAAGCAGGACTACAAGCGGGGAGGTTCGTAGAGTAGGACTACTGTAAGACCGTAGGATTTAATTAATTAAATAAATAAATAATAAATAAATTGCGGGTGGGGAAATAATTATGACATTTAATTATGGTTGGTATGACGTGGAAAAGTGCTAGCTCATGTGGTTGAAAGTACTTTGATTGTGTGAGAGGACTTGGGTTCGAGTCCTATGTATGCTAACTTTTGGATGTTATTGTTTTATTATTTAAATCTATGTAATCATGTTTTGGTATAATATGATAATTGAATTATGATTGCTAGCATGAAATATGAATTGGTTAAATGGTTTGGTATTGATTTGGCAATTGCATGGTTATGGGTTCAAGCCTTGGAGAACTTATATTAAACTTTTTTTTTTGGCATTTTTGGCTTTGACTTGAATATGGAAAGGTGGAAAGAAAACCTAAGTGAGTGGGCAGCCAAAGGAGGCTGGAAAGGCAGCCGTAGGTGAGTTTAATGGCAGATTACATCCTATTCAATGCCATTTTCGTTTTGGGATTAATCACCTAGCTTTAGGCACCTTTTAAAAGGAAAAATTAGGTTAATAACTAAGGTTTGGCAAGCTGGAAAATATACCCAGAGAGAGAGCACGAAAATCTGAGGGTTTGTGAGGTTTTAGTGAGAGTTGAGGTGCTGAATAGTGAGGAATCAAGGAAGGTGGGTGATCAAAGGAGAACTTCCCAAATTGTCAAAGTTTAAGCTTAAGGATCCAGGTTAGGGGGCTTCTCACATTAAATTTTGTTGTTTGATATGAGTTATATGAAAATCATATGTAAACTAGGCATGATTCTGTATCTGTTTGTGATTCTGCTAATTTCTGGAAATTTTCCAGAAATCGCCTGGCGGGCTATGCATAGCCGCCAGGCGGCTCATCCATTTTTGCGTCTTTTATTGTGTTTCTAGGTGTAGCGCCTGGCGGTGAATCCATGTACCGCTAGGCGACTCAAAGTTTGCGAATGTTTTGGGTTTTCTGCATGAAGCGCCCGGCGGAATTGACTGGGACTGCCAGGCGACGCGAGTTGTGAACCAATTTGTGTTGTTTCGCGTGGTTTGACATGAATTGCTTGAAGGAAAAGCGAGGAGTGGCTCTTAGGAGATGATCGAGAGTAGTATATTCTTGATTGTGAGCATAGGTGATGGAGTAATTCGATGGAACAGTAAATATGAACCGTAGGGTTGGCAAAGTAATGTTTGAACGAATTTTGGGTAATGAGTGTTGATTGGCACTAGAATTGTATTAGATATGGTCGAAGCTAAGAATTAGTACCCTTACTAGCATGTATACGATCGGAAAGGTGAACCTAGGCATAGAACAGTATGGAGGAGTGTCCAAGGGGGGGGGGGGGTTGTACAATGCTGGAAGTTCTGGAATTTTTCCCAGATTCTAAAGTACCGCCTGGCGGTAATGGTTTAACCGCCAGGCGCAAGCGCAAAGAAGGAAATTTTGTGGTTGTGAGGTGTACTGGAGGAGTTTTGTAGGGTCGTGATTTTTGGGGAGGATTGGATTCGTGAGGAGAACAGAGTTGGAAGCGGTAATGGGTTATGAGAATTTGGTGATGATATGTGGAAGTTTGAGTATGGACTTTGGGGAGTTGAAGTAGAGTGGACATATATCTCGGGTACAGTAAGGACTGTAGATAGAGTGGTAGTGGGGTGAAGTACAACTCGTGTGGGGACTGTTATGGTGATGAGAAAAAACGCAGAATAATATGGTTAATTGAGATAAGCCAAAGTGGATAGATTGTAATACATTAGTACTAAACAAAGATTGGCAACCAAGGGAAAATCTTATATAAGCATGGATATATGAAGAGATGATGTAATTAGAACAAGTGTGTGAGACTATCAGTGGTTTATTGGATGAGTAAGATCGTTTGCAAGACATTATATTTAGTTGCAATTTCGGCTTGGGATCTTATGTGATATTGTGACTTGTGGTATTAGATAACTTGCTTGTAAGTAAAGATGGATTAGTTGAGAAGGTACACTATTAGTGGTACTAACTTAGAGTGCAAACTGTCACAGAGCCAAACCAGAGAAGGGGAATAAAATTAGTTAAGTGAGATTACTGATATGTCGCCCGACAGTGAGCTGGAGACCGGTAGGCGAGAGTGACCCAAACAGAGGGGCACCTGATTCGCGGGCGCCTGGCGGAGAGGGACTTCCCGCCAGGCGGTACCTGTGGCGAGATAGATCTTGAGGCGTTGTGCGCCTGGCAGTACGCGACACCCGCCAGGCGGTCTGGGAGCTGGCAGCGCCTGGCGTCACGCGGCCCCCGCTAGGCGATTTGTACTGCTGCAGCTTGGACTTTTGATTGAGAAATTGTGATCTACAAGACGTCTAGCGGTGCTTTAAAGGTGGGTTTGCTGGTGTTCCTTGAGTTGTGGCTCGGAACGTATCCCTTGAGTTGTGGCTCGGGATAGGGGTTAAGCACGTGGTATTCCTTGAGTTGTGGCTCAGAATAGCATCTCTTGAGTTGTGGCTCGGGATGGCGGACGAAAACGAGGAACCCTTGAGTTGTGGCTTGGGTTAGCGAGTGTTGCCGGTGTGAGTATGCTGGTTGTGGCCAGTACGGATGGGTCTAGATAGATTGCCCTCCTCAGTTGTTGGCTGACGAGTTTGGTAGTCTTGGGACGATACGGACTATGTTCGTATATGGGAACTCTACCTAGCGTTGCGGTGTATGATCCGTAACATTGTTTCCCTCACGTGCTCTATCTGTTGTGACCGATAGGTATGGCAGCAAGTCACCTTGAAGTAATCATTAGACGATGTAGAACATGAATGATCTGATTGGGGGTCAGATGGTAGGAATCAAAGTATAGAATAAATATGGAATGTTCAAGTTATGTATAGTAATACATGTGTATGTGAATATATATATATATATATATATATATATATATATATATATATATATATATATATATATATATATATATATATATATCTATAACATTATATATGTTTAACTGTTAAGCTCACCCTATCTGCGTGTGTTTGGCGATGATCATGTACGCGGTACACGGGAGCAGATGTTGTTGATGCAGTTGGCTCAGGTGAAGCTTAGTCGCGGAAAGGGGTTAATACTCGGGGAAAATCTTATGTTTCTTTTATTTGGTTTTGGAATAAGTTGTAAACCCTGATGGGTGATATCATAACATTTGATTTCAATTTTTATGATTGATAATTCTGAACTTTATCTACTCATTTAATAAATTTTAATTTTTCCCGCGTTTTGGGAAAATGAGGTATTATTAAATGTGCTGTTATTTAATTATTTCTTTTATTTTATTTTTAAATCCGTAATATCCTGACGGGATGTTACAACTACGAGCGGGGAGGTTCGTAGAGGCAGGACCACGAGCGTCCAGGTTCGTGTGAGCATCACAAATCCTGGGTCCAAGGTTAACTAATTGTGTGATTTGAAGGTTGAAAAACCTTGGGGATTAAGGTCTTGGCCAAGAACTATTAGAATGAATAAGATGGGTGAATTACTTTTATTTTGTGTATAAGCTCACCCTTTCTGTTCGTGATTGGCGATGATCGTGTGATTCGTTACACGGGAGCAGATGATAATATAGGTGATGCTATGGATGCATAGACGACGGAGTGAGGGCTAGCTTGGGGACTTGAGTTAGGGATTTTTTTCATGTTTTTAATTGTTTTATTAGAACTTGGTATTTGTAATAACTTTACATTTTAATTTCATTTGAATTTTTTCACACTAGATATTATTTTAAATTTTCCCGCGTTTGGGAATAATAATATTGTGACTTTTGAATTTCAACTGTTATTTATTTATTTTATTTAAGTAATTTCCCTTAGGGATGTTACAATGTCCAACTTCTACTCCATCAAATATGACCAATGCTGGTATGTTTATACATACCTCTTAATTTTTTATTTACATATTGTAATTTCATAAAGTGAAATTAATTTAAATTACTAACAATGTATGTATTGATATAGTTGTTTAGAGTACCAAACTACAAAGTATTTCAAGTACTATTGAGAACGAAAAGAATATTGATACAAACCAAATCATAACATATTCTATAGGTTAGTCAAGTCTACCAAACATATACTATTTGTTGATTGATAATTATTATATCTTTATTATAAGTTCTTACTATAAACTATTTTGCATAGGTGAAAGTTCTGAATTGGTATATAGTTATTGTCCTGTCTTTAGGAAGAAGTTTGTTAAATATCCTTATAAAGTGATACAATCACTTTAAAACAAATTCAATTATGATGATGAAAGAAGAACACATCGAAATAGTTCAAAAACAAGAAACCATTCGCTAAGAACATAACTCAATAATGGTAATTGCAAATTAACTTGAAAATCATATTTGATGTGTGACTTGCTCCAAAATACCAACCCTTAATGTCTTGGATTTCATTTCACTTTAAACACATTGCACTTCTACAACGGAATTGTATTTGAAAGTAGAGTCCAAAGGTAAAAACATTCTTAAGTACATAACTTTAAATTTTCATCCATGCATCTGTTGGCAATGCTTTAATACCTTTTTATTATGTTTAGAAATAGTCGATTTTAGACAACCTTGCTTGGAATGCCAATACTGTGAAGCTGAAGTTTGATATGAAGAAAGAGCAGAAAAAACTAAAACATCAAACAAAGTTCAATTTTCATTGTGTTGTTAAAGGGAAAAGTTTAACTTCCACTATTACAAGCACCACCTCATTTGCTTCAAACTTTGTTAAATGTTGATGATGATAGAAGCAGAATATTTTTACAAAATATAAGAATATACAACAATATGTTCTCATTTACTTCAATTGACAGTAACATAGATAATTTCATGAATAATGGTCTTGCACCACTGCAATTCATTCTTAATGGACATAACTATCACCACATTGGAAGTTTGTTGCCAGAAGATGGATCAAAGCCAAAATTTGCACAACTTTACATTTACGATATTGAAAATGAAATCAACAACAGAATGAAGCATTTCAGGTTAGTTAACCTATGTTTTATCATGTTATATGAAATCTTTAAATTTATTTCTTGACTTTTGTTTCTTTAATTGTGGTTTAAGTTTAATTTAGATCAATCATTGATTGCTGATTTGATCAAAATGATTGATGATCACAATGTTCTTGCTAAATCATTTAGAAGAGTTAGAGATTTGTGAATCGATAATTTCAAATCTGATTTCACACTAAGAATATTTATAGGTAAATCCAAAGATCCCAAAGTATACAACACACCTTCATGTGATGAGATAACTGCACTAATAGTTGGTGACTTTGTTAATATAGATGTAGGAAGAAATATAATTGTGAAAAAATGTTCTAATGAATTGACAAGATTGTATTAAACTCATACTGCCTTTATTTGCAATACCCTCTAATGTTTCCATATGGAGAAGATGATTATTGAGAAAATATTCCCATTAGAGAATCTCATTCGAAAAGTAAAACAAGGGTAAGAGTTTGTATTTCTTTGACAAAATTTATAGCTTTTAGAATCCAACAAAGGTCTTTGAAGTTTGGTAACATTGTCAATGCGTGTCGATTGTTCCAACAATTCTTGGTCGATTGCTACACAATGATTGAAGCACAATGATTGTCTTTCATTAGAGAAAATCAAAAGTTAATATGTTGTGATATTCTTAATGGATTATAAGAGCATGTTAATATAGGAGAGATCGATCCTTCTTTAATTTGAAGACGTATAGTCTTGTCTACTTCATTTACTGGTAGTATAAGGTATATGTTTAACAATGGTCAAGATGTCATGATTATAACATGCAATGTCAATTGGAGTGAAATTCGTGACTTTGTTTTGCCAAGAGGATTATCCGCTTCAGATAAACCTGATATTGTTGGTAGAGTATTCAAAATAAAACTTGATGAAATGATGACAAATTTTAAAAAGAAAGATTTCTTTGCAAAAAATATTGCAAGTATGTTTTGTATGCAATGTCATATTATATGTGTATTTATAAAATTATAAAGTTTGTGGCCGTTGTAGCTATTTTTTCATATAATCAACTATGTACACAGTAGAATTTCAAAAAAGAGGGTTACGACATGCTCATGTACTGTTGTAGTTAGATGGAGAAAGCACAATGAAGAATCCAACAAATCTTGATAAAGTAATATTAGCCGAATTGCTTAATGTAGATTTGTACCCGAAATTGGAAAAAGTTGTTTCAAGTTACATGATTCATGGCCCATGTGGACCTGCAAGATTTAATTCACCATGCATGAAGGAAGGTAGATGTTCAAAATATTATCCAAAGAATTTTTCAAGTTATACTACAATTGATGAAGAAGGATATTTGTATTATAGAAAATGTGATGATGGTAAATTTGTTGAAAAAATTGGAATTCAACTGGACAATATTAGTGTTGTTCCTTATAGTCCACCTCTTTTAATGAGGTATCAAGCTCATGTGAATACATAGTATTGTGACAAGACGAATTCAATCAAGTATTTGTTCAAATATGTCAATAAAGGTCCAAACAGAGCTACAGTTAAAATAACTAACGCTTCTACATAATTGAACAAAGAAACAATTATTGATGAAATAAAGAGGTATTATGATTATAGATATTTGTCAACATGCAAAGCAGCTTGGAGAACATTTGGTTTTGACATCCACCACAAATGGCCTATTGTTCAAAGATTAATATTCCATCTTTTAGGCGAGCAATCAACTTTCATTAAGGATGATGATAATATTAATGTTATCTTCAATAGATGCAAAAATAGTAACACAATGTTTCTAGGTTAGTTTGAAGCTAATAAAACTTATGCGGAAGGAACAAATTTGACTTATGTTGAATTTCCAACTAAATTTGTGTGGATGGCTAAAGAAAAGAATGGAAACCAAGGAAGAAATGCTACAACATTGATAGGCTTACTTATATTCCTGTCGGATATGAAAAACTATATTATTTGAGGATAAGGGTGTATTGTTATTCAAAAAGGGTGTATTGATTATGAGAGCATAAGGACAATTGATGGACAAATGTTTGAAACCTACTGAGAGGCTTGCTATGCTTTAGGATTATTGGCTGATGACAAATAATGTATTGATGCAATAAAAGAAGCCAATGAAATTGCTTCTGGATATCAACTTAAAAGATTGTTTGTTACATTATTGGCAGGAATGCAATATCCAAACCTGATGTAATTTGAAGTTCTACTTGAAGTGTCTGATGTGATGGAATTTTATACAAAAAAAGAAAGGACTTGAACTTGCCAAGTATTCTATACTGTAATTTATTAAATTAATTTTTTTTTCAAATTAATGTTTATACGATTTAGCTTTTGGTTAAAGGGGATGATTGTTTTAAATGTAGCATCAAGTGAAATTGCTTCTTTACTTCTTCCTGGTGGAAACACAACGCATTCCATGTTTTGCATCCCACTATTAATTAATGAGGAATCAACTTGCAACATAGCTTAAGATAGTCTTCGTGCTAAGCTTTTAATAGCAACCAGTTTGATTATATCGGATGAAGCACCCATGATGAATAAAATTTGTTTTGAAGCATTTGATAGAACCTTGAGAGATATAATGAAAAATGTTGATGAGTCCAACAATGGCAAACCATTTTGTGGTAAAGTGGTTGTCTTAGGAGGTGACTTTAGGCAAATTCTACCTGTCATAAAGAAAGCATCGAGGTACGATATCATTAAATCTTCGATACACTATTCTGACCTATGGTAGTATTGTAAAGTGTTAAAGCTTTCCAAAAACATGAGATTAAATACTTCCAAAAATAGGTAGACAACAAAGGATATAAAAGAATTTGCTGATTGGATCTTGAAGATTGGAGATGGAGAGATGAATTTAAATGAAAATGGTGAAAGCATTGTTGAAATTCCACAAGAATTGTTGATTGGAAATACAGAATCACCTTTAATGTCGTTGGTTCAATTTGTGTACCCTGATTTTATTTTGATGATGGAGCAATACTTTGCCTAACAAATGATTTTGTAGAGGAAGCTAATGAATTCATGTTGTCTTTATTAAATGGTCATGAAATTACGTATGTAAGTTCAAATACACCTTGTCAATCAGATCAAGAAGAAGAAATGCATTCTGAATGGTTTACATTAGAATTTTTAAATGAAATCAAATGTTCAAGTATTCCGAATCATCGATTGAAGTTGAAAACAAGTGTACCAATTATGCTTTTGAGAAATATAGATCAAGCAAAAGGTCTTTGCAATGGTACACAATTGCTATCATTTAAGAAAAAATGTCATGTCTGCAATTGTTATTATACGGAAAAACATTGGTGACAAAATATTTATTCCAAGAATGGATTTAGTGCCTTCTGATTTAGGTTTGCCTTTTAAATTTCAAATAAGACAATTTCCAATATCACTATGTTTTGCAATGACAATCAACAAAAGTCAAGGTCAATCTCTTTTTAGAGTTGGACTTTATCTTCCACATCCAGTATTCACACATGGACATCTATGTGTTGTTATCTCTAGAGTGAAAACAAAGAAAAGACTCAAAATACCTATTCACACAAGGAAATTTTCGAAACTCTTTAACAAAGAGTAAACTATAGGTATGTCACTCTTTATTTGTTAGTCTTTGTCAAATTTATTCCATTGTTCAATGATAATGGTGTTGATTAACTACAATGATAAAAAAATGCAGGTTGTACTAATGGTGCTGATTTTCTTATTCAAATTACACAATACCAATGATGAACCGTTATTTCTTTACAAATGATGGTATGCAAGGTTTATCCTATGTTTTAAACATTTATTTCTTTGACAATATATTTGGAATTTATTACATATAGTACATAATTATTATAATATATTTGGAATTTTTTGAACACTATTTATAACATATTAATTTAAAACAATAAAAGAAAGTGTATTTAAAATAAATTTGTGCATTGCACGGATAGAAAGACTAGTAACCTTATAATCTAGAGGATTTTTACAAGAATAAATAACCTTGTATCTATTAAAATTGAAGACATTGAAAATGTGAATAATAGAGTTTTTTTTTTTAATTTGAATTTATACTAATAGTAATTTGAATTACCCAACTCTAATTAGTACAATGTAATAATTTTGACACTTAGAAAAAAGGATGACAATAAGTCAGGTTGAATACGAATAGTGCCTAATTACAATCCGACTCACAATAAAAAAAATTCACTCACTATTTGTTACGTTACCCACATGGGTACTCGTTTATAAAATATTCGCGAGTTTTTTAAAACCTACGAGTAGATGTAAATATCCGCAAATATTAAAAAAAGATATTTTTTAAATTTTTAAAATAAAATTACGAAAAAAAATATGAAAAAAAATATAAATTAAAGTTTACTTATAATTAAATTTAATCTAATAAAATATAAACTAAATTTTAATTTTAATTAAATTTAACTTAATAAAATATAATTTTATTTTTTTGTAGGTAACGATACCCCGCGAGTACGGATAGTATGATATCACATCCAATTTGTTTATAAATAGATATTAAAATACTCATTATCCGCAAATAATAAATATCTACAAATACTACTATCCGTCGTAAATTTTATCCACAAATAATCACAAACACATATTTTTGTCATCCCTGATAAGAATTATAATTGACGGATATTTCCATCTCTAATTGATACACTTTAATGATTTCAGTCCTATGACTTCTATCTATCTTTATAAATACATCAAAAGAGTTAAAATGATTAATCTCCAATCCCATATATCTTGAACAAACATCTCTAAACCTTATGACACTTTTGTTTCATCACGATTACAATTTTAGACTCTTACAAAGTTCTATATTAATTTATATTTTTCACTTTTCAATACAACATTATTTTGTTTATTTCTATATAATCACACAATAGTGGCTTAATGAAAACAATATATTTTTTAAAAAATATTTTAAGAAACAGTATATATATGGTTATTATTAGTATAAAAAGTAAGTTTAAATTACTTTTTTATCCCTCTATTTCAGTTTGGTCTTCAAGTTTTTCATTGTCTCAATTTGGTCCTCATTTTCTTAAAAATGATTTAATTTGGTCATTGTCGTTAAATTTGACCAGACGGTGTTAAAGTCAACACCATGTGTCAATTTCTAGTTTTTGTTTTTGAATTTTTTGAATTTTTTTTTAAATATTTTTATTTTTTACACGTGTCACTTCATAGTTGTGCCACGTGTAAAAATGACTCAATTTGGTCCCTATATTTGTTTTTAGTTTCAATTTAGTTCTAATTTTTGTAAAAATGAAGTAATATTGTCCCTCCTTAGATTGACACTCAATTTAATCTTTGTATACAACTTATGATGATATTACTAATAAAATTGACGTTTTTATTAAATATTTGTAGAAATATTTTTAAACGTTTTTTTTTAGATTTATTATTAAACAAAGTTAAACCCCAAACTTAATTTCAAAAACTAACAATTTTGTCATCATATATAAAGACATCAAGTGTATCATATTATATAAACTTAGTGAAGATTAAAAATCAAATAACTTGTCACACATAAGTTTAGGAACTAAATTTCAAGTTAAAAACAAAACCAAAGTCTAATGTTTTGTATAGAATTTAAAGTTAATTTAAAATATTTATAGAAATATTTAATAAAAACGTTAATTTTAGTAAGAATATCATTATAAGATTTATAAAAAAAAAGTAAATTTAGTGTCAATTTAAGGAAGAACAATATTACTTCATTTTTACAAAAATTTGGACTAAATTGAAACTGTAATGTCCCATTTAATAAATAGGCTTACTTAAATGACACGTCACACAACATAATATTACGAGCAAAGGTTCGGAATATAAACTCACTCCTTAAAAATATCCAAGAATTCGTAAAAGAGAATCCTAAGGCACACCATGATGCCAAAACAACACAAGGTACATAATACAATTAAGATTTTAAAACAAGTTAATACATGGGCCATGGCCCTAAGAGAAAAACCACTAAGCGGGATCCAGCCCAGGCGGGCTACGTAGCAGAGTCACCATTCCCCTGTTGACCACGAGGGTTCCTCGCATCTGCTCACATCAACAAGTTGATGATCATTGCAAAAGAGAAAACCACACCAGACGAAACATACAACAAACAAAAGGGTAAGTTAGAGTAGAAACATTTTATCATACAGTTATAGGCTATTTCACAGTCCAAGCAGTATATGTCAACAAATCATGTTATGACTTTTCAAACAATACACTAAGACTCAGACTCGACTCATCTGGATACATATAATTTAGTCAGATTCAGCAGATGCTTGCACTTGTGGTGGATTTCCCTGCTCTACCGAGCTGCTCACCCCCGAGCTAAGTGTTATAATGTTTCAACCCCCACACACAAGGTTAGTCCTTGATGAGTTTCAGGCCTCCTACTACTCTCCCCACAAGAGTCAGTCCGTTCTATGTGAGACTAACTAACTCCTTAGAGCGTCAGGATGCAACCTTACCTTGAATCCTTACTAAATTATATAGATGGGGCACCACCATGAATTCCCACTATCAGAGGTCATGGAATTATGTCACGACCAACTGAGGCACCACCATGAGGTCTCACCTAGAGGCTCATGGGATTATGCCCTAACCATATATCAATCATGTTTAACCATCCAATATGTATTGGCCATGCATATGAATCTCATGCCAACATTTATAACCAACCTTCAATAATTTTCCATTCCAAAACCATGCCAAAATCCACCATCTTTAGCCCGTGAATCATCTCATACATACATCATACTCAAATCATGTTAAGCTCATAAGCCACAAACCATAATTCATCTTGTTCATACAAAATCACTGAATTCATACTTCAAAAGTAATACAAATACAAGCATAGGGTCAACATTTGAGAACAGAGAAACATCAAAGCAAGCCACATTCTCGCCTAGCTTCTCGCTCAAGCAGAAAGGTCTCGCTTGGGCGAGAGGGACTCTCGCTTAGGCGAGCTCCTTTCGCCTAAGCGAGAGCTCGACTTATAGGAACAGTGGCATTACGCGCATTCTCGCTTAGGTGAGACTCCCCCCGCCTGAGCAAGACGTGTAACATCCCTAAGGAATATTACTTTGAAAAGAACATAAACAATTAAATAAAATAAATTAAAACGCGATAATATTGATAATACCTCATTTATAATCACATGTTCCCAAAAATATGGGAAAACTAAAATCGCAAAGTTGCCTACATTATAAATGTTCGCAATTCAAAGTTATTGCAACTGTAAAAGCCCAAAATGACTAATGTTCAAAACATGAAAATATCAAAAACTCAAGTCTTCAAAATCCTATATAATCCCGCTCTCCAATCTCAAGCGTCTCCTGGCTCACCTGTCAAGACATCTGCTCCCAGATAATAAATTATCCGATCATCACCACACACAAACAAATAGGGTGAGCTATGCACATATGAATATAAAAGAAGTATGACACCCATCCCAAGAAATAAATTTTACTGATATGTGTTAACTGCAAATTTCCCACCCCTGATCTCATATTCCTTCATGAGTCATATGCATGAAACTAGGTCTTGGGACTTTACTTTGCTCCCACGAAACTATCCCTTTCGTTGTCCAACCCTACGAGCCAATCCTGCTCATAGTCCAACCCTACAGACTCCTCGTCTGTAGTAAAACATCCAAGCCTTCCCCGCTTGGACCCTGGCACGCACGCAATCACCATACTATGGACTCCTTGCCCAATAGCAGCCAACGGGAATAAAACTATTCCTTGCCCATCGTGTGTCCAACGCATGTAATCACCATACTAAGGACTCATCGCCCAATAGTAGCCGACGGGAACTAACCAGTTCAATGGCCATCATGTGTTCCACCACTAAGCACATCCCAGACCCCTATTAGACTTAGTCCGTCAAGCCCAAGCACAAAGGTAAGTGAACTTAGTCCTCCAAGTTCACTGATCAAAGCAACAACCAATTATACAACAACCAAAACCGCCTGGCACCACCTAGACACTGCTAGGCGAAAATTGGCCGTAAACCGCCCGGCGGTCTGCCCCTTCCGCCAGGCGCCAAGCGCCAAACAGAAGTCATCCAGACCCGTCACCGCCTAGTGGAACCTTCCCTGCCGCTAGGCGCCGCCTACAGACAGTGGCCACTGCCACTGATTTAGAACTCTATCGCTTGGCGGTTCGCCCCGTACCGCCAGGCGATATACCAGTAGCGCAATGCTACTAGTTTTTGGCATTTTCAACAGGTCTTAAGAGACCCTAAACATGTAATTCAACTCTCATGTATCAAATCATAGTATTTAACTCATACTTTGTAACCAAAATGTAATAAGTACCATTAATCATGTCCCCAAATGAATATTATCATGCCCGAACATGCCTTACTTGATGCTCTAAAGAAACAACCACAACGAACCAATATGGTACCCTCCATTTACCACCCCCACAATATACACAGTTTGCCAAACCATACCCCAATTACAGCTTCAACCCTAGTTTGTGCCAAGTCCATTTTATCATGCGCACCCACTCTTTGTCTCTTATTCCTCTAAATCTACCCAAGACATCCAATAACTCTTGATCCAATACCCTTACAGTCTAATACTCAATTAATACATTCCTCCTCAATTTAGACAGCATTGCACCTTATACCTGATTAACAAATCTGCCACTATAACCCACCAAGTGCATGAAATCCGCAATTCTTATCCCCCACATTTAATCTCACAATTATTGCATAAAGCACATAGATAACGAAATCCCAGTCTATCACCTATCAAAGCACTTTCGATGATGACCCTATTCAACACCCCGTGACCAGAACACCAATCAATTCACACTTACTACTAAGCTGTCGTGTCGCCTAGCGGTAGCCTTAGTGCCGCCAGGTGGTGCGTGAAAAACTGGGTTCTGCCTAGATTCCTCCCGCATTCATCATGACCCACCGACCCCACTATTTCACAATTCACCCTTAGGATCATGTAATTTCACACGCACTACATCCCATATTCAGAATACAATCCTATTATCATCAATTACACCAAAAACAGTACACCACACACAATCATCACCTATGACATTCATCCCTAAACTCGACTGAACCCAAAATCCCAATTCAAGTGAAAGTTCATGAACTATTTCAACAATTCTGCATTTTCAAATAACAATTCGCTATGCCAAGGATTCTCATATCATGAGAATCACTTCCGGAACCTCCCTACATCATGAAAACACAAAATAAATCCAAGAGAATGGCAAACCAGTTGGTGTCGCCTGGCAGGTTGCACATAGCCGTCAGGCGGTGCATAGCATGTAACCCAGAAAATGGCTCTGGAGGTATGAGTCGCCTGGCGGGCCTTCAACGCCGTCAAGCGGTTTTTGGAAATTTCCAGAAACGCGATAAAATTCAATGCAATTTCAATTTACACATTCCATCATATCCAGAACAGCACGAACACATATACATGATATATAACACGTAAAATTTAACTCCCCTAACCTGGATTAAAGCTTTCCTTGAGTGATTTTGTACTTCTTCCCTTTGACTCCAAAATGACCTTCCTTAGCTTCTCTCAATTCAGCCCCAAAAATCCCCTCACACGCTCAATTTCTCACTGAAATTCGCACTCCTCTGCCTATCCCACGATAACCTCTGTAGAAACCTTTCTCCCCTCTCACAATTAGCTTTTTAATGATGTTTTAATGGTGGTTTAAGGCCCTAAAACGAAAATTGCATTAAGGAGTGGTGTAATTGCCATTCAAGCACACTTAATTAGATTATTTTCCAGCTACCCTTGACTGCTATGTTTGCTAGGGTTTCCCTTAACCCTTCAACTTCAAATCAAGCCTAAAAATGGCAAAAATAGAGTTTCATTTGGGTCCTCCAAGGTTTGAACCCACACTCATGCACATACCAAGCCAAAGCCAAACCATTCAACCAATTCATGTTTTATGCTAACCAATATGATTCAATTATTATAACACTCCACAACATGATTAATATATATATAAAAATAATACTAATTTACTAACACACAAAAATGGCATACATAGGACTCAAACCCAAGTCCTCTCACACAATCAAAGTACTCTCAACCATTTGAGCTAGTACTTTTCCATATTATAACATTTTGCATTTATTACCTTAAAGGTTCTCTTTACCCGCATTTATTAAATAATTTTTTAATTAACTATTTAATTTTTCCCGGGTCTTACAAGACGTTCGCTCGCTCAAAACAGAGTTGGTCGCCTGAGCGACGACTCACATAAAATAGCCTGGGCGAGCCTCTGTTAATCTCGCCTAGGCGAGGTAGGCTCGTTTGGGCGAGAAAACCAATGCTCACCACTGTTCTCTCGTGCAACAGTTACACACACGCACCCAAGTAGTTCAAACAGGCATTCCCAACAGCTCATATGCACACACAGTCCATCCAATCACAAAATAAACGGAATAACAAGTAGATTTCACGGAATATACAAAAGGATCTAGTTTCCCTTACCTAAAAATAGCTAGAAAATGCCTCGACTCTAAACAATGGGCACGACAACTCTAAGAATGGACTTGCGAATTGAACAAGATAGCGAAACAAATTTAGAAAAAGAGTTTACCACGAAACCCTACTGTAAATGCGAAAATGTGCCTAGAGGGGAAAAGCATGAGCTGGAGCATAACTTACGTGGAGTAGGAAAGATGCGATTGAGCTTGCTTGACCAAGGTAGTACAAAACCCTAGTAGAAAGTTTGCGGTTGCTCTAGAAAGGATTAAGAGAATTGTTTTTCTGAAAGTGAAAGCAAAAGAGGGTGGGTTAGTTGGTTTAAGGTCCTTGTTCCCTTATGGGCCAGCCCTAGGCCCAACTAGTTTGGGGCAACCCTTTAAAACAAAGGCAGAAAAGTAAGTGGGTCTTACAGAAATTAAAAACAAATATAGGGACCAAATTGAGTCACTTTGACATGTGACACAACTATGAAATGAAATGTGTAAAAGATTAAAAAAAAATCAAAAAATTTCAAAAAAAGAAATTCAAAAAAAATTCAAAAAATTTTAAAAAATCAGAAATTGACACGTGGCGTTGACTTTAATATCGTCTGGTTAAACTAACGATAAGAACTAAATTGAATCATTTTTATGAAAATGAGAACCAAATTGAGATAACGAAAAAACTTGAGAACTAAACTGAAATTTCTTGACAAATAGAGAAACAAAAAATGTAATTTAACCAAAAAGTTATTGTGATGAGGAAGAAGGCATCGGTAAGAGGATGGTATTGAACTTAGGGTTTTTGAAGCTATACTACGATGAAAATGATATTCAATTTGTTGTTCTTTTCAATATGTATGGCCTAGAATTAGTCACCAACGTTCTTGTAATTATCAATAATAAAATACCATTTTGTACCTTAAAAAATGCATCATAATTAAAAAGAAATTAAATATAATTATTAGTTTTAACACTTTGAATAATTTTCTAATTATTAATAATAAACAGGATTCACTAAAAATGCACACCCATTAAACTAATTTCATTACACACAAAACTTTAACCTAACAAGAAAATATCAACCATAAACTAAATTACAAAAATATTTGTAAATTTTAAGTTAATTTTAACTAAGTTAATTTTAATTTATAAAAAATAATTTTATTTCATCTTCACACTTTTCGATCTTAATCTTTCACGAGAAACTCGTCACAAAGAAAACTAATTCAACCCACACTACAGTCTTTGCATCTAAGTTACACAAAAACGCTTCATTCCTTAACCCAGAAGACTCAAAGTACCTGTTATTCTATTGGCTGAACAACGTAGATTCAATTCTCACGCGTCTCTCCATAAAATCAGTTCCATCTTCGCCGTCGAACCACAACTTCCCCCGCCGTAGCCGGCGCCGATCAACACCTTTTCCCGGCGACTCCGCGCTAGGTTAACCGGTAATCTGTTTTTTCTATGAATATGAAGATTGTGTTGTTCCTGTTGCTGGATCTCTTTCCTTTATTTTAGCCGAAACTACTATGCGATGTGAGATCCAAGCGCTTCAATAGTATTTTTCTGTTCGAATCAATTTTTTCACCTTCTAATTTGGAGGGTTTTTCTCTCTATCTCTTTAATTAGCAAGCGTTCGCGGCATGAACGTGTTTTCTGTGTTTCGCGTTTGTGTTTTTCGAAGCACGAAAGCATGTTGCCGCGGAGAAATTCGTGTTCCGAATCGTTAAAACGTGTTACTTGTTTGTGTTCTCAACCGTTGTTTTTAGTTGAATTTGGTTAATTAGAATGGGACAGTGGCAAGTAAATATTCTCGCGGAAGCATTAACTTTCTAGTTTGCTATGCATTTGTTTCTGTTATTGGCGATTATTGTGTTTGCCATGCTGTAGTTTGATAGTTTCGTAGATCTGGCCTTTGTTACAGTTAGTTGTGGATTCTTTCGGTTTTCACTATTGAAGTTGCAAGGCTAATGCGACTATTTTCTATAAGGATTGCACTAGGATGATCTTTGGTGCTTAAGTTTTGCTGTTTTCGTTTTTGTTTAAATTTTTATTTTCTTTTTCTTTTCATCTATTTTATTTGTATTGACTTTAAATGGATGCTGATTGACGCAGTTTAATTTGCGTAGAGGTACTGATTTTGAAAATTTGAAGTGGGAATTGGTGCTTTATAGCTAGCCTTGAAAATGTTGTAGTGGGAGAGTGGGAAGCAGAATTAGTGCTATTTTTAACATTATAATTCAAACTAAATAACTTATAATACTACTAATTGAAGTTCTTAAAAACCGAAAAAAGAGCCCTAAGTTTAAGAATTTCATCATGAATAATATGCCACTTTACTCATAATCACCATTGATCTATGAACGATAAAAAAACCATAGTAATGAAGTCAAAAAAATGAAAGATGATGGTGAAGTTAATATAAAAAGAACATATTACATTAGATAGAAAATAGCAGAATGTGAAGTGGGAAATCTAAAGAAAAAAGAACAGGACAGGGAAATAGTAGGTCCTGGAAAGAGTGAAGGAACAGAAGTTAAATGAGAGGTAATTTTTTCTGTGAATTGTCAAGGAAGAAGTGTTTAAATCCCATTATTTTTCAGAAGCAAAAATTTCATTAGAAAATGTGAGACAAGTCACAATTTGATCCAAAGAAAGACACAACAATATTGTTTCTAAGGTAAAACGGGTTTATGTTGCCTTGCCTATAACATGGTATTGCCGATATAGTGTGTGGAAAGCTACTATTGAAAATTGTTTTGAACTTTGAATCCCATAGCAGCTTAAGGCCACTTCTTTTGGCTATGGCGATGTTACAGCATGCTATTAATTACTAAGTAACACTAGTTGATGTATTTGAGTTGACTATATTTCGGTTCATTAATACAAGTTGATTGACCTTGTATCTTTGCGAGGGTTTAAACTATTAGGACCTTGCTGTTTTATTTTATTAATCCTTGAAACAGAGAAACTAGCTAATGGCATTGCGTTGGTCCTTCTGTTTAGGATGACAATTAACAGAATCCTAAATTACTTGTTAAGAGCTCTTGTGGCACATTTATGCTTCCTTCATCCACATGATGTCACCACTGAAAAATTCAGTCTCTAAAATTAGAAATAAAACATAATTCCTTTACTAAAACACCAAAAAAAAAAATGCAGGATCAAAATCTTAGGGCTTTTGCCCCAAAATAAGGAACGTACTGTAATTTCCAAATTCATAGCATTTTGTCTTCTGTTTTGAGGTCAGTCATGGTGCTGGGCTTTCAGGCTTTCAGGCTTTCAGGCAAGACTGTGGGAAAGGGTTTAGCAGCAGAGAAGGGAATAAATTCTGCCAGGATGATTGAGTTTCTGGTCTGTGAAATCCCATTCCCGTTGGTAGGGTGTCAGACATTGCAGGGTTGATTGTGGCTGTTGACAGCTGTTGCTGGGCATATGGGATTCTGTCTCAAAATTTGTTCAGTAATTGTTGGATTACTGTCTACCTGAGTTTGGTGGGAATTGATGCAGTGATTGCAGATTGTAGGGGTGTGCTGAGTTTGAATGGACCGTTATGTTTCTTATGGATATTTGGAAGGAGGAGTTTGGTGTTATTGTAGATTTTGGTGAGGGGACAATTGCTATTTCTGATTTGGGAATTATGTTTTCTAGTTTCTTCAGGGAATAAATGATTAAAAGATTTCTGGGTTAAGTTCATTAATAAATGGTGATTGCCCGAGGAGTAGTTGCTGGAGTTATTTTGGATTTTAAATAATTGATCTTTGGTATTAATGACTGATGGTTTGTGTACTTACCAGTCAAATGATTTTTGTTTAGTTTACAGGAATTTTTTCTTTTCTGAGCATTGGTATGGACTATGGAGCGATGTTTGAGCCTTTGATGATCTCTATGGGGAAATTTTCTATTCTGTTTTTGTCAGCCTGTTAATTGTTGAAACTTTGAAAGAATGAATTTGTTGTTGCTTGCTTTCTTAATTTTCTCAGACCCATGCATGTGTGTGTATGTTATGCCTATTGTGCGTCAAAGTGACTAAGGATGTAAACACAATCGGGAGGATATATTTCTGTACTTGTGTGAAAACTGCTGATTGGAGAGTGGGTGTGCTTATGGCTTCCCTATGGTTACTATTAGAGAACCTTTGGTTCAAGGTGGAAGATAGATAAAGTGATTTGGGAGATGAAAAAGGCATCCACATGGAAAGCTGATGTAAACCCTATTTTTCAAGGACCAAAATTGCACATTATTTTAAGATTTTTCATACTTAATTCTCGATTCTCCCGGAATTTTTCCTTTGATTGAGATTTATGTTGGCTTTGATGTTGCTGTGTGTTCTTTAGTCAAACTAGTTGACGAGAGAATATTTGTATGCATTTCATATGATTTTTATTAACTGACTTATTTTCTTCCAGCATTTGTTTCAGTGAAAGTAAGACACTTGGACGTCTCAATCATTGGTATACAATGGTTTCCTTTGAAATGAATGATCGAAAGAGTAAGTGAAATTTGATGTTTTTTCTGGCAATAATGTTATGACTTGGTTTTCTGTCTTTAGTATGCAAGTATATGGAACGAGGGTAGGGGTTGTTAGAGTTTGCAATAATTCCATAAATAAATTAGTGATTGAATTAGTTTATTTTGAAGAAATGATATCTTGTTGAAATACCCTGTGTATTTTTCATTTTCAGGGTTTTATCAATAGTTTGATAGAGGATTTAAATCATATAATTTGTGAAAGACCATTTATTTTTTTCTCGAGTTGGTGAAGTTCTTTTAGCTGGTCCAAATGTGCATGCACATTATGCTTTTCTGTCTTTTTCAATAACGCCTAGAGTTTTTAAAATTTGTGTGCAACCGACTCCTACTTGGTTTCTTTTTTTTATTTTATCAAAGCTCCTCTCAGGAGAAGTTGGCATAGTGTGGGCCATGTGTTGTGTTTATGCATTATGCTGGGAGCATGGTGGCTTTTGTCCATATAGGAGCTCAAGGTGAAATAAGAGGAAAAGGAAAAGAGCATAATTTCTGCCAATTCTATCCATCCTAAGCAAGAGATTAAAGATATTTACATTTTTCGTATTTTGAAAGCTCTTTTGATAGTAGTTAAAATAGTCATTACTTGTATAAATATTATACTGAATCCTTTCTTGATGTAGAAGTAACACCTGCACAATGCAATAGCAGCTATACCAGTGCTCTGAACCTATTTTCTTAGCAAGAAATCTTTCTAGATATCAGTTTTTAAAACATTTATTAGTTCCCTTGCTTTTTCATATTTATTCTGTAATCTTGACTAACAAAACGACAAGGTTAAATGTAAATATTATATTGCTGGCATATTTTTTTATCGTTCTAATATCTTCTGAAATTTAATGTTTGCATTGGCACATTAAACAGAGATTGGATTGGGATTAACGGGCTTTGGCATATTTTTCTCATTCCTTGGTGTTATGTTCTTCTTTGACAAGGGATTGCTTGCAATGGGAAATGTAAGTGTTATGAAAAATTTCATGCTTATGAATTTTTATCTTTCTGCTAACTGTGTGGTTCTACTTAATAATATCTTTTATTACACTTGTCACTCAAATCAGATCCTCTTTGTTTCTGGAGTTTCCTTGACTATTGGACTGAAATCCACCATGCAATTCTTCATGAAACGTAGTAATTTCAAGGTATTTGTCATCTGTTTCGTTCTTCATTCCGTGTCTCTTCATGGTTCATTTTCAACCCTAACCTTTTACATATTTTCTGGTTCTGTAGGGAACCATTTCATTTGGTATTGGATTCATTATTCTTATATTGGGGTGGCCTATTCTGGGCATGATTGTGGAGTCTTATGGATTCATCATACTCTTCAGGTTTAGTCAATAAAAAAAAAAAATCCTGTTATGTGAAGTATGTTTTGTGTGCTTAGGGCTTATGATGAAATGATATTTTGCAGTGGTTTCTGGCCTACACTGGCTGTTTTCATTCAGAAGATCCCTGTTCTTGGTTGGTTGTTCCAACAACCATACATTCGATCGGTAAGTCGTGCTGAAATGTCTTTTTACTATCATCATATTGCTTAAGCATTTACGTTACCATTTATTAGAGCTATTTGTTTTAGCATTTGCCCTGAAATGTCTTTTTCCTATCATCATATTTTATGCTTCTGAATGTTACCATATCAATACTGGATTTTCATGGTCTTAGAACAAATCTTAGTTACTGTGGTAGATCTAAACTTCTAAGTTTTCAGTGATAAATGTCTTAAAGAATTGTTGGGTGCATAATATGCTGAAATGATCGAAATCTGCTTTTTCTGTCAACTTGCAGTTATTGGACCGCTACAGAGGCAAACGTGTGCCTGTGTAGCACGTGGAACTTTAGAAGATTATGTAGCTGCTAGCAATCGCATATGTAAGTCACTGTAAAGAAAATACTCTGATATGGAGACCCGAGTCTGAATTGTGATGGTAGAAAAATGTGATAGCCATTTTATTCAAAGAAAAAAAGGTTTTTGTATTCGTTTTACAACTCCTTTGTAGTCCCTTTTTGATTCTGAAGCTTATGGAAAATCAATTAATTGGTCATTGGAGTTCTCAGTTCTTCAATTTCATCTGCATTTGGTGCACTTCGGGTGTTATGGTGACTTTTTTTACTACTTGTGAGAGGAATATAACAATTTTAAATGATATCAAATGGTGTTAGCGCAGCAATATGGCATTATGGAGATTTGATATTTTTATTTATTTATTTGTAATATACACTTCCAGGGAGAGTTGAGATTGACTGTAGAATTATACTTTTTGAAATATAATATCTTCCTAATTCATTGTGGTGCCATCTATTAGATTTTTCGCATTTAACCCTTGGAATAATGTTGAAAGCTTAATTAGTAACCTAAATCAATATACAAATTGAGATTTTGTTATTAAATTAAAATAATGTTTTGATATTTAGTTGTATGGTTTGTGAAATTTCTCATTATAAAAATGTTAAATACTGTTTATGATTAATAAAAATGAACATAAGTGAAATGGTAAATGGATGATGAAAAAGATAACGACTTTACTTTATTAAAAAAATGGCGTTTAAAAAAAATGGTTTAAGAAATCAAATTTAAGTCTAGGAGTAGAAAAATCTATTAGAACTTTAGTAAATTCGTTAAACTGTTTATTTTACCTCTTGGATCATATAAAATTACATAAAGACACCTTTGGCTGCTATCCAAATACTACTACTTAAATATATGCCTAATAGCCCAACTATGTATGCCATATCTAGATGCATACATATTTCGACACACATCAATTTTTTTACGATTGCACTTCCTGAATTTCCAAATTTATTTTGCATTGATTGAGACTAAATTGAACTTGCTCTCACTAAATTTGTGATACACACAATCATCAACAACATCCATCTCGAAACCAAATGAGAGAATGCTTGATGAAATTTGTGGTACCATTGATGAGATGTTTATTTTAGCCCATAAATGGATTCTGTCAAATTGCAAACCATATTCTTTGAGTCTTCTAACACAGTTTTCTGGTTGTACCATATAAGTCGTCTCATCAATGTTGCCATTGAGAAACACCGTCTTGACATCCATTTTATGAAGCTCTAAATCATATTGTGCAACAAGAGCCACAATTGTTCTAAAAGAGTCCTTCAATGAAACTGGAGAGAAAGACTCTTTAAAGCCAACCCCTTCATTTTGAGTATAACATTTTGTCACAAGACAAGCCTTATTCCTCTTCACATTCATTACCTTTGGAATCCCTCTTAGTCTTAAAAATCACTTACAACTAATGGGTTTCACACCTTATGATAATGGGACAAGTTCCCAAACCTTATTGTCTTGTATAGACTTATAGTCCTTATTCATTGTTTCAATCCATTTTCCTGATTTAGGCTTGACAGAAGTTGACTGGGTCATCTTCCATCATACCATTATTTACTTTCTTGGAGAAATACCTAAATAATAATGTAGAATAACATTTCTCCTTTCTTTCATGGATCTCAATAAAATTACTGGCTCATGAAGCTTAGGTTCTTGAGGATCTTGAGTTTGTCTTGAGGTTCTGAACATGCTTCACTAAAAGCAACTGTATGAATCATGATGAGTGCGTATTTTTGCCCTCATTTAATGTTTAATTATGGGTATTTAATTGAATTTGTGTGCTTAAAGATTAATTTAATTGGGATTTCCTATAATTGGGTTTATTGAGCATGAGATACAAAAACATGTTAAAAATAACTTTTTAGTTGCATAAATGTTCTTTGGATATTTTGAGGTGTGTTAGTGCAGTTGCAGCTAAGTTGAGCTCATGGAGATGTGGAAATAAATTGCTTAAAACTTCATGACACCTTAAAGATAAATCCAAGAATAAGAAATTATCAAAATCACAAAAACCCAAGCCAAGCATTGCATGAAGACGACAAGAAAAGCTTGAAAAAGTGAAGAAGTTTGACTAAACCAAGAAGAGAGCAACAAAAAAATTAGACCTTACAGTTTTCTTTATCTTTATGATAGAAGATAATTTGGGAAAAATATATCTTTAGATATTTTATTTGATATTTTTAAATAATTATCTTATTTAATTATATCATAAAATATTAAAAGATAATAACTACCAAATCTTTTAAATATGACAAGATCTTCTTGAATCTTTTTAGATCCACAACAAACAAATATATCTTGAAAATATTGGATTATTTAAAAGATAATTTGAGGAGATTGCAAAGGGTTGATTTGGAAAATTAATACAAATATTAATTGGTGATAATTTATCATATATCTTTAATTAATTAATTAATTTAATTATATTAGATATTGATATTATTAACCAACTATATTTGTCAATAGTCTATATCTCTCCAAATATTTTAAAAAAAAACTATAAAGATAAATAATATTTATCTTTATTTTAAAATATATTTGAAAGGTTTTAGCAACCGAAAAGCTCAGTCCAAGTCCTATATAAAGAGACCAAGGGAGAAGTAGAGACAAACTTGAGACTTCGGAGTTTAGGAACCCTTAGGGGGAGCCTAATTTCGTTTCCTTTCTCTCTCTATTCTTGTTCTATTTATATTTTGTATTCATGGAGTTCTAAACTTCTTGGGTTGATTCCGTTGTAAATTCTTAATTGGATTCCGAGGTTAGATAAATTAATTTGTTTGTTCTTTTGATTCTTGTTGAGATTTATTTTCATCTATGTCTTTTGGTTTTTAATTTAGTAAAAGTAATGATTTTTTACATTGTAACAAGTTAGCACGGTGTTAAATCTACATAACATAACAATCATATGAGTCCAAGGGTTTTTAAATTTTAATTGAGAAGTTACTTTGATTAATTTTAGAAACTTTCATATGATTGAATGAGTTTTTGCTAATAACTGAGAAGTTACTTTGATTAAAGGTGAAAACTTAGATTAGAATAAATCAAGAAGTTACTTTGGTTAATTAGCTTTTTACTATATATAAGAGGTAAGAGAATGGACATGATTAGGATTAGTAATATTTAATTGAGAAGTTACTTTGGTTAAATTTACTATGATTAATATACAAAGTTCTAGCTTTTAATTGAGAAGTTACTTTGGTTGAAAGTAAGGACGCCAACAAATTAATTGAGAAGTTACATTAATTAATTCGAAGTCTTAAGCAAAAAATCAATAACAATAATCTTTAGGAAACCAATGATGAATCCTATTTTGAAAAAGCAGTAGAATCTACCTATTTTTCTTTACTATTGTTTCTATCTTATTTTATCTTTTTTATCTTTATCTCTCATATTTTTATTATTTTATTTAACTAACTCTTTTGTATAGTTTTATAAGAACTAACTTGTTAAAAATCAATTCCATGTTCGTTGGGAGACGACTTTGGGTTACTTTACACTTTATATTTTGTTGACTACTTTCTTAACAATACTGAAGTTGTTATAGATAAGTAGTATTAATTTGATCGCGTCAACGACAGTGTTATCAAATAAAATACACACTCATCAATCAGATTTGGAATTATCACCGATTCTTCCTAAAAAATGAAGTCTCTAACCTTATTCTTCCCCCCAAACTCAATATCCTAAAAAAATGTGACAGTTCTCGTCTTAAAATCTGTCTTTAATTTGGGATGATAGAACTCATAGCCTCTGATCTCATTGATTTTGTTTGTTTACCTTTAACACATTTAACATAAACATCAAAGTTTGTGAAGTCAATGGAACTCAAGATCCCATTTAACACAAGTCGTTCAACTTTATTCTTAGAGGTGTGACCTAGACACATGTGCCATAATGCTTCCTGACTCAATAATTTCAATTTTATGCTTAGTACCACACTATTCTGTATCAATGGATTCACTTTAAGGAGGTCACCTATCAAGCATATATAGATTATCATTACCCAAAAGTGAACCAGTTCCACTTATATTTGAATTTAAAGACAACTTGAATTCATTGTTTCCAAATGAACACAAATAACCTAATTTGTCTAGACAGGAAACTGAAACCAAATTTCATCTAAATGACGACACAAAAAAAGTGTCTTTAAAATCCAAATAAAAATTGATCCATAATAATAATAATCTAAAATGCCCCTTATAGATTTCACCTCCAACGATTTGCCATCTCCAACATAGATCCATCTTTCAGAATCAATTGACTTTCGGTAGCTTATGTAACCCTTCATTGAAACACTGATGTTAGTTGTTGCACCAAAGTCTAACCACTAACTATTTCTTGGTACTAAAGCTAAATTGACCTCAGAATAGACCAATGAAAGACTCACACGATTTGAGCGATCTCACTTCTCATATCCTTTTATCTCTTCAGAGATACCAGAGTCCGTAAAAGAAATGAATTTCTCAATCCTTAGTGTAAGGTCAATATTGCAGCCAAAAATAATTTACATGTTCTCACTTGAGTTCTTAAGGCTTGTTCCATTAAGAACCGGAATTAGGTTCGAGTTGGCTGATATAAAAGCAATTGTAACCGAATTTAGAATAAGAGAGATATCAATAAACTCACATAATAAAAAGAATAAATAAATTCAAATAATGGTTTAACCCATCTCAAGACACCTAATGCACAAAAAATCTTAAGTCTTTGGATAATAATATTAACTGTTAGTGGTATCTTATTGTAATGATCAAACATTGATAATATAGCATGTTCAACAACAAACCCATCTTTGGATTGATTTATTATCGACAGAGCAAAATCTTGTAATTATCATGTGTTTACTATCACATGTGTGTATGTAATCCGACGAAATATTAATCTTCCTTTGCGCCGACCAATAATCGCATGGATATACATAAACACAAATATTTAACATTTCTCACGAACTATTTACTCAAGAAAGGTCACTTTGGCGACTTCTTGAACTACACCCTTTTCACGTCTTTTATTTAAAATTAATTATGCACCAAATTTTTTCATTGTACTCAGTGTACTCCTAGCATTAGGCCTAATAGTTGCCCTCTTAGGAGCCTCATCTTCACTTGAGTAACAGAAGGGTTTCATACTTGAAAGTCATTTACTTTTTTTCATGCAATCAATTTAATTAAATACACAAACGTGAAACGACCATTGCAACAACAGAAGTATTTCAAATTAATTAGAAAGGTGTGGATGTTCAATCACTAAAACAACCCAACAATACCCCTTTCTCTCCCTCTCTCCCCTTCTCTCTCTCCATCTCTCCCTCTCTCCCTCTCTCTCCCTCTCCCTTTCTCTCTCCCTCTCTCCCTCTCCCTTTCTCTCTCCCTCTCCCTCTCTCTGTCCCTCTCTCACTCTCTCACTCTCACTCCCTCTCCCTCTCTCTCTCTCTCTCTCCCTCCCTCCCTCCCTCCCCCTCTCTCTCCACATTTTAGAGAAAAGATTGGGGATTTAGGGTTCTTTGAAACCCTGGAGACATAAACATGAGACCAGAATGGGGATTTAGGTTTCGAAAACTCATGACAAAGAGAGAAACATATTGGGAGTTTAACAAAAAAAAATTAAGAAAAACCCTAAATTTTACAATAAGGGTTTCTCGTAAAATTGGGGAAAAACTCAAATTAGGGTTCATGTAAGGAACACAAAACATAATTATAAACTAACATGCTCTGATACCAATTGTTGGTTTATGATAACATAAGGAGCAATAAACCCTACAAAAGAACAATTAAGAACAGTTCCTAGTATCCCAAAGTAATGTGGAAACGTACCTCAATTAAGATTGACCATCTAAAACAATAAAAATGATAATAATGGTATCTGGTCTTCCAACTGTAAAGCACCTGAAGGTTTCTTCTAGATTTTCTCTCCTGATGGAGTAGGAGAGAAAGGAGCAAGAATAATACATAACATACTCACATGTGGGGACCATAATCCTTTATGTAATTTCTGTCAGTTACTTACATAATTTCAATATTTCTAATTTGGCCTTCATCAAAATAGAATATTGTTGGAATCTACACATTAAAAAAATTTTAAAAATTTTAAAAAATAAAAAATAAAAAAACCACGAAGTGACACGTGGCAGTCACTGTTCATGGCCATTAATGATTTAAACAATGTAAGCAAAAAAGGACCCAATTGAATAAAATTGACGAAAATTGGGACCTATTTGAACACAAAACCAAAATTAGGATTTATTTAACAAAACTTGACAAAAATTGGGACCAAAAAGGTATTTTAACCTAAAATAAATAAACAAGACTAGTGCATAACTGGAGATAAATAAAATAAAATAAATAAATAGGATCAGTGCATAATTGGAGATAAATTAAATAAAATAAATAAACAGAACCAGTGCATAACTGAAGATATATTAAATAAAATAAATAAACAGAACCAGTGCATAACTAGAGATAAATTAAATAAAATAAATAAACAAGACTAGTGAATAACATGAGATAAATTAAATAAAATAAATAAACAAGACCTGTGCATAACTGGAGATAAATTAAATAAAATAAATAAACAAGACCAATGCATAACTGAAGATAAATTAAAAATAAATAAATAAACAAGATCAGTGCATAAGTGAATATCGACTAAATAATATAAATATAAGAGGATAATAAATGAAAATAAGTTAAATGGAAGTAAATAGAATAATATATGATTCAAAATAAATAAAAGATTAATATAACACCTATAGATTAATATAAAATAGCTAAAGGAAAACAAATATTCAAATTAAAATATATTTTAAATGTTTGTTTACTTCAATTTTTTAAATTCTAATGAATCTCTTTTCTTATACACTAATAAAAATGATAATACATCACTTAATCAAAATGACGCAAATAACAAATAATAAACATAATAAAAAAGTTTTTACATGGATATTGTATCTTTTGAACTCCAATATATGTTGGATGGTGATAAAAAAAATTTCATGACAATTACATTAAATTTTGATATTGTAGTAAATAAAAGTTATTTATACAATTATAGTGAAATATTACAGTATGATTGATATAATGAGTTAGAAAATAAAAAATAATTAGATAAAATATACTGAAATAATATTCTAAATGATGAAAATAAACAACAAATAAAAATATAAAAAAATTAACAAATGTATGTCTTATAAACTATTGAAAGAAACCGCACAAAGAAAAACGAAGGTATAATTAAAGGTATGATAAGATGGAAAATACCTTAGACATCTAAGAACACTTTTCAAATATCAACATATATACTCAATGGTTGAGAAATAATTGTTTTAGCGAAACAAAAGAGTTCTTAAAATGAAACAAAAATTAATAAAAATAAGTAAATTTTTTTTTATATTACCTAGTAAATGAAAGGTTTATGCTATTAAACACTTAAATTGAGAGTATTAAACATACTCTTGTGAAAAGAAAATATACAATAAATAAAAATATTAAAAAATAATAGAAATATTCAAACATGAGACATAATATTTTTTTTTAATTGACATACATCATTTTAACATAATTACATATATGTTATGATAAGATAAAAAATATATTGGATATGCGAATAAGTTTCATGACAAACCAAAGAATTAGAAGAAAAAAAAATTGAAAAAAAAAATATATGTATATATAGGGTTACTTAATTAATTGTGAATATTTTAATAATTTAAATGATGACGGAGATATGACGGTGACGGGTATTATGACGGAGATATGTACATCCCCATAACCATCCCCATACCCAATTGAAAAGGTCGGGGATTCCCCATACCCATACCCATACCCAGTCAATGCGGGGATTCCCCATCAAAACGGGGACGGGTTCGGGCAATACCCATGGGGACAGGTTTATTTGCCATCTCTAGAGGTAAGTTCAATATGGTTGTTGATGCTTTATCACGCAAGTATGCTTTACTATCTATTCTTGAAACTAAATTTCTTGGCTTTGAATGCACTAAGGAATTATATGAACATGATGATGATTTCTCTAATCTCTATCATACAAGTTCTCATACTGCATTTGAAGGCTATTTTCAACGTGATGGATATTTGATTAAGGACAAAAGACTTTACATTCACAAGGGTTCAATTGGGAGAATTCTTGTTAAAGAGGTTCATGAAGAGCAATTACTTGGTCATTTTAGGGTGCGAATGACATATAACCTATTGCATTAGAATTTTTATTGGCCTCATATGAAACATGATGTGCATACATTTTTGTGATAAATGTATTGTTTGCAAGAAAGTTAAATATAAAGTCATGCCACATGGTTTGTATATTCCATTACCTATTTCAAAACATCCTTGATAATTCTATAGACATTTTTTTAGGTTTGCCTTGGTCCAAGGGAGGGAAAGATTAAACTTTTGTGGTGGTTTACATGTTTTCTAAGATGACTCATTTTTTACCTTGCAACAAAGTCGATGATGCATGTCATGTTACTGCTTATTTTTCAAAGAAGTGGTAAGATTGCATGGCTTGCCAAAAAGTATTATAAGTGATTGAGATTCCAAATTTCGCAGTCACTTTTGGAGGACTTTGTGAGGTAAGATTGAAACTAAATTGTTATTTTCAACAACTTGTCAACCCTAGATAGATGGACAAACTAAGGTGGTGAATAAAATATTTTCTACACTTCTTAGAGCCCCAATTAAGAAAAATCTTAGAACTTGGGAAAATTGTTTACCACATGTTGAATTTACTTACAACAAGATTATACATATTACTTCTTAATTGTCACCATTTGAAATTGTTTATGGTTTTAATGTTTTAACTACTTTGAATTTGTTACCATTATCTAACATTTCTCAATATAAGGATCAATTTGGATAGGATAAAGAAAAATATGTCAAGAAGTTACAAGAGAAAGTCAAAGCCAACCTTAAAAGAAAATGGAAAGGCATGCAAAATATGCCAACAAATGAATAATAAGGGTCATATTTGAACTTGGTGACTAGGTATGATTGGATTTCAGAAAAGAATGATTCTCACCACAAAGGAAGTCTAAGCTTATACCAAGACAGGATGATCCTTTTCAAGTATTGACTAAAATAAATGACAATGCCTACAAACTAGATTTGCTAGGTGAGTATATGGTATAAATAATATTTCAAATGTGACTGATCTTTCTTCTTTCAATGTTGGTGATGATTTATCAAATTTGAGGACAAAGTGTTTTGAAGAAGGGGGGATGATGTGGACATCATTTACAAGGCTGAAGCTCTTAACAATCATGAAACCCATACTGAAGATCAAATGGAAGTTCAATACCTAATACAATGTTTAGGAGGGCCCATGACAATAGCCAAAGCTAAATTGGATCAGGAAACTTTGCAAAAGATGATGCTTAATCTAATGGAGGTGCAGTTACATGATGGAACCCAACATAAGGAGGCCCACATGAGGAAGGAATTACTCATATGTATTGTTTTCTTGGAAAGAGAATAAAAGCCCAATTGTTTAAATTTGAATAAAAGATCCAAAAATTTTATTTTGTTATTCTTTTTTTCTTTGTCAAAAAGGGTATAAATAATTTGGAAATTAGGGAATAGAAAAAATGTTTAATTATCATTTGAAGTGAGAGAAACTCTCTACTAGGGTTCTTCCACCAACCATTTTTATCTTATCCAGAATTTTCTATATCTTGTGGCAATTTTTAAGGCTTATCAAACCTCATTGTTTGTGATGTCTATTTTTATATTTTTTCCCCATCTAATTGCAATTCTACATGCCAAACTTTATATTTCCCAATTCTGCAAGTTTTAGGGTCAATCATTGATAATATCATTGTCTAAACCTCATTTTTTTTTTATATTTGTTCATATAATTTCATTGGTATTATGAGTATTGTAAGACTCGTGAAATTTAATTAATTAAATAAATAATTAATTAATAAAAGTGGGTAGTGAGAGTCTTTATGACATTTAATTCTAACGTGTATGATGTGGAAAAGTGTTAGCTCAAATGGTCAAGAGTACTGGATTATGTGAGAGGACTCCTATGTATGCCAATAGTGTGTTATTTAATTTATTATTATTTTAATAATATGCTTGATCATGTGAGTGATAATATAATCTTAGAATTATAAGAATTATCATGAAACATGAATTGGTTAAATGGTTGTGCATTGGTTTGACATTGGCATGGTTATGGATTTGAACCTTGGTGAATCCACACTAAATTTTCTTTTTGCCAAAATTTCTATTGGCATGAAGGTGAAAGGGCAGAGAAACCTAGCCAGCTTAGATGGGTAGAAAGGAGGGCTGCAAAACCACTAAATTATGGTCATTGAATGACCATTAAGCTAAGGTTAATGCCAATTTTCGTTTTTGGCCATTAACCACAATTAAAATCCAAATTAAAGAAGCAAATTAAGGAAAAGAGAAGAGTTTTGAGATTGGAAAACTTAGAGCATTGTTAGGAGTGTCATTTGAGAGGAAAACAGAGCTTAGTGAGTGCTTAATTAGAGCTAAATAGTGGGAGAACTAAGGGAAGCCATTTTGGGTCAAGAAGAACTATCACATATTCAAACTTAAGCAAGAAAACCAGGTTAGGGGTGTTGAACTCGTAATTTGACGTGATTAGTTAAATTGTATGTGTATAAATAAATTGTGCATTATTCATCTCTATACGCATCTCGAATTTCTGGGTTTTTGGGAATTTCCAGAAACTGCCTGGTGGACATTCAAAGCCGCCAGGCGATGCATGTGATCAAACCTAGATTCTGGGTTTTCACTTTGAACCGCCTAACGTACGACGGGTTGCTGTGTTTTGGTTGTTTTCTTGATTTCTGGGAACTTGAGGGACTCATTGACAATCTCTATAATCTGGGATACTGGAAAAATAGACCCATTGTGTGGTGATAACTTGTAATTTCTATTATTCAATGGAGATTGGTTTATGTAAGTATTAGGGTTGAATATGTGGGTGATTCATGTTATGAAACAAATTGGGAAATCAAGAACGATGCAATTAAAGGTGTTGGAAATTTTAATGTAATAATGGTAATTAATTGAGTAGGCATCAAGTGTATGGAGTGGAAAATGTAGAAACTATCCTGGAATGGGACTTTGGGTTTCTCGTATGTGCAGGGCAGAATTCTGGGCTTCCCAGAACTGATGCACCACCTGGCGGCAGGCTAGGTTTCGCCAGGCGCCAGCGTAGAGGCAAGGAATTTTGCGTGGCTTTTGGGTACAGTGGTGATTTGAGTCTCGATGGAAGTAAAATGTTATTAGGACACAAAAATTTGGGTCATTAGGAAGAGGCCTGGGATGGGTTATTAATGAGTTAATAGTATGAATTAATTAGGGTTAATTGGGATTGGGAAGAATCATGGAGATAATGACATTATAGTATGGGTGTTATTGAATTAGAGTCCTATTGGATTGAAGGGTATACTGCAATTAGGAACTTAGGTATCAATTAGGATGCATTGAGTTGGATATGAGGTAAATTATGGGTTAAAGTTGGATTGTCAAAGGAGTTGAAATTTAGTGAATATGGAGGTAGAAGCTGGCAGTAGTGATGGTATCACTACGGTATGGGGTGACTTTGAATATTGTGGTAAGCCTAGGTTGACTTTGGTAATTCAAAGGGATGGTATTGTGGAATTGGTAAACAAATGTGAGAATTAAAAGATTAGTAAGGTCGTGGAGTTTAGACTACCAATCATTGAAATAAGACTTAATTACTGGTCGTACTATGTGGAACTATTAATGGTTCGATTGTATCTTAATGCATATAAAGAGAAAACCAGTAAACTCGTGTACTTTTGTAGCGCTTGGCGATAAAATCGACACTATTAGGAAATAACGTCAATCACAGTGGGCTCCTAGAACGCGTGCTCCTGGCGGTGAGAGTCGTCCCGCCAGGCAAGGTTTGCAGTGATAGTGGGTTCGAGGCGCTTGGCATCTGGTGGCATGCGACCCCCGCCAAGCGGTCTGGAAGCATGTTTCGCCTGGCGGCTTTGGAGTAGCGCCAAGCAATAATGTAGATGCCAAACTTGCGTTTTGCTTGTGTTGAATGTTCGTGGTCTACAAGGCTTTAGTGATACTTTAAAGGTTGGCTTGCTGGTGTTCCTTGAGTTGCGGCTCGGAACGTATCCCTTGAGTTGTGGCTCAGGATAGGGGTTAAGCACGTGGCATTCCTTAAGTTGTGACTCGGAATGACATCTCTTGAGTTGTGGCTCGGGTTGGTGAGTGTTGTCGGTGTGAGTGTGCGCGTTGTGGCGTGTACGGATGGGTCCAGTTAGATTGCCCTCCTCAGTATTAAGCTGACGAGTTTGGTAGTCTTCGGACGTTACGAATGTTATTCGTATTGGGAACTATGCCTAGCGTTACGGAGTGTGGTCCATAGTATGGTTTCCCGCACGTGCTCTGCCAGTTGTGGCTGGTAGGTGTGGCAGCAAGACATCTTGAGCTACTCCTCAGAAGATGTAGAACACGAATAACATGGTGGTATCCATGTGATATTGGAACAAAGGATGGGATTCCTTTGGTGTTTGTATGTATATATGTATGTTTTATATATTTTTAATGTTTAACTGTTAACTCACCCTATCTGCTTGTGTTTGACGATGATCGTGTACGCGGTACACAGGAGCAGATGATGTTGTAGGTGGATCTGGTGAGACATAGCGCCGGAGCGGGGCTAATTGGGAGAGGATTTTTATCAGAGTTTTATGTATTATGTTTTGACTCAATTATAAACTTTACTTTTATTAGACTTGGGTATTGTACTTAAGTTTATAATTATGGATTTCTTTTGATTAAATTATGAAGTAATACATGTTTTAAATTTCCCACGTTTTTGGAAAATGTTGTTTAATAAATGACGCTAACGTAGTATTTCTTTATTTTATTATTTAAACCCGTAATATCCGGTCGGGATGTTATAAAGATGTTCAAAAATCCTAGTTAGTTCCAAAATTCATTGAGGCTAAGAATAATCCTCATCACCGTGTTAGGATCCATCTTCAAATATAAGGATGTCAACATTTGAGTTTGGCTTTGAGTAAGAGCCATGTGGTTGAGGAAAAAGTTTTACTTCAACCCCACACTAAGCGTCAAATGTTGTTATCAAATTTGGATGAAGTGCTTCCTAGATGGAAGAACTAGACTCTCAAGAGTTGAGCTATTGCCTAGTGAGAGAGCTTCGAGTTTGAAAGAGAAACATATGAGAGATTCAACTACAAAAGATTCTCTTACTCTCAAATTAGTACTAAATAGTATTATATATGATTGTATATGAAGTGATGAAAAAGAATTAAGTGAGTACTCTCTCTAGTAGTATTTGTATTTATATGCTTCTTGAACACATGAATATATATATATATATATATATATATATATATATATATATATATATATATATATATATAAATATGTTAAACAAATCATGTTACTTAAAATCTTTCTAAAGATAATCAATAATTAATTATTATATTATATTATACTAATATATTTGAACTATTTGCTAATAATAACTTTTAAAAATATTATTAACTTTGAATATCTTATGAATTTGCTCAAAGTATATGAAACTCGATTATTTTAGACCGAGTGTCTAAATATTTTATGTATGAGAACGGAAACGAGATAGATATACTTATACGCATTCTGTTTCCACGCCTAATTGAAAAAATCGGTTATTATTCATACCTATATATACTTTTACGAAATTCTCTATCAAAACAGAAATAGGTTTATTCAATTCCATCGGAATGAATTTATTTATCTATGACTAATGAAATTACATGTGCATGTATACACGAATAATTTACTAACTTTTATATAATTGTTATTGATCATTTCAACTTTCTCTCGTATTTATAAACAAATTATATAATATTATACTTAAAAATTATGAAATAAATAGGTCATCTTATTTTAATAAATATAAATATATTGTTAATAAAATACAATCAAATAAGATAAACAACTTTCAAAATATATATAAAATATATATAATATATGAATATTTATTAGTTGTTATTTAATTGTAAACTTGTAAATTAATATTTAAATATAACACGGTTTTACTATCTTCTTGATTTTCAATTTAAAATTAAGATGCGTTTCGGTATAAGGTTTTCAATCTTCTATCATATAAAAATTGGAGGAATGGTGATTTCTTGTATGATACGATTGGAACACTTAAATGGCTTGCTGACGTTCAGGACATAAACTCCTTTACACGTTAATAGCACCAAAATGATGGAAAAAGAAGTTATAATATCTTAAGGAATATAATAGTCACAGTCACAATCCTAGTCTTTTTATACTTTTTTCAAGCACCATGTAAAATTATTTTATATTGTCACTGTATCATTTTTTTCTCTATCTTAAAATGTTAAAATTATTTTATATCACCTGTTATTTTCAAAACAAATCAAAAGTCAATACAAAAATTAAGAATACAAGGTTCAAACATATTTTAAAAACTAAAAATGTTTAAGGTTTCTTTTATAAAAAATATAAAAGTTCATTCCTTAAGTTGGAAAAGTCTATGAAATGCATATTTTGATTAGAATCAATCATAGTGAACTAATAATAAATTTCCAAAAATATAGTAGAGCCGAATTTAGGGAGAAAAGTTTTTTTTTTTAAATTCCCTTATTTAATGATACTTAAGAATTATGTTACATGCGAAAACATGTTCTTAATGAGAAGTGTCAAAATAGGATTTGAGATGCTATAAAAAGATCATTTGTTGTGGATTCTATGATTAATGGCATGAGTATGGAAAACTCAAAAAAAACATATTCAGGTGTTTCTCACTTATTTTCAAGAAGGATTATTCAGTTATCCAATTTCAACACCCTTAATTTTTGACAACATTTTTCAACTATCTAAAGCAATAATGTCAGAACATATCTCATATTGTATAAAAAAACTCATCCAATTTTTCTAATTCATTGCATTTATTTTTCCATCTTTCATAGTATATACTTTCCATTAGCATCCTCCTCTTAAAAGGATATAATTTATCTTTAAAAAATAAGTTGTAAATTCATAAAAACATGCATATATTACATGTAAATTTTTTAGTCTTGGAATCATAACAACTATATCCTTTTAAAATGGGAATATTTAACATGTATATATATATATATATATATATATATATATATATATATATATATATATATATATATATATATATATATATATATATATATATTTTTTTTTTTGCCATCAACCAATTTATCTAACTCTTAGATACGTGGACACAACTAGTATACCAAATACACATGAGTTAAGATTTGGGAGAAGTGAAATTGATGATAAAAATATAACTTGTACTACACCTAGTCGGCCCAACGAAACACACCAACACTTCTCATTCTTTGTCGCTATAGATACATCGGCAAAAGCTGGGGGACTAGTGTACTACACTTAGGCGGCTTAGCTTGACTATAGCCATGAAATTCGTCTACATAACTCCCAAGGACGCAAATAATCATCATATATATGCTAAGCTCATAAAAGTAACCGGCCTAAACCGTTAAAAGAGCAACCAGCCCAAGCCGCTAAAGAGTAACCGGCCTAAGCCGGTAACTTAAGAAAATTGAATGAGAACTTGATAAATCCAAAACACTACCAACTAAGGATGTCAAAAAAATTCGTACCCGCGGGTATCCGCGGATAAAACCCGCAACGGGTAGAAAACGGATATTAAAAATGGATACTCGCTACCCGCGGGTACGGGTATTTTTGATACCCGCATGTTAACGGGGCGGGTACAAGTATCATAGTATCCATACCCATGGATACCCGTACCCGCTAAATTTTAATTCACAAAAGTACCCTTATATATATATATATATATATATATATATATATATATATATATATATATATATATATATATATATATATTGGCGGAACTTGGACAAAAAGTTTGGGGGTGCCAAATTATATTATATATATATATATATATGTATATATATATATATACATATATATGTATATATATATATATATACATATATATATATATATACATATATATATTAGTTAAAAAAAAAGCTTTTTATTTTATTTTCTCATTTCTTCTACTTAGAACAAGCACACATAATAATAGAATTCAGAAAAAATATGACTATTATTTGTTATTATATCATAATACCAAATCATGAATATCATTTTAGATGAGCCCTTCATACTTCATCAATTTTATTTGGTGAGTATTGTGAAATTTGAAGATAGTTTTCTTGGATTGCGTTCTAATAAATTTTTAAATTCATTATATGTAACTCTAGGAACTTTAGAGATTTGTTTTTCATTGTCTTGAATTTTTAGTTCTCATGAAATTCCTCAAGTTTAGTTAACCTAGATGCAATTTTTTTTCACCTTTATCACAAACTTTCCTCCTTAAAAAAAAGAATTAATTCTTTTACTCTTTATTATAATTTTTCTAATATAAATTTATCACCTCTCCTGTATAAATTCAAAACTTTACAAAATTTACCAGGAAAACACAAAATCCCTAAATTTCATAATTAAAGATTATACTAATTTGGAAAAAATTATAAGTAGGGTTCATACCAATTTCATAAAAGAATCCTAAAATCATAATTAGGGTTTATACTAATTTGGGATAAACATCCTAAGAAGAATCATAACTTTAACATACATAAATCATTATAAGATATTAAGCTTGATATATGATAGATCATGCATAAATGTATATTTCAATCTCAATCTATGTGTTCTCCGACCTCTGTTTCCAATCTATCTCTTTGTATTTTTTTCGCTCTCACTTTCATAATAACTTACATGGTAAGAAAATTTTATAGCAAAAATAAAATCCTAATCTCTTTTATAAATAAATGTTTTCATTACATTTGTTATTTTACTTTTTATTATTATTTTCCATAATATAAACTTAATATAAATATATAATTATAATTTAAAAAATATATATAAATATATGTATTTGGGGAGCCGTGGCTCCCCTTCCCTATGGTGGTCCGCCGTTGTGTGTATATATATATATATATATATATATATATATATATATATATATATATATATATATATATATATATATATATATATTTATTTTAGTAAACAACATTTTGGCCTAATTTTTTCTAAGTTGCATATCTTATCTTCATTCTTCGAACTTCAAGTATTGGTACGTTGTCTTCTTCCAAGTACACCCCTTGACATTCTTCTCTTTCCTTTATTTGAAATTGGGCATATACATCAAATCCTATATAGACAACGACGTTTATGGTATGCTTGTTGTCAAATGATGGAATCAAAATAAGAATATTTGGCATGTGGCAATTGAGGTTTATTATTTGTTTATTTTTTAGGAATTAATTGAAGAAATTGGACTTTTTGATCAAAACACTAATTAAAGAATTTTTATTGTGTTGAAAATCATTTTATATTTACTTCTATAATTATTTGGACTTGTATGAACTTGAGTTTATTTGAACTTTATTTAAAATCTATGACAATGATGTATTTTATTTTATTTGAATTTATGATTAAATATTTTTTTTAAATAATTTTGTAAATATCCGCTGGTACCCGTGGATACCCACGGATATGAAAAAAATAGGCAGGTACTCGCATAACGGATACCCGACGAATATGGATATGGGTACGAGGCGGATATTTATCCAGTGGGTAGGGTATGGGGGAGCTACTACCCGTACCCTACCCGCCTCGTTGACATCCCTACTACCAACCAAGACCCTAGGGCCCACAATAACCAAACTGTGGGGCTTGGGCTTGGCCCAGGCCCATCTGCGGCCCAATAAAATGCCTAGCCCATGACGTGGCCATACATAATTAATAATCTATAAATATGCATGGACCCAACAAATTAAAGGTACGCATTCATTAATCCCTTAATCACAAGATTTGACTTTCTGAGAATTCTTTGCTGACTTGAGCGTCAGAGTCTTCTCCGCAGGTAACCCCTCTCGGGTCCAAACCGGTCCAAACCGAAATACCAACAGATAGCATATGCCAGTCAAAAGGAAACCTACTGAGGAGATTGCGGATTGAGGTAAAGTAACGTTTGTGTCTGACATTTCTTATTTGTTCTCCGCGGGAACATAACTAATTCAAAGTCTCAAAGTTTAGCATCAGGGAAGGGGTTCAATTCTCCCAAATAAAAATGGATATATTTGTGCAAAGAAAAGAGAGGAATGATTTCTAAAAGTTGTCTATATTCTTTTATACTCAACCTTATACTCAACCATTTTATTGTGAAGTATATATCCATAAAGCTTAATAATGAATCCCTCATTGTATTAGAAACTTAAATAAAATTCTATAAACAAATTCTGAACCATTTTCACTCAACAAAACACAACCTTTTTGTTATTGAGTTATGACTTTATGATAAAAGTGATGAAAATTTACATACATACACATCACTTAAGAGTGACAAAACTATGTTTAACACCCAGTCCTCAAAAAATGAGACAAAATAACTTGTTAGTTCTTTATTCCTTCAATTTATATATATATATATATATATATATATATATATATATATATATATATATATATTAAGAGTGTCTTATTTTTACATTTTTAATTGATTAATTAATATTTCTAATTAAATAAATTATAAAAAATTATATCTTTACATATTAAATTACTTTATTATAATTTATTGTTGTAATTTAATTATTAAATATTAATGATTTAAGATAATATTATTATACCTTCAAATAATACAGTAAACAAATTATATTTCCATTAATTAAAGGAAAAATGGTTTGGAGAACCAGTTCTTCAATCTCGGATCGACTAAGTTGGCATGTCAGAATGATGTGACAAATTAAAGATGTCAACCCTACACGGCCAAATTACCAAATTACTGACAGATTAACAAATATAACAATGATTTTAACACTTCTAAAATCACTCTTTTGATGAAGTAAAAATACATAAATCTCAGGTTGATTCATTATTGAATGTAACAAAATACGAAGCTCGAGAATTACAGATATTTTCACAATCATAATGGATTCCTCTAAAAAGTTCTGAACTTTTATTCAAAATGGGTAGATAAAAAATACAATGATTCCTTACTCAGTTCGCAAATATCATAATGAAGATTCAAAACATCCAAAATTAAAAATTGTGATTGCAACATTTGTAAATACCCAAATGAAAGATGTTCTTCTTTTGTCTTCTTTGCTGGCTTGATTCGAATTTTTATCATATGTTTTTTAGCAACTCCAAAAATAGTAGAGCTTCCCCTGCATAACAACACGACTAAGAATCTTGTTGGTCAGAATGTCCTAGAAACAGAAACATGATGACCGAAGTTATAGTGCAAGCAAGAAAAAGGGTATTTTTGTTGACAAATAACAAATTGTATGAGACAATAAGAATATATTTTCATACAAAAACAGCAAGCCATATATTGGTAATGGGAGAGATACTTCCATTGGTGACATGACAGTGATAATGGAGTGAAGAAAAATTAGAAATTGTTTGTAATGGGAGTCCTTAACTATATGATCAGCTGGACTCTATCAAAGATTCAAGCAAATTCTTAAAAGTTGTAAAGAATTCAAACATCTTACCAATAATACTAGAATGGACAACGATTGTGGTAGGTTGTGAGGGATCATGTTGTTAGGTCAAAAAAAGACCTTTGATTCAATTCAAATTGACAAGTTTCATCTCATACAAGGTTTTTGATTCAGGTTTGTGTAATGCAGGATCAAACCTGCTTTGGTACTATGTCAAAAAGGTATCTGAAAAGTATATTTTCATAATTCATTTCACTGCACATTTTTGCAGATGCTTTATATAAATACAATTATGTTCTGTAGTATAGAAAATATCCTATTTTGAGCCAAAACAAATATTGTTACTTCCTTCTAATTACAGACATCCTAATAATTATATAGTACACAACACATGCCAATAGCTACACATAGCATAAGCTAAGTCTTCAAATATAAGCAAACAAAGTTACAGTTCACAGTTCACAAACCTAATGATTTTCAATAGTGACGCATTGGTTTGCGGCACCAAGTAGTCACAGAACACCAAAAGTTCCAATTTACAACGCAAGCTATGTACACTATAGTCTATACAAAACGTCGAAGCCATGAGAATAAGAAGCATGCTCTAGCCAACAGAAGTTTAAAACTGAAGAAACTTGGTGAGGGTTCAGGGCTGCACACTTCAAAAAATAGATAACAATCATAATTTATGACATGGTACTTCCCCCAACTGAGTTCAATCCATGAGTTTTCTGAAAGTTCCAACTTTTCCATCTCAAATTGCTTAGCCATCCAAACTGAATCAAAGGTTGCCCAAAATGTTGCAGATTTACTATATTCCTTCTGTAAGGTATCAGAAAATTCCTCAGACCTGTCATAACAAAAAAGCATAACATTATTATTAACCCATAAAGGAACATAAGTATGAATAAAACATAGGTCTAGTTAATACACATAAAACACCAGTTAGGGAACAATATGAGTATTATCCTAACCTGTCATAACAAAAAAGCATAACATTATTATTAACCCATAAAGGAACATAAGTATGAATAAAACATAGGTCTAGTTAATACACATAAAACACCAGTTAGGGAACAACATGAGTATTATCCTAACAATGTTTGCTGCAAGGATTACCATTAATACACATTGTCTGGTAAAGATGAGCAACATGAGGATCTCCTTTAGTTCTCCCATGCTGCTTTTCCAAACACTCTAGAAAAGCTAAGTCAGCCTTCAGCAGCTTAGCTTGATCATGAGTATCATACCCTATATCATGGCAGTAACAGCAGAAATCCAACCAATCAATTGGTCTCCTGTCCCAAACAAGAGATCCTCCATCCTTCCCACTTGACCAGTTTGGTCCACAGTAATGTCCATATCTGGGGAACAGCTGAGAAAGAAATGCTCTAACCCCTGTATGCCATGGAACCTTACACACATATGGCCGGAAGTGCAAAGGTATAGCCTCACCATCTTCCCTTACACCATTCCCTCCACGTTGTGCTTTCCTCCTTAACCCTTTATTGATAGTAGATGGCCTTTGAAATTTGTCTCCAGCACTCTTTCCCCAAGGAAACAATGAAATGAAGGGCAGTTTTGGTTCATCTCCAGATTCTTCTTTAGGTTGTTCAGTTAAAGCTTTGGTAGGAACTGAGTTAGTCACTGAATATGGAATCAACTGAGCATTAAACCAAGGGAATTTACCCAGAAACTCTAAGTTCATGGCGAACAAAACTAGAGTCACCAAAGCACACAATTTGCTACCGCAGAACCAAATATTCTGAAAACCTGCCAACAGAAAAACAGCTTAGCCTTTTTTCAAGAATGTAACTCAATTTGAAACTAGAATGTAAATTTTTTTCTCAGCCACATAATCATACATGACATGTATAATAAAATTGTTAAGTTTTGCAGTAATTGTCTAAGAAATCATATCTAGGGTGATTTCAAATTGATTGAGGGTACAAAAATCATTACAAATCAAACATTTTTGGCTTTTCTAAAAATATATACAGATTATAACTTGGTGTGTATTGAATTCTGAAACCACGCATAGCATCAGAACTACAGCTAAATTGGACACATGCCAACACATCAAAGATTATTTCAGAATTTGAATAATACTCTGTTTGATCGAGCATTGGATGCAGTCTTCAACAGATTATGAAAATGCAGAAACTGAAAAATATACCTAAAAAGATCATGCAAACTTCCACATACCCCTTTAATTATATCTACACATAGACTTCAGTACACATTCCTCATCTTGAAAATGAAAAATCACAGAAAAGGGCGAGTTGGGTTTCTTTCTTCCATATTATTATACCATAAACACACCCGTTTTTTTTTTTTTTTATCTTTTTATTAAAGGAAGAAAACTTGAACATACCCATTTAAAGATATGCACAAATAGACCCCAGCACACATTCCTCAGCTTGAAAACGAAAAATTACAGAAAAGGGAACTGGATTTCTTCTATGTTGTTCAATCATAACGGCACACCCGTTTGATTCTTTCATTTCTTTTTTTCTAAAAAAGAAGAAAACTTTGAAATTGGAAGGGTAATTCATAGTTAGAAATAGAACATGATCAAACTTACTTGTAGTTCATCTGCTAAACCATGTTCTGAGGTGAATGGAAGAACAAGAAACTGAAATGTGGTTCTGATGCTAGACTTGGGTGGGAACATAGTAACCACAAAACCACCACCACTAATTCAACACCATTTCTTCATGGGCAGAGTGGGACCCGTCAAGAAATGGGAACAAAATAGTTAGTTTTTATATTAGTTCACCAATGGCATTTTGGGAAATAACTTAATGAATAGTGATATATATAACCTGTTTGAACGAGAAAGAATCACGCAAAGTGTGGAAAGCAATACACAAAAGAAGTGTGAAAATCGGATTGCTTTGAAATTTTATTTAAGAAAATAAAGACATCTATTCTATTTTGGTAGAAAGAATAGAAAAAACTACATTTAAAAATAAAAATACATAATAAGTATATCGACATGTGTTGTATAAAATAAAAGAATAATGTTCAAGAGTAAGACACGCTTTTTTAAATTTAAAAAAAAAACACTTTTATTTTATTTCTCATATATCTTTCTTTACTAAATCACTTCTATTACTTTTGTCTTTATTTTATTTTCTTTTCCACTCTCTAATCGTTCGTCATTATCAATCAAGCATTAATATTTGTAAATGTACTGTACATTAAATATATCTATGTTCTTAAAAGTTGGCAAGTAAAGTTAATAATCAAGGTTTATGTTTAATGATATTAATAAAATAATGATACAGATTAAATATTGTGTAAAATAATATTAAAAATATGATACACATGTTAACTAAATATACAATTGCATTTACATAAACATGGTTTGAAACTTTTAAGACCAGTTATAATTAAATAATTTTAAGTTGTTAATAATATATATATATATATATATATATATATATATATTTATATATATATATATATATATATATATATTTATATATATATATATATAAAAGATGATAATATCTTAATATAAAATCATTAAGAAAATAATAGTTGTAACACTTAAGATGTATCTGTATATATTATATTATAGGTTAAAATATTTTTTTGTCCCAATTTTCATTAAATTTTGTCTAATCAGTCCTAATTTTATTTTTGTGCTCAAATAGATTCTAATTTTTGTAAATTTTGTTCAATTAGGTCATTTTTGCTAATACCGTTTAAATCATTAAAGGCCATGAACAGTGATTGACACATGTCATTTCATGATTTTTTTTTATTTTCTTAAATGCCCACATGTCAATCCAACAACATGTCACATGTCAAAGTCAATGTTTTATATTCAATTTGGTCACTATATTGTTATTTTTGTTCAATTTAGTCCTAATTTTGGTTAAAATTGACCAATTTTTTCTCTGTCGAAGATGAGACCAAATTTAATTTTCATATAAAAATTATAATGACGTGAATTTTAATATATTATATAAAAATATTTATTTAAAAATGTGAATTTTAATATAAAAATTACATTTGGTTTCAATTTGGAGAGGAACAAAATTAGTTTATATTAACAAAAATTGAAACTAGATTGAACAAAAATCACGAATATAAGGACTAAAATGGAAATAAAATATTGACTCTAACACATGGCATGTTGTTGGATTGACACGTGGACATTTAAAAAAATTATAAAAACCACGAAGTGACATGTGGTAGTCTGTTCATGGTCGTTAATGATTTAAATATTGTTAACGAAAAAGGACCTAATTGAACAAAATTGACGAAAATTAGGACCTATTTGAGCAAAAAACAAAATTAGGACTGATTTGACAAAACTTGACGAAAATTAGGACCAAAAAAGGATTTTAACCTATATTATATATTATAAGAGAATAGGTGAATTTCTATATATTTAATACTAAAAATATTATTATAAATTCTCCATGAGTAAATATTATAAAAAAGTTCTGTCAAAATTTTTTTGAACATATGAAAGTGTATTATACATGTTTGAGTACATTTCGACCACTTGGGCTGAGAGGAACTCGGTTGTATACTTGTCTAGGATGAGACCTTATCGGTCATGCCATCAAAGTTGGTAAAATATGATTAAGTTTAGATGAAGGCTAAAGCGTATTAGACAATATTAATTAAGGTGATTAGGTTACTTGGCTTAGATTCATCTAGGTAAAGACCCATAAATATGATATAAATAGCACAATACATTAGGTAAATGATCGTTCTCCACTAGATAACTTGGCTTAGAAACCCAATTAAGTATTAGGGGTTTTTTAAAGAACCCCCGTAAAATTTAAATTTCAATTAATTGTTTTCCTTTTCCTTTTCTTTTGTAATTTTTAATGTTTTAGAAACACTCATTTCTTTTTCGTGTGGTCGTGTCTCAGATGAGAAGATTGTTCTCCACTCTCCACCGTTCTCCACCACCGTTGCACATCCTTCTCCACCGTTCTTCCTCACTGTCTCATGGAAACCTTTACGTAACGAAGCTTGAGGTAACTAAGATTGCTTTCCCTTGCTTCCAATTTCGTTTTCCTATTTCATCTTCCTATTTCGTCTTTCGATTTTTCTCTTCTGATATCTCGATTTCGTCTCTCAACATTTTAATCTCAATTTCGTTTTCATTTCATTTTTCACTGTGTTCGATTTTGTTCTTTCGATTTTATTTCTCTTTTTGATTTTGCCCTAATTTCGTTTCTCTTTTAGATTTTGTCACTACGTTCGATTTTTCCTCCGCCAAGTAACCGTGCCATAGCCATTGCAATCGGAATGCGTTCGGTTTCATATAAGGTTTTCTGCTCTTTCAGTACTTTCTTTTTCTACTATTTGCATATTTCGTTGTGCGTGGCTACTTATCCTTTTAATGTACTTTGATGGTGCAAAGAATAGAAGTTTAGAAGTTTAGGATTTTTGGTGTTATCCTTCCATGTCATTAAAATATAAGAACATTACCAAAAAGACAAGTGAAAACCTACACTTAATTTAAACTTAAATCACAAAGCATTTAAATTAAATTATGTACTAGCAAAAAGAAGGCATGGCAAAGGGTGGGCGTGAGGGATGACCTTGAAGCGAAGAAAGTGGTGCTACAGAAGAGCATTAGTAGTATTAATAGTAATGGTAATGTTAATATTAATGATAATAATGGGAATGATTCGAAGAAGAATGAGAAGAGTGAAGGGAAGAAGGGGTTTAAAACGATCAGTTTGACAAAGAGGTTTAATTGTAGGGTGAAGGATTTGTTTAAGATTTTGATGGATGAGAATAGGTGGAAGGGTTTTTATAAGGATTTCACACATAGCAATGCGAAGATTAGCAAGGAGGTTGGGAGTGAATTTAGTATTTTCAATGGGTTTGTTGTGTCTGGAAGAAATTTGGAGTTGTAGGAAGGGAATATGATTGTGCAGAGGTGGAGGTTTGGGAGCTAGCTTGATGGGATTCAATCCACGGTCAAGATTGTGTTTGAGGAGCCAGAAGGTGGAGTCACAATTGTTAAGCTCACGCATAGTGATGTGCTTGAAAAAGACAGATATGGAAATGTTTGGTTTTGGAATTTGAGATTTTCTGGATACTATCTGTGTTGTAAAATTTTTCTTTTTTCCTTTCAAAGGATTTTTGTTTTCTTTTCAGTTATCTACAAGGAAAGATTATTGGATTGACTAGTGCGAAAGACGAAGTGTCTATTGTTCGATTGAATGATCTTTCTAGTTGTATCTTTTAATTAAAAATGGGATTTATCATCATTCAAAAAAACTAACAAAAAGTAGGTTGTCATACATAGAGAGGATTCTTTGAGTAAGGGGTTGCTTGTGTGTCCCTTTTTTATAAGGGATTTTAAAACCCTTATGATTAACCACCACAGCCTAATAAAATATCTCTTAACTATCTATATTAAATAAGTAAATTACTCAGTATTAAAATGTAAACAATAATAATATTAATAATTTATTTTAATTGTGCAAAAAATTATATAGATAGAAATCCTCACATTTCCCTACTGCTTTAATTCAGTGTTGAAGTTACAACACCATTAGTGGCAGCACTTTGTAAGATGCTTTGATATGAACTGATATATAACAAGTGGCAGCAAATCCTAATATGCCTTATAGTGCATATAAGAATAGATAATCATCCACTATTTCTTTTATATCTTTCAAAAATTATCACCTTGATTCTCGATGTAACTAAGACTCTTATTATAATAGTGATTTGTAAGGATGAGATAATAGTTAACAATTAAGTAATTAAAATCATTCAAGAAGGATGAATCATTTAATATTTTAATTAAAATTTAATTAAAATATTTAAATTTTAAGTATATTAATATATATTTTATACCGTGAAGAATGTTACTAATTATGATTATTTTTAATTTAGGTATTTGATCAAGGGAGTATTCCAAATGGAGAAACAAATTACTCAAAATCAAGATTGATAGTTAAAGAATCTTTTTAGACTTTCATTTTATTTGACTTTATAACAATTAGAACAAAGGTATAATATTTCACTAGTTTGAACATTTAAACTTTATTATTTACTTTGAACTTATAGACAATGTTTATTATTTTTATGAATGTTATATCTAGCTATAAACAAATATCTAAATGTTAGAATTTTTGTTTATCATATGTTTTATGAATTAAATGAATTCAAAAAGTATAACAAATAAAATTAAGGGAATTTGAAAAGTAAAAACATCAATAAATAGTGAATTGCATTACAAGGGTAAAAAAAGGACTTCAGTACTATTATATAGTATAAAGGATTTAAAACTACATAAAAGGAGTAAATACCAGGAGTTCCAAAACCACAGATAGATACCAAAGGTTTCAAAATGCTGGTAATTATTAGGAGTTTTAAAACCGTAGGTAAATACTAGGGGTTTCAAAATCACAAGTAATTACTAGGGGTTTTAAAACAATCGGTAATTATCAGGGGTTTAAAAACCTCCAGTAAATACCAGGTGTTTAAAATCGCTGGTAAGTACTAGGGTTTCAAAATTGCTAGTAAATACAAGGGATTTCGAAACCTCCAGTAAGTGTTGCTTTACCAGGGGTTAATCAAAACTGCCAGTAATCTATTAACGACGCTGATTTTTCTAGGAAAAAAATAAACTGCTAATAACTCCTTTAACAGGGTTAAAACCCCACCAGAAATATCATAAATAACCTCTAATAAAAATTATTTTTGTTGTAGTGAGTGCTAACTGAATATAAATGAAATGAAACAAATATATAGAATGACGAACTTGAAATAAATTAAATAATATATATAAATAAATACAATAACAAATTGAAATAAATTAAATAAAAGTAAATAATATATAATTCAAACTAAAAAAATGTTAATAAATCACACATAAATTTATTATGATTACCGTAAAAAAGAACTTAATCTCCTTTTAATCTCCTTGTCATTTACCTAGTTGGTGTAAGTGACACAATACAACTACTTTTATGAGACTAAGATTTACTTAAATTTTGCTCCAAATTTTCTGTCTCTCTTTGCCACCTCTCATTCTCTTTTGTTCCCCCTTTGTCTCTTAAATTCCTTCTTATTCTTAAAAGATTCTTTCAAATTTTTCTAATATATATATATAATAATTAAAAAAAATTGATTTATTTGGTCTTCCTCTTATTATTTATTTATTTTCATTTTATTTAATCATAATATTTTTTTAAAGACTACTTATTTTTTAATGTTCAAACTTTATCTAGACAGAATAAAAAAAATATTATATATATATATATATATATATATATATATTAATTTAATCAGAGAATATAAAATTTAAAATTTTTTAACTTTTATTTTCAAAATAAGGATAAAATAAATAATATAATTATTTAAAAATAGAGATGCTACAGACTTCACGATAATGAGAAACAAACATCCAAAATTTAAACTAAATATTCTTTAAGTCCTAAAATATTAATACACAAATGATGCTATAAATAATATAGCTTTATTTAAACATAAATAAAATAATTACTTTGAAGTTTATTAAATAATTTCTGAAATTACCCTCAATTTTATTTATAAAAATGACACTCAAATAATTTTTTAAATTACGCTCAAACATAAATTAAACAGTTTTTCAAATTACGCTCAAATTATTTTTTAAATAATAATTTTAAATGTAAAAGTTCTTTTTCTTTTAAAACTCTAAACTGGTCAACGTAAAATCACAAAAATAGAGATTCCGTTCCAAAATTCATTCTCCTCTACAAACCTTCACATTCTTCATCTAATTTCTCACTTATATTTCATTCCTTTCGTGATCAAATGTCGGGATTGTGATCATCATGGGATCCTATTCAAATCCAATCGAACAAAATCTTCGTTCAGGTAAGTCAAAATTTCAACCTCTTTCAATACCCAATTTTGTTTTGGTAGTGCATGCAACCTTGGATTTGCATGTGCTCCTAGAATCAATGTTTTCACTCTTTCTTAACCAGTGGCCTTTTGGTTCAATCCAATCATTGTTATGTTGTCTCTAGGTTAAGGCTTGAGGATTCTTAGAGTTTTGGGCTGCCTTCGAAGGTGAAGGAAGTTAAACCTTACTTCTTGCATGATGATTTTGTTTGAATATTTGGTTGTGTGTTAATGCTATGTTTGGTAGCTCAAATTGATCTATTGATGTTGTTTTTTGTGGGTGTGAGATGAAAAATCTGTAATTTCATGTTTAGGTATGTATGGGTTAGAAAAAATTTTGGGTTTTGTTGAATGCATGTGCTTTAAGATAAATTTGATGGAAATTGAGATTGTAACGTGTAATTGGAAATGTTTTTGACTTATATGAGGCTTAAACTAAGTTTTAGGTTCATTTGACACTGTCAAAATGCAAAATTTGTGTTTCTACGTTATGCAAACTCGTTGGGCAAGCCTATTGTTCGCTGAACGAGTGACAAAATTAATTTTGGTAGAGTTTTTCCTTCTAGACGAGAAATATTCTCGCTGGGTGAGCAATCCTCTCGTTGGGCGAGTTGAAATGTTTACAGCGGGTCCCACACATATGATGCTTTGTTTTGACTATTGTGATCTTTGTTTGAAAGTCTAGAGTAAGTGAAGTTTTTCTTGTAAGGTTTCCGTAGATTAGGTTGTTGACAACTTTGACCTTTTTCACTTGTTTAGTGCATAACTTTTTCTATAGGTATCCTATTGGGTTAATTCTTTTTTGCATTAACTTGTTGATTCAATTATCTTTAATTTGAATGCAAGAACAAAATTTTGGATTTTTGTAAAAGTTGCAGTTTTATTTTTAAAACCCCCAACCAAATTGCATACATGTTGTTAAGTTATTGTGTAATATACTTGGTGATTATGTGAATGTCTAAGGATGATATGAAATTTTAGAATATAATGATGTATGAAACTGTGATGATGATGACTTTGTCAATGGATATGTGTGTTGTATATTGATGATATAATGTATGAGACTTGTTTAACTGTGAATTGATAATGATGAATGGATCTTCAAGGGAAAATCCTTTTAAAGTATGTGTGCTTTGGTGTACATTGATGTAGGACTCAGAAATGGAAGTTATCTTGACATTCTACTGATAATTCATACCATGTAGAGGAGAATGGATTAGGAGTTGAGAGTAGCAAGAGGTCTTGGTCGAAAGAACACTTTGGAGTTCTAGGGACTTGTATAGGATTAAGCTTGTGGATGAAGGTTATCCATCACAAGTGTTAAAACTTCCAAGTAGTTCTACATTAATGTTGCTTATCCAGATAACTAAGTTTAATGGATCTTTTATGATGTCATTTATGGCTTTAATGATGTGAATTACTTAGTTTCCTAATATAATTTGATTCATGATTTACTTAGTTTCCTACTATAAGGCGCTCAGTGCCCAAAATTATGAACTGAATGGCATTCAACACCAAAATTTTGGCACTCAATGCTAGAATTTACGAACCGAATGACATTGAGCTCTCTCTTCCTAGTGCTCAGCGTTGGATGCATGGTTCAAATTTTATTTTTCTTCTTACTTCTCTAGGTTGCCAACTTCTTTGGTTTAAGGAAAAAACTTCCAATCACTTAATTAGACACAAAAAAGGGGGATTAATTGTATAATTAGTTCAATGTAACCCAAAATGTATTTATTTACAGAAGCAAGGTAAAATTGATGATTAAGTAGGTCAAGAATTCAATTCTAAATATGTTGATGCTCTTCAGGATGTTTTCTTTCCTTTTGTGATTCAAGTCAAATTTGATTTGAAGTATGCTCTTTCTTCAACGTTCATAATTGTGTTGTTAAGGAAACTTTGTGCAATATGCTTCTACATTTGAATTGTTATATCAATAAGATTTCACATTCAATCAAATAGTTCATTCATCAATCATTTCCTAATATTCATTTGATTCAAAAACTTTATTCTTTTAGAATGTAATTATCACAAGATAATTTTCTTAAATGTTGTAGCTCATATCATTAATTCTTTGTTTCAAATACTTAGATCAATATGTCAATTCATATGATCATTCAAAGAATAAAGCATTCATGATATCAAAGAGCATTATCATTTTTTCTACTTGTTTAAAACTTTTATCGGTTTAGTCATATGATGCTTTGTGTTACTTAGGTTTTCTAACACCTTGTGTTACCCAAAGAATGAAGGGTTGTCTAATGACTTGGGTTATCTAATGCTCAAAACCTGGTGATTATAGTTTGTGTACTCATCTAATTCTTGGACTTGGCCTTTGCATTTACTAGACTTTTTCCTTTCGTTGATATATGGATATTAATCATTAAGTACATAACATATATTTTGATCTTCAAACCATATTGATCAGTTAATCAACCTCATTATATATGTCAGACGTTCTCTCTAGGTCGTCTAACACATGTTCACTTCTAACCAAAGACATTATACTTGACATTATCACTATTTTTATTTTGTTTATTTTTATCTTTCATTGGTATTTTTATCATTCCTTTTTAAATAATTAATGTTTTTATTTAATAAATTAGAAAATATAAATATCTGGTTATTTTTTGTGTAAATATTGTGCAAATAAGTGGAAATCACTAAAGATCAAAAAATATGTCACTAAAACCAATAATCAACAAATTATGTTACTTCAATTACAAAAATCAAATAAATGAGAATCACTGAATAGAATTCTTTGTCAACAGATTTGGTTACTTCAATTACAAAAATCACGTACAAATTTCAAGCCTAATCAAATTCAAGCAATCTTACCCATATTCTATAAATAGGAGGCTTGACAGAGTTAGAGCGACACAACCCATTTTAGATGAATACATAACTAACACTAATGGGTGAAGACTCATTCTAGAGGCTGGAGACATTCATTATTATTCATTACTAATGTGTAGAATGTATAGGAGTAATTAACTCCCTTATTCACGGGGGTTAGATGTAATGCATCTTCAATCTTTGTGATTTCTACTATTCAATATATTTCTTTTCCATTACTCTTGTGATTTATTCTCGATCTTAACTACATGGATTGATTGATTTCATATATGTGGATATCTAGTTATTGGACACGATGTCAGAACCTACACTAGGATAAAACAACTAATTGATTGAGCATTTAGACATAGAGTTCATTGTTGGCTATTCCTAACATCCGAATTTAATGCTTAATGCAAACTTTTAATAAGAAAATATCTAAGATATTAGGGTTCTTATTAATAAGTTTAAACTTGTCTCTAAGAAATTAGGACTTGTCACATGTAATGTGAAGGCAAGAGTAAGAATTTAAAGTAAATTGTTTAGTGTTTTTATATTGATTTGGTTCATGAAATCTAACCGCAGTGGAGTATTTACCATATAGTAATTTCATAAATTTGATTGTTTTATAAGTTTTAGATTTATTTCATACACATCAATAATTTTCATTCTTTTAAAGTTCTTAGCCTTAATTAGTGAATAAACATAATTTTTCTGAACAACGTAAGTCTTAATGGGAAACGACATTTGGACTTATCCACTTTATTACTTGTACGATTTGTTACATTTGTCAATTTTTAAGACCTACTCATATAGTACAATGATTGTTTTCTTATCATCAAAACCTTATTGGTTAGCGAAACTCGTCTACTTTAATAATAACATGCACAACTACAAGTAATGTCTCTCCTAAAAAAATGCTTAGGCTTTCAACCAAAGTCATGTTCATCATCTTTGCTAAACCATTCAACTGAGGAGTTTTAGGAGGAATATTTTCATGTTTGATACCATGCTATTTGCCATAAACATCAAAGGGTGCACGATACTCACCACCATTATCATTACGAATACATTTAAGCCTTTTACGTAATTGCCTCTCAATGAAAGCAAGAAATTCCTTGAACTTCTCAACTACTTGATCTTCTCGTTGAAATGCATAAACTCAACTTCCTGAAACAATCATCAATACAAGTAATAAAGTAAAGTACACCACTATACGACTTTACCTTCAATAGGCCACAAACACCCAAATGAACCAATTCAAACAACTTTGACTTCACTACAAGAAATGTAACCTTTTGTGACAAACAAATAGTGCTAAGGATAAATTTTGTCACTATTAATATATTAGTTGTGAAAATTTTTTTATTTGTTACAAGTATTATTTATAACAGTGACAAAAATGAAAAAACAAATGTCACATTAAGTTTATTATAAAATTAAAATACATCTTACTAATTTGTAAATTAATAATTATTATTTATTAAAATACTAAAATCTTTGTTTGAATAATTTATATAATAAATTTATTTTATATTTAATAAGAAATTATATATATCTAAAAGAAATTAGATGTGAAATTTTTTTTAGTTATTATTTTATTTAGTTTAAATGGAACTAATAGCTATAAATAAAATATTGTCACTATTTACATGTTAATTGTGACTAATTTATATTTATCACAAATGATAAAATAAAAAAATGTCACAATAATTATATTTCAAAAAAATAAAAACTCATATGTTACAAAAATATTACATTATAAAATTAGTTTTCTTGTAATAAGAATACAATTAATATAAAAATAGAATAAATAGAATAAACATAATTAATAATAAAGTTTGTGTTACAAAATTATATAAAACAATAAGCAATTATCATCACTATCATAATATCATTTTCTTCATCCTCTATTAAATCAATATTTTTATCATTGCTTTCTTCATCGTCATTGTCAATAACTTCCATAGGCATCATTGAATTTCCATCAGTTGTGGATTGGGTTAGGTCTTTTCTATCTAAAACAAACTCGTGTTCTTTATCAAACACATTGGATATAAATGAGAATGAGCCAATTTCTTCATTTTCTTAGCATGCTTCATTTATAGCTTCTTTCGGCATATCATACCAATCTCGAGGCTTTGTTTTCACTACTACAAGCCAATTCGGGTCTTTGGTATCTTTAACATTATACACTTGTTGAACTTGGCTAGCTAAGACATATGGCTCATTTGTTTTCAACTTGCGCTTACTATTAATAAGAATAAATCTATTATTATCTTCTTTGTATCCTCTCCCTTTAGAATACACATCCAACCAATCACATTTAAATAAAATGACATTATTTCCACCAGAGTAAATTAATTCAATAATATCTGTTAAGATGCCAAAATAATCCAGGTTACCTGCATTCTCGTCACCTTTAACTAAAACTCCACTATTTTGTGATTTCAAGTACATATCTCGATCCTTTACATTAAACCTCCAACCATTTACGAAACAATTTGTATATCGAAAAACACGTGAATCTGGTCTAGAAGCCAAGTGAAACAATGACTCATTTTTATGCCGCCTTCTCTTTTCAAACGTGCAACCTGATAAAAAAAATTATAAATTTGGTTGAGTTATATAATAACAACCAAGCAAGTTTAATTGATTCTTAAATATTTTTTGAACCACTGAAAAAAGTCTTTTTGATGTTTTTGTTCCAGATTTTGAGTTTGTTTTCTCCAATTCTTGTTTATGTAGTTTGATAAGTGTCAAAAATGAGTAATTTTCATATGAAATGAGGGCACTTATGTTCTTAATTTGTGTTTATATCATGATTGATTCTCCCTAAATCTAGAAAAGAATGAGCTTCCAAGTTTTTGTTGAAAAGAAATCACTTGATCCCTATTTTGTGTAATTTTCAGGTAAATTATAATCGAAGGAGGAAAGAACAGAAGAAGAGTGAAAGGAGAAATGAAGAAACAGAAAAGAAACTCTGCAGGGTCGCTCAAACCAAAGCATGCTCGCCTAAGCTAAAGCCACTACCGCCATTCTCGCCTAAGCGATGCAGGATCTCGCTTAAGCGAGCGCTCGTGCAGTGGAGACCCTCTCTTGCCGCCATTCTCGCCCAAGCGAGATCAGATGCTGCCAATCTCGCCTAAACGAGATCCTTTCTTCAGCTCGAAGTACTCTTGCTCGCCTATGCGAGATATTGGCTTCAGCACGTCTCGCCCAAGGGAGAGGCTTTCTTTAGCATGAAGAATGCTGTCTCGCTCAAGCGAGACTCAAGTAGCTCGAGCGAGACCTTTGTGGAGTATAAATACTCCGTGAATTAGAAAGTGAAAAGCTGCTGGGATTTTGGAGGAGAAACACGCACTTGAAGATCTGGAGAGCTGCAACAACGAAAGCAAAACATAGTTTCTCATTTTCTTCTTCTTCTTCTTCTTCTTTAGCTCTTAGGATTTTGATAGCTACCATGAGTGGCTAATCTTCTCCTTTGGGATTGAATGTAATCTATTCGAACTTGGATGTAATCTGGTGATATTTATATATAGCATTTCTGTTTTACTCAATATTGGTATTATTGTTCTGCTCTTAATGTTTACTTCTATCTAATCAATAAATGTTTTGATTTTAATTTTTAGATCTGATTGGAAAGTATTTATGAAAATCTGATTTGAACAATGATACTTGATATACTATGATGCTAGGAATAGATCTCAATATATCAATTGCTTTTAACACTTGACCGTAATGCTGGATAGTTTTTTGAATATGTGAGGAATCAATATTCAGGGAACTAATCTTATGAATTTTATACGCGAGGGATCGATATAAATGATTTTTGATTGTGCATCAATATTGATAATTTCAGATGTTATATGTTATATTCATCCAGATTACAGACAAGGGAGATAGATGAAATTCAATCCCAGTTTCTTTTACTGAATTTTTATCTAATTTTTTGCTTTTACTATATTTGTTTATGCAAATTAGTTTAAACATCAATGATCTATCAAATTAAAATTTCTGTATATATATGCTGATCGAGATAATTATTTATTTCAACTGACTCCGTTCCTCGTGGGTTCGACACTCTTACTAAAAAATCATTATACTACAATTGACTTTTGGTACGCTTGCCAAGAGACCAACATAGTCTGATCACAAAAATACATAATTATATTGAATTACATAAAACCACAATAATATAAATGTGTAATATAAGAAAATCACTTACCCAATAAAAGGCAAAACATCATCACAAGGGAGGATGATTCTTAAAGAATACCCTGGTCTGTGTGGCATCAATGCAATGAGAACATTTCTCCAACTCTACAATCTTCAATTCCAAAAGTACATATTTTTGGCTAAGCAATAGGCCCCTTTTTTCACTTATATAACTGATAATTGACATTATCATGTTTTTATTTATTTCTTTTATCTTTTATTGCAATTTTATTATTATATTTTTAGATATTTTAGGTTTTATTTAATAAAATTGGAAAATATAAGTATTTGGTTTATATTTTGTAGATTATGAAAAAATCTCTTATGATTTGAAGAATATTTTCAAGATTATTAGATAAAGAAAAATCTTTGAAGATTAAAGAATATTATTCAGGTGAAGTAGTGAATGTTCAAAAATTACCAACAACATTAGTTATCCACCAAGTTGGTTATTCCAATTACTAGTTAGAATATTTGAAGAATATCTCAAAGATATTGAGTTTCAGAAGATTGAAATATATATATATATATATATATATATGTATATATATATATATATGTATATATATATATATATATATGTATATATATATATATGTATATGTATATATATATATATATATATGTATATATGTATATATGTATATATGTATATATATGTATATATGTATATATATGTATATATATATATACATATATATATACATATATATATACATATATACATATATATACACACACACATATATATATATATATTCTTTCTTTTTCTATATAAATATCCAAGATATTCCAATGCCGGATCAAGCCGATCAAATTTGAAAAATCTATAAATAAGTGGCTTGATAGAGATGAAAAGCCACGTCCTTTTTTGGGAACCTCCCCTTTTGGGGAGAGAGGGAAAAATAAACACTATTAGAGAGAAAGACACTTGAGTTAAAAGCACTTGACAATAGAAGCATATTCTGAAGGCTAGAGACATCCAATTTCATTATTACTCTAGCATTCAATATGTTTAGGAGTAACTAACTCCCTCATTCATAGGGGTTTGATTGTAATGTATTCTTAATTATCTGTAGATTCATTATTTAATATAATTCTTTTCCATAATCTCTTGTGGTCTATTCTTGTTTTAACTGTGTAGTCTAGACATGTTCCACATGCGGGAGTATTGACTAATAAAAAAGATAATTTGGTATGATTATAATCTTTAATTGCATATTCTAGATATGATGCATATGTGGTAGTACTTGCTGAATCAAAAGGTAGTTTGGGAAACCTGATTAGAATAGAACAACTAATGGATTTCACATGCTAGACATAATGGTCATTCTTAACATCAACATATATGTCATTAATGTGAACTTAATAATAAAATTGCTAGACATAGAGTTTTCATTATTCAAGTTTAGGCTTGCCTGCGATAAAATCTAGGTTTGTTGCAAAAGGTGTGAATGTGAGAGAAAGAAGTAAAAATATATTATTTGGTGTTTTTGCTTTGAACAGAATCATGAAACCTAATTATGGTGAAGCCTTTACCATATAGTTTTTTTTTTAAATCTAATTAATTGTTTCCATTGCTTGAATTTTGTTTATTTCATAATCTTGAATTTATTTTTTTATACATCAAGAATGTTTTTTTAATTTGTAAGACCCAGGAAAAATTAAATAAATAAATAAATATTTATTTAATAAATGTGAGGGCGAAAATCCCTAAGTTAATTAATGTGTAGAAAGAAGATAAGGAATAGTACTAGCTTAAGTGTTTGAGAGTACTTGGTTACTATGAAAGGACTTGGGTTCAAGTCTTGTGGATGTCATTGTGGTGTTATTTAATTATTTATATTGTTTTGTGTGGGAATAAGATCTCGTGACTTAATGCATAAGCACATCTGTGCGTGACCACCTCCTTAGAAGCTCCCTCAAGAAGGATTACTAGAAGAATGTCTAAATTTTGTTATTTTGAAAACAAAATTATTATGCATAAATTATTTCAAGGACTATAATTGTTAATTTAGTTATATGTAATGATTACATTGATAAAATAAATATATAATTATTTAATTACGTAGAATTAATTATTGTTATATATTATGTATTTTTGATTTTTGGATATATTTTTAATGTTGTTGGAATTTAAGTTTCTTAATTAACAATAAATTTAAATTAAACATAATCAGGCTGAAATGTTATTTTGTTGTCATTAAATTTTTAATTGCGGACTAAAGGTGAAAGTATATGATTTAAATACTATGATAAATAATATTTATTGAGTAAAATAAATCTAATTAAATTATAAATAAAATTTTGATGAGAATATCAGGAGTTGGCGACAAATGAGGAGTTAATATATGTCTTTTTGAGACGTCTAGAGACCGATGTAACATCCCTAAGGATTATTACTTTGAAAATAACTTACACAAATAAATAAAATGAAATAAACGCGGTAATATTGGAAATTCCTCATTTAAAAACACATGTTCCCAAAACGCGAGAAAATTAAAATCCCAAATTCAAGACATTGTAACTGTTCGCAATTCAAAATCATTACAACTTATAAAAGCCAAAAGTGGCTAATGTTCCAAAACATAAATACATCCAAAACTCAAATCTTCAAAAGCCCCATATGATCTCGCACTCCAGTCTCAAGCGTCTCCTGGTTCACCTGTCAAATTATCTGCTCCCGGATAATAAATCATCTGATCATTGCCACACGCACACAGATAGGGTGAGCTATGCATATAAAAACAAATTTAAATATGATACCCATCCCAATAAAAATTTACTGATATATGTTAATTACCAATTATCCACCCCTGATCTCATATTCCTTCATGAGTCATATGCCTGAAACTAGGTCTTGGAATTTTTACTGTGCTTCCACGAAACTATCCCTTTCATGGTCCAACCCTACGAGCCAATCCTGCTCCTAGTCTAACCCCACAGACTCCTCGCCTATAGTAAAACATCCAAGCTTACTTAACTTGGACCCTGACACGCACGCAATCACCATACTATGGACTCCTCGCCCAATAGTAGCTGACGAGAACGTCACAGTTCCCTGCCCATCGTGCGTCCAACGCATGCAATCACCATACTAAGGACTCCTCGCCCAATAGTAGCCGACAGGAACTCAACTAGTTCCATGCCCATCATGCGTTCAACTACTCAAGCACATCCCAGACCTCTATTGGACTTAGTCCGTCAAGCCCAAGCATCAAAGAAGTGAACTTAGTCCTTCAAGTCCACTAAGCAAAGTAAAAACCAATCATACAGCCACCATTATCGCTTGTCACCACCTAGACACCGCCAGGTGGATACTGACAGAAAACCGCCCGGCGGTCACACGCCCACCGCTAGGCGCTGCTGAGGAAAATAGAACCCCATCGTCCCGTCGCCGCCTGACGGACACATCCTTGCCGCCAGGCGCCTAACGCTGACAGTGGCCACTACCACTGTTTTACTCACTACTGCCTGGCGGTTCGCCCCGCGCCGCCAGGCGCCATACCAGTAGTGCACCGCTACTGGTTTTGGCACATTTTATAGGTCTTAAGAACCCTAACTTGCAATGCATTACTCATACAGCTATCAAAGCACTTGAATATAATATGGCAACCATCACTACATATATATGGACAGTTATTTCACTCCCAAGCCACATAATTTCTTCCCTTAGCATTTCTTTACTTTACACACCAATTTAGACAATTCACACGATATCAACGTTATATCTCATCCCATCTGCTCCCTACACAATTTTTCAGTTTTACAGTACCCTTCCCCACTTATTAACTTTACCAAATTATACCGCCAAACGACCTTTGGTGCACACACGCTAAAGCGTCCACCACCCCCAATCCTACAGAGGAAACCACTGTCCACTAATCCAAATTCGCGCATAAAATTACCCGCGACATCCTAAGGGCACAACTCGCAGAAAACACCAAAGTTTTACTCTCTGTCCTAATGCGCCGCTTGGCGGCGTTCTTAGTGCCGCCGGGCGGTTCATACCCATTTTGGGTTCTGCCACATTTCCCACATCAATAATGAATCACCAACACTGCCAATCCAATCCACACACAAACTACAGGCTCTGATGTGCACACAACTTCCATATTTCCTAACCTAATCAGGTAAATGTCAATTCCATGGAAAACATTGCACCAATCTCAAACGTATCTATGTTTTTCAACCCCAATCTCACATGAACCCTAAACCCCTAATTCCAGCGAGGGTTCACCCAATTTTCTACCAATTAAGCATTTTCAGATAACAAATTTAGCATACCAATTATTCTCAAATCATAAAATTAATCCAGACTTTCCAACATCACAAAAAATCCAAAAATTTAGGAAAACTAAATAAGATAGTTTGTGCCGCCTGGCGGGCAGTACCTAGCCGCTAGGCGGTGCATGGACGAACCCAGAAAATAGGCTTTGTAGGCATGAGTCGCCTGGCGGGCCTTCAACGCCGCCAGTCGATTTCTCGAAATTTCCAGAAAACGCGAAAAAGAGCAACGAACCTCCAATTTACACATTCCAACACGTCCAAAACAGTACGAAAAACACATACATGATATATAACACGCAAAATAAGCTTCCCTAACCTGGATTAACGCCTTCCTTGTTCAAAATTTGACTTCTTGAAAGCTCCAATGTTGACCAATGGCTTCCTCCCAAATCACCCTCTTAAATCACTCACCTTTCATTCCAAAAACACGTTCCTCTCTGCACTCTTGCTCTTCACCGCACCTCCTTCAATTCCAGCTTACCAAACCCTCCTTTTTACCACTAATAAGCCTTATAATGGTGGTTTAATAATGCTTAATGGTCAAAAACGAAATTAAGGTTTAATGGCAGTGTTAATTACCCTTCAATTGCATGATACCTTCTGCCTTTTCAGCCATCCTTGGCTGCTAAGTTTACTAGGGTTTCCTTTAACCTTTCAAATTCAAGACAAACCTAAAAAATCGCCAAAAATAGAGTTTCATTTGGGTCCTCCAAGGTTTGAACCCACCCCCATGCACATACCAAATCAATACCAAACCATTACACCATATCATATTTCATGCTAACTTCCATGATTTACGCATTATCACATTCTACACATAATCAATATATATCTTAAAAATAATACCAAATTAATAACACACAAAATGGCACACATAGGACTCAAACCTAAGTCCTATCACACAAACCAAGTACTCTCAACCATTTGAGCTAGTACTTTTCCACAACATAACATTCCGCATATATTACCTTAAAGGTTCTCTTTACCCACATTTATCCAATAATTATTTAATTTTTCTCGGGTCTTACAACTGATAATGGGAAAAAGGTTTATTTATATTGTCAAAGTGTTTAATTTCGTTCTATCGTTTCAAGTTTAATCATTGTGGTTGTGGTTTTTTAGAAAGGAAGAAGGAAAAGAGTCATCCTCACCAGTTACAAGGTCCTGACCATCAAATGTCTACTTCGAAGCATTTTAGCTTTACCAATTTCTACCATAACTTCGTGATTGTCATGGAACCCTAGAGGTTGGTCTCTTTGCATCTGTCATTGTCTTTAATTTTTCTGTGTATTATGTGTAAATGTAGTTTCTAGACCAAAGTTTGATTTTTTTTCAGTGATATTTTGCTAAGAAATTATTTTTAGTTTTAAACAAAACTTTTTATTTTTATGGAACGTCAATGTTTTTTACTTTTCTATATGATAAGAGTGTCTAGTATTTAAAGAAGAATTTGATGAATAATTGGGGAAATCACTACTCCTAGGAATGAACTATTTCAGTGATCCGAAAGGAAACATCATCAACATAGAGTTTGAAGAAACTCTACTTGTTGAGAGACAAATACGTGCGGTTCAGGAGATAATGTGGTTTTAGGATGTTCACGATGTGGGATATGTGTTTACTCTTTATTGTGGAGATCGATACTTTCGCTTAAGGGTGTTCAATTTGCACTGGAATGAGATTCAATACCCTAGTAGACGAAAGAATGCTCTTGCATGTAAGCCTCTGTCCTCAGAAAGGTTTTTCCAAGCCTTTAGGGTGCAATTCATTCCAAACACTGTACGAAAGTGTAGTCCATTATTATTATTATTGGTAGTGTAAATGTATACATATTGTTGCTAATATTGGCTTCTTGTTGATGCTTGTGATAACTATTGTTAACTTTGCCCGATCACTTCCAACACAGTTTATAGTTATGTTGTTTTAACACAATTTGTTTTAATGTAGTATCTGGATGCCAAGTTTGTTAAAGAATACCTGGTGAAGGGGCATAAAACCTACATGCTAACGAATGGGAAATCACAATACTGGACTTGAAAAATTCGTTGGACCGACAAAAGTGCATTTGAGTGTTATCTTGCGGATGGAAGACATTTTGTAAGGACAATAGGTTGACTGCTGGTGATCGTATAAGATTTATGATAGAGAATGACCAAAAGAATGTTATCCACATTTTGAAGATTTAACATATGGAACAATTTGTTAATATTTTTGTTTGTGAAACATATGTATGAGGACCTATGAACAATGTCTTTTTCTTCTGTTTTGATGACTTCCAGATCTCCAATATTTTGTATGTCAACATTAATATATTTTTGTGTACATCTATTAATTGTCTCCCGTGATTGTTAAATTATTTTCTTCTAGTAGTTTATATATTGATGGTTAAAATACCTTTTTGGTCCCAATTTTCGTCAAATTTTTTCAAATAAGTCCTAATTTTGGTTGTGTTCAAATAGGTCCCAATTTTCGTCAATTTTGTTCAATTGGGTCCTTTTTTGCTAACACCGTTTAAATCATTAACGACCATGAACAATGACTGCCACGTGTCACTTCATGGTTTTTTTTTATTTTTTTTTATTTTTTTAAATTCTTTTAAATTTTTTTTAAATGTACACGTGTCAACCTAGGAGTGTGCCACGTGTCACTTCGTGGTTTTTTTTAATTTTTAATTTTTTTTTTAATTTTTTTTAAATGTCCACGTGTCAACCCAGTGGCATGCCACGTGTCAAAGTCAATGTTCTAAATTCAATTTGGTCCCTATATTTGTTATTTTTGTTCAATTAGGTCCCAATTTTTGTTAACATTAACCAATTTGGTCCCTCTCCAAATTAAAACCAAATTTAATTTTTATATTAAAATTCACATTTTTTATTAAATATTTTATATAATATATTAAAATTCACATCATTATAACTTTGATATAAAAATTAAATTTGGTCACATCTTCGATAGGGACCAAATTGGTTAATGTTAACAAAAATTGGAACCTAATTGAAGAAAAATAACAAATATAGGGACCAAATTGAATATAGAATATTGACTTTGACACGTGGCACACTACTGGATTGACACATCGACATTTAAAAAAAATTTAAAAAAATTCAAAAAAAATAAAATAAAAAATTCAAAAAAATCACGAAGTGCACGTGGCACACTCCTGGGTTGACACGTGTACATTTAAAAAAATTTCAAAAAAATTTAAGAAAAAAATTTCAAAAATAAATAAATTAAAAAATTAAAAAAAAAACCACAAAGTGACATGTGGCAGTCATTGTTCATGGCCGTTAATGATTTAAACGGTGTTAGCAAAAAAGGACCCAATTGAACAAAATTGACGAAAATTGGGACCTATTTGAATACAAAACCAAAATTAGGACTTATTTGAAAAAACTTGACGAAAATTGGGACCGAAAAGGTATTTTAACCTATATTGATTAAGTATGTTATGTGAATAACCAAGTACTTTGAATTAATTATAAATATATATGACCAAATTTCGCATTATATAATCCCAAGTGCAACTATAATTAAACGTTCGTAAACCTATTCTTGATACCTATTCATAAATAATATTGTCTAATTTATATAATTATGATTAGGTGAAAATGGATCCACATTATAGATAGTATAACTATTTCACTTGGGCAATACTATTTGTTAAAAAAAGTTCAATTAATATAATAATGTTAGTTATAAAAATAACCATTTATTGTGTACGATTGCATTTACTATAGTATTATACTGGTATAAACACCATAATAAGTTCCAAATAATAATATTACTTATATTTATTATAGAAAACACAATTGAAAAAATAATTTTAAAGGAAATAATTTTATGGACTTAATATAGGTTTGGATAGTCGTAGTTAAGAAATCTACTTATTATATGAACATAGATCACGATTTGTATGAGCTTATAACATTAATAACATTAGACATATGGCAGGTGCACTACATAATTATGGTGGTGTCATTAGTTAAAAATTCAATATGAATTGGGATAAATATAGGTTTTCAAAGTTCTATTTATCATAAGTAGTTAATATATGAACCTACATTAGGACTTATATGACCTTATGGTGGCAAGTGTACTAAAGAATTATGGTGGTGTCAATAATTAACTATTAACATCAATTGGGTGAATTTTTGTATATAATAAAATGTTGTGTGGTTGGTGTAAGGTGGTTTGGATTTTTAATGCATTATGGCAAATAAGGACTTCTTAGAACAATGTAACGGGGAGTTCAAAACATGATAAAGCAACATATATGATGACAATAACAAACCATTTACTTGGATCTCCATCTTTTACAATAGTCCGCTTCTTACAGAAACTCAATAGATGACACCATAACAGTATATGAATGCCCAACATTTTAGCATTCATATTTTTGTAGGTACTCTTTGACATAGATTTTTCCCAAAATACATAAACAGGTATGTTGACATGCATTGCACTTATACATTGTTAAAAACTTCTCTAAAAACTACATAATGAAGGATTGACCCTAACAAAGGATGAAGGAACATGCTTAAGAAGACTAAGCATGTTTAGAAAGGAAGTTCACTAATCCTTCATCCCTTTCATTTATGTTTGTTATTTTTGATTCACTAAGTTGACTTAGTTGAATCAACTTTAGTTGACTTTTTGACCTTTGACTAGGTTTGACTTGTTGACTATAGTTGACTTGACTTAAGCCAACATGCTAATATATGTTTATTTGCTTTGTAGGTTAATTAGGAGTAAGAAAGCAATGCTAGGTGGCGCATGGTGATTGGGAGGCATAAATGATGTGGAGGAGAGTAAAAACAAAGACATAAAGCATAAAGTAAAAGGCATAAAGCAAGTGTACCTATGTACCTTTGGTCTCCTTTATTATTATCACACTTTGGCCACTTTTTGGAGACATATGAGACATATTCTTTGTCTCCTTTTGTGCTAGAACGAAATTAGCGTTGCACACACCATAGTTAGCTCTTATGTCTCTCATTTTTTGTAAGCTTATTTGACCTAGTTTCTAGAAGCTAGGGTTAGGTTTTTGTAGAGACATCCTTAGGTATCTTTTATTTGCTTAGAGGCCCCTAAACTCTTCTATATAAGGGGTGCTCCTAGACATGTAAAAGGGTTGAACATTTTGAAGTAAAAACACTTTTGTGTCTTAACCATTTGTGAGAGTTTCCTCCCTAGGGAGTGAATATTTTTAAGCCTTATCTTGCATAGCACGTGGCAGCACACATCCACTCATCTTCAAGGTTGTAATGGCTTTTAGCCTAGCCTTGTAGTGGTGTGCTTCTCACATTTTTACCATTCCTTTCCTTTCCATTTTATGTTTTCTTCTTCATTTAATTGTTCTTGGTTTTCTATGGTTTATGTGCCTTCCATTTCCTTTTTTTTTTCGAATTAATCCATCATTTTCTTCTCTTGAGCTTTGTGAAAGGAACCTTCACATTTAGATAGCATGCTATCTTAATGTCCAATGGGGATTTCACTTAGCTTTCTTAATGAACGCACACCATATTCAATAATTTTAAAATGGAACAAGATAATCCTTCATCACTACATTTGTGGTAGCAGTCAAAGAATTGTTTTCAGTGTCATGGATTAAAATATTTAATCTTAACTTGCTTTGAACTCTAGAAGCTACAACATATAATTGACCACAACTAAAAAATGGTGTAGGCCAATACAACTCAACGTAATCTAAAGATTGTCCTTGAGATTTATTTATTATCATAGCATAGGATAACATGATTGGGAATTTTCTTATAATAAACTTGAATGGACAAGGGGACTGTGATGGTGACATGAACATACATGGAATGTAAATTTCTGTTCCTTTACTTTTTCCAATTATAATCTTTGCACTAATTACATGCTTTGCAAGTTTAGTGAATATTAATCTACTTCCATTACACAAAACTTGAGATTAATCCAAATTTCTCAAAAGCATAATTGGGGTACCATGGTTTGGTAATGCTGATGTTCTAAATGAATTTAAAAATTCTGGTGTAATACCGTCATATACATCAACGTCCATGGTGTTAGATGTATCAATGCAGTCTGTGCTGAGGTATTCTTTGACTTCACCTGGATTACATGAATAATAGTTCTTAAAGTTGAAAACGGAACAAATCTATATGTAAATCATAATTATGAATGAAGCATCACTTGTAATTGAATCCAAAATAGATTTATTGATTTCATCTATTGTTTCAATTCGACTAACTAGAATTGCTTTTGATATCAAAAACATTTCATCTTCAAATTTTTCCATTAATTGTGCATAAGTGGTACTAACTATAGGTTGGATAGGATCGATGTAGTTCTTTATTATAAATTCTGATGGGATTTCTACATCTACAAATCCATCATTGGTTTCATTCAATGAACCATCACCAATTTTGATTATCCAAGCAGAAAACTCTTCAAATTTAGCAATAGTAGAGTTGTGTAATCCTTGTTGTAAGAGTGATGAAGGATCGTCTCGGATTTAGGGTGGAAATTCATCTAGAACGAAAATGGGTATGAACCCTAGAACAAATGCGGAAAATGGAGGATTTCGATTTGGGGGTTTTCGGAACGGGAGGAATTCACGCCACTTGGAGGAGATTCCAAGATAAGTGAGAAAGATCCACCACTTTGAATCGAAGATTCAAAGATAAGGATCGGTGGTTCTGAGGAGAACCTCGAGACTTGAGAGAAAACTCACTGTTTCATAAAACTCAAATCTGAATACAAATGTGTCTTACAAGGGCTTATATACTATGGGTCGAAACACAAAAAGGCCCAACATAACTTAAGGTCCGAAAAAGCCCAAAGAAAAACATTACAAAAAAATATATAAAAGAGTTCTTATTCTACGATCTGAAGCTAATGTGAGATCTCTTTGAAGATCCTAGGCATGATTCCATCATCTATTTTCTAATCCCTTGACGGTCCCGAACCACGCCTTCATCAAAGAGTCACATGTTTTTTGTCAAGTTCAGGATCTGGCAATGGTCCCATAGATAGGATGAGTTGATAGTTGCATGAACTATGCCAGATCTGCTACCACGAGGAATAATAGAAAGAATTTGTCTAAAATCTCCTCCAAATACTATTTATTTGCCACCAAAAACTAAATCCGATTTGTTATTGTCTCTCATGATATCTTTTAAAGTTCGATCCAATGCTTCAAAAAAAAACTTGTGTGTCGTTGGTGCTTCATCCCAAATTATTAGGTTAGCCAATTTCATCAACTCTGATAGTTCACTACCCTTTGTAATGTTGCAGACAGAGTGTTCAAGTTGTTCTAAAATTTTAAATAACAAAGAAGTTGTTCTACCTCCAGGCAATAACAAAGAAGCCATGCCATTTGATGCAATCGTTAACACTATTTTTTCTTCAGAGTGAAGAGCCAAAGATAACGTGTTCCACATAAATGTTTTTCATGTCCCTCCATATCCATATAAAAAGAACATCCCCCCTTTTCATGATGGGCAACACTTATAATCTTTTGGAAAACATGCCTTTGTTCATCTGCAATTCAATAATAATTATGTTATATTCCAATAAGTTGTATTAGAAACATATGTAGAAAACATCAATAACTTGTCATAGTGTTAAAATTTGATTGAAACATATGTAGCTCATCATCTTTGTTGTAATCAAGTTCTACATATACTAATTTATTTCCACAATACTTTACTACAAAATCATTGGGATAAGGCATGGAGGGACATTCCTTTAACGTTCTCCTATTATTCTGTAATACCTTTTCGATCTCAATCAAGGTCAAAATCACCTTAATGTGTCTTATCTGCCAGCTTTATACATTTAGATTTGATTATATTTTATGTCATATTGTAAACTAATAATGTACTATATTATACACAAATATTATATTAATTGCTTCTAGTGCGGGAAACACTTTAACAACTTCATTGCTTTATTGATAACGTTGTCGTTAAGCGATCAAATTACCACTACTTAACTTTAGCAACTTTAGTATTGCCAAGTTAGTAGTGAACAAACTAGTAACTAATCCTGAGTCGTCTCTTAATGACTACATAATTGATTTCAAATATTTGATTATTATAAAGATGCAATTAAAACTATTAACTATAAAAATATAGGGTTTTGATATGCAAAGAATGAATGTTACACAAATAAAAGATTGTAAATACAATAATAGTAAATCGGTCAATTCCACTACTTTTTCAAAATAGGATTCTTCATCGGTTATCTAGAGATTATTATTAAATTAATTATTGTTGTTGATTTACAAGTCAATCAATGTATAGTCTCAATTCATTTGTTGGCATTCTCACTTTTAATCAAAGTATTGTCTCAATTAAAAGTGAGAATTTTTAGATTATCCATAGTAAATTCAATCAAAGTACAATCTCAATTAAATTTTACTATGCCTAATCATGTCTACTCCTTTGTTTCCTTACCAAATAGAAAACTTAATTAATCAAAGTAAAGTCTTGACTAATTTTAGTTAAAGTGATTACCTTTAATCAAAGTACAGTCTCAATTATTGGCAAAAACTTATTTAATCACATGAAAGTTTCTAAATAAAATCAAAGTAAAGTCTCAATTGAATTTAAAAACCCTCTAACTCATATGATTAGCATGTGTGTAGATTTAAAATCATTATTTTCTATTCAATTAAGAAGCAAAGGACATAGATAAACAAAAACCACAATAATAATTAAAAGAACAAATACATTAATTCACCTAACCTTAGAATCTAGTAAAGAAATTACAGTGGAATCAACCCTAAAAGCTTAGCCCTCCATGGGTTGGATGGAATACATGATAATATGATGAAGGAAAGAAAATAAAAGGAAAGGAAGAATGAGAGATGTGGTGGATGACGGTATCTGCCAAAACCAAAGAGTTGCTAAGTGTCTTCTTCTGCTCCCCTAGGTCTCTTTATATAGGCTTCGATTGGACTTGGATTTTATCTATTCGATTGCTAAAATCTTTTATCTTTATTTAATTAATTAGCAACTTAATTTCTGTCCAATTTCCAATTCTGCCCCTCTTGTTTAACCATTTTTACAATATTGACCAAAATTTGACCAGAGTTGACTACTGCTTTGACCAGTTGACTACCCTATCAGAGGTTGACACGTGGCTGACACTTTCTCTCCAGAATTAAGGTTTCACTTTCACACTCTTCTCCAATGAAATTGCTAGCCATGCTTGACGGCTGCTACCGGTGTTGTCTACGTTTGCATGGTGGTGTGGAAGTTGCTTGCGTGCTACCATGGTGGTGCGGTGTTGCTGCTGCGTGGAGGCTCGTTGGTCACAGTGGTGGCTCGAGACTGGTGATGATGCAGAAATGGTGGTGCAAGTGCAGGTGGTGACGGTGCGCGATATAGATCTGGTTGCTGCAATGGCTGCTATTTTGCTATGCAGGTGTAGTGGAGGATGGTGGAGCATGGCAGCAACGTTTCTGATCTAGCCGAGGTTAAAAATGGTGGCTTCCATGGTGGCGCGATGGTTTGACGATGCCGCAACGTCTACTCGCAATGGCTGCATTTTCCGGCAAGGTGCGATTGGCATCGAAAACTATAGGTGTTGTTGCGGTGGCTGTCATGGTGAGGTGCGTGAACGTATGCTGCAGTGCATTAGTAGGTGGTCTCCGACGAGGTGCAGAGATGAAGAAGGTAGAGATCTGCAGCTGTGATGAACATGTGTGGTGGCTGCCGATGCGACTGCGAAGATGGTTGTCTGAGGTTGACGGCGAGAGTCGCGACTACCAACATGGTGATGGTGGGAGAGGAGAAAAATTAGGGTTAGAGTTTCATGTGTGAGATGGAGGAAGATGATGACGTGGTAGTGTATGGTTGGCCAGTTTAGTGAGTGGAGGATCATGATATGTGTCATCATGTGGTTGGCCGGTTTAATTAGTGGAGGATTGTCACATGGCATGATCTGGTTGAGTGATAGGAGGGGTGTAACTTAGTAGAAACCAGGGGTGCATAGCAGGATTTTAGGTGGTCCACTTGCATAAGGAGTGTGTAAAAAAAATTGGAGGTGCATTTAGCTCCTAAATTATTCTTTTCAAGAATTTCATTATTTTGGACTTATTTTGTAACTTTGAATATTTCAAATCCACACTTTTAATGACCCAAATTAAACTTTAGCTGCATTAACAAACCTTGGAATATCCAATAATATTATATGCAACTAAAATCAATTTTTGCGCCATTTTTAACTTATGTACTCAATAAATCCAATAATCACAAATCCTAATTAAATCAATCCTTAAGCACAAATATTCTATTAAATCCCCAAATTTAAACATTAAATGAGGGCAAAAATTTGAACTCATTAGTACTACTCCACCAAATTTAAGTGTTTCCCACTTTTAGGCGTATTAAATGCGGGTCTGATCAATCAATATATGAATGTCTTTTCATGAATTCTATAATATGCAAAATTTAATATATAGACTTAAATGTAACTTTTCAATTGTTGAAACAAATGGTAGTATTATTATATCTCTTAAGGATCACCTTTAGTTTAAAAAACATCAAGAACGTTTAATTTTCAAACCATAAAAACGTTAAGGTATTCAATGGAATACTACTTTTTGACATAGATTAGTGTTAACTTTGTAGAATTAAGATATCTTCTCAATAACGATATATGAATTGTTAAATACAACTTCTAAACTATTTGTACTAATTTCATAATTTAATAAAATTCGTACATTCAAAACATCCATAATTTTAACATATAATAACATCCACAATATATGAATATTGTTCCAACTTTCTTGTACGCTTTTCATACTACAAACTATTAATACTGTGAAAGAAGGTTCACAATTCTAATTTATCAAAATAGGCCACGAAATGTAGCATCTGTAGGAGTCAAAACATTTGTGACAAAACATACATAAACTTTTCAACAACATTACTACAATATTTTCCCTGACTTTCTTAGTATAAATATCATTTCTCCTTCTTCATAGTCTTCATTGTCGTTGTAGCTGACAGTTGGGCTAACGAAATGTCCTCCAAAAGATCAAAGTCCATGATATTTGATGGAACATCTTCTACATATCCATGGTTACTGGTAGTACACAAATCTTTTGTGGGCGTCACATATAAAACAATATTTCGGTCAAGATCAGTCGTTCTAGAAAGGCACATCTGCAATGACCACCATCAATCTATGTTACAGCTTCCAAGTCTGAAGTACCATTAGTATGCTAATTCAAGTGAAATTATACTTACTAATGAACTATTAGTATCAGCAGATAAGTCACATATAGCATTATCAGTACATTCAACAAGTTCCATTGTCTGCTAAGATTAACACCCAAATTTATAAATTTCTATCGGACCACCAATACGACAAATATTTAAATACTTACTAAAGAACTCCCGGTATCTATATCAAAGTCACTACTAGTGATACATTTTCCGATAACCATTGCTTGGATTATTTGACATACAATGAAAACATAGAAACCACTACCGTTAGTATTAGTAAACACATTCAAGTTAAAATCTACTCACTAACAACTTCTCAATATCAAGTACTATTTCACAGGCACCATTTTCCTTAGCTTGACTAACTTGCATTGCTTGCCAAATTTGTTCATATCAGTTATTATTGCAAATATTTGACGTAATCAATACGAAATAATTAAAATTACTACCTCATTATGTCCAAGTAGGCTATTAATGTGAGCTATAATTTCACGATAAGTTGAAACTCTCATTACTGAAGCAGGTCATTTATTTCCTTGGAGCTTAAACTTGAAAGCCAAAGTACACCCTAAAATAACATCTAGATCCTTTGGAAAACACTTAGGATCGTCCTCACCATCCTAATACATATAAAAAGAAATATGAAATGAAATATTAGTAAGCTTTTGACACTATTATATTACTCTGGAAAAATAAAGTTGTACTACCTTGATGAGTGATGGTGCCGCCACTTGCAAGCAAGATAAGGCAAAGGTGAGTTCACTTCTAGGAAGGAGAGCTCATGGCAATGTGGTTGAATACACAAAGTTTATAACAAAGTGATCAACCCTTTTACATGTCTAGGAGCACCCCTTATATAGAAGAGTTTAGGGGCCTCTAAGCAAATAAAAGATACCTAAGGATGTCTCTACAAAAACCTAACCCTAGCTTCTAGAAACTAGGTCAAATAAGGTTACAAAAATGAGAGACCAAAGAGCCAACTATGGTGTGTGCAAGGCTAATTTCGTTCTAGCACAAAAGGAGACAAAGAATGATGAAGGCTTATCTTGTTTTCTTTTAGAGATTACGAATATGGTGTAGTTGTTTAAGAAAGCTTTTTGAAAATTCCCACTAGACATTAAGATAGCATGCTATCTAGATGTGAAGGTTCATTTCTCAAGCTCATGAAATGAAGAAGAGAATTGGATTCAAGTTAACACACACACACGGATTCAACAATACTTAAAGAACAAATGAAAGAAGAAGCATTATGTCGCAACTTGAATCGCGACGGAACGACGAACTAAAAATAAATTGATTTGGAAAAAGAGATTAGAAGTCGTCACCATAGTTTATTCTGAAAAACTATGGAAAACCATAAAATTCAAATAAAGTCTGCGAAAACCAAATTTAGGATCCGAAGTCGGTTAGGCGTAGGGAAGGTATTAGCACCCTACAACGCCCGCCCAAAGGCGGTACCTTTAATTAAATTTGCAAAAGAGATGTGTTTATTTTAAATATTTATTTTTCCCATAAATAAGAAAATATTGAACAAAATTATTTTTGATTAAAAAGGACCCGACAAGGATTAACCTTGGTCCTACGTATTCTCATTAAAATGAGAAATCAGGGTTACGTAGTTCTTTATTAAACTATTTAAAAATGATTTGAAAAACCTTTTAATTTTTGGGAAGTGACCTGACAAGGACTTGCCCTGCTCCTACGTATCTCCATTCACAATGGAGAATCAAGGATCACATAGTTCTTGCTAAAACTTGATTAGAATATTTAAATTTTAAAGTTGTCTTTTGAAATTTTTGAAAATGAGTGTCATGCGACACGTGCTGCCGAGTTGACACCAAAGAACATTTTCTATATTTGTATATTTGAAACGGAGTGTCGTGCGACGCGAACGGTCGATTAGACACCAAAATAATTTCTATAAGTTTTGTATTAAAAAAGAAGAAGTGTCGTACGACGCGAGCGGTCGATTAGACACTAAAACTATTTTTATAATTCTTCATACTTCTTAATCAACTCAGGAATTAAGTAAACTGATCTAATGAAAATATTTAGTATTATTCTATAGATATCCAATAGAATTCTGTTTATATTGGAAAAAGAAAAGAAAAATTATGAATATTCAAACAAAGAATAATAACTCTGTTATTTCATTTTATTTCACTTTGAATTAATGTAGAAGAAAATAGAAAAAAAGATCTTCAACAACCACAAAAAATATATTTATTGATTTGGCAATAATTGAATTATTAAAATAGAAAATCTACTTTATTAATTATTAGAAACCCTTTTCTCATATTCCGATTTTAATGGATCTTTAGTTTCTAATCCAAAACTAATAATTTGAAATGTTAAGAACCTTCCTTTTATATTATTACTCTAAAAGTTGAATATAAAAAAAAAATTTATATACCCAAACTTTGCAAAATTTTCTATCGGATTTTTTACTACATAGAGACAATCAATGAAAAAAGAAGAAAAAAATCTAGTACTAAAATTTTACACTGATTGTGAAATTTCATTGCTCTGTTAGAAGAAGGATAGCTATACTGATTCGGTATACTCAAAAGACATCGTTGGTACAAAATGGACGATCTAACAAGGATTCTATTTCAGTAAATTTCGCCTTACTGATCTCGTCTTTTATGGACTCGATCCCCCCCCCCCTTTTGACTGTACAAGAATATGTGGAGTTCAATATGTCTGGAAGCACAGGAGAACGTTCTTTTGCTGATACTATTACCAGTATCCGATACTGGATTATTCATAGCATTACTATACCCTCCCTATTCATTGCAGGTTGGTTATTTGTCAGTACAGGTCTAGCTTACGATGTATTTGGAAGTCCCCGCCCAAACGAGTATTTTACAAAGAACCGACAAGGAATTCCATTAATAACTGGTCGTTTTGATCCTTTGGAACAACTTGATGAATTTAGTAGATCTTTTTAGGAGGCTCCAATGACTATAGATAGGACCTATCCAATTTTTACAGTACGATGGCTAGCTGTTCACGGACTAGCGGTACCCACTGTTTCTTTTTTGGGATCAATATCAGCAATGCAGTTCATCCAACGATAAACTTAATTTGAATTATAGAGCTATGACACAATCAAACCCAAATGAACAAAATGTTGAATTGAATCATACTAGTCTCTACTAGGGGTTATTACTTATTTTTGTACTTGCTGTTTTATTTTCAAATTATTTCTTCAATTAATTAGAATTAATAGAAGAAATAGGAATAGTCAATAATATATATATTAAGAATTCTTTTATCCTATTCGGAAGGATATCATTTCATAATTATCTATGACTGTTTGTTAATGTCTTTAGCATGACTGACTACGTGATTAAATGTGGAGGAAAGTGGGATAAATGGCCGATACTACTGGAAGAATTCCTCTTTGGATAATAGGTACTGTAACTGGTATTACTGTGATCGGTTTAATTGGTATTTTCTTTTATGGTTCATATTCCGGATTGGGCTCATCTCTATAGTAATCGTATTCTATTTGGGTTTTTGAAATGAAAGTGTAAGAACTGAACAGGGATCCACTCTTTCTTTGACGAATGCAAGTGGATCCCCCTTGAGTTCTTAAGAATTCTAATTTTTTTTCATATAAATGACTACTTCTTCCGATGTTTCAAAAAATTCCATTTCATTCTTTTTTTTTTGTTCACTACATATTATTTATATACCATAAAAGATTATCTGGCAAAAAGATTCTAAGTTGGAAAAAAGAGAAACTAAGATATAGGATTTTTCAGGAAGGGATTCAAAAATAGTATTTTATTGATATTTTTAGAATATTTCTATTTCAACACAAACAAGAAGGAATAGGAATCGGACTCTAGGAAAGGAGAAAGAAAAAAAAAAGAAAAAACAAAGAATCCCCCTTAGAGTAACTTTTCCATATTTGAATATATATATATATATATATATATATATATATATATATATATATTTTTTCTATTATACAGATATTATACAGAATATAATTACAAAAATTATCAAAAAAATTGAGTTATTTTTACGAGTTTAATATGTTGATAAATACGCGGAACTAAAAATTCATTTCGAACAATTGAACCTTCTCAAATTGTTTCTTCTTAAGAACTAAAAAGATTTGTGCTAAAATAATAGATGCCAAGAAGAACAAGAGACCTTGAACACGTAATGGATCTTGAAGTACTATTTCTGCATCCCCCTGACCAAAAAGAATAAGATTTGTATTTAAAAAGAAGTGTCATGCGACGCGGACGGTCGAGTAAACACCAAAATTATTTTTATAACTTTTGTATTTTTAAAAAGAAGTGTCGTGCGACGCGAGCGGTCGATTAGACACTAAAACTATTTTTATAATTCTTGTATTTAAAAAGAAGTGTCGTGCGACGTGAACGGTCGATTAGACACTAAAAGAGAAAATAAATAAAATAATTTTAAATTTTATTTATTTTTATTTTTATCAATTTTAAAAATTATTTTTATTTTTATTTCAATTTAAAATATTTTTTATTATCTTTGAAAATGATATGATTGAAATGTGATATTTAATAAAATAAAAAAAGGTAAAATTGAAAGTAGAAAATGAAAGTGCATAAGTAAATATGTGGGTGCAATGAGAAAAAACTATACATATGGAAACGGGGTGCATAAAGAGAAAACGCGTGGTGCATAAAGTAGACACATTCTAGCCTAGAAAAGGAAATTAAAGGAGTGAGGTGTGTGGTTAGTGAAAACACAGGTACATAAGGTAAAATAAAACTTAATGTAAGGGGTGTGGAATTATTACATTGGGGAGTGCATGAAGTAAATAAATAACGAGAACCCAAATTAAAAGTGGGGTGCGCAAATTAAATTATGGAGGTGCTTGAAGAAAAAATTAAATCTGCCAAAACCCTACAGCCATCTCAAAATATGAACTTAACCCTTAAACTTCATCTTCTTCATCCCGCTAACGGCCACCATGCAAACACCAATAAACTGAACGGCCAAACCACCAACGACAACCGCAGCCACGGCGGCAACGGCAGCCACTCTCAGACCCGCTATCACCAACAGCGGCGGCAACCATACGGATTCGCCTCTATCCATATGCCGCATCTTCCTCGTCGAGCCACCACCACTGTCCGCGACTTCAACGGGACTACCAACAACGACGGCACAACCCCACTGCCGTCAACGATATCACCATCGTCAATATAACGACTCCTTCTCATATTCATCACATCGTCCAATCAAACACTTAGGATTCAACCATGGCACACCATTCCCCCTGTCGCGCCCACTACAGCAACGCCGACTAACATTGCGAACCACTACACCATCGCTCTTCTTCCTCATTTCATTTGTTTATTAGTTTATCAATATTTGTTTGTCTAAAACATAGAGAAATCTCTTGTTGATGTTCAATTCAATTTATTATTTTTGATCGGAATGTCTACTGCCATAATCATACACAGTAACGAAACAAACACATAACATTATAGTAAATTTATAAATTATGAACCTGTGTTTCAATGTGCTCCTATTTCCACTCTCTCCCTTAAGTTCCTTTTTGTTTGCTTCATGGAGTATGATTCTAAATTGAATGTGTTAAAGTTGGTGTTTGAATGAAGATCAATAGCAACAGTGGTGGAGGCCTCAGATAATAAAAGTTGGAAGCAAGAAAAATGGCCTTCGAATGTTATGTGAAAATGATGAAGCGTGATGATTGAAAAAAAGAAAGTTAATGAAGCCCTGCGCGAACGCTACTCCATGGATCAATTAGAGAATGATGGACCCAAATCAAGGAGAATGGTAATGATGTCTTGTAAGATGTCAATCGTGAATTACAAAATGGTGAAACAGTTGGAGCGGTTTGAAGATCACGAGAAACCGTTCCGCCAATTTTTTAAACTGTTTTTTATTTTATTATTATTTTTTTTTTAATTTTTAATTTTTAATTTTTAATTTTAATTTTAAATTCCTGATATTTGATTTTTATTAAAAAACCGAAATATAATTAATAATTAATAATAATAATTTTTTAATCTAAAAAAAATAAATAAATAAATAAAAAAAAACATAAATTAAAGAAACATTTTTAATCCCTTTTTATTATTATTTAAGACAGATTATTATTATCCTTTTTATTTAACATTTATTTTCTTTTGAATTTTTGGAAACAGTTTTTTTAAAATCACCCGGACGAAATTGTGTGTTGACAGCTGCCCCTCTTTTCTTAAATTTTTCTTGATAATATGAAAATTTGACATTTTCATTTTATCAAAGTAAAAGATATGAAAAGATAGAAACACTAATTTCGTCCGGGTTTTAAAAAAGAAGGTAAAAAAACATTGACAAACAAGAACAACTAATTTAAACAGATAGATCAAAATGAATTCATCGACCATTACTAAGCAAAGTGTCTCGATCCATAACTAAAAATGAGGTGTACTAAACCTCATGGAAGGTGTACAAACCCTATGGAAAGAAAATGAGGTATACTAACCTCATGGAGGGTGTACAAACCCTATGGAAAGGAAATGAGGTATACTAACCTCGTGGAGGGTGTACAAACCCTATGAAAAGGAAATGAGGTATACTAACCTCGTGGAGAGTGTACAAAATGAGGTGTACTAACCTCGTGGAGGGTGTACAAACCCTATGGAAAGGAATTGAGGTGTACTAACCCCGTGGAGGGTGTACAAACCCTATGGAAAGGAATTGAGGTGTACTAACCTCATGGAGGGTGTATAAACCCTATGGAAAGAAAATGAGGTGTACTAACCTCGTGGAGGGTGTACAAACCCTATGGAAAGGAAATGAGGTGTACTAACCTCGTGGAGGGTGTACAAACCCTATGGAAAGGAAATGAGTCATTCATATGAATGAAGAGGACCATCAATCTAAATAACCAGAGAACTAAAGCTTTAATCATTTCTGTTTGAACATTTATGATGATATGCATATGATTTTGTTTATTCTAACACATGTTTATGTTTTTCATTTCAAATCTGATGATGCATAATTATGCTAACATGTGAATGACAAATGAATGAAAAATTATTCTTTTCTTTTCCTTCTAAATGCAATGTTTATGTGTGAAATCTTGATATGCATGAACACATGAATGCATGATGGAAAACCTTTTTGATTTCTCTATTTCTTATTTTTTCTTTCTCTCTTTCCTTTTTCTTCCATTTTTTTGGAGTCAACTTGTTTTCTTTGAAATCATCAAATCCATGTCTATTTCAGATTTCTTTTTTTTCTTCTTCTCATTTTTTTATTTTCAACACTTTATTTCCGAAAAATGGGGATGTCACAAATTCTGAAGCCTAATTTCAAAATCATGTTTATATGCTTGACCTTTCCTTTTTCAACACTGATGCACGCATGTTTGATTATGGATTGGTGAAAAACGTGAAGGATATGTGAAAAAAAATTGGTAGAGATTGAGACAACCTTGTGTATGTTGCTTCTCACAATCTTCTCTTGAAGGTAAATCTTATGAACATATGTGAGACCATAAAGCTGCCCCAGTTTTGGTGTATGGGGAAAGGATCTATGAATGTTATGGTGAGAAATTAATGTGAGACCAAAAAGTTGCCCCAGTTTTGTGCATGGAGAAAAATTTGGAATATGGAAAGGATCGCCCAAATGGTTCATTTTTCCTTCGCTTGCTTTTGGTTAATTAAGAGGGTATTTCCCTTTTTCCAAGGCACCATTTTCTTTTTCTTTCTTTTCTTTTCTTCTTTTTTTTTAACGACTATATTGTTAGCCATGTCATCTTATCATAAAATTAAACTTTGTGAAAATCAGAGCAATCATATTTCAATCAGCGTGGACTTTATTAGGCTTGTAACGTGGTCATCGGCTAAAAGGCTATGAAAGAAATGGATATACAGGCCCAAATAAATGTTTGTCGGCTTTAATTTTGAAACAAGGATTATCAACCAAACGTAGTGTCAACCATTATCGGGAACTCTGAGCATTTATCTTTCTTTTCATTTTTCATTCCTCTTTTTTTCTTTTATTTTTCATTTCTTGCCATATGAATCACTTTGTGATTTTCCTTTAAAACTTTTAGTTCTTGACTTTTTGTCTTGCTCATTTTGATTTTTCTTCATGTTTGCTCTTGAGCAGTCTTTTACACGTAGATAATCCTCGTTTAGGGAATATTTGAAAAAGATTGTAATTTTGGCTCAAAGTAGGTAACAAATGATATTCATTTTACATACTCTTTTCTTTTTATGATAAAGAAAAATGGCCACCCATCATTTTGAATCATGACTGCTTTATTTTAACAAGGATTAATTTTGCAATAAAAAGGATGGCCTTAACACATATCACTTTTTTCTCTCTTCTTTTTTTGTCATTTCTTGCCTAAACTGTCCTTTCAGGTTTTCAGTTCAGCAAACAATCTCTTTTTTTTTTGGTTATTATTTATCTATTTTTTCTGAAAGTTTTGCTTGCCTTGGAGGATTCAGGAATTACCCAACTAACGCATGCAAGAAAAATTTAACAAAATTTGTACTAGTGTAAAACTCATATTTATATTTGGACTCTATCACCATTACTAGGGCAAATCCTTTTGCTTTGGGGATGACACAAGTTTAAAGGTTATCAAGCAATGTGCACAACTGTTGCAAAAGGAAATTGTCAGCAAGTTAATCTAGATTAAGCATTTGACCACAGAAAAATATGGCATCCCTGTTTATTGATTCATTTTTTTTTGGGAAAGTCATAAATTTGATGATTCGCGAATAAAAAACAACTGACTCAACCATGAATTTTTACATTCATTTCTCTTTTTGCACTTTTTTTTTGTTTTATTATGATTATTATCATTCTCCACGACACCTTTGGGACTCGCTCCAATGAAGCATATAGTATCCACAAGAAAATGTACTCACGACAATTAAAACATCGGTGCAACCACAAAGGTAGAAAGAAGCTTAGAAAACACAAATTGATACCGTTTACATAGGAAAATAAATGTACCCAAACAACCATTAAAGTATCATCAACATAAAATTTTTGTCCACCTTCACACAAAATGATCAATCAGTATATGGAGAAGCATCATGTTTGTCTTCTTTAAAACATAGCAACCCAGACTCGATCAAAGATTGCACCTTATACTTTAGAGTCATGCATTGCTCAGTAGAATGCCCGACAGCCCCCCCATGGTAATCACACCTTGCATCTGGATCATAATGCTTAGGATAAGGAGGTTGTACAGGTTTAATAGGACATACAATCACTAGAGCGTTGTGGAGAAGATCTGGTAACAATTCTGTGTAGGTCATGGGAATAGGAGTGAATTTCACAAACCTCTTGTCTAGATTAAGAGCATTTTGGTTACTGATTTGGTCAAGGTTACGAGTGGGTTTGGATTTAGGTTTCCAATTCTGTTTGGGGTGAGGAAAGGTTCTTGGTTGATATGGCGGAGCGTAAAAAATGGGAGATACATTGGCAACAGATGAGAATTGAGAGGTAGGATTCCGGTCAATTTTTCCTTCTTTATTCCCTCCAGAATGGGACCCAAACTCGTTTATATTCACCACAGTAGACGGGTCATGTGCAATCTTTCCGCTTTTTATTCCAGCCTCAATTCTCTCTCCAATAATCACTATATTAGCAAAATTAGAAGAGACATTACCTATCATATGTTTGTAGAATGGATGTTCCACTGTGCTTATAAACATTGCTAATATCTCTTTATCGCTTAAAGGAGGCTCCACTTGGGCTGCAACTTCTCTCCATCATTGAGCATATTCCTTGAAGGTTTCTGTCTCGCTCTTAGTCATATTCTGCAGTTGTATTCTATCAGGTTCTATATTGGTGTTGTATTTATACTGTCTTAAGAATGCAACAACTAAATCTTCCCATGAACGGATCTGAGTTGGATCTAAACGGGTGTACCAATTAAGAGCCATGCCAGTTAAGCTTTCCTGGAAGAAGTGAATAAACAGTTTCTCATCATGAACATAAGCAATCATTTTTCTGCAGTACATGGTTATATGAATCTTTGGACAAGTTTTCCCTCGATACTTTTCAAATTCTGGCAACCTGAACTTTGGAGGTATAACCACATCAGGGACTAAACATAGTCCTGCAGCATCACAGAATTCAAAAATTCCTTCGCCCTCTATAACTTTCAACCTCTTCTCAAGCATTTCTAATTTACCCTCGGTGTTGTCAACATCCATTGATATAGCAACATGTGGTGAAGACCTCACCTCATGTTTCTTTGTCAAATTTACGTGCACATCATTTGGCTGGATGGTTTTGTCGAAACCTGTTGCCCCAAGTTTATTTTCTCCCGTAGTCGTGTTGTTTTCAACCTTTTGAACACAATCTTGCCCCAAGTTGGCTCCCATGGGTGGAGTGTAATTCGGAGGGAGGTCACGTGGAGGAAAAATCTGAGCTTCTTCACCCAATTGTTGGTGGTATGATGTGCGTGTTTCTCCTTGGCTTTGTAGGACCTTCATGACCTCTAGGATTTGGCCCATTTGCCCTTTTAACTCCTCAACATCGGCTTTCACCATTTCCTGAGCTTCTCTTTGATTCTCCATAATTTTGCAATTGGCTCGTGTCCTCTAAGGTGTCTTGGAGGTTTTGTTGTACTACTATTTTTGCTGAATTTTTATTAAATGAATAAATTAAGAAAAAGAAAAGACTAATGACATGACAATGTAATGCAAATACTCTAATCAGAAACTATAAAGTTATGAAAACAATATCAAGAGTACGAATTGGAAATTAACACAAAATAGAGTCCATAAGGTAGTCCATAAAACAAACATCCACATATTATAAGTTCATGACACGTGAAGCAAAGGAAATTATGATCATCTATCTCGAGCCCTAGCCATCACATTCTTCATTTCTCCTACCAACTCTTGGCAGTGAGTGAGGAAGGCTTCAATCTCCCTAGGAGGATTAAAGATTGGCATTGCAGATTCAGCATCCGCTAATAACTTAGGAACATTTTCCATAGCTGCATTAGTAAGGGAAGCAAGTTGTGAGAAACATCTCTTCCAGTGCTCTATATCTTACCCTTGCTCAACTGTATATTCTTTCATCTGACCCATCAATTCTTGGTGCCTTTTTTCTAATTTTGCACGGTGCCAACGTTCCTTCTCTAGTTTTGCCTTTGATTCTTTCACCTGTTGTTTAGAGTCATCAAGTATTATCTGCATGTTGTGCAACTTCTTCAATGCTTCTTCTTTTTCTCTCTTGAGTTCACTAAACATTTGCTTTCGAACACGCTCTGCTGACTCAAATATACCGCATTCTAAGGCTTTAATCCTCAGCTCAATGTGGGTTGTAGCTAAGTCTTCCTTTTGCTTTCTAAGAAACTCTTCATATACTCCCTTGCTTTCCACACTAACCCGTTTCAAGTCTGCATAGTCTCGTTGCAGATTCTCAAGGTCATTAGTCAATCTCATATTCTCTTGTTTCGTCTGCTCCATATTTGCTCTCAAAAATTCCACCTCTTCGATTTCATTGTTTGGTGATGTCTTTTCAGTACTCGGACAAAGAGAAATTGACTTGAATGGCAATTTAATCTCCCGAACTCTCTCTACAACCCATTGATGGTAAGAGACTTTCTCATTTATGCTCCATGGTCTTGGATCCCTCTCAGCACGAACCACTCTCTTCCAAGCATTCTTGATTTGATGAAGAACTTCAGCCGAGAACCCTTCTTCATAATAAATTCGCAATGTCACAAGAGATATAGGTGTTGGCGCCCCTTTTATGAGAATCCCAAATTGCCTTTGAGCTAAAACCGGATTGTAATTAATACAACCTTGGGTGCCCATGAGAGGCACATTAGGGTAGTTCCCATAATAATATATGATATGTGATTATCGTATCCAAGACACGTGCCAGTTAACCTTTTCTTCATTCAAGTCTGCACAGAGTTGTACCCATTCTTGTGGTTCTCTTAACTTTGGTTTGCAATGCAACAACTCCTCCACAGGACATATAGCATTTAGAGTGCCCTTACTTACACGTGAAACAAACCAAACATATAACACTGGCAAACAACATAACATTTTTTTTCTCTTCAGTTCATAACACTGGTCAAAAGTCCCATAAACCTCAGCTAGGACAGCAACAACAGGATTTTCTGATTGCGTTTTATATGCCACAAATGCATTAATAGCGGCATAGTCAACAAAATTCTCAACATTAGGGAAAAGCATGACGCCATATAGGACGAGAGCTAGGACATCCATAAATGTTGTCCATCTCTCCTTCTTCATCAATTGATACAAGTACCATTCTAGGTATCCCTTAGGAAGGCCCATGACCTTGCCCTTAACTGTGACCTTTTTCTCCAACTTCACAGGATGTATCTTCATGATTTCTGCTAGTGTTAGGATAGGGGTGTATCGTCCAAGGTAGTTGTATGGAGTTTTTCCTTCCAAAGGTAAGTCCAAGATCTGCTCAAATTCTTCCACTGTTGGTACCAACTGAAAGTCTTGAAAAGTGAAACATCTTAAAGGCGGGTCATAGTATTGAGCTAGAGCAATAATCGCTGGTGTTTGGACCTCTATCTCTAACAGGTTAAGCAAATTCCCATATTCCTTTCTGAAAGCATCCTTCTGGGTTGTCGTCATTTTCTTGACCAGTTCTCTTAACCCATTCACATTTCCTTCCTTTACTTTGATAGGTATCCTTTTCTTCACAGTGTTTGAACTTGAATGCCCCTCAACTCCAACTCTCGTGTTAATTTCCATTTTCTTTTAGATTCAATCACAACTTTATAATTTCTGGTCTCATATCAACAAGATGTAATGAGATGATATGACAAAATGCATGTTGAACATGAACAAGTTAAACAACATGACATGAAATTATGTACAAATGGAAGAGAAAAAAGAAAAGCATAATGAGAATTAGTGTACACATCTCCCTTTGTGCCCTACCAAAGGTTCAACACTTTATTGGATTAAGGTTCAGTATATGCGCTCACTAGTAGGGTCTCCTACTTCCTAAGGATCAAGGTCACTAGAGCTATGATCCACTTCACGGTATTTCCCACAATAGTTGGTAAACAACACAATGTAAGAGTACCAAATGAAGCAAACAGACTCTAGTTTGGGTTCTCACAATAACCATTTGGGAAGTGCATCCACTATGACACTGCTACACAATCCCCTTCTAATTCTAAGCTGCACAGACCAGGGTATAGGGCCTCACTCATGTTATGTACAAAAATATAAAGTGAACGTGTGAAGGGAGAAAAATGCACAACTAAACCCCCACCTTCAAAACAAACATAAAAGATCTAGGTAGATACAAAACATGTTTTCTACCTAGAGTTCAACATTGACATTAATTACGCCATACACAACTTAAAGGTAATCATGAACACATCCAAAAAGAGAAAGGGAAAAACAAACATTTAAATTAAACACATCACTTTCGTAGATTCAAGTAAATAGGCCTGACTCTCTACGTTCCCCAGTGAAGTCGTCATCTGTCGCAACCTGAATCGCGAGGGACGACGAACTAAAAATAAATTGATTTGGAAAAAGAGATTAGAAGTCGCCATCATAGTTTATTCTGAAAAACTATGGAAAACCATAAAAATCAAATAAAGTCTGCGAAAACCAAATTTAGGATCCGAAGTCGGTTACGCGTAGGGAAGGTATTAGCACCCTACAACGCCCGCCCAAAGGTGGTACCTTTAATTAAATTTGCAAAAGAGATGTGTTTATTTTAAATATTTATTTTTCCCATAAATAAGAAAATATTGAACAAAATTATTTTTGATTAAAAAGGACCCGACAAGGATTAACCTTGGTCCTACGTATTCTCATTAAAATGAGAAATCAGGGTTACGTAGTTCTTTATTAAACTATTTAAAAATGATTTGAAAAACCTTTTAATTTTTGGGAAGTGAACCTGACAAAGACTTGCCCTGCTCCTACGTATCTCCATTCACAATGGAGAATCAATGATCACGTAGTTCTTGCTAAAACTTGATTAGAATATTTAAATTTTAAAGTTGTCTTTTGACATTTTTGAAAATGAGTGTCATGCGACGCGTGCGGCCGAGTTGACACCAAAGAACATTTTTTATATTTGTATATTTGAAAAGGAGTGTCGTGCGACGCGAACGGTCGATTAGACACCAAAATTATTTCTATAATTTTTGTATTAAAAAAAGAAGTGTCGTGCGATGCGAGCGGTCAATTAGACACTAAAACTATTTTTATAATTCTTGTATTTAAAAAGAAGTGTCGTGCGACGCAGACGGTCGAGTAAACACCAAAATTATTTTTATAACTTTTGTATTTTTAAAAAGAAGTGTCGTGCGACGCGAGCGGTCGATTAGACACTAAAACTATTTTTATAATTCTTGTATTTAAAAAGAAGTGTCGTGCGACGCGAACGGTCGATTAGACACTAAAAGAGAAAATAAATAAAATAATTTTAAATTTTATTTATTTTTATTTTTATCAATTTTAAAAATTATTTTTATTTTTATTTCAATTTAAAATATTTTTTATTATCTTTGAAAATGATATGATTGAAATGTGATATTTAATAAAATAAAAAAAAGGTAAAATTGAAAGTAGAAAATGAAAGTGCATAAGTAAATATGTGGGTGCAATGAGAAAAAACTATACATATGGAAACGGGGTGCATAAAGAGAAAACGCGTGGTGCATAAAGTAGACACATTCTAGCCTAGAAAAGGAAATTAAAGGAGTGAGGTGTGTGCTTAGTGAATACATAAGGTAAAATAAAACTTAATGTAAGCGGTGTGGAATTATTACATTGGGGAGTGCATAAAGTAAATAAATAATGAGAACCGAGATTAAAAGTGGGGTGCGCAAATTAAATTATGGAGGTGCTTATCTGCCAAAACCCTACAGCCATCTCAAAATGCAGCATATGATCTTAACCCTTAAACTTCATCTTCTTCATCCCGCTAACGGCCACCATGCAAACACCAATGAACTGAACGACCAAACCACCAACGACAACCGCAGCCACGGCGTCAACAGCAGCCACTCTCAGACCCGCTATCACCAACAGCGGCGGCAACCATACGGATTCGCCTCTATCCATACGCCGCATCTTCCTCGTCGAGCCACCACCACTGTCCGTGACTTCAACTGGACTACCAACAACGACGGCGCAACCCCACTGCCGTCAACGATATCACCATCGTCAATATAACGACTCCTTCTCATATCCATCACTTCGTCCAATCAAACACTTAGGATTCAACCATGGCACACCATTCCCCCTGTCGCGCCCACTACAGCAACGCCGACGAACATTGCGAACCACTACACCAGCGCTCTTCTTCCTCATTTCATTTGTTTATTAGTTTATCAATATTTGTTTGTGTAAAACATAGAGAAATCTCTTGTTGATGTTCAATTCAATTTATTATTTTTGATCGGAATGTTTACTGCCATAATCATACACAGTAACGAAACAAACACATAACATTATAGTAAATTTATAAATTATGATGTGTTTCAACGTGCTCCTATTTTCACTCTCTCCCTTAAGTGCCTTTTTGTTTGCTTCATGGAGTATGATTTTGAATTGAATGTGTTAAAGTTGGTGTTTGAATGAAGATCAATTGCAACAGTGGTGGAGGCCTCAGATGATAAAAGTTGGAAGCGAGAAAAATGGCCTCCGAATGTTATGTGAAAATGATGAAGCGTGATGATTGAAAAAAAGAAAGTTAATGAAGCCCTACGCGAACGCTACTCCATGGATCAATTAGAGAATGATGGACCCAAATCAAAGAGAATGGTAATGGTGTCTTGTAAGATGTCAATCGTGAATTACAAAATGGTGAAACAGTTGGAGCGGTTTGAAGATCATGAGAAACCGTTCCTCCAATTTTTTAAACTGTTTTTTATTTTATTATTTATTTATTTTTTTAATTTTTAATTTTTAATTTTTAATTTTAATTTTAAATTCTTGATATTTGATTTTTATTAAAAAACCGAAATATAATTAATAATTATTATTAATAATAATTTTTTAATCTAAAAAAATAAAAAACAAAAAAAAAACAAATTAAAGAAACATTTTTAATCCCTTTTTATTATTATTTAAGACAGATTATTATTATCCTTTTTATTTAACATTTATTTTCTTTTGAATTTTTGGAAACAATTTTTTTAAAATCACCCAGACGAAATTGAGTGTTGACACATTAAGAATGGAAAGCAAAGAAGATGAAGCATGGAAGAAGCACGCCACTCATAGGGGGGATCTAAGCCAACCAAGTCCTAGAGATGAGTGATGGTGTCGCCACTTGCAAGCAAGATAAGGCAAATGTGAGTTCACTTCTAGGAAGGAGAGCTCACGAAAAACACAATGGTTGAAACACAATAGTTTAGCAACAAAATGATCAACCCTTTTACAAGACAAGGAGCAACCTTTAAATAGGAGTTCATAAGGGTCCTTAAGCAAATACACAAACATGAAAAGAACTAACAAGCAAACCCTAGAAACCTAAAGCTAATGGAGTTCTCGGCCAAATGATTGAATATGATTGGTGGATGCATTTCCATGCGGATTCTAGGCCAAAAGAGGAAGGGGACCAAGTAGCCTTCAAAGGAATAAACCAAAAAGGCAAAAGGAGACAAGGTACATGTCTACTTTTGCTTTTGCTTTATGTTTTTTTACTTTCCTCTCTCTTGCACATCATCCAAGTGCTCCAATCATCATGTGCCACCTAGCCAAGCTCTACTTTTTCTTAATTACCTACAAAAACAAGACAAACAAGGATTAGCATGTTGGTTTAAGTTAATCTAATCTTGGTCAAAAGGTCAACTTGGGTCAAAGTCAACAAGTCAACCAAAATAAGTTAACTCTAAACCAACTTAGGGAATTCAAACTAAAGAAATGCAAAACAAAGATAAAGATGATGGAATAGAAGACTCCTCTCTAGACATGTTTCTAGTGATCCTTCTTGAGGGAGCTTCTAAGGAGGTGGTGGTGGTGGTCACGCCTTCATCACATGGACCCTTGTTGAAGTCTTTGGAGCTTCAAAAAAGTCTCCCTCCTATAGTAGGAAGGAACAAATCTAGCGCGCATCAAAGTTTTAATGCCCATCCAAGAGGCCGCGGGTGGCTCTTGGTTAATATTGTCCATACACAATTGATGCCACCATGTCATGGCATCTAATACTATATACAATTGTGAACTAACAAATGGAAAGTTTCTCTATTAAATGATATATTTGATCCAATTCAATTCAAATTTTTCATTCTACAATAGGTAAAAGTGCTAACGTGTCAATCAACCAGAATTAACAGCGTTTAAAAAAAAATTCAAAATGCTGAAGTTATCTCTCCTTTTCTCTCTCTCTCTCTCTCTCTCTCTCTCTCTCTCTCTCTCTCTTTTCTTCTCATGTCTTTCCCGCTCACACACACACACACACACTCTAGACTATTCAGCTTCTTCTCAACCTTCCTATTTTCTCTGTTTTTCTCACGTGCAGACAACACCTCTTCATCTTCCTCTTTTCAACTGTTTCAAATGAGAAGATCTGAATATATCGTTTTTGTAAGCAGATCTGAAGATGTTGTATCTCTTTTTTCGTAAGTGTTATCACCTTTCTCAAGCAAGCAACTAATTTTCTTCTTATATTTTGTCAGATCTAACTTTTTCAAGTGTTTTTTTACAGGTTTAAACCTAGAAGTCGATTTTATTTTGAGTTTTCTTAAGCGAACAACTCATTTTCTTCTTATATTCTGTCATATCTAACTTTTTCATGCGTTTTTTTACAGGTAAGAACCCAGAAGTCGATTTTATTTTGAGTTTTCTTAAGCGAACAACTCATTTTCTTCTTATATTTTGTCAGATCTAACTATTTTTTGCTTTTTTTTACAGGTTTAAACCTAGAAGTCCATTTTATTTTTAGTTTTCTCAAGCGAACAACTCATTTTCTTCTTATATTTTGTCAGATCTAACTATTTTTTGCTTTCTAACAACTCAATCCTTTCTCAATTCTCAGATCTAACTATTTGTTTCGTTTTTGTACAGGACTAATATGGTTCACTGCGACATTTGGTTTTATTACCCAGATTTCATTTTCATTTTTACCTTTCTCAAGCAAACAACTTATATTCATCTTTTATTTTCTCATATCTAACTATTTTTTTGCGATGATGGTATTTTCTAGGGTTGCTACATGTCTTATATGGTTCACTGTGACAGATTTAACATCAGGTTTAAAAAAACTTTTTATCTAACTATTTTTGGCGTTTATGTACTTTGATCTAACCGTTTCTTATATTTTTCTTCTGTTTACAGGCTTCAAATCAAGATTTCAAACTGATTCAAGAGTCTTTTTCGCTGTACAACGTAACTGGTAAGTAATTTGTATCAAAATCGACCTTTTTCTTTACCAATTTATCTGTATTTTTTCACCTTTTACAAGCAAACCCTTCATCTTCTTCAGTTTTCTACCTTCGACTCTCTTTGTGTCATTTTTTTTCGTTCATGGTATTTTTTAATAATGCATTCTATCAGCAAATCTCTTTATTGTTACTCGATTTACATTTTTATTTGGACATTTTTCAAAGAGTTCATCATACACTATATTTTTTCAAAGTTCTACACGAAAAAGAGTTAACCTGTCAATCAGTATTCAAACGCATTAAATTTTGAACTGCTCGAGATAATGATGAATAAACTGCTCCATCATCTGCCACACGTTATAATTATTAAACTTTATTATATTCCAATATTAAATACACCATCCTGAAAAAAATCAACATTACTAAATTACATTAAATAATTCTTCTTATACTTTTACGACGCTTCATAATTCTTTATTTTTTATTTAACGTATTATTTTTGAATTTGTATTTATTAACATGTACTTTTACCACTTCAGACTTACCAGTATGTACGGATACTTCCAACAGCTATGACTTCTCCTATTCTTTTTATATATATATTGCCTATGTTTACCAATTCAAAGTCAGACATATGATTTTTCTACTGTTAACCATTTTGTTCTTTTACAATTTTACTTCATCACCAACCTATTCTCCTGCAATGGAACCCATGCCCACACCATAATCCATACTTTCTTCAGAAATGGTTGGCGGATTCATTTCTATGTTTTTGAAAGACCAGGTATATTTTTTGATCAAACTCATTTATTTTTGTTATTTATATATATTTATTTCTTTATTCTTAACTTGCTAATCTTTTAAGGACTTTGGACACGTCGACCGAGTCTTCATAATCTTGATTGCTCTACGTAATATTATTATCACTCGAACGCTTTGATTACCAATACCTCTCTTCACAGTCCAAAAACGCAACTTCCTCTACAATTTTCAACTTATCTTCTTTTTCTCATACTCATCTTGGTTCATTTGTGTATATCATATTTACAAAAGTGCTTTCCATTACACAAAGGTATGCATCTTTAACTTATAGATTTTTATGAACAACACGCTTTTATGTTTCATCATCTTTTCTGTTTCATCATCTTCTATGTTTCATCATCTTCTCTGTTTCATCATCATCATCATGTTCTTTTTTTATCATATTCTCCGTTTCATCATCACCAACTTCTTCTCCATTACAAAAAGGTATTCATGTTAAATTTTTACTTTTTTATCAACCACACTTCTCTTCACAGTCCACATAAAAAAATATGTTTCATGATATTCTCTTTTTCATCATCATCATAACCATCATCTCCTCATTTCATCATGTTCTCTGTTTTCAATGTTTTTTAAATATTTTATACCATCTACTTAGATGATGACGACACAATGCATACTCGGTGATCAATCCATACTTGCGAGCAAGTGGAAGGGTGGATTCTTTACTATGTTCATCGAAGAACAGGTTTTTTTGAATTCATCACTTATAAATTATTCACCATTATTCTTCTATGTTGAATTTAAATAATATTTTGTTGATGAACTTTCTTTTTTGTCAATGATTTTGGTGATGTCAACCGATTGTTTGTCATCACATTAGGCCGTGAACTGGTCCAGTTTGGACAATTTCTGATAACAAGGGTAATATGCACCATGTTACCTTCAACATGGATATTTATAATCCGAGGATTACTGATGGCTGGTGTGATATAAGAAAATTCTATGACTTAAAACCACCGAGACTATGTTACCTAAGGCATACTGGAAATTATGTTTTTCAAATACACCTTTACGATCACTGTTCAGAATCAACTTTGCAAAAATTTCAAAGTCATGTTCGATAAAATCTTCCACTCACAATGTCAAAATTAATTCACTCTGAGTTCCTCCTTTCTAAATACAACTGTAAATCAAGCTCTCTGGTGACCTTTCTTACCTTTTTTTTTTTTTTAATTTGTATACCATTATTTATGTCTTCTCTTTATCTTCGCTTTAATATAAATTATTTTTTTTTCAAATTATTTAATTTTTTTGTTTCCGCAGGATTTGAATTCAGACCTATGTAAGTATTTTCGCAATAGTAATTTCTCAGAAATTGTGCTTTGCGGTCCAAAAGCAGAAGTGCAATGCAAGTTGTTAATTAGAGCTAAATCGGTGAAGATAGGCAGTGGATGGAAAAAGTTTTGTCAACTACATGGACTAGAGGAAAGAGATATAATACTTCTTGAGGTTGACAGTGAAAAAGCAAACAAGGATGTGATTGTGCTGCTTAATATATATGAATCTTATCATGGCCACTAAAATCATCCATGAACAATATTATTTTAACGGATTACGTATTTTGTATGACCACTGTAATATTTTGTATGAATTATTATAGACCTTTATTATATATATATATATATATATATATATATATATATATATATATATATATATATATATATATTTTGGTAAATCCAACTTTTGAAATCTGATATAATTGTAACTGCTACATATCTTCTTCCATATACGAATATCTTTGCCAGTTAATTCATGTCAGACACCAAAATGTCATATCATTGATTTTGCCTTTTTAAAATAAATATTATATTTTAAAAGATAACACCAGAATTTATTTCATATACATCTCATTTATTAAAATTTCAACCAAAACTTAATATGATTTTAAAAAAGTAGATTGATATGACTTTTGCACTGCTCGAGTACCTTTATTAATTGTTTCCACATTTTTTTCTGTTGTACCAATCCCTCGTATGATTACCTTTTTTATTATAAGAATATAATTTTTTAGAAAATTTGATATTAGATATTATTAAATCAATGCATCCAACACATTTGTCTTCTCTAGGAAGTTTCTCGCAGTATTGTATGTCATCTATTTTGTATCTATTTTGTTCTCATCAAGTATATTGTGTACTACACTTTTTTGTTCACTTTTTGTAGAATTTAATTAATTATTATTCAGCCAAATAACTTTTATCTTTTCTCTGGCAAGTCTGGATTCATACAAACCATCTTCGCACATTGCTTCTTTCTTTATACAACCATACTTTTTTTCAGATCTTCGTTGTTTCCATATTAGTGATTCAATTAATGGTTCACTGCTCAATACATCACGCGAAGAGGTAATGTTTTCATTTAAAAGTAAGTTGTTCATGGTTCATCTTCATCAGAATGATTTTTTTTCCTTTTCTATGAAACCTGTGAATAAATCAATTGCAACAGATTACTGGTTTCTGACATCAATAACTGTTTTTCGCAGTTTTTACCTCAATATGTTAGTAAGATTTCTGTAAACGTAGGTCAAAAGTTTTTTTTTTTTCTATTAACATCTCATGTCTATTACTCCATGTTTGCAAATTAGTTAATGCTTTTGTACTTCTTGCTTTCTTTAACCATTTCAAAGTTTTTAATCCAATAACATATGAACCTTTACTTTTTCAAAAATTGCCAAATCCATGTTATCTTTATTCCTTAGCCTTCTTTTACTATCCTTGACCAAACAAATATATATTACTCTATACCTGCTTTGAACCTTTTATTTATTTGTATTTGTTTTATTTTTCTGAATTAAATTTTTTAATATTAATTATTATCTTCTTGGTCTGAGTTTAAATATGTCACCAATCTAATACTCACTTTTTTACTTCTCATTTCTTCAATATTGTTGTGTTGAGATCAACATGTCTCTCTTTGAAGTTCAAAAGCAAAGTCAAAATGTAAGCGAAGTTACTCCAGAAAAGGAGAACTGGAATATCATCGTTAGGGTGATACGTTCATGGTTCGTTCCAGATTTCAGTAAACAGAGGTGTTCTTTTTCCATGGAGTTGGTTATTCAAGAAAAAGAGGTTATTATTCTTCTAATCTTTACCATCATTGTTATGAACAAAATATGTGTATCTTAAACATCTTTATATTTATTTTATTGAGCTATTTCAGGGTTCTAAATTACATGTTTCCATCAGACGTACTCTAATTTACAAATTTCAGATTGAAATTTCTGAAGGTCATGTTTATGTCATCCAAAATTTCAGTGTTGCTCCCAATTCTGGAATATACAGAACTATGCACCACCCTTATAAGATTAATTTCCAGTTTGGTACAAAAGTTAGTTTGCTTCATGGTAACTTGGTTCCTGATCTGAAACCACAATACACACCTTTGTCCTTATTGACAACCACTGGATTTGATACTGATTATGTAGTTGGTAAGTTAATATTTTTAGTTTTTCTACCATTCATATTTTTTAGTTCTCAACAATTATTTTGACCTTATATGATTTCACATTTAATAATTTTTATTTAGATATATTGAGATTACTGGTCGAAGTGGGTACTGAAAGAGAATTGCAAGTTGATGGAAAGACAACAAAATTAAATGTCATTGCAATAGAAGCTGATGGGTATTTTATTTCTATGCTATACTACATACCTTTCTATTTCTGTTTAAATAATGATTTCACATAACATTTATTGAATGTTTAGGTTTCGAATAGAATGTACTTTGTTTGGTATTTATGTGGATGAACTGAATGTATTTCTTTCAAGTGGAGAAGTACAAAATTCTGCTATAAGTATAGAATTTGCGAAAGTCAAAACTTTTCAAGGTAAACTTCTGTTATTACTTTTATACATTTGTTATATTACAATTTATTCCATGGTACTTTGACATACACTATCTTTTTAAATATAGATAAGGTTCAAGTTCAAAATTGTAAGTTCTGCACTAGGATTAAGTACAATGTTAACTTCAAGGAAGCATCTGAACTAAAATCAAGGTAATATTCAAATTGTTCTTCATTTTTTTTCAAACTTTATAATTTTTTATTTAATCCATTTTTGTAACTTTAATTTCTATTGCACAGAATGTATGAGAACAATGAATCTCCCTCTCAAGGATTAAAGCAGCTCTCTCAGACTTCCAAACATACTGTGGAAGAAGACTTTTTAACTCTTACACCTAGGACGACCATTCAAGGTCTTAAAGATTGTAAAGAGGTTAGAATGACTTCTAAATTCTTACATGAAATTTTTTTGTTCGTAATACCTGTTTTCATTAGTCTTTTTTATATTCAAAGGTTGGCACTTATATATTGTTTGGAACCATTAAGCATATCTTGGGTGAGGATGACTGGTGGTATACGGCTTGTGTTTGCAACAAATCTGTTTATCCAGATTCAAAGATGTTCTTTTGCGAGAACTGTAACAAGCATGTTATAAAAGTCTTTCCAAGGTTAACTTTACCTGTATTAAACTTAATGTCCATTTACATATATATGATTATAATTTAGACTTTTGTTAATTAATATTTTTATCTATTTTACAGATATAGGATTAAGATTCGAGTTATTGACTCATCCGATTCCACCACATTTGTGCTGTTTGATAGGGATGCAACCACCATTTTTAAAAAAACTTGTGCTGATATGTTAGACTCTCATGATAAGGTATACTCTTCAATATATCCATTTATATATATACATACACAATGACAGTGCGATAAATATTTCTGAATATGATATTAAATTATTTTGTTATCGTAGATGAATGCTTCTGGAAATTTTCCTAAGGAATTTGATGAGTTAGTTGATAAAAGTCTGTTGTTTAAAGTTGAAAGTAGGAATAATCAAACTTTCAAACTTGAACAGTCTTGATGATGATATAATTCAGAAGTTCAATGATTCTTCGATGAAACCTGTGGTAATATATAATTTAAAATATAAATTTTACATTCAAGATTTTACATATATTTAAGTTCTTAATCATTTAATTTTCTTTACCTTTTTGAAGGATGTTTATGTTGGCAATGGTGAGTTTAGCAGGGGAAAACAACGTGTAGGCAATGAGTCAACTGTTGATATTGCAGAGGTATACAAATTTCATAAATTTCAATTTTTTGTTAATGACTTATTATTTTATTAATGTTATTTCTTTTTAACGTGTACTATAGGATTTATTAGTCAGATTCACCAAAGAAACAATTGAGTGTGGATCTCAATCTCTTGACTTAATCAAAGATACTACAACGAATGAGGATGGTAACAATTCACTTAAGAGAGAATCTACATAGAAGACTGCATCACTTGAATCCATCGAAGAAGACAATATTCCATTGAAGCTGCTAAAAAGAAATATTAAGAAGGAAAAATTAGTTATTTTATATATTATTTTAGTTTTAATATTTGAAGACAATTTGTTTTATGTTTGACAATTTGGGACTGTAATATGTCTACGCATGGATCTGTCTTTAATTTTCTTTAAACTATAACTTTGATGTTAAATTTTATGATAACTATATTATGCTTTTATTTGTTACAATTTGTATACTTTTATTTTTTTCATCCACTGGTTTGTAAAATATTGTTGACATTTTTCAAGTATTGTCAACAAACTTGACTACCAGCTACATAAAAACTTATCAAAATTGATATTATTTTTTACCATGAATTCATGAAAGTAGAATCGAATAACTTTTTGCAAAAAGGAATTTAGAAATTCCAATTTATTAGTTATATTTATTTTCATAAATGACAGATATATTTTTCTTCAAAAACCGAATTTAGAAATTGCATTTCTTATTTACATTCCTTTTCATAAATATATATATATATATATATATATATATATATATATATATATATATATGGCAAACCAATTAAATGTTGACACATTTTAAGTTATGATAACAAAATTGGCTGCCATACACAAATTTGAATCATTTTTCTTTGTAAGGGTTACTAAGTTTATTAAATATATAGATATACGTCAATTTATATTCGATTGATCCTAATATATATATATATATATATATATATATATATATATATATATATATATTATATAGAGATATATAGATATATAGATATATGTATCTAATTTTTGTTGCTACTTTATTCTATCAAACATATTTAATATTATATATAAATATCTTAATTTTATTATATACTATATTATATTATGATATTATTATATTTATAAAATATTTTATAACGTAATATTGTCTTTTTAATCGTTTGTCCGTTTTCCAAAATAATAATTACATTACTGTTTTGCAATCTAATTATAATCGTTCCGTCTTTTCATGTGGGATTTTTCTTCTATAAATATTCATCTCCACTCTACCATCAAAATCACACTTCAAGATAAGTTCAATCATATTCTCCATTTGTCCAACTCTATTTCTACTTTCATTCTGAAAGTCCAAGCAAATGGAGAACAACTTCAACGAAGAAGTTATTAATAGAATGAGTAAGTACCAGTTCTCTATTATTCACCTTCAGGATGAGGTGCGCCTTTGGTAAATATTTGCATACATTTTTGGTTTTACAAAAATTCTTCTACTCTTCTTATTTGTGTGACGGATTTCAAATGATATCATCATTTTATCTTCAACTAATCTATGTTGTTGTTCAAAAAATTGTATCTTTGGAGGTTTTGGGTTTGTGGATCGTGCATTCGCCATTCTGTATGATCACGATCTTGATCGTCAATGGACGTTAACAGATGTTGAAGGCAATAGACATGTCGTAACTTATAACAAGAATTTACAGAAACCAATGCTAATTGGAGGATGAAATGATTTAAGGGACCTTTATCAACTACACGATAACCACACTATTTATTTTGGATATGTCGGTTATTCTTGCTTCCAGATCACTATTTTTCCAAGTAAATGCAAACATTTATCTATTGGACGTTTTCTTAAAAGACTTCAAGCAGATGAACCACTTTTCAATGGACCGAAGTTGCATTTTTGCATATTTCTAAATCCAAACCAATGCCATGCTAGCCATCTGGTGAGATTCATTTCAGTTACTCGGTGGATGTTTATTTGATATTTATATTTATGTCTTCTAATTCTTTTAAACAATTTAATCCATTTTGAATTCTTTAATTTCATTCAATGTGTTAGGATTTGCCAGCTGATTTTGGCAATTATCTTTGTGAAGGAAGATTTAAAAATATTTTTCTTTATGGACCGCGCAAAATAGTGAAGTGCAAACTACTCTTGAGAAATCATCCAAAGAAGTCTAACAAAATAGGAAGTGGCTGGAAGGATACTGCTCATGGATTTGATCAATCTATTGACTTGGTGTTTGAAATTGACTAGATGAAAAGCAATCAGAATGTCAAAGTGCTTACATATTGTAATCTTTAATTTTCAGTTTGTTTTATGGTGTTATTTGGAACTGCCGAGTATAAATAGTTTTCTTTTCATGTCTGCTACTTAGGTAGTTGTCAAGCTACAAGTTTTTATATTTTCAGCAATGCATATGTATAGTTCTATTTTGTTATTAATGGAATTTCTTTGAAGATTGTCTCAATTTCTATGAATTCCAATAAAAAGTTTATTCTAAAACTTTAATTCATCGAGTTTAATTGAGACATATTATAATTTAATGTAACATAATGAAATATGTTATAATTAAACATAATGAAATATGTTATAAGTAAACATACATGTATGGATGTATGTTGGTTTAGTATATGCAGACACTAATTCTATGTTATAATTTTCAGACATAATGAAATAAAAATTGCAGATACTTGCTATGAAATTGTACTCTTTGTTGTACTATATATAGTATTGCATAAAAAAGACGTGTTGTAGTACCTACATAAAAAGCAAATGTTTTGTTACCTGCAAGAACAAATCAACTATGAAAGAAGTACTATATATATGAATGATTCTGATCTATTACCACTCAACACTGCATGCTCTTTCTATTTTTAAACTTTGTCTACTACTAAAAAATTTTTGTAGTCTTACAATTGCTTCCTATCACCATTACAAATAATTTTCTTTCCAAAATGGTGATTAGAGGTACAATCTCCCAAAAAAAGTTTAAGAAAATCATTCACCAATATAGTAATAAAATAGAAAACACTTTTTCATCCATTGAGTCAACTTATCTTTGTTTTTGCTTATTCCATTGACACCTTTAAAAGTATTCCATATGTTTTTTGCTGAAATGGAGAAAAACAATTGTAAAAATGCAAGGCTGAGGAGGAAGTTGGTGCTACAACAAAGGTTGAATGCAAGAAGTAATCAACATTCATGTAAGTTTCTAACATATACCTTGAATTTTGACTACAGAATCTGTTCATCAAACATTTATTTTAAAAATTCTGCATTTCTATGTTTATATCTTCTTTGCAGATTACAAAGAAGAGACTGCAAGAAAAAAATCAAAAATCGCCAACCATTCTTCTCAAACTATCAAAATATCAGGTTTTCTTTTTATAATTATATTGAAAATCTTTATTTGGATTTGAACTTGACAACATAGACTGATAATCAAATATCTTTGTTGTGTTAATGACAGATAAAAGAAGTCAATCTGAAAAATTATTCCAGAACACTATCCAAAGGAAGCCATTACAAGAGTTGGATCTTAGTAAGTATTCTTCTTTTTACCTATTTCTTTAGACATTGTTGTTACATGAATGACTGAAGTATGGTTGTTTATTGTTGGACATTCAATGCTGCTACAATAATCATTTTTCAGATCTGCAAAACAACTAAAACAACCTTCACAATATTAATTTAATATTTCAGACAACAATTGGTAAGTTATCTTGGTTTTTTTTTCAATATTATTAATGAAATATCATTTTAAGAAATGTTAAACAAATTTTTATTTCAATGCAGTGCCTAAAAATAATATATCAAATTCTTCCACTACTTTAGTTGAAGATCCAATCCAAATAAACTTAATGACTTCACAATCCGCAGCTTCTACTATAACATACAATACTCCTTGCGGTAAATTTCTACATTCAGCTTTATTTCTACATTCATCTTTATTGTAATTAGAGGAAGATGACAATTTCTAAAATTCTATTAATGTTTTTTAATGAATTCAGTTGTTAGCAATAACATTCACAAAAATTATGGACAAAATAATTACAATTGCAGTGCAGGTAAGTAGGTTCTTATTCATATATACAAATGTTCATACTCAAAATGCCAATGAATGTAACATAATTGTTTTAATAATTCTTTTCCATAGGTGGCACATCTCAAGTTGTAAATGATTCATATTTTGTCTCTAACAATAAAGTTGTCAAATACCTTTTTCAAGTCATACAATCACTTCATAACATATTCAATCTTGATGATGAAACAACAACAAAACAACAGTGTTCAGACACAACAAATGATGATTCAGCAACAATAACACATGAAGGTAATACAGATATTGAATTGCTAACTTATTGATGTCAATAAATTCCTTTTTTAAATGATTACTTACTTATCATTTTACTAATATTGTAGGAGATAGTACAAGTACTACAATTACAAATGAATTGTATTGGAAAGGGGAGTTACAAGGTAATATGACACACAATTGTACAGAATTTCAGAGATAAAATATGCATTTCAGGCTAATGCTTTATGCTGATGTTTAAAACTACTCAATATTGGAGACCCTTGCTTGGAATGTGATAACGTTGTCGTTGACGCGATCAAATTAATACTACTTATCTATAACAACTTCAGTATTGTTAAGAAAGTAGTCAACAAAATAGTAAGGGTAAAGTAACCCAAAGTCGTCTCCCAACGAACACGGAATTGATTTTTAACAAGTTAGTTCTTATAAAACTATACAAGAGTTAGTCAAATAAAATTTTAAAAATATGAGGGATAAAGATTAAGAGATAAAATAAGATATAAACAATAGTAAAGAAAATAGATTGATTCCATTGCTTTTTCAAAATAGATTCATCATCGGCTATCTAAAGATTATTGCTCAATTAATTATTGTTGTAGATTTACAAATTAATCAATGTAAAGTCTCAATTAATTTGTTGGCGTTCTCACTTTTAACCAAAGTACAGTCTCAATTAAAAGTGAGAACTTTTAGATTATCCATAGTAAATTCAACCAAAGTACAGTCTCAATCAAATTTACTATGCCTAATCATGTCTATTATTTTATCTCCTCACCAAATAAAAAGCTTAATTAATCAAAGTAAAGTCTCAATTAATTGTAGTTAGAGTAAATACCTTTAACCAAAGTAAAGTCTCAATTATTGGTAAAAACTCATTTAATCATATGAAAGTTTCTAAATAAAATCAAAGTCTCAATTCAATTTAAAAACCCTTGGACTCATATGACCAACATGCATATAGATTTAAAATCATTACTTCTTACGTGATTCAAAGATAAAAGACATAGATGAATGAAAACCTCAACAATAATAAAAAGAACAAAGAAATTATTTCATTCTAACCTCAGAATCCATAATGAAATTACAATGGAATCAACCCAAGAAGTTTAGCAATCCATGGAATACAAAATAAGAATAAAAGAATAATAAAGAGAAGAAAAGAGAGAGAAAGAAATTAGGTCCCCCTAAGGGTTCCTAAATTCCGAAGTGCCGAGCTTGTTCTTTCTGCTTCTCCCTTGGCCTCTTTATATAGGAATTGGACTAGGCTTTTATGTTGCTAAAATCTCTCAAATATCTTTTAAAATAAAGATAAAGATAAATATTTAAAAATATTTGGAGAGATATAGACTATTTGACAAATATAATTGGTTGATGATATCAATATCTAATATAATTAAATTAATTAATTAATTAAAGATATATGATAAATTATCACAAATTAGTATTTGTATTAATTTTCCAAATCAACCTTTTGCAATCTCCTTAAATTATCTTCTAAATAATCCAATATCTTCAAGATATTTTTGTTTGTTGTGGAACTAAAAAGATTCAAGAAGATCTTGTCATATTTAAAAAGATTTCGTAGTTATTATCTTTTAATATTTTATGATATAATTAAATAAGATCATTATTTAAAAATATCAAATAAAATATCTAAGATATATTTTTCCCAAATTATCTTCTATCATAAAGATAAAGAAAATCGCAAGGTCCAATTTTTTGTTGCTCTCTTCTTGGCTTAGCCAAACTTCTTCACTTTTTCAAGCTTTTCTTGTCGTCTTCATGGAATGCTTGGCTTGGATTTTTGTGATTTTGATAATTTCCTATTCTTGGATTTATCTTTAAGGTGTCATGAAGCTTTGAGCAATTTATTTCCACACCTCCATGAGCTCAACTTAGCTGCAGTTGCACTAACACACCTCAAAATATCCAAAGAAAATTTATGCAACTAAAAAGCTATTTTTAACATGCTTTTGTACCTCATGCTCAATAAACCCAATTATAGTAAATCCCAATTAAATCAATCTTTAAGCACTCAAATTCAATTAAATACCCAGAATTAAACATTAAATGAGGGCAAAAATACGCACTCATCAGAATGCCAATACTGTAAAGCTCAACTGTGGTATGAAGAAAGAGCAGAAAAAAGTAACACATCAAAGGAAGTTTAGTTCTCATTATGTTGTCAAAAGGGAAAAATGCAAATTCCACTATTAAAAAAACCACCTAATCTTCTTGAAGGTTTGTTAAATGGTGTAGATCATAGAAGAAAATTATTTTTACAGAATATAAGAGTATACAATAGCATGTTTTCATTTACTTCAATTAGTGGTAAGATAGATACTTCAATGAACAATGGTTCTGCTCCACCACAATTTATTCTTAGTGGTCAGAACTATCATCGTATTGGAAGTTTATTGCTAGAACATGGATCAAAGCCAAAGTTTGCACAACTTTACATATATGATACCGAAAATGAAATGAGTAACAGACTAAAGCATTTCAGGTTAGTTAACAGATCAAGTACTTTGCTTAAATGAAATATTTAAATACATGTGTTCACATTTCTTTTCTTTATTATGTTTTAGGTCTAACAACAAGGAATCTGATATAGATCAATCATTGGTTGCTGATTTGATTCAAATGATTGACACTCACAATGTTCTTGCGAAATCTTTTAGAAGAGTAAGAGAATTGTCACTGCAACATATGGAATCAGATTTCACACTAAGACTATTAAGAGGCAGAAACAAAGACCCTAGAGTCTACAACACACCTTCATGTGATGAAATAGCTGCTCTAATAGTTGGTGATTTTGGCAATATGGATGTAGGCAGAGATATAATTGTCAACAAATGTTCTGGTGAATTAACAAGACTACATGAAACTCACACAGCTTTTCATTCCACTTCAATATCCTCTCATGTTTCCATATGGAGAAGATGGTTATCAAGAAGATATTCCAATAAGAGAATCTCATTCAAGAAGTAAATCCAGGGTGAGAATTAGAATTTCGTTGCGAGAATTTATTGCATTTAGAATACAACAAAGATCTATAGAACCTGCAAATATTGTGAATGCATGCCGATTATTCCAACAGTTTTTGGTTGATTGCTATACAATGGTGGAAGCACAACGATTGTCTTTCATTAGAGCTAATCAAAAATTAATTCGTTGTGATATTCTTAATGGATTACAAGAGGTTGTTAATAGAGGAGAGATAGATCCTTCTTTAATTGGAAGACGTATTGTACTGCCTACTTCATTCACTGGTGGTACAAGATACATGTTCAACAATTGTCAAGATGCTATGGCAATTTGTAAAAACATTGGATATCCTGATTTGTTCATTACTATAACATGCAATGTCAATTGGAGCGAAATAAGAGACTTTGTTTTAGCAAAAGGGTTATCACATTCAGATAGACCTGATATTGTATGTAGAGTCTTCAAAATGAAGTTGGATGAAATGATGACAGATTTCAAAAAAATGACTTCTTTGGAAAAACCATTGTAGGTATGTTCTATAGGAAGTATTATAGATTATATCGATATTTATTAAATTATATTTTTAAAACTATTTTATTTGTTCTGTTATATATGCATGAATGTACACAGTAGAATTCCAAAAGAGAGGTTTACCTCATGCGTATATACTTTTATGGTTGGATGGAGAAAGCAAATTGAAAAATTCAACTGATATTGATAAAGTAATATCAGCTGAATTGCCCAATACGGATTTGTATCCCAAATTGGAAAAAAATGTAGCAAGTTACATGATTCATGGACCATGCGGACCTGCGAGATATAATTCACCATGCATGAAGGAAGGAAGATGTTCCAAATTTTATCCTAAAAAATTCACATCTTCAACTTCTATTGATGAAGATGGATATCCATGCTATAGAAGACTTGATAATGGTAGATTTGTTGAGAAGAATGGAATTAAGCTGGACAATAGAAGTGTTGTTCCTTACAATCCACGTATTATCAAGCTCACGTCAATATAGAGTATTGCAACAAGACCAATTCAATAAAATATTTGTTCAAATATGTCAACAAGGGTCCTGATAGAGCTACTCTTAAAATAAGCAACAACTCTGCACAATGTGACAAAGAAACCATTATTGATAAGATCAAGAGGTATTATGATTATAGGTATCTATCACCATGTGAAGCCGCTTGGCGAATATTTGCTTTTGACATCCATCACAGATGGCCTCCTGTTCAGAGATTGACATTCCATCTTCCTGGCCAACAATCAACTTTGTTTAAAGATGATGATGATATTAATGTGATTTCAACAGATACAAAAATGCTAACACAATGTTTCTAGTTTGGTTTGAGGCTAACAAAGTTTATACACAAGGAAAAGAATTGACTTATTCTGAATTTCCAAGCAAATTTGTGTGGTTTGCTAAAGAAAAAGAATGGAAACCAAGGAAGAAAGGCTACAACATTGGTAGACTTACTTATATTCCTCCGGGCTCTGGAGAACTTTATTATTTGAGGATATTACTCACCATTCAAAAAGGTTGTATTGATTATGAAAGCATTAAGACCATTGATGGGAAACTTTATGAAACATACCAAGATGCTTGCTATGCTTTGGGATTGTTGGCTGACGATAAAGAATATATTGATGCAATCAAAGAAGCAAGTGAATTTTCTTCTGGGTATCAACATAGAAGATTATTTGTTACTTTGTTGTCCATGAATACAATTTCTAAATTAGATATAGTTTGGAATTCTACATGGAGTATCTTATGTGATGGAATTTTGTACCAAAAAAGAAAGGAGATGAACTTACCAGGTAACTTATATTGTGATTTATTTAATTCAATATAAATATAACTTTTAATTGCATTATTTTGTTCATGCAGGTCTTGAAATTGAGACTGCTGAATTACAAAAAATATGTCTCATTCAAATACAGGAAATGCTAATGTCAAATGGTAGATGTTTGAAAGATTATCCTTCATTACCTCAACTTGATATTTCAGATGTACAAACATTCAATAATAGATTTATTGTTGATGAGCTGCAATACAATAAAGAAGAGATGGCAAAAGAACATGACATTTTGTTTAAAGCACTCAATGATGAACAAATTCATGTATATCAGGATATCATGACAGTAGTTGTTTCAAAGAAGGGAGGATTCTTCTTCTTATATGGCTATGGTGGTACAGGGAAAACTTTTATGTGGAAGACATTGTCAGCGACTCTAAGAAGTAAGGGCATAATTGTTTTGAACGTAGCATCAAGTGGAATTTCTTATTTACTAGTTCCTGGTGGAAAAACAACACACTTTACCTTCTGCATCCCACTGTTAATTAATGATGAATCCACTTGCAACATAGCGCAAGGTAGTCTCCGTGCAAAACTTCTGATGGCAACCAATTTAATTATCTGGGATGAAGCACCAATAATAAATAGAATGTGCTTTGAGGCATTTGATAGAACACTAAGAGATATTATGCGAAATGTTGATGATGCCAATAATGACAAACCATTTGATGGCAAAGCAGTTGTCTTGGGAGGTGACTTCAGACAAATTCTACCCGTTATCAAGAAAGGATCTAGGTTTGATATCATCAAATCAGCAATCAACTATTCAGAGTTATGGAATTGTTGTAAAGTGCTAAAACTGTCCAAGAACATGAGATTAAGTACTACAACAAACAATCAAACAACCAATGATATCAAAGAATTTGCTGCTGCTGATTATAAATACAGATTTACCTTTATTGTCATTGGTTGAATTTGTCTATCCTCAATTTGTGGTTAACATGATGAAGCCTAATTATTTTGATGATGGAGCAATCTTGTGCCCAGCTAATGATTCTGTAGAGCAAGTAAATGATTTCAGATACACCTTGCCAATCTAATGAACAAGATGAAGTTCAATCTGAATGGTTTACATCTGAATTTTTAAATGATATCAAATGTTCAGGGATACCAAATCATAAACTCAAGGTCAAAACAGGTGTGCCAATTATGCTCTTGAGAAATATTGATCAAGCAAAAGGTCTTTGCAATGGCACAAGATTGCAAGTCAACCATTTGGGAAAAAATGTAATCTCTGCAACTGTAATTACTAAAAAAAACATTGGTGACAGGATTTTTATACCAAGAATGGATTTAGTGCCATCTGATTCAGGATTGCCTATCAAATTTCAAAGAAGACAGTTCCCGATTTCCTTATGCTTTGCAATGACGATTAACAAAAGTCAAGGACAAACACTTTCTAGAGTGGGCCTTTATCTTCCACAACCTGTATTCACACATGGCCAACTATATGTTGCTATTTCTAAAGTGAAAACCAAGAGATGATTGAAAATACTTATATTGGATGAAGATGGAAATGTCACAAACACAACTAAAAGTGTTGTGTACAAAGAAATTTTTGAAACTCTTTGACAAACAAGACATTATAGGTATGTAATTTATAATTTTGTTTTAATTTGAAAGTTTGTATAAATATAGATGCAGGATCTATTGTTATAATTAAAATATTTGTTATAATTTTGTTGTGCAATGCATGATCTATTGCCTAAAGTCCAAGGCTTACAAGGAACATCATGCTAAAACAAAGGCTCATTAAAAAGTAATAAAAGTTGTGTACAAAAGGAAGTTATGAAGTTGATTAACAAAAAAGACATTATAGGTATGTAATTTAGTCTTCTTTTATTGTTATTTTTTTAAAGACATTATATTATAATCATATAGGTTATTAAATACCATAAAACCACTTGCTATTACCAAAAATATTACATTTAAAAAATCTCGTGCGTTGCACGGGTAGAAAGACTAGTAATCTTCAAATTCTAAAACTACCAAGTCTACTTGCTCTTGATCATTAACTAAATGAATATTAAATATTTGGTCAACTTTTTGCTGCCATTCAATGTAGAAGTTTGGGTCATTTTCCCCCTTGAACTTTCGAATCTTGATTGGTGGAGGTTGTCTTTGTGGGAGTTGATTGCGCCTTCCACCACCATCATGGTCGTGCCTTCTTCTTCTTCCACCATGGCTAGAGTCCTCGGAAGAGGACCTCCTCCTTCTCCTCTCATCTTCTCTAAGCTCAAGTCTTTGAATGTGCTCTTGTAGGAAGATCTCACTTTGTCTCATATCCGCCCTCAATTGATCAAAAGTTTCCCTTCTACTCACTTCAATCTCATGTAGGATGTTGGCAAGGGTGATTTATTCACTTTCTTGGGCCATAGGAGTCACCATGGGAGGGGAATAAGGTGAAGCTGATTCCTCCTCCTCTTCTACCTCCAAGATTGGATCTATATTCATGCTCCTACACCAAAACTCACCAAAAACCGAGACAAGCAAGATGTTAGATAATAAAACAAGCCAAACCCGAGACCAAGTGTGGTCTTCACAAGCACCCAAGTGTTTTTTATCACACTCCCAAAGCACACAAGCAAGGCTAGCACTCAAAATCCTTCCAAACAAGTGAAAACACCTTAAAAAAAAGATTAAAACCTTTCAAAAGCAAAACAAGTGGCTCGGCCACAACACTCTAGGAAAACAAGGAAATGAAAACAACTAAGACAAAACAAAGATTACCTAAAGACAAGCAAACAAAGCTAAAAAACAAGAAAGTTTAACTTCTAAGGAAATTTTGTTTTAAAGACAAAACTTGACCAAGACTAAAGCAATAAAAAAAACTTTTAAAGACTCTATGGAAAGCATTTGAACAAGCCAAGATTATACCTCAAATTATGCATACACCAAGTGATATCGCTGTCGTTAGGCGATCAAATTACCACCACTTAACTTTAGCAACTTCAGTATTGCCAAATTAGTAGTGAACAAAATAGTTAGGGTGAAGATAACCCTGAGTCGTCTCACAACGAATACAGAATTGATCTCAAATATTTGATTCTCAAAAATGCAATTAAAACTAGCAACTATAAAAATAGGGGGATTTTGATGTGCAAAGAAAATGACACGGAAGATTGTAAACACAGTAATAGTAAATAGGTCAATTCCACTGCTTTTTCTAAATAAGATTCTTCATTGGTTATCTAGAGATTATTGTTAAATTAATTATTGTTGTTGATTTACAAATCAATCAATGTAAAGACTCAATTCATTTGTTGGCATTCTCATTTTTAATCAAAGTAAAGTCTCAATTAAAAATGAGAATTGTTAGATTGTCCATAGTAAATTCAATTAAAGTACGAAAACTTAATTAATCAAAGTAAAGTCTTGACTAATTTTAGTTAAAGTAATTACCTCTAATCAAAGTATAGTCTCAATTATTGGCAAAAACTTATTTAATCAAATGAAAGTTTCTAAATAAAATCAAAGTAAAGTCTCAATTTAATTTAAAAACCTTTTGACTCATATGATTAGCATGCATGTAGATTTAAAATCATTATTTTCTATTCGATTAAGAAGCAAAGGACATAGATAAACAAAAACCACAACAATAATCAAAATAACAAACACATAAATTCATCTAACTTCAGAATCCAGTTAAGAAATTACAGTGGAATCAACCCTAAAAGCTTAGCCCTCCATGGCTTTGATGGAATACATGATGATATGAAGGAAAGAAAATAAAAGAAAGAATGAGAGATGTGGTGGAGACGGTATCTGCAAAAACCAAAGAGTTCTAAGTGTCTAAGTTATGTGTGTTCCCCGCTTCTACTCCCTTAAGTCTCTTTATATAGGCTTCCACTGGACTTTGGGCTTTATCTGTCAGTTGCTAAGATCTTTTATTTTTATTTAATTAATTAGCAACTTAATTCGTGTCCAATTTCCAATTCTGCCCCTCTTATTTAACCATTTTTGCAGTTTTGACCAGAGTTGACTGCTGACTTTGACCAGAGTTGACTGCTGACTTTGACCAGAGTTGACTGTTGACTTTGACCAATTGACCAGTGTTGACCAATTTGACCAGAGTTTGACTGCCTATCAGATGCTGACACGTGGCGCATAGTGCACTTTCTCTCTCCAGACTAGGGTTTGCTGCGTTTAGGGTTTCATGGAGGCTTGTGGGTGCTGCAATAGCGCGGCTGACGGCGCGGCTCCTCCTTCTCCGGCGAGCTCTTCTTCTCCGATCTGGCTGCGCGAAAATGGTGGTTGATGGTATTTCAGATCTGCGTCGGAACTGTGGTGGTGTTGCAAGCTTCTATGGAGTGCGATGTGGTGATGTGCCCTGCTGCGGTGCGCGTTTCTGGTTCTAGCTCTCGGTGGCTCGAGGTTCAGATGTGGTGGTGGTGGATCTGTATCTGGTTTGATCTGCGACGGTGGCTGCAGAAATGGAGCAGGTGCAGGCGCGGTACGGAGAAGATGGAGGCGGCGCGGTGCTGCAGAGGTGATGAACGCTTGCGGGAATAAGAACTCGTGGTGGCTTCCATGGATGGTGGAGTTGCTCCTGCAGCGTGGTTGCTCGCGTGGAAATCTGCTGGTGCAGTGATGGTGTTTTGCGGTGGTGATTGAACGCGAGCTGCAGTTGTGCGAACGAAGAGGATGGTTGTCGTGGAGGTGCTGCGGCGTGGTGCAGTGGTGTGCGATATTGGCGCGAGGGTGGCAGCTTCTCTTCTCCTCTAGTGGTGGCGCGTCGCGGTGTAGCTGCTGTAATGGAGGTTGCAGGTGCGGTGGCCGGCGAGAACGAAGAGGTGCAGTGGTGTTGATGGTGGCTGCCATGACTGGTGGCGGCGTGGTGAAGATGATGAAGACTGTGCAGGTTTGTGGCTTCACCGGCGAGAAGGAAGATGGTGCAAGGTGCGGATATGATGGTCGCGCACTGCGGTGGTTTCCGGCTTCCTTGGCTGCTGTGTGGTCTCCAGTGCGATGGTTGATGGTGGAGAGGCGGTGGATGCAAGCTGCAGGTTGGTGATGCGTCGCGGTGGCCGGCGAGGAGATGGTGGCGGCGGATGCCATGGTGATGGAAGGAGAGGAGAAAATTAGGGTTAGGGTTTCATTTTGGGAGATGGTGACGTGGCAGAATTTGATTGGTCAATTTGGTGAGTGGAGGATTATGACACGTGTCAGCTTATGGTTGGCCTGATTCAAAAGGTGGGGATTGCCACATGGCATAATCTGGTTGAGTGGAGTTTAAGTGGTAGGAGGGTGCAACTTAGTGAAAACTGGGGTGCAAAATAGGTTTTTGGTGGTCTACTTTAGAAGGAGTGTGCAAATAAAATCTGGGGGTGCATTTAGCTCCTGATTTATTCTTTTCCAGAATTTCCTGATTTTGGACTTATTTTGTAACTTTGAATATTTTAAATCCACACTATTAATGACCAAAAATAAATTCCAGCTGCATTAACAAACGTTAGAATATCCAATAATATTTTATGCAACTAAAATCAATTTTTACGCCACTTTTACCAAACTTACTCAATAAATCTAATAATCACAAATCCTAATTAAATCAATCTCTAAGCACAAAAAATTCAATTAAATCCCCAAATTTAAATATTAAATGAGGGCAAAAATTTGAACTCATCACCAAGAAAGACCATAACCAAGTTAAAGCATGGAACTAATTTGCCAATTTCACCCAAAATCCAAGTATAAAATTTGGTAGCATAACACCTAGTAAAAATGTCCAAATGGATTCACCAAGCAACACATTAGCTCTCAGCCAAACTGTTTTTGGTCATGAAAATAATTTTTCTTTTCAAAACTAGGTACTTAAGATGATGAGAAGGATATTTTAGGGTGTCTTGAACACTTAGTTCCTTAAAAATTAGGTCAAAATCAATTACAAGGAGCATGCTACAACAAAAGGCATAGATCTCATGCAATAGTTAGAAACAAGAATAAGAAAACTCAAAGAAGCATATGACATATGACTCAAGCAAAAGTTAGACACATTTAAAGACTCAACATGACATACACAAAGACACAAACATGTAGCTATCATGCATTTAAACTCATGGATTTGAGGCTCAAATACTAAGCATCAAAAGACATGTTATCCAAACACATTTAAGAGTTTAAAGAGGTGCAAAAACCGTAGCCAAACTGCTACAACATAACCTGAAAACGTTGATTCCCATATTCTTGGCAGATCTGACCTTTGCTCACTAATTTGATCATAACTTTCTCCACAAAACTTCAAATGCGTTGATTCTTTTTTGTATGGAAACTAGACTCAAAGATCTTTCTTTTGACACCAAAAACGTAATTTTTGGACCGCTGAGCGGGTGCAGTTGAATGTTTTAAAATCGTCACGTTTTCTGCCAGCATTATTTTTGTGTGTCATGGAAGTGGATTTGAACCATAACAAGATAGCTACAACAAGACAAGGTTAGCACATGAAAAACACCATATTCAAGATAGCCTAGGCTCTAGATACCAAATGATGAAGGATTATCTTGTTTTCTTTTAGGGTTATGAATATGGTGAAGTTGTTTAAGAAAGCTTTTTGAAAATTCCCACTAGACATTAAGATAGCAAGCTATCTAGATGTGAAGGTTCATTTCTCAAGCTCATGAAAGGAAGAAGAGAGTTGGATTCAAGCTTAAAACACACACGGAAATAGCAACACTTAAAGAAAGAAACAATAAAAATGGAAAGTATAGAAGATGAACAATGGAAGAAGCACACCACTCATACGGGGGATCTAAGCCAACCAAATTCTAGAGATGAGTGATGGTGCCGCCACTTACAAGCAAGATAAGGCAAAGGTGAGTTCACTTCTAGGAAGGAGAGCTCATGGCAATGGTGGTTGAATACACAAAGTTTATAACAAAATGATCAACCCTTTTACATGTCTAGGATCACCCCTTATATAGAAGAGTTTAGGGGCCTCTAAGCAAATAAAAGATACCTAAGGATGTCTCTACAAAAACCTAACCCTAGCTTCTAGAAACTAGGTCAAATAAGGTTACAAAAATGAGAGACAAAAGAGCCAACTATGGTGTGTGCAAGGCTAATTTCGTTCTAACACAAAAGGAGACAAAGAATGTGTCTCATATGTCTCCAAAAAGTGGCCAAAGTGTGCTAAAAACAAATAAGACCAAAAGGTACATAGGTACACTTGTTTTATGCCTTTTACTTTATGCTTTATGCTTTCCTCTCTCTTCCACTTCATCCATGTGCTCCAATCACCATGTGCCACCTAGCCATGCTCTACTTTCTCTTAATTACCTACAAAACAAGACAAACAAGGATTATCATGTTGGTTTAAGTTAATATAATCTTGGTCAAATGTCAACTTTAGGTCAAAGTCAACAAGTCAACCAAAATAAGTCAACTAGAAACCAACTTAGGGAATTCAAACTAAAGTAATGCAAAACAAAGATAAAGGTGATGGAATAAAAGACTCCCTTCTAAACATGCTTCTAGTGATCCTTCTTGAGGGAGCTTCTAAGGAGGTGGTATGGTGGGTCACGCCTTCATCAGATACACCAATTAGATTGATGCAGTCTTGGTCCCAAAGCATGAAGTTAACAACCTTTTTTCCATTAGTCACTTGAATTTCAAGCTTGTATCTACAAACATCAATTCAACCATAAATAAGATTGTAACATAGGTAAACTATTACGCATCTAGTACGAATTACTAATTTTTTTTATTATATTTGGCAGGTATTACTAACCTCATTCTTGAATACTCATTATAACCAATAATAAAAGTGTTAAGAATAGCATCAACAACAACAAAAAGTTGTGAATAAAAGTTTACAAAATCACAACTACCTCTAACACAGTTAGAATCTCTAAAACACTTTTAACAACAATTTTATATATAAACCTATATATCAACATGACTAATCTGGGAAGACCCATTGTATTGACTTCCCCACTCAAAAATTTCAGTGCACAACTTCTACACATTAAACATTAGTTAGTGTTTATCAAATATAAAGCTTTATTGAATAATACAGGGGGTAATATAAAAATATTACTTTTCAAATTCCTTCCTAAATTCAATTAGTTCAACTATATCATCTCCCACTATCAACTTCAAACCATTCCAACAATTGCACAACGACACCGGACATGGACCTATACAAAATAATTTAAATTAATTCATAAATTATGCACATTAGCTTCAATAAGAATAAAGAATATAAAATTTTTTTGTCTCCATAATAAAACCTTATGCAACCTTTAACTATTCTAGAGTAAGAATAATAGTAGGATAAGGTGTTTCACGACTTTCCCTCCAATAACTCACCAATCTTATACAATATGAATCCCACAGAGTGCAACAGATTGACACACCACTAAATTAATCTATACATAATATAATTCAAGGTAGCACAAAGTGCAAGTTTTAAAAAAAAACTAACAAAAGTCATCTTCTTTTCATTACTAAAATGGGAAATTGTAGAAGTGTTGAGCTGAAAGAACGTGGTTTTCTAACATGCAAGAACGTGATGCTTTATGTGAGTGACACATGTCTAAATTTTTAAATTTTGAATTCTTTCGCGAGCATATATTTTTCTTACTCTTTTCTATGTATCAGTCACCTTCCACGCCTCTTACACACCTCCCTCATTCTTCAAATATCCAAATGCAAAACACTTCATCTTCCTCTCCCCCTCTCATTGTCATTTTATTCTCGCCCTATCTCCTCCACTAAATTTCTCACCATATTCTTTTTGTCACATTTTGGGCATGGTGGTAAGTTTCAAAGCTTGATATTTCACTATTTGCAACAAGGTTTAACACCATAAAGTTTTGGTATTTATTATTGATCTAGGATTTTTTGTCAGTTTTCTTTCAAACTACAGATGTATCATTTAACATTTTCACATCTTTTTTATCTTCATCCTTTGGACATTATTGATGCTCTTAGGAGATGAGTTGAAGAGGAAAAGACACTTGAATGGTTAGTTTTCTTTTTTTTTTCTTTTCTTTCTTTTATTTTATTTTCTGAATGTTAATTTATCCACCTCATCTTCTTTGCCTTCTTTCTATAGCATTTTGGGTATCGTGGTAAGTTTGAAAGCTCGATCTTTCACTATTTGCAACAAGCTTAATACCTTAAAGTTTTAGTTTTTATTATTAATCTAGGATTTTTTTTGGCCAGGCTTCTTTCTAACTATAAATCTATCATTTAAGGTTTTTACATCTTTGGTGTCTTAATCCTTTGAATGTTATTGGAGCTCTTAGAAGATGAGTTGAAGAGGAAAAAGGGACTTGAATGGTTAGTTTTCAGTTTTCTTCTTATCTTTCTTCTTTCAATTATTTTCTTTTCTGAATGTTAATTTATCAACCTACTCTTACTTCTTTTTATTTGGTTTGCAACCATTTGATGAGTTTTCACTTCTTGGTGTGCAAGTTGTTATATGCAATTTTGTTTGGTTAATTGATGGGTAACTTTTGATACTTACTGTTGGTGTTGGCAGGCAAGGATTTTTTTTTTATGTTAGTCCTACTATCAGAAGAGGAGTTGAAGAGTAAAATAGAACTTTAATGGCTAGTTTTTTGGTTTTTTTTCCTTCTCTAATTGTTTGTTTGAGTGTTTGTTGTTTCTATTAATCTATGTTTCAAATGAATGTTAACTTCATTGTTTTTTTTGTATATCTAAATGGATTTTTCATTCCTATCCATTAGCTCATTAGTATCATCTTCTTGAGCTACTTTATTGCTCCATATCATTAATCCATTTTAACTCCTATCTTTGTAAATATATTTGGCAAATCTCTATGTACAGGATAAGGCTAATTTTGTCTTTGGAATCTTACATGTTGAAATTGCTACAAAAGAAATGGCTATTTGTTTTTAAAATGTTTGGTCCAAATACTCCTCTAATTCTCTCTTACACCCAAAATTATTTTACTTTTATTATTTTTTTGTTTTTTTCGTACTAATCTAGCAAAAACCTGATAGAAATCAAAATTGTAAGACCCGTGAAATTTAATTTAATTAATTAATTATGGCATTAGCTCAAATGGTTACGAGTATGACGTGAAAAAGTATTATTTATGGCATTAATTATTGATTAATATGACGTGAAAAAGTATTAGCTCAAATGATTACGAGTACTTAATTGTGTTGGAGGACTTGGGTTTAAGTCTTATGTATGCCATTTTTGTGCTATTTGATTTATTATTATTTTAGCAATATGTTTGATCATGTTGAGTGATAATATAATTATAGAATTATATGAGTTATCACAAAACATGAATTGGTTGAATGGTTGTGCATTGGTTTGACATTGGCATGGTTGTGGGTTCGAACCTTAGTAGAACCATATTAAACTTATTTTTGCTAAAATTAATTTTGGCATGAATTTGAAAGAGTAGAGAAACCCTAGTAACAATGGGCGACCAAGGGAGGCTGGATAAACAGTCCATAATGACCTAATGAATGACAATAATCATCAACATTAAACCATTTTCGTTTTAGTGCATTAACATATCATTAAGACACCATTAAAAGGCAAAATTTGAGTGAGAAGAAAGGTTTTTGTGCTGGCCATTGTTGCTTAGTGAGAGGAGTACGAAATTGGAGAGTGTACTGCGATAATTGAGTGAGAAGGGGAGCTAAAGTGAAAAAGCAAGGGGCGTCCATTTTGATCAAAGAAGAAGCCAAGAACCCCAAGTTTAAGCTAAGGAATCCATGTTAGGGGAGCTTTACTCGTTAGATTGGTGTTTAAGTCTGAATTGAATTATAAATATATTATGATTATGCATGAAATTCGTTTACTCTGTTTAATCTCGTGTTTCTGGAAATTTCCAGAAACTTCCTAGCGGGCGATGAACTGTCGTCAAGCGACTCATCCATTTTCTAAGCAATTTTGGGTTCCTACAGAGGAACCGCCTACCAACTATATTTGGAAAATAGTCTATTTGACCAACTTTGACCAGTCTTTGCCTATAGTTGATTGTTTGACTAGTTTTGACTCTTTGACTGTCCATTGAGAAGTTGACATGTGGTAGTCTGCTTTCTCTCTTCAGAACTAGGGTTTCTTCCTCCTTCCTTCTTCCTTCACCGTGGTTTCTGCCGCTGGGACGTTTTATTACATTACCAAGCAACCGCAATGGGTTCTCATGATGGTTGTTGTGTATGTCGCGTTTCAATCTACATCTGATGGTATCGCAAGGTTTGTGGCTGCGTTTACGTTGCACGATTGAATACGTGATCTCTGGTATTGCAAAATTGGTGAGAACTCACATGTGCGATGTGGGCATTTGCAGTGCAGATTTGTGGTATTGCGGCAACAAAGATGCTGGTGCGAAAAGATGAACGTTGCAGCGGATCAGTGGTGGACGGGAGGTGTTGCTCTGCTATTGCGACTTCTCCAAGTTTCACGAGTTGCTACAAATGTTACAGAACACATAAACGATGGAGGTGCTAGGTCCGCGACTATTGTAAAACAATGGTAACAAGTTCGCGTTCTAGAGCGGTGATGGTGGTTGCGAGAAAGGTTCGTGGCTGCAGGTTGACGGTGGTGCTGCCATTGAAGGAGTCAAGCATGGTGACTTCGTGTTTTCTGCTGCCATGAGTGTTGTCGCGATGAATAAGACGTAGCTAATGGTCACGGTGGAAGTGGACGGCTTGATGGTCCAACGTTGATAAGGAGTCACACAAATCTAAAGCGGTGAAGAATTGAGGCTTACTCGAGCATGGTGCAGGCTGTGGTGGCAACATGATGATTTGGAGAAGATGGTGGCACAAAGACGGAGCAATGAAGGTCCGTTTTGGCTACTACAGGTGATGAAGTTGATGGCGCGATGTGAAACGACAAGTTGCAGCAGTGGTCAACCGTTTGTAGCGGCTTTCGTGGAGGGTGGCGGCTGCCGACATGGTGATGGTGAGAAAGGAGAAAGATTAGGGTTAGGGTTTCTGTTTGGGAAGCAGATGATGACATGGCAAGCTTTGATTGGTCAGTTTAATCAGTGGAGGATTGCCACGTGGCATGATCTGGTTGAGTGGAGTTTATGTGGTAGTAGGGGTGTAAATTAGTAAAAATTAGAGGTGCAAAAAAGAATTAGGTGGCCCAATTGCAGGAGGAGTGTGTAAAATAAAAACTGGAGGTGCATTTAGCTCCTGATTATTCTCTTTTAGAAATTTTCTATTTTTGGACCTATTTTGTAACAATGAATAAATCCAATAATCACAAATCTTAATTAAATCAATCCTTAAGCGCAAAAAATATATTAAATCCCCAAATTTAACATTAATTGGGGGCAAAAGTTTGAACAAATCATACCTGTCAGGCGACACCTGCAGGCAGAGTGACACCAGAGGTGCTTGGCGCCTGGCGGTACGCATCCCCCGCTAGGCGGTCTGGAGGCCTGTTGCGCCTGGTGACTCGCATGCAGCGTCAGGAGATCTTGGTGAGGCAAAAGCGGTTTGCTTGTTTTGATGTGCATGGTCTATAAGGCTTTAATGATACTTCAAAGGTCGACTTGCTGGTGTTCCTTGAGTTGTGGCTTAGAACGAATCCCTTGAGTTGTGGCTCGAGATAAGGGTTAAGTACGTGGCATTCCTTGAGTTGTGGCTCGGAATGACATCTCTTAAGTTGTGGCTCGAGATGACGGATGAACACGAGGAACTCTTGAGTTGTGACTCGGGTTGGCGAGTGTTGTTGGTATGAGTGTGCATGTTGTGGCATGTACTGATTGGTCCAGTTAGATTGTCCTCCTCAGTAACAAGCTAACGATTGGTAGTCTTGGGATATTACGAATGTTATTCATATTGGGAACTCCGCCTGGGTTACAGTGTGTGATCCGTAGCATGGTTTCCTACACGTGCTCTGCCAGTTGTGGCTGGTAGGTGTGGCAGCAAGACATATTCAAGTATTCATCAGAAGACGTAGAACACGGGTGACATGGTTATAGCCATGTGTGTGAAATCAAAGGATATGAGTTCCTTTAGTGTGTTTGAAATTATATGAATTGTGTGCATATCTTTTATTATGTTAGCTCACCCTACTTGCTTGTGTTTGGCGATGATCGTGTACGCGGTACACGAGAGCAAATGATGTTGCATGTGGATTTGGTGAGGCCTAGAGATGGAGGGGGATAGATCGGGATTATCAGAGTTTTGATTATTTTACTATGTTCAGATTAAATTGTAAACTTTATCAGACATCGATATATTATGAGAATTTTATGACCATGGAGTTATGGTTACAAAGTTTATTATATGATAATGGGAATAAAGTTTTAATTTTCCCATGTTTTTTTGGAATCTCAGTTATAATAAATGAAGTGTATTATTTATTTCTTTATTCTATTATTTAAACCCATAATATCCGATCGGGATGTTACATTTGGTATAAGAGCTTTGTTTTCAAAATGATTTTTGGGGTCTAAGGGGGGTAAGCTTGTGTAATTTTGGCTTATATAGTCATGACTTAAGTTGTGTGGTTTGAACAGCTGAAAAATGTGGCGCGCACAAGCTATGACAAATCTAAGAAGAAGAAATAAAGTTGGAGCTGATGAGATCACGCATGTGATTCAGTGGATGGTGGATGCCATACAGCCTATTACAGCGCAAACCAAAGCTGTGGTCGCACCTACTCGTCTTATGACCATGGGAGACTTTATGAGAGACAGGCCAACCAAATTCTCAGGCAAGGCCACTCCTGATGAGGCGGATGCATATAAGTTATCTTTCGTCACCTTCCTGCTGGTGACAGATGTTGAATATTGCTAGGTCGGGATGCAGCACTTGATGTAGACTCGAGAGGAAGCGATAAGTTAGAACTCCTTCAGGACGTGATTCCTGGAGAAATACTTCCCTGATAGTGCCAAACATGAGAGGGAAGTTGAATTCCTCACATTCCAGCAGGGGAAACTGAATGTGCAAGCATACATAGACAAGTTTGAGTACTTGGCGAGATTCTACTTGCCCGCTGTCATTGAGGAGTGGAGGTGCAAAAAATATGAGGGCAGACTGAAACATGAGTTGCGCTGATTCTTAGTACCACTCCGATCGAGTAGCTGGAGATGGGGCCCAACAGAGTGGCACGATCACAGAAGACTATTACAAAATCACGACAGCAGAAGAAGCCTTACAATTGTCCGCAAACTTCAGCTAGGAAATTATAGTGTCTTAACTGTGGGGGAGAGCATCTGGGGAGGGATTATCCAAAACCCTTTGGCAGCTTAGGGTGGTGTTAGCACTGGTAAGTGCTAGGTGTGTGATCAGACAAGACACTTTGCTTGACAGTGTCCCAATAAGAAACCAGCTGGAGGTGTGCCAGCAAAGAAGCCAGTTAGAGAGCGGCCTAGAGCACTAGGGCGCATGTTTGCATTGACGACCACCGAGACGACTCAATCAGGTAATCTCGTGCAGAAAACTTGTATGGTTTTTGGTAACAATGTGGTGGCGTTGTTTGATTCAGGAGCCACCCATTCATTCATGTCTAATGAATGTGTGAGAGGACTCGAACTTATATTACGAGAGCTGGGGTGCGAGCCGATAGTTGTGACACGAGCATCTGTTGAGGAATCTACCACTTCTGTTTGTGTGGGATGCCCTATGGAAGTGGCATGTCGCAGGTTCAAGGCGAATCTCATATGCTTGCCAATGGAGGGCCTGGAAGTGATTCTAGAAATTGACTAGCTGTCAAGCAACCATATTGTCATCGATTGTGGACGGCGTAGCGTAGTATTCCCAAATATAGAAGGATTTGTATTGTAATAAAGAATACAATAACAAACTTGTGCACAGCGTAGCGTAATAAAGAACAACAGATGAAGTCAATACCTTTGTTATGGATAAGTAATCTGGCTGAAAACTTGTGCACAGAAGATTTGTCGTCAAAATAACAAAAAAGATTTCAATAAGGATACAAACTTGCTGGAGAAGCAAACTACAAAATGGCTCCAATTCATTTAATTTATTAGATTAATAACATGGGTTTCGAAATTTGTTTTGTAAAACAATGCCTAACATGAATTTCAAAATTTCCGATAAACTTAAGGCTCATATACAGATGAAATCATAGGAAGATGAAGTGCGTACCTTGCGATTGTTAAGAAATTTGGTAGAAAACTTGTGTATACAAAGATTGTGGTGAACAAAACATATCAGATTTCAATTTCAATATTGATAAAAACTTCATGGAGAAGTAAAGTAAAGATCTGACGGAATAAATTTAATACTTTATTTTATTAAAACTATATGACGTGTTGATATGCATTAATTATGAGCATTGAAAAATCTGGACGAATATATACAAAATATATTGAGAAGTACAGACAATCATAACATTACACAGTTTCAAGACCAGAGTTTACAAATTATTAAAATTGAAAAGATGGGAGAGAGTTTTGACGGTTGAGTATGGCGTTAAGTACTTGCAAAAGTGTCTTGAATAGCGCAAAAAATGAAAAAAATCTTTAAAGTCATTTTAATCAACAATTAAAAAATCAAATTTAAAATTAAAAAATCATTTAAAAAAAAATACTAACTGATAAGACATTTTGGTGTCTGACATTAAATAAATTGAAAAGATATTTAATTGTGGAGAAAGATATGGAGTAGTGTTGAATTAAATGACAACTTTTTAAAATGGCAATAATATAGTTGAAAATGGAAATAATATGGAGCAAGAAAACATTGAAAAAGTTGCTATTTGTTAGTTCCCATTTGTATTTAGATATAGATTCAAACTAATAATGAACTTGACTCTTTATTCCAGCATGTCTTATAAGTTTCATACCAATAAATTTATTTTTAATAAACCCCGTGCGTTGCACGAGTCAAAGTTCTAGTGAAATAAAAAAAAAACAACTTCAAAACACAATTAAACTAATATATTAAAACTGCTCTATCAAAGAAAATAACATTAATATTAAATTGTACCTATCTCGAAATGACATGTAGGTCTGCTGCCGACGTGGGAGTGACGAGGAGTAGAGATGTAAATTAGCATCATCACAAAACCGAGGTAGAGTTGGTGATATATGAAGAAAAAGAGTAGCATCGTCATAAAGCCGAGGCAGAGTTGGTGATATATGAAGAAAAAGAGTAGCAATGTCATAAAGCTGAGGCAGAGTTGGTGATATATGAAGAAAAAGAGTAGTGTCATCATAAATCTGAGGCAGAGTTGGTGATATATGAAGAAAAAGAGTAGCATCGCCACAAAACCGAGGTCATTGCAAGAAGCTAGAAGGATGTCTTAATAGGAACGACCTCTCTGTAAGAAGCTAGGATCGAGGAGATGGTGTGCGTGAAGATAGAATCAAAATCTTAGATTATGTAAAGTAATTATTTTGTTAAGAAAATGTTTAAAAAAGATACGTTAGTTGTTATTTAGGGGAATAATTTTAGGTTATCTCTAAGGCTATTGTTATTCATTAACTGATTATGTATATCGACAATATTTGTAACCAATTTACCTTCTATAAATAAGAATGTTACTCCCATGGTTGAGGGTTATTTTACACCTTTTTTTGACCGGAACATAAACCAACCTCAAATCCTTCAGGTTAGAGACAACATTTTTCGCATTGGGTTTCTCCTCCACATTATCCACCACACCAATGCCATCACGCAAAAACTAAAAAGTAAATCAACACAACAAATTAAATAAGACATATGGAGAAATGACAAATAACTTACCAAACAACAAATTCGTAGAATATTGACCATCAATGATATCCTTTATACTTTTGAACTTCCAAACTTTTGCAGGTATGCTGGCAATGTGTAAGACCCGAGAAATTTAAATAATCAATTAAATAATTATTTAATAAATGCAGGTAGTATAAGCCTTTAAGGCATTTAATGCGGAGTTCTATGACGTGGAAAAGTACTAGCTCAAGTGGTTGAGAGTACTTAGTTGTGTGAGAGGACTTGGGTTTAAGTCCTATGTATGTCAATTGTATGTTATTTTAATTTGTGCATTATTTTAATGATATGTTTGAATGTGGTTAGTGATAATGTAATCCTAAAATTTTTATAATTATCACAAAAAATGAATTTGTTGAATTGGTTGTGCATTGGCTTTGTAATTGAGTGGTTGTGTGTTCAAACCTTGTTAGGAACGAAACTAAACTTTCTTTTTGCCTAATTTTATTTTGGCATGGAAATGAAGAGGCATAGAAACCCTAGTTGCATAGAGAGGCAACTTAGTGAGTTAAAGACAACCAAATAATGGTCTTTGATTAACCATTAACCTAAAACTTAATGACAATTTCGGTTTTGGGTTTAATTAGAATTAACTAAGGTAGTTTTGGAGAGAGAGGAAAAAGGGAAAAACATGAGAGAGGAAGAGAGGAAATGAGGTGGATTCGTGGAAAGAGGAATCTGAAGGCAATTTGTGGGACTGGGCCATGCATTTTAGAAGGGGGAGAGTTGAGTTTTTGAGAAGGAAGGGAAGGCTCTTTGGCATCATAAAACAAGGGTTAAGAGACCTTTTGAAGTAAGAATTTCAGGTAAGGGGAGCAACTTTTGCGTGTTTTAAATCTTATACAATGTACTGTATTTGAATGAATCTTATTGCATGAATTCCCTCCTTAAAAGCGTTGTTTTCGTGATTTCTGGGTTTCTGCCCAAAAAACGCTTGGTGGTAAAGCCCGAGCCGCCAGGTGACGCATCAGTCTATGCCTGATTTTGTTGCATTTTAACATGAACCGCCTGGTGGCGATGAATACCCGCCAGGCGGCGCGACACTGTTCGTGTTTTCTAGTTCATTTTGTTGTGTTCTGTGTGAAAGTCAATGTGACTTCTGGAAAAATTGGGTGTATAAATCATATTGAATGATTTATTGTCGTGATATTAATGATATTTGAGTATGTGTTGAATCTTTGGGAAAAATTGTGAGTGATGAAGCATGAATATATGTTAGGAGTTTTGAGAAGAGTGATTGGAATCCAATTTTTGAGAGTAAGGGTTAATGGACATTAATAATGAAATTGGGGAGGAAGTTTTAAAGCAGCGTGTGTGATTCAAAGCATTGTGGTCCTTTAGAAATTGGAAATATTCTGGATTAGGGCCTTGGGCTACTCGCAGGTACAGAAACAAGAGGTTCTGTCTGGTTCTGATACACTGCCTGGCAGCACCTTGCTTGCCGCCAGGCGATGACGAGGTACAGGCACAGTTCTGCAAAATTGTGTAATTTGGTAACGATGGAGAGACCTATGGAAGTGAGTGGTAATAGAAATTAGGTGATAAAATGGGAAGGAACAATATATATATATATATATATATATATATATATATATATATATATATATATATATATATAGTAATTGAGAATGGGAATAATTGAGAAGTGTGATAGTATGTATATATTAATATACAGTTGTGGAAACGTTGATGAATGAGAGGGAGAATGTTAATTCTAATCAAAAGTTTCAAGTTCTGGAAAGCATAGGTTTTCTTGGGTGTGTACAATTGGAACACGAGAAGGTCATGCCTTAGTCGCTTAAGGTATAAATCCTAGCTATGGAATTTTGAGTGGGAGGGGTTTTGGAATGCAAGACTTGGATACATTTTTGGGTTTAATTAGAAACTTGTGGTCTTATATTGAAATACTAGATTAGTGGTATTTTCTATAAGTGTGATTGAGGCATTATGCAATTTTAAAGTACATAGTGAATCCATACGCCTTGAATCAAGGTATTGACAATTAGGGTTGATAGGCAATCAAACCTTGTGAGGGTTTCAGATTTCCAAGAATTTAATCTTAATTGATGTGTGTATTTCTATACTTGTGGAAGTACCTTGGGTGGTAAGCCAACCTGCTTTGGGGTGCAAAAACCAGTAGGATTTTCGCTACTGGTATAGCGTCTGGCGACACGGGTGTGTGCGCCAAATAGGAGCACTAGGGGGTTTCTTTCACGCGTGGCATCTGGCGGCAGAGTGTGGTTCGTAAGACGATAGACTTCAAAACAAAGGGTTTGCAATGACTTGGCGCCTAGCGGTAGAGGCGTTCTGCCAGGCGGTCTGCACAGGTTTCGCCTGGCGGTGCTTAGGCTGCATCAGGCGATAATGCTACAGAATGTGGCTTGTGTTTCTTGCGTTCAAGCAGTGATGCTATACTTGGATCAGGAGATGTTGTGCCATGAGCGGATAGGTTCATGGATGGTGGTGAACACATGATGATATGAGCAGGTAGGTTCATATCATGTTACTCTCGTGTGGGGATACGAGCGAGGTAGGTTCGTATGTTTCGTGATCACATTTGAGATATGTTGCTTGCGGGGAGATACGCAGCTGGTGGATCACGTGTGTTGGACTACGGGCGGGGAGGTTCGTAGAGTAGGATTACAAGCGGGGAGGTTCGTAGAGGCAGGATCACGAGCGGGCAGGTTCATGTGAGCATCATAAATCCTGAGTACAAGGCTAACTAATTGTGTGGTTTGAAGGTTGAAAATCCTTAGGGATTAAGGTCTTGACCAAAAACTAATTAGGATGAATAAGATGGGTGTATTACTTTTATTCTATTATATTATATGTTGTTTTATTTTACAAGCTCACCCTTTCTGTTTGTGCTTGTCGATGATCGTGTAATTCTTTACACGGGAGCAGATGATAATACAGGTGATGTTGTGGATGCATAGGCGACGAAGAGAGGGCTAGCTTGGGGACTTGAGCTAGGGATTTTTACTATGTTTTCATTTGTTTTATTGGAAACTTGGAACTTATAATAACTTTGTGTTTTAATTTCATTTGAATTTTTGGCGCACTGGATATTATTTTAAACTTTCCCGCGTTTGGGAATAATAATATTACGACGTTTGAATTTCATTTTTATATTTATTTATTTAATTAAGTAATTTCCCATAGGGATGTTACACAATGGGTTGTGGTCGTACAAGCTCCTATAAACAATATCTTAAAGGGACGCAAACTCTATATTGAGCTCTGTTCTTTAAGATTTTGAAGTTATGCATTATATAACTTTGTCCCTCCTTTTACTTGTCTTCCCACGTACTAATTTCTTCCTTCTTAATCATAACAGGGATAACATCACCCTGAGCATCACAATCATGCATATAATGTTAAATTTATTTTTTATTTTCTAAAATAAAAAATATATAATGTATATAAACAATGAAATGATACATTACCTTTTGATCTGTCAAAACCATCTCCATATTTCATTTGGAATCCCATGATTCAACAAACTACAAATCTACGATTCTGACAAGTTTCAAAGTTTTCCTTTTTTCATCAATATCCTTGATCATATCAAATTTCTTTACCATCTAATAAATGGCAATAAAATAGTTCATACGTTTTAGCACAAAAAAACATAACAACTTAAAAATATGAACAACCATGTCTGCTTCAGCAAACATAAATAGATGACAAAAAAATAGCAAAAGACCACCAACAAAAACATAATCATCATCACGTATACTTTTTGTTCAAAAATACCTTCTAAAAACAAAAACTTGAACTTTTTCTTCAACTCACAGTAATAGTTGCACCAAGTATAAAAAAATAAATATAACACCATCAACAACAACAAAACATGTTCAAGATTTTGTTCAAAAACATCTTCTAAAAACAAAAACTCAACCTTGTCTTCAAGACGAAAAACATTGCAAAAATTAAATCTTTCGCAAAAAACAATCAACACGAAGTAAGAAAAAATAACAGAGTAAGAAGAAGAAAGAACAAAGATCCACGAAGAAAAAGAATAAAATTAAGAAAATAGAAGAAAAAATAAATAACAACAAAAAATTACCTACACCAAACCAAAAGTTCTATCAACCTTCAACAACAACAAACATGAAATAAAAAAAAAATTAACTTGGTATGAGGAAGAAGAAAGAAGAAGGATTGAAGAAAAAGAAAAAGGAATATAGAAGAAGAAAAAAATAAATTAGCTCGACGAAATTGATTGCCTTAGAGAAGAAGGATCCTACTGTAAGCCAACATCAATGTATAATTAAAGTGTTTCAACAACAAAACACTACTACATCAAAAAAACAAATATAGATTCAATTTTAGACATGTGTTAATTAAACGGAATGTCTATTTCAGTAATTTACATACAATAACATTGTCTTAGATATATAATAAATTTATTAGCTTATAGTTTTGATTTGATGATAGATCGAGAATAGCTTACCATTTTGGAGATGCTATAACTTTTGATACAACATTTGAAAAGAGTGAATATATTGTGTTGTGTGCGCCATTTATTGGACTGAATAATCATTATCAATAAATTTTGTTTGGTTGTACATAGATGAATCAGATAATTCTTTCACATGATTGTTTCATGCACAGTTAAAGGCAATATGTGGGTAAAACGTGTATCTATCCTAACATTTCAAGATTTAGCCATTGAAGCTCTACTGCAAAAATGTGTTTCCAAAAATACATAAGTTTGCTCATATGTATCATTTCTTTTAAAGAGAAGAAAGAAAAGGAAAAATGAAAAAAGAAAAAGAGAAAAAAGGATGAAATGAGGGGAAAGGGAGTCACGGTTTTACATCTTTCATATTTTATTTTATTTTTCATTTTTACTTGTAAACTCTTTTGGACGTTTCACACCACTAGAAGAACAATTGAAACACCTTATAACCTAAGAAAATATCTTAAACTAACAACAGTGTACTAAGTATTTTGTTAAAGTTAAACTAGTAGTACACATAATAAGTAGTATGACTACAAATGTGATTATCACATCATCATTTGATGGTAATACTTGAGAAGAAAAACTAAAACTAACGCTAAGTAATCGTGAAAAACTAAGATTGATAAATAAAGGTATAAAGCTAACTGAAAAAATTCATAAATAGAGTTACATTAAATGTTTAAAATATATTGTTTTCTCTTTGGAATAGAATTTTTGAAACAGAACTTTTGAATAAGAATTTTAGAATACGTCCCTAATACATAAGATAGACACAATTTTCAAAACAAATTGTAAACTTTGACTAAAATGTGTCTGAGTTTTGATTTAAAATTTTTTTATATCATTTTGCTTTTCATTTTTTTCTTGAATTTATATATATTTTTATTTCATAATCAAAATTGTAATTGGTCTTGGTTCTTAATATCTTTTTGTCTATGCCATCAAGTTAAAATGTTAACTGATGATGATGCAATAACGATGTTAATTCTTATGACATAATATTTGGTAAAGATGATTAAAATTACTTTTTATTTTGAATTTTGGTGTGAACACCAAAATTATATTTTAACGAACAAAAAGCGTTTGTTCTAATAAGACTTTAAAATGATGAGTCAGGTCATTAGATTGTCAATGTTGCTCTTACAATTACAATTAGTAGTAAACTGTGTTATAAAAATAAACAAAATTTTAATATAGAAAAAGCTCAAGAACTAATGGCGTGTTTTTTTTATAGTAAGAAACCAAAATCAAATTTTACTATAAAAATACACGTGTAAATTATGTTTAATTATTACAGTACTTGTTTGTCACATGATTATTTAACCATGTTAACATGTTCTTAAATATCAAAAACTGAAAACAATAAAAGAAAAAAGTAGAGAAATTAAAATTGTAAAATATAAAAAAGATTGAGAGATGAGAAACATGTTTCATTATTTTTTCAATTATTTTAAAATGTAAAAAATTTAAAGATGAACTAATTGAAGGTACTCTTACAGAGCTATTAGTAAAGATACACAAACTCTACAAAAAAGGACACTGCCTTGTTGACTCCCAACAATTCCTCCAATGACCTTTCCAGCTTTGAGTCCAATGTGATTTTGCAGAAGTTTCCTCATTCAACTCTTTTTATGTTATATTTTAGTCCATAAAAAGAAATTAATCCTTTCATTTTATTTATGGAAAAAAAAATTATACCTAAGGATTGGATGAAAAGAGGATGACGATTTCGCACACGCAGATGAGATATAAAGTCCAGAAGACAAGTTCCACTATGGGTAAGAAAACCATCAGCTCTTTTTTCCAGCACTTGTTGACAATAATTTAGAATATTTGGCTAACGGTGCTGACGTAAGTTCTAATTTATGAGAACATTTTAATCGTATAACCATTAGCATTAAAGATCTTGTAAGGCAATAGTGACGTGCTTTTTTGATTAATAGACTACAATAGAGAAATACTGAGCTTCGATGGGTACGAGGAATGCGAAGGTAGCATCAAGTGCGCAACATCAGTGTGCCATCGCCATTGACAGCTTTATGCACCTCAAAATTGAAATACACTACTGGAATAAGTTCTATACACTCATTCAATTATAGGTTGTCATATAATTAAAAATTATTGATCTTTGCCATAATGATTTTCTAATTACTAAGAACGAAATTTTTTTACAGTGTGTATCAAAATTTATCTTTATTGGCATCTATATCTCTAAATTGCCATTGTGTGTTCTGATTCAGGATTTAATTTCGGGAATTCGAGCCCAAACTCACATCCTCCTTGACGGTACCTAAATATTCTTCACCCATATCAACTGCAAGTGGCTTAACGGGTGTAGCCAAGGTTGGGGGATCTTGGGGGATCCAAATCCATAGCACAGTCTTTGCCACCTTTATCTAAAATATTATCTTCAATCTTATCATTAGAAAAAGCACCACTTTCAGAAGGTGAAATCTCATTTCCTGTAGTAGCCAAGCCCCACTCTTTGTTCTCTTGCAACGTGTCACTTGGAACGGTATCATCGATAGGGTGCAAGACAAGAGGGTTAACACAAGTTGATGGTGGATCAACATCCATATCAGAAGTCAAACTGTTCACTCCAGCACTCTCAAAACGTTCGCCATCCTCATCCTGATCGGTGATATCACGCATCGCACTCGTACATCCAGGGGCTTCATTTGAATCATGTCTATCCTCATCACCATCCAAAGATAAAACATCATTGATGACATGCTTCTTAATAACCATGTCCTGACCCCGGTTACCAGAGACAACCCTGAAACTTTCCAGTGGAATATCAATATCGATCCGTTTCTCCATGGAATCAGTGACAGTTTGGACACTTTCTTTATCCAGTAGAGTATTTAACTGCTTCTGAACTGAAATTGCCAATGACGCCGCGTGATCACGAATTAAAGAATCAAAAGGGGGGCAATGCAACATCTTATTCAGTGCCTGGTGATACTGAAACAAGGTGACAGATGGTAAAACGGACCCTCTCTTTCGACAGATACTGAGAACTTTCAAGATATGCTCACAAAGGTTGCCATCTTGTGCCCAACTACAATCACAAATGCTCAATATTGAACCAGTATTCCAGACAACAAAAACTTTTTCTCGATCATCTTGATCAGTAACCTTAGCACATCCATCTTCTATTGAGACATCAGAGTCTGGAATGTTCAGTGCCTTGCGCCATGATGTCAAACCACTCATCCATTCATTTTTCCAGTATCGTGCAAAATCATCTTTTCCCGAGTACTCATCCAGCCAGAAATAAGAGTGGACTTTTGTACCCAACTTGTCGACCAACCAATCTGCCCGCTGATAAACATCAATTTCTTTCTCATTCAACAGCCTAATCTTCAATTGGTTGTGGTAAAATTCTATTGCTGCACAAGACTCCTGGCTAGCAAGTGGAAGAGTTTGAAGTGCATTGAGCCATGCTCCTATATCAAAGGGACAGTAATTTCAATGTACTTTAAGTTACAATAACAAATTCATATTATAAAAATATCCCATACAAACATTATGATTTTATCCTCAACCTCATTGACGTTATATTAACAGAAATATTCAGGAAATAGCATCCTGCAAATATAACAAGTTGAACAAAACAAACAGCAACAGTCACAACCAGTTAATAAGTATATTATATGCAGTGGCTTTTCCCACCCAACAAGAGTAAGCCAGTAGATAAGAAGCCTTGAACATCACATCCTCGCACATATAAATTTTTAAAAATACTCTACCACTAATAAAATTACATAAATAGCACACCATGATTAAAGTCAATTTTCAAAACTACTACACTTGATGATTGATAATATTCATCACAATAATATATTGGCATCAATCAAGTTGACCAACTCTTTGTTGTCATAGTAACAAAATCTTTACCATAATATGAATGAATCTATATTATTTTGAGAAACCATTACAATCTTTCTAAGAAATACAATTTGCCTCTACGTCTTTGAGAAATGAAGTTTAATATCTGGGACAGCTAATGGATTCTATTTCTTTATTTAATATGGTATATTATAATGGGTCTGTGGGTGACTAAACTGTCAAAATTATTTTTAGAGGATAATATATTGTTGTTATAAACATTATTAATAGTTTTTTCATAACCTTTTCTTTTTAGGCAGCCTAATTCTTTCTCCCTAAACATATATAGAAAGAGGAGTAACGACGGGACACTCCGGCCAGAGAGTTCTTTTGTCCAACTACTACTCCAACTCTATAGAAAAGACAGTCAGGCCTCTCCCTTGAGCCCCGGGAGGACAGGTTATATTAAGAATAAGAAAAAGATTCCAGCAAGAAAACGGATGGCAATCAACGGCTTTAAGTACACCATGAAAAACTAAACTAATTTTGTACCCACAATTAAAATAATATTTTTCATGTATACATAATTTTGACATCACAATTTTAGCATTTAATTAGAGCACAGACTAGTATCAAAGAAAATGCTGATCTTGTATTCCTTAATAGGGCATTAAATCTAATAAGAACAAGAACAGTTATAATAGATTGTGGGCGCACCGTTACTTCGCAATTTCAATAGAAAATAAACCGCATTCCACTATCTAGGTATTACTAACCTATTCTAGGATGCCATGTGGCCTTGAAATAGTCCATAAATTTGGATTCATCAATAAACTCTTCCATGAATTCTTCAAAGAGTGATATGTTTCCTTGAAGGCGGCAAATATTATCCACTATCCACCCTAGCCGTCTGGATATCTTTATTTGCATATCAGATTTCAAGCACTTTACTATGTTTTTATGCCATAAATGACGAACACGCCAGAAACTAATCATTACTGTACACTGAAACACATCCCTGAAAAAATATAGAATATACATCCTTGTTAGCAAAGAGGTTGTTGTGGTAAAATAAATTCCTTGAACTGATGCAGTAAAGCACGCCTAGATTTAATACTTCAGATTTCAAAATGCAAAAAAGACTTCTATATCAGCATTAGAGCCAGTCATCATCAGTAATAGCATCATCACAGACACAAACTACACAAGCACCTATAAGGTCCGTACAAGCATTGAAGACACTTTCTAAGAGCAATTATTTCCCAAATTCAATTCTTTCCCAAACAAGCACGCAATTTGAATTTTTACAGTAATAAGCGACATGACCAAAAACACTTAAAAAGATGAAAATGTTAATTTTGGTCTTGACAGAAAAAGCAGAACACAAGAATACGTCACTATAAGAATAAAAGTTCGCAATGTATTGCTATACTTATTCAACATTAAAAGAATGCTACCTTTAACAATAGAAAATAGCAGATAAATTTTGAACCAACCTGATTGCTAGAATATCATACAACGGATCATCTACTATGAAGCCAGCCAACTTCCAAGTAGGATCTTTGGTGTGAACTCTATTGTAAAGAGCCCTCATCCATCGATGTGCATCCAAACTTGAAAACCTTGGTGCTATTATCCATGCCACTGGAATGGCCTTCTTGTCTGAGTTGAACACTAGAAGACTATGAATGGGATACTGCAAAAAATTACCGGCGTGCTTGCTTTTAGTTTCAAGAAAAGTAAACCAAAGAAAATATGTTTTTGGTTACTTCAAATCAAGGGAAAATGGAAGTAACAAACCTGTAATTTATTTGTACCAAATCTTGAATCTGAGGCAAGCAGACCCCGGTTTCCAAATTTAATCAATTGTTGTAATTGCCATTCTGTTTGAATGCCCAGAGTAAATGGATCTGAATCGGAGAAATCTTCATAGAAAAAAACCTGATTTTGGTGACTTTCGACCCACATGCTTATACTAACAGCATCATCATCATCTAGCTCATATGTAGAACGACGGATTGCCCTCTCTTGTCGTCGAACATAACGGTGGGTCAAAAGGTCATCACGGTTAGATGGACCACCTTGTTTCTCAACAGATTCATTGTGTCTCTGCATAATGGTTTCCACAGAGACTCCAACATATAGAAGAGATAAAACCCGAAGTCGGAGATCTTCTGAGATATATGGAGCGAACATAGCACGTGTTCCAGCAGCCTTTTTGTCCTGTGGACCATGGCATGGCAAACCCTTTTTGTCCACATGCTTATCATCATTATATATGATTAGGGCAACTGAAGGTTCAGCTATAAGGCGCTTGACAATAAAATGACAAGTACAACCTCTCTTGGTATTTGGTCTACCTGCATTTTTCTTCTTTGGAACATATGTAGTTCGACTTGGTCGGACAATACCACCTTTTCTATGGTCATCAGGACCAAAGGAACACCAATACCTACATTGAGATGGTATTAAACTCTACACTGCAGTAGAATGAAAAAACAGTAACAACGAGTAAGTGATTCCCAATAAAGACAATTACAACTTACAAAATGTACTCTAGTATGCCATCAACCTTTTGCTTGAAAGGCGTTGATGGAGACCGTCGACGCCTGGCTTCAACATGAAATCTTGTAGGACATTCTTTATTATTTGATTCACCCCTCACAAAATCATCAACTCTAGCAAATGGGATTAGAGCAACTTTATCTAATTTATCATGCCAACCTTCCACTTTTGACCACACTAGGTCAAAAGAAGAAATTTCCAATGTGGGAGGATTCTGTACTGGAAGAGATAAGATTGCATCCCATCTGGCCATTGTAGATTAACACTAAATGAATTTTTCCTGTTTAAAATCCATTATCAATTGATTTTGCAATTAGCATTATTATCATGAGGTCCAATCTCCAAAGAAACTAGAAGCACAGTTGAAGACACTGTCATTGTTACAATATTATAAATTGTACAAAGGAAGTACAGTTGAAGGAAAAGGTTGCCATGAATTTCATGATTGTAAATTTTTTTAAAGGAAAGCAGAAATTGGAAGAACTCAACCAAATGGAAGCAAAATAAATTCAAATTGCAAGCACAGGAGGGAAAAAGGAAGGAATTACTAAAATCACACACAAACACACACTAGCAGACCTAAATACTTCTAATAATAAAAGGTGCCAAAATCATATAAAATATACCTTTCAATTCATCTAATTACCTTTAAACTTACATAGAAACAGTTATTTAACTGAATAATTAATATATTGTTTTACTTTACTATCCAAGACTATTATTACCAATCACAGATAGCAGCAACCTCAAAAACTGCTATCTGTGCTATAGCTGATAATGAGAAGAGGCTTTATCAAAGACTAAGAATGCAAGACAAAGATTGATACTACACTTATACAAATGCTCAAAAATACACAGTCAAAATTATAGATATATTTGTCTCCAAATCAAAAGATATAGTAATAGATTCTAGGCGGACAATCACCAATCTACAGCATATAATAATAACAATATTAACAAAAAGAGTAGCAATACAAGGAAGATATAGAGAAACGGAATTTAACATGGACTGCCTAAAAGTACGGCTGAACATAGTAGAGCTATTTAAGCAGCAAACTCAAGATTCTATTCAGACTTAGGAAGTGGATACAGAATCGTAAATCATTTACAAGATATATAAAACTAATAATAATAAGCATATAACATAGCATAAATCAGAGGGGGAGAAAACCGTATAACACACCAAATGCTTAATTAATAATGACAAGGTCCTGTTTGGAGGAAACTTCTCAACAAGCGCTTTTAAGAGAAAAAAAAAAAGAAAGAAAGAAAAGCTGAAACGAACTTCTGCATACAATAAAATTTAGCTTATATACGAGTTATAATTCAGATTCTGAAGACGTATACTACACATACACAAAATGCTCAAAAATACACAGTCAAATCAATAATTATAGAATTAAGCAAACCATTCTCATTACACCCACCCATTCATTTTTTCCGCAGAGAAGTAGTCTCACGGTCGCATGAAGTCTAAGAAAGTCGTTATTATGCAATTGAAAATTCTCCAATGGAGCTTGAATGAGGTTTCACAATTCCTAGTCCCTAAAAGCACTTACCATTGATACCGGAAAGAAAATAATGTCAACGCTTTTGATATACCACGTCAACTCACTGTAAAAGTGATTTAATAAAGATCCAGGGAGCACCAACCATCAGCACATAAAAGCATTTTCAACTTGAGTATTTTAGTTTAGAGTTGAGATAATACTATAAAACCCTAAATCAGTTCCTAAATTGTCAACAGCAAAACCCTAAAACCTCTCCCGCTTTTGTCTACAATGAAACCCTAAATCCATTCTCGTTCCCCACTATTCTAGTGCAAAATAAAAACAAAAGATGAAAATTACCTGCAATGTAGGCGCAACGGAGAGGAAGGTGCAACGAAACGGAACTTTGGAGATGAACACTGAAGCTGAATGCAACGACCGAGACGGGAGAGATAGAGATTGAGAAACGATGAGCCAGAGAGTGAATACGAGAGTAAGTCTTTAGTTCGGTTGGATACAACAAACACTCCTTCACATACATCGCATACATATATACTAAACTAAAATATCTTCTCTTGTTTTTACTAAACCCTTTTTTTATAATTGTCTATAAAAAAGGATTTAACAACTTTTTTCTTTGAAAAATTTGATCGTTTCTTTTAGGATAATCCCTTATTATCCATAGTTTCATGCATAAAATGATCAACTTCAACATCAACTTCCCAATAAAAGTCATACCTCTCACCAACAAAACAAAATTATCATGTACTGTCACTAAATTCATCAACAAATACACATACTATTCGTACAACATTTTACATAAAAAAAAATATCATAAAAAAACATTGTTCTTCATTCTTCTTAGAAGCATTTCTTTGCCTCCTCTTTCAATTCATTCCATTCATTTTGTTAAGGTTAAACCATGACTTATACTTTTTGTTTTGTTATATATGCTATATTTTACGTTAATTAGAAATAAAACTATTTTATAATATATTAATTAAGATAATCCTTATTTTATGTGCCGTTTTTTTAAAAGAGTTAGGTTTGAGCTGTTTTTCTAATATTAAATTATTTACGTAAAAGTTTTTGAAAGAAAAAAAAAATCACTCATTGTATTTTTATGGTGCTCTTGAAAAGAAAAAGAAAAATATGGTAAGAAAAATTAAAATTATTTTAAGGTATTATTGAAGATACCACCTTTCATTTAAAAAAATCCTAAAACACACCACAAACCTTGGTTTTAAACAAAACACACAGTTTCCGATTCCTTCCCTCTGTTCTGAGCTCAGACCAACGTGACTCATGTGACTCGCATTCACTCCTTTCCCATTCTCTCTCTTCTTTCTCTCTCTACACTTCGGATTCTCAAATTACGTCACGCAACCATGACGTCACTTTTCCGGCGCTCCCCCGCCGCCGGCTCCGCCTTGTCTTGCGGGCAAATTCGCCTCCTCTGTCCGCCGAGCACCGCCGCGGTCCGCTACGGCTACTCACCTAGGAGGCCGAGAATCGAGCTCCGCCTGGCGAAGCCGCCATGCGCCGCGAAGTACGGCGGCGCATGGGCGAGATCGGGATTAGAAGAGGAGGGAGAGAAGGCGGGACCGCGCTTGTGCGCGGTTGAGGAGTTCGCGCCGGAGAGTGGGAGGAAGAGCGTGAATCGTTCGGCGGAGGTGATTATCGCCGCCGCGGTGACGGTGGTTATGGGGGTCGGAAACAGAGTACTGTACAAGCTCGCGTTGGTTCCTCTGAAGAACTATCCGTTCTTCCTTGCTCAGCTTGCGACCGTCGGGTACTTCATTTTACTCAATGTTTGTTTTTCTTTGTTCTAGTTGAATTGATTAATTCGGTGCTTAGATTTTAATTTAATTACGTATTTGGTTATTTATGATTCGGTTTAAATATATGTAATGGAGCTCTCACATTTTAGTTGAGAAACAAACAACTTCTTCAATCTTTTTTGTTGGGTTTAACAAGATTATTTTTGTTTTTTAGTTACTATTATTGCTAATGGAAAACACAGTGCATTTATATTTTTAGGTAATATCATAAGCGAAAATTGAAAAATTGAGAGAAAAATATTGAATAGAAAATGGAACCGCATTCACGGGTAAGGACAAGTGGGAAGAAGAAAGGGTACAAAATTGAATAGAGAACAGGAAATATAGAATCTGTTGTAGTGTGCAGATAGAGGGTAAAATAGATAGAAATGTATAAACCAAAATGGTTTTTGCTTTTATTATTATTGTTATATTAATTTATTATATATCCTTATTAACTTTGAGTATGTTCATGTTTTTCGCTCTTTTACTGCTACTTAACTGTTTAATCAGGACTGATTTTGTAGCGTGTCAAATTAATTGTTTGTTTTCATCTTTCTATTCTTACCAAGAAATAAAAATTGTGAAAAGGCTGAGCACTATACGTGTTTTTCTATTTTGGTTTTGGAGGTAGTGATTTGTGCATTGTTTTGCAAATATCAATTTGATGGGTCCTACCCGACCCTTTTCGTGTGGGTCAGAGCATTATTTGTGGCTGACCACTATATTTCTTTTCTATTTTCGGGTGAATATTGAGGAACGAGTTTTAGTTTCTAGTGTTCAGTATTTGGTAGAAAAGGGAACTGTTAGATGTGTAAGGTCAGGTAAGAATTTGGAGTCATTCCGTAATTTCTGTTGTTAGATAAAAGTGTACAGCAACAACATTGTGTTTTGATTGGATTATAAATAAAATAGAAAAAAGAAATTTAGAAATAAAGTATCTGTGATTTTTTTTTAATTGTTTGGATTGATGAAAAAAGAAAATCAAGAATTTAATGATTTTTTTTATATTAATGGCTCATTTTTATTACATTATTTAAAATTGAAATTGTTACAAAAAATTGTTTATTCATCTTAAAAAGTTGTTATATGGGTATTGATGGAACCAATTTCATGTCTAGAGGGGTTGATGCAATTTTCACGAGACCCATATTCCTTCCATATCAAGGATAACCAAACAATGGAAGTTAATTTTTCTATCCTACTTATTTCATTCCCTCCTATTTTTTATTTTATATTTTTCACTTAAAGCAAACAATGTGGGTAAAGGGAAAATTATAAGCTATCTTGCAGTTGTGGACACTGGAACGGTCATACGGAAACAAGCATTAGTTTTAAAATGTTATAAAACTATGAAGATTAAAATGACCAATCCTTTTAGAAACCTGGATTAACAAATATTTTATTCTATTATATTTTTCTGCCACATATTTATTTAATTTATTTAATTTATTTTGCTATAATCTGGCACCGTGCAATCCTATCTGAGAAGAAGTTGCTTTTACAGGGTAGATACCATTAAGTGTCACATTAGTCATAAAAATAAGCTCTTAAAAGTGTAAATTGTTAGTCAGTTTATAGCATGTTTTGATGAGTTTAGGATGTACGCAATAACAAATTCATGTTCAAAAACCTTAAATGATGCCGTAGCAAGTATATCTTGCTTTAAGTTGATCCATGTCCGGCATGTCCAAACATGCCATTACTCCAAAATTCAAAAAAGTTCCATGACTTGTGATAACATTAAATACTTTTAAACCTTGTTTTAAATTTCTGTAATTTTGTGATTAATATAAGAACTCATTACACTTTGAGGACTAAAATGATGTTTATCCATTTTTTACTCTATTCAGTAGTATGGAATGCAGTCTATCTTGAAGGTTTTAGTGTTTACAAGAGTTATTATAACTATAATGATATTTTCTTTCTTTCAGATATGTAATTGTATACTTCTCTATTTTGTCTATCCGGTATCGTATGGGCATTGTCACTGACGAGATGTTATCAATGCCTAAAACTCCATTTATAGTTGTTGGTCTCTTGGAAGCTCTGGGTGCTGCCACAGGAATGGCAGCAGGAGGTAATGTTGTCCTGAATTATTTTTCTGTTTCATGTCAAATACTTCTGACTTCTCCATATAATCAAAATGCTTATGTGCCACATTTTGTGATTGTTTTAGTCGATTCCATCAAATTTCATGTTTTCTTTTTGTAAACTAAAAAAATTATTAAGACCAAGAAGAAAATAGAAAAGAAAAGCAGCTGGAGACTATTGAGAATGACTATTTATTTTAGAGTGAATCTACGCACACTGCAACTTCTGTTAGGAGAATAAATTAAATCTTATAATCTTTAACAACAGAAATTTATCATAAAATACAGTATCTTTACTATTAGCAGTTTTGTTTAAAATGCAAATGGTTTTTATGGAGTTTTAGTATTATCAATTGTAGTTTTTCTGGTTGAATTAAAAACATTAGTTACTATAAGATGTGATATATTTTGATGATTTTTTATTTCATTGTTGTTCACATTTTATGTTGTCTCCTTCGAATATAATTTATAATGGATCTTTTCCTGCTGTCTCTTCCATATTTTGTAAATACTGTTGGAGATAGGAAGATAAATGATTGGATTGTACAATTCTGATTAATTTATAAAATGTTCATTTCTGAATTTCTTTTAATTATTTGTTTCCCTCTATTATATCAGCAATGCTATCTGGAGCATCAATTCCAATTTTGTCTCAGGTAAAAACCATCAGAATTCATTGTTCTTTGCCTTTTGTTGATAAATGCTGCTACTTCTACATTTATATTGCATTGCTATAATAGAATAAAAATTTCAGAATTATTCAGACTTTAGATGTAAATGAAAAGTAATTGAAAATGTAAATTTTTTTCTATTAGATATGTTCATAGAAGTTGATCATGGAGTAATTACCACCTAAAGAAGCACGATTGTGTGACATGCTTTATGTAACCACCAAAAGAAATTCACAGGTCCAAGCGTAAAACAGTTCCCTTGAGAACATGGTGATAGAATGTAACCATCTTGATCTAACCTATCAAATTAATTAACTTATCTTTATTATCTTGCAGGCTTTTCTTGTGTGGCAAATTCTCCTCTCATTTATTTTTCTTGGTAGGCGATATAAACTCAACCAACTACTTGGATGCTTTCTTGTGGCAATTGGTGTAATTCTCACTGTAGCAAGGTCAGTCCATGTTAATTTTGTAGATGCTAGGTTACGTTGACTCATTTAACTGCACTCTTCAACCGTGAACCTTTAGGCAAGAGAACTTGGTCTACAATGATATTGAACATAAATCAACATATAAATCTGAATGGTCACATACATTCTGCCACAATTAATGGTTGCTCACAATTAATGTAAACTGTGTTTATGCTTCTGGTTTTCTGATTTTAGACCTTTTTTACTTTGTAGTGGATCTGGTGCTGGACACTCATTGAAAGAGGCTGGTATATTTTGGAGTCTTCTAATGATAGTTTCATTTTTATTCCAAGCAGCTGATACTGTTCTGAAGGTGGTTGTCTATTTTAGTGATTGTTTCATGTTCTGAGATTTTGAATTGTTTCCTTATGGTGACTCATGACTTTTTCATACTCTGTAGGAAATAATTTTTTTGAACGCAACTCGAAAACTGAAGGTGCGTACATTGATTAATCATTCATATGTAATGTAAATATGACTTTGGAAATGGAACGCATAGCACATGGCTATTTTGGACTAATAGTACTGCTGGCGCACTGGGTAACATAAGACATATGCCTCAAACTTCAATAGAGAAAGAACGATGTCACTAAATTCACGTAGAAACTCCCCAAAAGTAACTGAAAACTATTGGCTAAATTTTTTGAAACTTCTTACAAATCAGAAGTCAAAATACACATGGCTGATAGACTTATTTATATTGGGAACTAAAACGATAAACCCTTTTGTCATTCAAGGTTCTGAGATGAAAACCATCCCTTTTTGTATGCTTTTTAATTATTGTAGTTACACTTTCTGATATGATAATGTTGTAAACAATATCCAATGTTTTCTGAAACAGGGGGGTTCTCTAGATATGTTTGTTGTTAATTCATTCGGATCTGCATTCCAGGTGCATTGCAATGGTCATGAAATTTTCTATTTTTTTTTTCTATTTAGGATATAATTAAAAATGGATGCCTAAATACATGATGCTATGCTGACTGTAGGCACTGTTCATATGCCTTCTCCTCCCCTTCTTATCAAAATTATGGGGCATCCCCTTTAGTCAACTATCAAACTATCTTAAAGATGGCGCTGCCTGCTTTCTGAATGTTGGGACACTGTCAAGAGGTAAGTAGCTATTTTCTTTTCCATACTGTCATTTCTTACAGAAGGTGATAACCGAAGACTTTCTTTTGGTTCTCAAATGGTGTTATCTTAGAATCAAAGTTCATCAATAATATTGATGACCTAGATCTACCCTCAAGTTAAAAGGAAAGATTATTTTCCCTTCAAATATCTTAGTCTTTTGGTTTTCATACATTTTTCAGCTGTTATGTGAAATTCTTAAGCAAAACCTAGTGTTGTAGTAGCTTGCATGCATTTTTCTGATCATATAGTCCTTGGGGGAACCTACACGTATTCTCTGTTTAAGTAGATGTAAGACAAAGTACTTGGATTGTAAGTTGAATGTGCAGACGTTGAGTTAGGATTGAAAATTGAAGAATAGGATATTATACCATACCACAAAATGCACAGTTTAGATGTTTTGCATCTATATTACAAAGTAATATCTAGGAGTGCTTCAAGGGTTATTTGTGATCAAAATGTGTCGCTCAAACTCTGAAGGAAAATTTTGATATACAGCCAAGAGCCAAAGATGAGGACGTTGGAATGGATGAGTAGACATACAAGAACATGATAAGATTGGGAATGATTTCAATGAAGGTATTAGAAGGAAAGTAGGAGAAACACATGTTAAGGAGAGATAGTACCTAAGATGGTATGGCCATCTGAGAAGAATAAATACAGGAAGAAGCCAAAATAAAAAGAGTTGATCAAATGGTGAATAATCCAATAACTAAGGGTAATTAGAAACCAAATGAACTAATTGAAACAATTAGCAGAATTATAATTTATATGCCTTTCCAAATATTTGGCTTTTTATAGAATGTAATGGCATAATTTGATGTATGTAGCAAAATCCACCAAGTGGGAAAAGGCTTGTTGTTCATTGGAACATATTAGTGTCAGATTATTTTTTCTCCTTTTCTTTGTGCTTCGTTTTTTTTTTTTTTTTGTTAAAAGTTCCAATACTTTTTTAAACCTAATTTATAGAAAGTCTGGCAGCTTTTGATATATATGATTATTGATAGGGTTAAGCCTTAGGGTTTGGTCGTCATTATCAATGCTGACAGTGGTAGATGGTAGCTAATTAAATAAAATGTTATTACATTCACATAATTATGGATATTGTAAACTGGTCTGGGCCAGGTAGGTTTCAAATCCAATTTTTAGTTTCTTTTTTGTAATTCTAGTAATAAAAAATTGCAGAAAGTAATTTTGCATTCGAATTGGTTTGTAGGATGTGACGGTGCGCCCCTGCTGCCCTTGTTGTTTATTGTTGTTAACATGGGCTTCAATATCTCATTGCTTCATCTCATCAAGATCTCTTCAGCTGTTGTCTCTTGTCTAGCCTCCACATTTTCAGGTATTTGATTTGTTTCTTTCAAAATATATATACATTAATGAGGAAATTATTCATGAGACATATAAAGTGAATAATAGTAATGTCTCAGTGGAGAAAAATGGACAACTGTAACCCGTTACAAGTAGGAAATCATGGGTACAATGTTGAAATATTGACCAAAGTCAGAAGGAACGGTTAATAGTTAGCCAAAACCTAGCTCTATTAATGTTGACTACATGCATATGAATTCTCAAAAATGATAAAAATTACTCAAAATTAACTACTATTCATAATTTACAATAAAAAGTCATAGGTGTCTATCATCAAAAGTCAAATACAAGTTTTGTAGATAGGAATCATCAATTATCACAATCTTCTAAATCCAAATTCTCTTTATCATTTTCACAATTATTACATCTATAGATTTCATCTTTGGTAATTAAAATCTCAAAAATAGTCTCTAAAAAATTCCCAATGTATTTGTTCATTGGACATTTGGGAATCAACACTATATAATGCTATAGTGGCCACTATACAGCTACTCTTTTATGATTTTGTTCGCCGATGCTAACGATTTTGTTGTTACAATCATGTGTGGCTTTTGAATTAGAAATACCATGTAAATTGTAAGATCATACAATTTTGAGTTAAATTTCAATTTTAACTACAGTGATTATAAGAGTTAGTCACATGTTTTAGTCTGCATTTTGGTGCATAACATTATTGGGTGCCATTTTAAATAGTTTCTCTGAAATGTGGACTTATGCTATAAATTTGACCGTAAACATCGTGGGATACTGAGTAAACATACTGGAATACGGAGATAAGCTAAAAGGAGCTTATGGAAGTCATAAGTTATTTTCGTAGCTCCCGTCTTTGACTTCAAAGATTTTCACTATATTGGCCTGAATTTGAATACATGGGTGTGTGTGTGTATTTTGAAGAAAGGCTTGTTGAGTATAGTGATTTCTATGGTGGGTGTCTGGAGGTATAGGCGATTTTTCTTGCTTTAGAAGAGGAGGGATTTGCTTAAATATGAAAGTGTTATTTTCTTTTTACCCATTTTTTGTAATTTTACAATCTATTATAAATTCTTGGTTATTGAAAATTCTAAGGAAAATTTAACTGAAGTGGTTCAATTTGGGTTGTGGCAGTTCCAATAGCGATCTATGTGTTCACGCTGCCATTGCCATACCTCGGTGTTGGGCCTTCTCTTCCAGCAGGCTTTGTTGCAGGGGCCGCCATTCTTATCATGGGGTTACTCATTTATGCATGGACCCCTTCAAGTGCTTCTTCCAGTACATCCATCACAGCATCCACCTAGAGAAGCTTGGAGTTGCCCCAAGTCCAAAAGGATATATAGGTATAGCTTGCACCAACCCTCATTACAAGCAATGAATGATTCAGCTCCACACTTTTTGTGATTGATGATGATCACAAGAGATACACTTTTCTTTTAATAAAGTGAGATATAGTCCTCTCAGAAATTAAGAAACGGAAAGTCAAATCTTCCTCAGCTTGCCCCAGTAAATAACAAACCACGTAGTTCTTTTATCACTCTCATCTAAGGATAGATCTAGTTCAAATTTTGTTTCAATTTTGTAATGATAATTTTGAAAAATGGAGTGGAAAAGTATCTCATTAGAGGAAATATGAGAATGTCTTGTAGGATTTCTAGTGTTTTCTTGTTCTACCTGAGGTTTTCCAAACTCATTCGGCTAGAGTTTTGTGGACTAATCTCTCTAGAGGTTTGACAGATATTGAATAAGCTGGAAGGGTGGCAAAACGTGACCCGTTTTGACTTGGCCCGTGTTTGGCCCGTTGAAAACAGGTCAAGACGACCAGCTCCTTTACACAGTACGGATTAGAAAATGGAATCCGTCTCGTCATGTGTCAGGTTGACGGGCTAATGGGTTATTCCATTTGGCCCGTCCTTTTTTTATTAAAGAAAAATAAATTGTTTTTTTAATTTGATTACTTACTAAATTATTGATTAGAAGAGAAAAGACAAAAAGGAGAACACTACATTGATATATAGAGATAAAATTTATATATTTATTCATGAAAATAAACTCTTAAAAATTTGGATTTCATTATTCATGATGAAGAAAAAAACAAAAAACATTGATATGGGTTACGGACTAGTTCATTTTACTTGATATTGAAGGGTCACGGGTCAGTCGGCGGCTTACTCGTCCTGGAACCTGACCGGCCACATAGGCGGGTTAATACGGGTAACTGGTCAAATTCTTAATTCAACCCACCCTTTCTACGGGTCATCCATTTTGCCACTCTTGATAAGTTGATGCTCTTTATTATTTAGTAAACTCAGTGTACTTTGACATCTTCGTTAAACTTTTTCTTTTAATAAATTCATATTAGATATCGTTATCTAACTTAACATCTTAGTTAAGTTGGTATTCTTTTTGAATTTTGGCTTTTTTTTCTTTCTTTTTTTTTTGCATTTTGAATTCAGGAATTGAGGTTTGAACCTAAGTCATTTTGGTTCAGTAATGCGAGTCAAGTAGGTCAAATTTTTATATCTAAAATATACTTTTAAAGTTAAGCATGAGAAGTTATACTTAATGTATAAAATTTATATATTTAATTATTGTCACTAATGTAATAAAAATAAATACATATTTTAATATAATTATAATTATAAAAGATATTGTATGAATTTAAAGAATTGTCTGTTTGTTCTTTTAGAGTTTTGAATTGATCAATGATAGAATCAAAACTAAATTTTCAACTATTCTTTCTTAGTGTACATACCATATTGTCAATAAGAAATTCATCTTCTAAGATTGATTCAATAAGTCTTTACTATCTTTCATTGCATTATTATGTGATGAATAATCATAGTGCCATATCTTCATCTTTAAAAATAGTTTTTTTTTATCACCTTTAAAAAATGAATATATTATTTTATTTTTCACTAATATACCTATTTAAAAAGAATTAAAATTTAAAATAATATATTAGAAACTAATAAAAAATTACGAGACGTAATTAGTAAAAGAAGTTATGATAATCAAACCATAATTAAAAATCGATTATAATTAAAACCCATGAAAAAAAAATTGAAAATACCAAATTTTTTATATAAATGTACAAAAATTTTTAGAATACCAAATATATAAAATTTATCAAAAATATATCAAAGTTTTAAAACTATTTTTTAAATTATATATAATTAATTAATATATAAAAAAAAGTTGGAGTCAAGACCCCTCCTTGTCTCTCCCAAGCTCCGTATACTATGGTGCACAGATACGATATGTGTATCAGATATGACACGTATCCGATCGATACGTTTATTTTTAAAATAATATGATACGATACGTGATAGATACGTGATATGTGAATAATGAAAAATGTAAAATAATTTTTACAAACATAGTAGATATATGATTGTTAATGTGTCAATTCAAATTTTCTAATTAGAGACCAATTATTTTGGTAGTCAAAACCTTGTAGTTAAGTTCGTGACCAATTTAAAAATTAATTCATTATTGAAACTATTTTAATTATCAATTTAGAGATCGATTATAATTTTTTGGAACTATTTTAGTTGTCAATTTGGTCACTATATAGTGACTAATTAGTTTTTGTCACTAAAATTGGTCATTATTCAAAGATTTTATTGTAGTGTACAACTACTTTATAAATTAGATACTTCATTGATAAGTATCGTTAAAGTATCCTAAAGTATCGGACACGATACGTGTCAGATACGGATACGTGACCCAAGTTAAAGTATCAGTGCATCATAGTCCGTATATATATATATATATATATATATATATATATATTCTCATTCGAAGTAGAAGTAAAACCATCTCTGGCCACAATAATTTATTATAAACTAAAACAAATTATTACCATTTTATTAATAAATCAATAATATTTTGGTAAACATTGGTAATATCAGCCTCTTGTATAGTTTTTAAATATAGAAGTAATTGTGAAACATCAAAAGAACAAAATGTGACTCATTGTTGGAAGCATGATCATATTATGTTAATATGATTTTGTGGCCTAGTTTGATAGGTACTAGCACAAAAGCTATAGTAGTGAATATATACCCATAATTTAGTTTGATTCTGTAATGGTGCGAAGCAAATGAGTTATTTGGTTGGCTAACATATTCGAGACAATGTTTGTCTCTAAGTGTTGTGATTTTGTAGTTAAGTTCATTAGGGTTGTGACTTGGTTCGGCTCGTGCTTCAGGCAAGTCGAGTTGACTCGATCTTTTGCTTTGGATGTATTAGTTTGATTTTCAGTTAGATAGAATCAGCGCGATCTTCAATCTGGTCTGATTGAATTTGGTCGACCTTTGACCTAGGTAAAACCAGTTCGACCTTTGTCTTGGGTCGAATTGAATCGACCTTCAGCATGGGTCAAATCGTTTATTCATTTAACCTAACCTAATTAGTTTCGACTTCCAGCATAATTGACCTGACAAGACCTTGGTCTGAGCCAACCTATTAAGACGTTTAATCTTGGTCTCAATTTTGATCTACTCAGCTCGAACTTCGACCTAGATCAGGTCAACTCAATCTTTATATAATCAACCTTCGACACATGTCAAATCGTCTCTTCCTTTAGCCTGACCTGACTAGTCTTGACTTTCAGCACAATTAACCTGACAAGACTTGTGGTCTAAGCCAACCTAGCAAGACCTTCGGTCTTGGTCTACTCGGCTCGATCTTTGGTCCAAGTTAACTTGATTGAGCCTTTGGCATAAGCTAACTCGACTAATCCTTCAGTTTGAGCTGACTCGGCTCGATCTTAATGAGTGGTGTGAGTGCGATGAAACAAAGTAGATTTTGAGATTCTTATATTTTGTAGTGTATTTGAAATTACCGTACTTATTTATTTGAAATACCTTTCATAATTTAAATTAAAATTTCTTTCTAATTACTTTACTCAAACAAATCATTTTAGTATGAAGAAATTTAAATTCTATAAATAAGTGAATTAGCTTTCTAAATTAACTCGTCCAAACATATCACAAATTAAATGGACTAACTAATATATGCAACGTCAAAATGAAAAAAAAACTAGTAAAATAAGATTATTTATGTATATGTTTATGGGTCTTTTGTATCAATTTTTCAAATTATTCAAGATATTCCTATGGTCTTGGCAATGATTTATAATTTGTATTTCTTTGTTTTTTTATGCTTTTATCTCGAATTTTATATTTCTTTATTCTTTAGTTGAAACTTTTTTTTTTTAAATTTTGAAACACTTTATTTTTAAGATTATTTGAATTTAGTTTTTTAAATTAACTCTTACTTAAATCTGCTCTTTAAAATTTCATTACTTTCAATCATTTATGTTCATGTTTCAGAACTTTTAAAATTAATTGTTTCATTTTTATTTTTAATATAATTCCCACATAAAAATATAATGGAGGAAGATGTACTGACTCTAAATCATGATCATATGTCAAATGAAAGCATAAAACACTTTCTATTATAGAGCCGTATTAAGATTAGTTTACATCCAAGAACCTGGGAGATTTGTTGAAAATTAAGGAAAGACGTGTATCTTGTAGAAATCATGGTATGAATTGAAATAAAGTTTAAGGTAGTGGTACAAAATATTTGATGATTTTCTGAAACAGACGCGATTTCAATTACGTAATTATGAGAAATGTGTCTACATTTTGAAAAGAATAAATAAATAAATGAAGAGTGCATTGTTCTTATACTTATATGTAAATTATATTCTTATACCCAGCTAGCTTAAAAATGATATTGTTAGAAAATGAGATTTTCTTAAAGTCATACTTGAAAAATTTGGAAAACTTGGTTGTTAAGAAAACTTAGAGGTTAAGTTTTGTAAAACTTGTTTAGTAAGTTTTGGAGGAAACATAGACTTATATCTCTCTTATAAATTAGAGAGAAATACTTTGTAGAAAATTGAGTCACTACATTCCATTCATATTCTGTAGACTCTTTGGCTCTCCCTTTTCATAGTGCATAAAAGCTCACTTCTCTATTTTTTCTTTGATTCTACAACCTTGTTTGTTGTTATTTTATGTGGTATCAAGAGCTCATTCATTTTTATGGGCTCGTGAGAGAGTCAAATCCAACGAGAAAGCCATGTACACATCGGAAAAAAATATACTCATGAGAAAGGATAGTATCAAGAAGTAGTTCTTTACATCCACTTCTTATTTCTATAGGAGAAAATTATGATTTGTGGGTTGAAAATGAGATATATTTGAGAGCTTAAACATTATGGGAAGCGGTGGAAAATGGAATTAATTCACCCCTTTACTAGAGAACCCAATAGTGACTCAAATACGGATGGAAAAATGGATTAACCTGTCTCGTCTTTGATCTGTCAAAAAATAGGTTAAAAATTACATTTCGTCCTATCTCAATGCAGGTTACCGAGCCAGTCTATCATTTTTTTTAATTATTTTAAAATTTATTTATATATACCTATAAATAAATATTAAAAACATATTTAATCATAGAAATATTTTCTAAGTTTTTAATTGATTAACTAATTGGATAAATTAAAAATATTATTATATTTATATGTTAAATTATTTTATTATAATAATAATTAGAACTTAGTTTATAAGTCTTAATGATATAAATTACAATAGTATGATATATTTATATCTTTACAAAAATATATATATAGAAAGTTTTTTCAAGGAACTTGATTAGTCCTATTTCTCCATAGTCATAATTGTCGATGAAGAAAGTGTAGATGTCAAAGGCAAAGGAGTGGTTGTTATTGAAACTCCTTCATGTACTAAATACATTTTAAATGTTTTATTTGTGTCCGATTTAAGTCAAAGTCTTTGAGTGCGGGACAAATGCTTGAAAAGAAACTTGTTTTGCACTATGAAAATATGTGATGTTACCATATATAATCCTTTGGATGTGAGATAGTGTATGTTAAAATGATAGAGAAAAGTTTTCCTTTAGAATGGAATCAAACTGTTTCTCAAGCTTTTCCAAGTAAAGTAGAAGCCTTAATGAAAAAACACCTTTTGAAGCATGGTATTGATGGCTTTTTCTTGTCTCCATTGAAGCTTGCATGAAGAATGGAGGCTCCATGAATGGTGTTGGATGCGGAAGCATGAAGGAAAGAAGCTTAAGGTGTTTGGTTTGGTGTAGGTGAAAGGATTCTTAAGAGAGGTGAGGCCAACTCCTAAGGAAGAAGACTAGAGTAAACTAGAGAACAGTTTACTCTAAGGTGAGCTCAAAAGAGATTTGTGCACAAATTTGGGCAGCAATTCATTACTCAATTTTAAGCTGAAAAATACATCTCCTAAGCCTTCTATTTATAGGCTAAAATGAGACCAAAGAGTCTCTAAAAAGTGGAGGGAAAAAGGAGTCTAGAAAGTTGAATTTTAGAGCCAAAAAGGAACATGTGGGAGGTGTGACTTGCCACCTAAGCAAGTCACACTTGTCTTGCCATGGGAAGCTAACTCTCATCCTTGGAGAGCAAGTTTGAGAAGCTTCTAGGCTTTTCTAGAGTAGACACACTACTCTTGGCTCAATTCCCCTTTTTGGTCCAAAATTACTTCTAAAGTCCAATTTCCTCAAAGGCCCAATACATGGCCCAAAGAAAACCCTATTCTTCTGGGCCCAAAATACAAAGCCCAAAATAAAATCCTAATCTAGTATTTACAAGCAAAATGTCTTAGGCTAGGTCTTCACATCTTCCTTGGCCCATGTGAAGTTCATCTTGGGCCTTGCATGCGCATTTAAGGCCCATTCCTCTTGTATTCTCCTAGCCATGACTCTTGTTGTAGGTCCCTTAGCTCGAGGCATCTCATCAGATATGAAAGGAAGTCTTCAATAAATCATCTCAAAATCTTGGGTTACGTATGTTATACTTTTGTTTCAAATGTAAAAAGTGACAAGCTGGACCATAAGTCAAAAGTTGGCATCTCTTTGAGGTATTGTAATAACTCCAAAGATTATAGGATACACAATCCATTAACAGAAAAAAAAAAAATCTTACTTCTAAAAATGTGAAATTTGATGAGTTTTCTAAATGGAGTTGGGAGAACTGCAGGGCAAAAGTCTCAAGCTAAAAACAACTTGGAAACTGAGATTTTCCTAAAGTCATACTTTGCGGAAAATTTGGAAAACTTGGTTGTTGAAAAAACTTAGTTGTTAAGTTTTGTAAAATTTGTTTATTAAATTTTGGGGGAAACTAGGTTTATATCTCTCTATTATAAATAAGAGAGAAATCCTTTGTAGAAACATAATCCACTACACTCATATATTGTGTAGACTCTTTGTCTCTCCCTTCTCGCATAGTGCAGAAAAACTCTCTTTGTTTTTTCTTTGGTTCTACAACTTTTATGTTTGTTGTTGATTTTACAACATATATAACAAAACTTAGAGAAAAATTAAGCTTAAAGTTTGAGATGAAGCATTTTGGTCCCATGAGGTGAATACTTTGAAAAAAGAATGAAGAGTGTATTTTTCTTATACTTATATATAAATGATATTCTTATATCCAGATTGCGTAAAAAAGATATAGTAAAACTTAGGGGAAAATTAAGCTTAAAGTTTGAGATGAAACATTTTGGTCCGATAAGGTGAATACTTGGGATGGACATATATAGAGGGATCTTTCAGTTGAAGTGTTAGCATGGTTATTTGAAGGTTATTGAGAGGTCTAGGATGCATGAATCTAAACTTGTGAGTACTCCTTTGGGACAACACACGAAGCTCTTAATTACCCAAGCTCAATGTTTGTCAAAATCGACCAATAATGTGATATACTTTGTGTTTCCTCATGTAACTAAATATCACTCTAGGATGTCAAATCTCTAAACTTGATTGAAATTGACCAATAAACATATAACAGGAATTAAATATCAAAGTCTTTGATAATGATTTGATCCAAAGACTCAATTGCCTTATATGCTGCAACTTCTTCACCCAGAACGTAATCTTTCAGCATCACTTGTATCTTTAAGCAGCAACGCTTGTGAACGAACCCTTTCTCTCAGAAACTCAAGAAATGTTTTGCGCTCCCTCTCCTCTTTTTCCAACTGAAGCCAACATAAAGCACAATTTTTAAGAAGATAAATCATTGATTCAAGACAAGGAATAAAGCCAGTAGGACTTGAAAAGCATTCTTTTAGCTGTTTCACACGATGATCCCAATATATATCTCTAATATCTTCACCAATTTTTAGCCTCTCATTGCTCCCAAACAATAGTAATTCTCCCATTGGGCAGAACAAATCCCCATATCTTTTACTATTTGCCTCTTTCACTAAGGTTACTACACGGGAAGCCAATTCTTTGATGGCAACATTTGTGGGGGCACATACGAGGACTCTGTAGTTCATCTTCAGTAGAACAAAAAGTAGTGTGGCCAAAGTTTTAGTCTTTCCAGTCCCTGGGGGACCCCATATGAGTTTTACAGCAGAGTTGTGATTGCAATTGAGACCAGACAGACATGCAGAAATTGCCTTATTCTGGGATTCATTAAGCTCTGATAGTATCTCTTGATATGAAAAATCATCCTTAAAGCATCAGCATCTTCCAGAGAGCCACAGATACCACATTCCTCAACCTGTGTTCCACCAGGCATTCACCAGTTACAGCACTAACCTACACACTTTAAAAAAACTCGTTCCTACTTGCATTGTATGCATTCTTTTTTTCCTTAAAAATTATACAAGTTGTACGCTTAGTCTCTCTCACTAGGGGGGGAAATTAAATAAATGCACAACATATTTAAGCCAAATTAAATTTATTTTTCTTACCTTATCTCTGTTGCATAAGATCTGCTCGATTACCTTCAAATTTCTGGGTATACGAAATGCATCCCAAATTCTTCTGTTAAGGCTTACGTTTGTCAAGAATACAAGAAATACAGTTTTATTCATTAATACTTCAAAGTCTATCATTTGAAGCCTTAACATCTAAGGAAACAGATACGCTGCCATCCTTATATTTATTCTCTTTTGTTCTTACAACTGATACAGAACTCCACATCCTTCCAACCCTTTTCAACTCTTTTACATTTTCTGGTTTGTAATCGGCCAAAACTAAAATATCATCCGGCGAAGCTTTGTATGATTCTCCATGATGATGAAACCTGCTTTTCCAGCTCTTAATTTCCAACTTATAGAGTCTCTTTACCACAGAGTTGTTTATTGGACTAATTACTTCCGCATAAGGTGCTTTGTATAAGATCTCCATACTTGAGCATATTTGTGCTCTAGTTTCTTCCAATAAAGGATTGAAAAAAGATCCAAGGTAATGATCAATGGACTCGAATGATAATTCAATCTTCTCTACCAGAAAATCACAGACCAGGATACAATAAATTGTAGATCATGAGTTTACACTCATAATATGTATTAAACTGTGAAACAAACATGGCTATGCAAAAGCATTTTGGAAAAAGTCATATAATAGAAAGAAGATATTGTTACACTACTAACCTTGTTCTTGAATAAATTTTCGTCCAAAATGTCGTCAATGGACCAGGAAAATATTGAATTCGTGAAATCAAAATCATCAGAGTTGTGCTTTGTACATGAAGTCTCACCATCCATCGTTCCTTGTAATCTCAGTTCACTTGGAAGAACAAGATCGCAAAAGTTTAGTTTTCTTCTTACATGAACGCATGCATGCAATTCAATACTATACTAATTTATCAGAAACCTACTGAGAGAGTGAGACTCTTCGAAATTTTAACTTCAATGATCACTTGTCTTGGAATTAGTAAGAAACGAGCATGCCGTAATAATGAAAAGTCTGAGATTAAAAAGCCTCACCCAATCAATGCTTGAATATTAAAATCCTCACTCAATCGATGCTTGATTATTAAAAGCCTTTAGCTTAAAAGTAGAACAGCAAAACAGTCTTTTTGTCTTCCTATTATTATGGGTTAAATATGTTTTTGTCCCTCAAGTTTAAGTGAATTTTGAAATTAATCCCTCATCAAAATTTTATACCAATTTAGTTCTTCATCTTTCAAAATGCGTGAATTTAGTCCTTTTAACCAAACCAAATTTTATTAAGTTTATATGACGTTTCAAGCACATTTCATGATAGTATTTAAGTTAACATTGAAGCAAAAATGTGTCAAACAGTGTAAATAATTTAAATGCTATCATGAAATGCGCTTGAAACGTCAGATAAACTTAACAAAATTTGGCTAAAAGAACTAAACTCACACATTTTGAAATATAAAGGACTAAATTGGTCAAAAGTTTTGATGAAGGACTAATTCCAAATTTCGCTGAAACCTGAGGACCAAAAACATATTTAACCCTATTATTATTCACTTCTTTTGGTTTTACATATTTCAATTATAATGCTTCCTTTTCTTTTTACCTCTTGATTCTTGTCAGCTCATAATATAACCATTTTCTGGGGAAAACTGTTTAACTTCTTTAACTTTTAATTAATGTGATTCTGTCTCCAAAATTTATTATGGAGAGTTTAATGATATATATATATATATATATATATATATATATATATATATATATATTTTATAAGTTATTTGATGAGTTATATACACTTTGAATTAAATACACAGTCCCTTTAAAGAGCTCTTATTCATTTATGAAGTAGTCCTAGTTGGTCTGTCATGTTCTGGCTTTGACTTTTTCATATAATCGAAAAAGGGGGCTTTTGCATAGCTTAACGTTTCACATTGTGGAAACAAAAAGAAAGTACAGGTTTGAATCTTATTAGGTGTTGCAAGCATGCAAAGGTTAGATAAATTCAAATTCCATCTTCAGTAACACTTTGAAGAATGAAACTTCAATCAATGCCACTGATAAATTTCACATTGTTATTGCTTTAACGAGATCATGAATGGAAAATTTTATATAATATCAAAATTATTTACTAATTCATTACATAACTTAATTTTAACAGACAATATGATTTTTAAAAATACATAGTTTTTCGGTATTAGAACTTTAATAAACAGTGGCATTAAGCTAATATAAAGAAATTTTCTCTCCAACGTACACTGGCATACGACCCTTTGGCATCCATACCCTTAGAAGATGCTTGGTTTGCATCAAATCATGCCTTTTGATACCAGATAAACGAAAGCCCATTGTCATGTTGAATTTGCTGAGACTTGAGAACAAAATGGTGTAAGAAAGACTTGAGAGAGAGGCTTATGAAAATTTAATGCTTCATGATGAGTTCTTCAATGTCACCTCTCTCACTTGAATTAGTTGTAAATCATGCTAACGGAGACCGAGATAAATATTCTTAGATGAGGCAAATGTACAGAAATCATGCTAGTGTAGTGCCTTCATCATCAATTTTCTTGAAGGCCAATTGAGGCAATGCAAAGCCTCAACTTAGTTGTTGTGACAGTCTTGGTCAACATATCAGTCGGATTCTTTGCACTTGGAATCTTCAACAAAAACAAGTCTCCATCATTTATCAAATTTATGATAGAATGATAATTCAATTCAATGGGTTTGCATCTGGAATGGAGAATTGGATTTTTAGCAAGACAAATAGCACTTTGACTGTTACTGAACAACGAAGAGTCATCTTGCTCTTTTCCTATTCTTTTAGAAGATTCTTCAACCATATCATCTCCTTCAACCATATCCTTTAAGTGAGTTCCGAAAGGTGTATTCTTGGTTTTAGCATTTTGCAACATTAAACCTGCTAAGTAATTTTTTTATATATTTTTCCTAAGATAAGTTCAGAATACCTTCAGATCTATCCCTGAAGATTCTCATATCAAGAATTTGGTTGGCTGGACCAAGATCCTTCGTTTCAAAATGTTTTGACAATTGTTTCTTCAACTTGTCAATTTCTACCATATTAACACCAGCAATCAACATGTCGTCAACATACAAGGCAAGAATGATATAGTTGTCAACATATTTCTTCACATAACACCAATACATCCGTGAAATTCTTAGTTTCTCATAAACTCATTAAACTTCTTATACCATTGTCTCGGTGCTTATTTCAATCCGTACAAACTTTTATGAAGTTTGCATACAAGATTATTTTTGTCTTGTACTTCAAAACCTTTTGGTTGTGCCATAAAGATTTCTTCTTTAAGATCCCCATGTAGGAATGCAGTTTTCCCATCTAACTGCTCCAAGTGAAGATTTTCTGCAACTACTATACTCAAAATAACTCTGATGGTAGTCAATCTTGACAATAGGAGAGAAAGTTTCTATGAAGTCAATTCCCTATCTTTATTGGAACCCTTTCACTACGAGTCCAGCCTTATATCTTTTGCTACCATCTGGTTCTTCTTTTAACCGATAGACCCACCTATTTTGCAAAACCTTCTTTCCTTCTAGTAGCTTGGTTAAAGACCATGTTTTATTCTTCTGAAGAGACTTGATCTCATCTTCCATTGCTAGCTCCCACTTAATACATTCATCTCTCTGCATAGCCTTAGCAAAATGCTCTGACTCACCAGTATCAGACAACAACAAGTAATATAATGAAGGAGAATACATTTGTGGTGCTACAATTATTCTGCTAGATCTTCTAATTAGGACTTCAGGAGTTGTTGTCTCTACTATTTGTTCAGGTTCTGACTCAGGCTCCATTTCTGTATTCTGCCTTCTATTGACTACATCACTTTCTGAAATATCTTCTAATGATACCTACTCTGACTGTTTATTTACATTTGCAAATTCTGCAGTCGTGTCTTTATAGAACATGTTTTCATTAAAAGTAACATTTCTACTTCTGATAATTTTCTTGTTTAGGTCATCCCCAAACCTATAGCCATACATGTCAGATCCATAACCAATGAAATAACATCGCTTTGCCTTAAGGTCCAATTTATCTCTACTATTAGAGTCTAACACAATATATGAAGCACAACCAAAAACTTTTAGATGTGATAGGTTTACCTCATTTCCAGACCATACTTCTTCAGATAACTGATAGTCTAAAGGAACTGATGAACCTCTGTTTATGAGATAGGTTTTGTGCTTATTGTGTCTACCCAAAATACCTTGGGTAATTCTGACTAGATTCTCATACATCTTGCTCTCTCATTTAAGGTTCTGTTCATTCTTTCTGCCATACTATTTTGTTATGGAATTCCTAGAACCGTCTTGATCATTCTAATCCCATTCTCTGAACAAAACTCCTTGAATTGACTATTGTCATATTCTCCGCCATTATCAGACTTCAAACATTTAACCTTTAAACATGTTTGAGTTTTAAACTCCTTTTTCCACCTTTTAAACACAAAAAACACATAAGATTTATTTTTAAGAAAATAAACTCATACCTTTCTTGCAAAGTCATCGATGAAGGTTGCATAATACTATGAACCTCCAAGGGAATTCACTAAAGTTGGCCCCCAAAACATCTATATGCACTAGTTCTAGTCTTTCAACTCTAGATGACTTACTTGCTTTGGAGAAGCTAACTTTTTTTTTCTGCTTTCCAAAGATACAATGTTTGCAAAGTCCAACGTCAACATGCTTTAAGTTAGGTATTTTACCTTTTGAGACCATGAGCTTCATTCCTTTCTCACTCATATACCCAAGCCTCTGATGCCACAAAGATGAATTGTTGCCAACTTCTGCAACTAATATCATATCCTCATATGCAATCATGTAAAGAGATCATTGTTTCTTTCCACGAGCAATAACAAGATTACCTTTCATTACCTTCCAATGTCCATCTCCAAAAGTGGTGTAATGTCCCTCAACATCCAACTGTCCTACAGATATTAAGTTTCTCTTTAAGGCAAGAATATGTTTGACATTATTCAAAATCCATACGTCTCATTAGAGGTTCATATATTAATATCACCTCTTCCTATAATATCAAGAGATTTTCCATCTACAAGGTAGATCTTTCCAAACTTTCCTGAAACATAGTTAGATAATAGACCTAAGGAAGGTGTAGTATGAAATGACGCACCTGATTCCATAATCCATGAGTCAATAGAACTATCTAAACTACATAATAGTGCATCTTCAATTTCATTAGTTGTTGCATTTGCTGCTTGATCATCATCTTGCTTCTTGTTGTTGTTGCGCTTCTTTGGAGCCCTTCATTGTTTTGTATAGTGACCCCTTTTCTAACAATTCCATCAAGTGATATCATTCCGGAATTTTGGTTGTGATCTCCCTCTAGACTTTGATATGTCTCAGCCTTGATTACAACCTTTCTAGCTACTTCTTCCTTTAGTTTCAGTACTAAATGTTGAACCAGAATTAGAATTGGAAGATTCCCTTGAACTTTTCCTATGAACATCTTCACTTAAGATCAAGTCGCGAATGTTATCAAGCTTCAACTTGCTATTACTTGCAAAATTACTAACCACAGTAACAGTTGCATTCCAACTTTTTGGGAGAAATGATAATAAAATTAAGGCTTTCAAGTCATCATCAAATGTTATCTACACTGATGTCAACTGCGCAATAATTGAATTAAATTCACTAATATGATTAGTAACTGAGTTACCTTCACCTATTTTTAGGTTGACTAGCCTGCGAATCAAATACACTTTATTGGATGTAGATGGCTTCTCATACATATTTCACAACGCTTGCATCAAATTTGCGGTTATTTTCTCGTTCATGATGTTGAATCCAAGATTCTTGGCTAATGTCAATCGGATCACACTGAGTGTCTGTTGATCTAACAACTTGCATTTTGACTGGTCCATGTCAATTGGCTTCTACCTTGTTAAGGGTAGATACAACTTCTTCTAATACAGGTAGTCCTCTATCTGCATCTTCCAGAACCCGAAGTCATTGTCATCAAACTTCTCAATCCTCAAGTTTCCTTCTTCCAATGTCATTGCTCCTGCTTCTTTTGAAGAAAGCTCCTATTTCCTTTGACAAAAGCTCCTGCTACTCTTGATGAAACTGAGATTCCCAAGAAGAAAAAGAAACCAAATCTTTTTTGATGTGGAAGATTAAACAATGATGCAACCACAGAGCATACTAAGAAAAATGGCTCTTGATACCAATTGTTAGGAACAAGGCAATAAAGGAAAGAATAAAGGAGAGAAAAATAAGTGACATGAAAAATATAACGTGGTTCGACATACAATGTGTATGCCTACGTCCATGACTATAGTAGGAAGTATTTTTATTTTTGGTATGTATCAAGCTTTACAAAGGGTCTCTTATATAGTAAAATAGAGAACCACATCTCACAATCCTAAGCGATGTGGGACTAAACCTAGCACCATAATACTAATAGAGTTTACATTGACAGAGTTCATTAAAGTTTTGTGGGAGTTTATCATGTGCGATTGATTGGATTATGCTTTATAACTTGGAAAATTGTTATTGTAATTTCATTTGTGAATTCTTAATCTCAGAGGGAGGTTAAGAAGCATACCTGAAAAGGTTGATACTCATCCGTGTGACCTAGAAAGGATGATTTCGTTGTAATCATGTGTTTTAATTAGTTGAAACTCCTAAGGAGTGTGCTTAAGAGAGAATTGGACGTAACCCAAGAGTTAGGAGTGAACCAGTGTTAAAATCTTTTTTATACATTGTCTGTTACTATTTTGTATGATATTATGTTACACACAAAAAAGTCTAAGCTCTATTCAATCCCCTTTCATGCCCATCTACACCAACGAGTGGTATGAGAGCCTGCCTTTGGGGGAATTCCTTAACGGGGCAAGGAAGAGTGGTCTTATAGACCAAATCAATGGAAAGGGACGGTCAAACAACCAATTGTCCACCTTTGTTCAAAAGAAAAAAAAATTATGACATGGAAACTCAAAATGTTGACCTATCTTGAAGCAATGAATATGAATCTATTGGATATCATTGAAAAATGCATCTATTCGCTACTACACCATATTTGGATTGACATCCTACTAACTTAAAAATAGAATTTGGATTGACATCTCTATTTATTTTTCTGTATTGTTTTTCTACTATGCTTTCAAAATAAACTCATGATCATTAATTTTGAAGTTTTAAAATATATTTAAAAGATTTTTAATATACTAATATAGTGTAGCTTTAATGCTCAATAAAGAACAACATAAAAAAAATCCAATAAAGAATTTGAACTCATCCTCGTTACAATGACTATTATTGTGATTATATGTGAGTTTCAACATTATTTTAATTAACAAACTTAATTTATTCAATGTTTGATGAATGTTCACATAAGCATATATTGGTTAAAACGATGTGAGAAAAATATATAAAAGTATTTTGACAGTAATAATTTAAACAATACCAGAAATAGTAATATAATTTTTGTGTATTTTTAGCTTTTTATAAGTATTTTTTAGGTTCTAAGACAATTAAAAGAATTTAAAAATAATCTTAAGAAATTAAGATATAGATAACATGTGTTTAAAAATAAGACTACAAATCATCTAACAAAAAGTGTTTCAAGGTAAGATTTTATTTTTATATTTTTAAATAATTAACGTTATGTTTTAAAATATAATTATTTTAATCTTTTGAAATGATTAAAGTTTTGTTTTAAAATATAATTAAATTAAAATGAGACTTCTATTATTTAAAATGGTTCATATTTTAATATAAATATATATTATAAATCATATTTTAAGAATGAAAAGTGTTTTAATAAATTAGTCTAAATTTCATTTGAAAATTAATATTTAATCAATATTTGACAGATTTTTATTTTATACGATAAAAGAATAATAATAACTATAACTATAGTTTTAAAAAAAGTTTTTAAATAGGGATATTGTAAAAAATTTACACTTACATTATCAAAATAATGTTTCTTTTAAAAGCGGATTGAAATATTGATCAATCCTATCTTATTAGATATTCTGTAAGGCCCAATACTTTTTAACAGTATGCAAGTTTGAATTTATTTGGCAAAAACTTCGTGTATCTAGCGTCTAAACAGGGAGAACAGTAAGGAATTTGCTTTAGCACTCCATGTTTTCTTTTCTTATTATTGTAATTGTCAAATCACTATTTCCAATTGTAAGAAACATTTAACATGCTCTAGTCAAAAAGTTAAAGTTTATGTGGCTTATTTATGGAATGAGAAGTTATGTCTTTTAAATTTTTTAGAAAGTTATGTTTTTTCAGTGTTTTTTGTTTGTTATATAAATGAATGTATGATTGTTAATAGACATGAAATGCAAGCAAAATGTTTTTATACCCCTGATAAAACTTCCTTAGCAATGATCCATAAATTTATTTAGTTGGATATTAGAGTCATTATTTTTGAATAAACATAATAAATGCACACATCCAAAATAATTAAATAATTAAAACATCACACTAATGACATACATTGGATTTAAACTCAAGTCCTCTCAACATAACCAAGTATTCTCCACCACTTAAGTTACTATTGTTCCTTGTCATAACTATCATCATTAATTAGTTCAGAAATCCCTTTACTTGCATTTATAAATATTTATTTATTTATTGAATATTTCCAAGTCTTACACAGAGAGGATGCTGGGTAGGGACAAGCTCGAGTAGTAATCTAGGGATTTATTATGCCTAGAGTTGAGAGATCACCTTGGGTTTAAATTCCCAAGGTTCTAGTTAATAGGGATGCATCTAGATTTACCTAAGAAAGTACTTCCATAGGAATAATCTTGAGAAATTTTAGATAAAAGAAGGGAGATTATAATCTGAATTAGGGGAAAGACAAAAGCAATCAACCTTGTTCTCTAATTTACCATTGAAATTTTATACTTTCTAAGTGAAATAAAAAATTAAATATGTAATAGTTGTGATCTAATTATTGATGACCTTTTGCAAGTCTATGTAAAAATGACTTTTACTACCTCAATATAATAGTGCACTTGCTGTAAAACAGAATTGCTAATGATAAAATATCAATATTATACTATAATACTTAATATAATGAATGATGAGATTATATTGTGACAATAAATCCACAATCAAAATAGTTTACAACCTTATAAAACATGATAGAATTATACAAATTGAAGTGGTCAGATACTTTGTCAAAGAAATGCTTAGTAACTTGATATGTACCTGTATGTCATCTACTCAAGGACACTTGCACACATACTCACCAAGAGATAAGTATTTTAGAAAGTTTCAAATTTTATTCCAATTGATTTTAATTTTGTATATTGGTTGTAGTATATTTATTTTATCACTACTGTTGCCAAATATTAATAAAGGTTGGGTTGATATATACGAGGTAATAAGGTGCAATCTTTCAAAGATAACGACCAATCTTGATAATGACCTTTAATGATATCTTTGTGCATGAGCTACACATGTAACACAACTGGTTTGACTTGAAACAGTTTGAGCCACAGTGGTCCTTTGCGTTCTTCGATCACTTCAAAACCGTCTCATTTTCTTAGGGTCGTTATGTTCTTCACACACAAAATTTCATCCTTTATAAAATAAATAAAAATATATTTAATTTAATATGAATCAATTTTTAATATATGTTGTATATAATTTAAAAGTTTTTAAAAAAATTAAATTTTTAATATATAAAATTTTAAAAATTTAAAAAAAGTTTGGAGTGTTGGGTTGATGAAAATAACACGTTTTGAAAAGTCTCACATCGCCTAGGATAACCAAGGGGTTGGATTTTACTGACTATATAATGAGCTCTAAGTCCATGATGTTGTCAGCCATAAGTCCTTAAGATTGTTGTAAATAAATGACAAATCATGAACAAAAAGAGTACTTCTTGAGGCGTGTAAATTCATTACCCTTAATGACTTATCCGCGGTGTGTTGCGCAAGCCCCCTAGAATACAACATGAACTTCTCGAATCTTCCAAGGATCTCAGAACTAGCAAGCAAGTACTCTTGAAAGAGTATTTAACCCAGATAATAGAAGAAAGAAATATGAGAGATAGAAGAGAGCTTGAAGAATGAAGGATAAGATTGAGAGATGGTGTGTTTTGGAGAGCACCAAAACCACCTATTTATAGGTGTAAATGAAGGAAAGGATGGGCTAAAAACATAAAGTTTCACCAACGTTCAAATCCAATATTGCAATGTGCTTTGGGATATTCATGAACCAGAATAATTGAATTAAACATGGAATCAAAACGGAAGCATGATATTGCACCAAAACAAAACTGCAGCAACAAAGAATTTATAGGTGGTAGCAACGTTCACATCTTTTGAAATGTTTATAACGCTTGCTTCACAACAATCCCCCACAAATTGCTAAAGATAAGAAAGGAAAGGCTGAAGGAAGAAAACCTGGGTCTTATAAAATGTAATGCATCGGAGCTGGTATAACAAGCTATATGAACCAGTCCTAGATAGATAAACTTAACACACAGTGTATTTGGTATAACAAGCTATATGAACCAAAAGACACTTGATGTATGTTAGTGGTTTATCGATCACAATACACCCCCACAATCCTTATTATTAACGCTGTGTTACGCTTACTAGGCCATGCGCGTGCCCGGTATTCATGAGTGCTCTAGAGATAATGCCAAGATCTCATACAAGCGGCCTCACTTGACACTTATATAGGTGATTACATCAAGTGTATGCTACAAATCATACACCACCCGTAAAGGATTTGAAAATCACTAAAACTTTGTTTAAACTAAAATTCTTACACCACATAAAATTTTAATTTACAAAGTTTAATCTCTCAATAATGCAGCCTTTAGCATTTTCATGCACACCATAGGAATGAACATAATTGATTTAAAATCAATTTAGTGCTATCAGAACTAACATGTGACTTGTTTTTACCCAAATGAACCTTATTCATGGGATCTCTAATCACAAAGGTTGGGTTACCATCACTTGTTTGTTTGCAAGTGGCTTAAGTCTTATTCCCCTTGATGTTTCCAAAGTCATATTTTCTTCCCAGGGGTTTTGTTAGGGGATCTACTAGATTCCGTTCTGACTTCACATAATCAATGGAAATAGTTCCACTCTTTAGCAGCTGCTTAACTAGATTATGTCTCAATTGTATATGTCTATTCTTTCCATTGTAATTTTTGTTTTTAGCTATAACTATGATTTGAAATCACAATGTATTGATACAGATGGGGTTTGTTTCATTCCTAGAGGAATGTTTACTAAGAAGTTTTTCAACCACTCAGCCTCACTACCAGCCATTTTGAGAGCAAAAAACTCAGATTCCATTGTTGATCTTGCTATAATTGTTTGCCTTGCTGATCTCCATGTAATCGCACCACCTCCAAGTGTGAATACATAACCACTAGTGGACTTTGTCTCATCTGAATCAGAGATACAGTTAGCATCATTGTGCCCTTCTAGTACAACGGGAAGTCCACTATATTCAATGGCATAATCTATTGAACCTCTTAAGTATCTCACAAGCCTTCCAAGTGCATCCCAATGCTCTTGATTAGGACATTGAGTGTATATACTCAGTCTACTTACTACATAAGCAATATCAAGTCTTGAAAAGCTCATTAAGTGTAGTAAGCTCCCAATTATCTGGGCATACTAAGGTTGAGAAATAGATTCCCCTCTATTTTTCATTAATTTAGAGTTAGCATCATATGGGGTACTCACAGGTTTAAAGTCATAATATCCAAACTTCCTAAGAAGTTTCTCAATGTATTGTTCCTGGGATAGTAATATACTATCTCCCTTCCTTATGATTCTAACTCCTAAAATCACATTGGCTTCACCCATGTCTTACATTTCAAACTTAGATCCTAGAAACAATTTAGTTCTAGAGACTATATCAATGCATGTGCCAAAAATTAACATGTCATCCACATACAAACATATAATGACACATTCACCATTTTCAGATTTAGAGTACACACATTTATCAACATCATTAGGTGAAAGACCATTACAAAGTAACACATTATCTAGTTTTCATGCCACTGTTTTGGTGCTTGTTTTAACCTATACAAAGATTTTAAAAGTTTTCACACCTTATTTTATTGACCAGGGACACACCCTTCAGGTTGAGTCATATAAATTTCCTCCTTTAATTCACCATTCAGAAAAGCAGTCTTAACATCCATCTGATATATCACTCGAATAGAGGAAATCCTAGTCACAGGGGCAAAGGTATCAAAGTAATTTATGTTAGGTTTCTAAGTAAAACCTTTCGCTACTAATCTTGCATTATATTTATCTATGGATCCATCAGGGTGATACTTTTTCTTAAAGATCCACTTACAACCAATGGGTTTTGCTCCTTTGGGCAAATCTACTAAGGTCCAAGTATTATTTTTCTCAATTGATTCAATTTCCATCTTAATAGCATTATCCCATTGTTTTGCATCAAGAGCACTAGTAGCCTCTAAAAAACTTGTTGGATCATTTAAAACTAGATAAGTATAAAAGTCATCTCCAAAAGAAGTTTCTTTCCTTTGCCTTATACTTCTTCTTAAACCCTCACTCATGGCATCACTATAAGTATCTATAGGTTGTTCAGATGTATCACTAACTTTTAATGGAAATATATGTTCAGAAAAACATTTTTTGTCTCAACAATAGTATTATGTTCAATCACATCACTTTTAAGAACAAGTAACCTATAGGCAGCACTATGTTCAACATAACCCAAGAACATACAATCAGAGGTTTTAAAGCCTATTTTCCTTTTCTTAGGATCGGGTAACATTACTTGGAGCCAAAAAGGAGCATGTGGGAGGTGTGACTTGTCACCTAAGCAAGTCACACTTGTCTTGCCATGAGAAGCTAACTCTCATCCTTGGAGAGCAAGTTTGAGAAGCTTCTAGGCTTTTCTAGAGTAGACACACTACTCTTGGCCCATTTGGCCCAATTCCCCTTTTTGGTCCAAAATTACTTCTAAAGCCCAATTTCCTCTAAGGCCCAATACATGGCCGAAAAAAAACCCTATTCTACTGGGCCTAAAATACAAAGCCCAAAATAAAATCCTAATTTAGTATTTACAAGCAAAATGTCCTAGGCTAGGTCTTCACATCTTCCTTGGCCCATGTGAAGTTCATCTTGGGCTTTGCATGCGTATTTAAGGCCCATTCCTCTTGTATTCTCCTAGCCATGGCTCTCGTTGTAGGTCCCTTGGCTCGAGGCGTCTCATCACTATTGGTGTCTTCTATTATGATATGTGTAATGAGCTCTTGAAGCGTCATTTGCTTGTGTCTATGTTTCAGCTGTTGTTTATAGTCAGTTCAGGATGACGGTAATTTCTCGATCAAAGAACATACTCTTTGCTTTGATATCTTCAAGTAACTTGTGATATTCGTTGATTTGAATCTTTATGTCTTTATCTTCGATCATCTCCGAACGGTAGTAATTCTCTATGACGAACCTTTGTCGGACGATGTCCTCAACAGTATATTTGACAATCAATGAATCCCAAATTTCTTTCGCTTCCTTATATGAGCAATACACATCGAACAAATCATTAGACAAGGTGCTAAGTAAGGTGTGTCAGCATACCTTGTTTGCATAAGTCCAATCTTCAACTTGTTTGGCACTGGATACGTCTGGTTTTGAAGTTGAGAGAGCCATAGCTACTCCATACATGTCTAGAAGAATAGACACACGTTCTTGCCAGCGTCGAATGAGATGCAACGTGTAATTAAGTGGGGAGCTATTGTACACCTTTAGAACAAACATTTCAATTGTCGATTGGCATTCCTTTTCCAAAATAGAGTTATATTATTTGTAACTCCCATCACAATTCAACTGTAAAATAAAACAACCATTTACTTGGAACGTATCCTTGAGTTGTGGCTTAGGATAGGAGTTAAGTGTAACATCCCTGGCGTACCACGCCCAGAGCATGTCAGGTTACTACAGCCCGATGCACCCCAACCCCTCACCCTTCTCCGTCCATTCATACTGGGTGGGTTGTTGCCAGTGGGAATCATCAGATTTTGCTGACCTTTAACACCTCTGGCACACCAGCAGATGCTACCAGTTGCGCTATGAATGGACGGAGAAGGGTGAGGGGTTGGGGTGCATCTGTTGAGATCTGGGTATCATCAGATTTTGGTCAAGCCTGAGGACGTACAAAAGACGGCATTTCGGTCTCGTTATGGACATTATGAATATGTCGTGATGCCGTTTGGGGTGACAAATGCTCCAGCGGTATTCATGGATTATATGAATCGGATATTCCGACAGTGTCTGGATAAGTTTGTTGTCGTGTTTATCGATGACATCCTCATTTACTCCAGAGATCGGGATGAACACACTGAGCATCTGAGGGTGGTGTTGGAAATACTCAGGGAACATCAATTATATGGGAAATTATCAAAATGTGAGTTCTGGCTGAGCGAGGTCCAATTTCTTGGACATGTAATCTCGGCTCATGGTATCGCAGTCGACCCTGCAAAAATAGAAGCCGTGTTGAAATGGGAACGGCCGCAGACGGTGACAGAGGTAAGGAGTTTTCTGGGATTGGCCGGGTACTACCGGCGATTTATAGAAGGGTTCTCCAAAATGGTAAGTCCTTTAACGCAACTCACGCGAAAGGACAAACCTTTCTCATGGACGGACCAGTGCGAGGCATGTTTTTAAGATATGAAGAAGAGATTGACCACAGCTCCAGTATTGGCTATTCCCGATACAACTCAAGCATTTGAAGTGTATTGCGATGCATCATACCAGGGGTTGGGATGTGTGTTAATGCAAGAGAAAAGGGCGGTAGCGTATGCTTCTCGACAGTTGAAGATCCACGAGAAGAATTATCCCACCCATGATCTGGAACTGGCTGCGGTAGTTTTTTCTCTTAAGACTTGGAGACATTACTTATATGGCTCCCAATTCCGAGTCTTTAGCGATCATAAGAGCTTAAGGTATTTATTTGATCAGAAAGAACTTAATATGAGGCAAAGGAGATGGATGGAGTACCTTAAAGATTACGATTTTGAACTCCTCTACCATCCAGGCAAGGCTAATGTGGTAGCCGACGCCTTGAGCAGGAAACGGGTGCATATGTCTTCACTGATGATGAAAGAATTGGAACTAATAGAGAAATTGCACGATATGAATTTGGGTTTACAACTGGATTCTGATCATATCCGGTGCAGTATGTTAACAATTACAAACACCTTCCTTGAGGAGATCCGAGAGGGGCAGGTGCATGATGCTGAATTACAACGGATTGTTGGATGGTTGGGTACAGAGAAAGGAAAGGAATTCAAGATGGGGGCTGATGGCATCTTAAGATTTCGAGATCGGGTTTGTGTGCCAGGGAATTGGAGGATGAGAAGGAGAGTTATGGATGAGGGACATAAGAGCCGCCTCAGTATCCATCCGGGTATGACGAAAATGTACAAGGATCTTAAGGAGTCATTCTGGTGGCCTGGGATGAAAACCGATGTGGCAGATTTTGTGGCAGCCTGTTTAGTGTGTCAGAAGGCTAAAATTGAGCACCAAAGGCCAGGAGGTACTCTAGAACCACTGGAGATACCCCAGTGGAAGTGGGATGGTATCTCTATGGATTTTGTGACTCACCTGCCTCGATCTGTAAAAGGGCATGATGCCATTTGGGTAATAGTTGATAGACTCACCAAATGTGCGCACTTTTTACCAATCAATCTGAGGATGTCAATGGATAAACTCGCAGAGTTATACATCCGGGAGATTGTAAGATTACATGGGGTTCCAGCAAGTATAGTGTCAGATCGTGACCCGAGATTCACCTCGCGGTTCTGGCAATGTTTACAGGCAGCGCTGGGAACTCAATTGAGAATGAGTTCTGCATATCATCCCCAAACGGATGGTCAATCAGAAAGAACGATTCAGTCGCTAGAAGATCTGCTTCGGGCATGTGTATTAGATCATTTAGGTAGTTGGAATGAAGTACTTCCCTTGGTGGAATTTACTTACAATAACAGTTACCACTCAAGCATTGGAATGGCACCCTACGAGGCATTATATGGGAGGAGATGTAGAACCCCACTATGTTGGTATAAGGATGGAGAGTCAGTGACCGTTGGGCCGGAGTTATTGCAACGGACGACAGAAAAGGTCAAATTGATTCAGGACAAGATGCGTGCGACTCAGAGTAGACAGAAGTCGTATGCAGATAAAAGGAGGAGGCCGCTAGAATTCCAAGCGGGGGATCATGTGTTCCTACGAGTCACCCCGACTACAGGCATTGGGAGAGCAATCAAATCCAGAAAGTTAACGCCGAAGTTCATAGGGCCATATCAGATTAACAGGAGGATTGGACTGGTAGCCTATGAAATTGCGTTGCCACCACATCTAGCCAACTTACATAATATGTTTCACGTGTCTCAGTTGCGTAAATACATTGCGGATCCCAGCCATGTGTTAGAGACCGATGATGTCCAGTTCAGGGATGATCTGACCCTGGACGTGAGACCGGTAAGCATAGTGGACTCTCAAGTCAAGAAGCTGAGAGGGAAGGAAATCCGGACAGTAAAGGTTCTTTGGGATGAGGCAACACAAGAAGCAACGTGGGAAATGGAGGACCTCATGAAGGAATCATATCCACAATTATTTCCTAGTAAGTGAAATTTTCGAGGACGAAAATTCTTTTGAGTTGGGAGTAATGTGAGATCCAGGAAATTCATAAAAATTAATAATTAATAAAGTATAAGAAATGAGGGGTTGAGACTACCATAAGAGAGTTCTTTGATAAATCCTAAACAAGAAACAATGTTAACCTAAGTGGTTTAGAGCACTTGATTATGTTGAGGGGACTTGGGTTCAAGTCCTGAGTATGTCATTAGTAGATTTATTTAATTCTGTTTTATTTTGCAATTATATCGTGAACGTGAAAACATGATTTAGGTTCATACGAATGTGTGAATTAATAGGAATCATATGATAGTTTGTTGGTGTGCATGTGTTTGATGGGTAGGAAGGATATGGGTTCGAATCTCGGCTAGAATGAATATTACCCTTATGTTTTACTATTTTGCCAGGTGGTTAAATGATCTAGAAACTGTAGAAATTCTCTGGAAATAAAAAAGGTAGCAGTTTAGGTGTAGTAATGACTATTAAACTTTAAATTTAAATTAATTTCGTTTTTATAATTTTTTTATTTATTTTGGGCTGAATTGGTGAGAGGGGGAGGAGTGAGTGAGAAAGCAAAGAGTCATATTGTGTGGCTAGGGAGTTCTGAGAAATTGCAATCCAGAGAGGGAATTAGAGTGGAGGCAAGGAGGGGAGCTTTGGGAAACAAAAAAGAATTCATTTGGAATTGTTGAAGCTAAAACACCAGGTAAGGGGAGGCTGAACTTTTGTGTTTTATTTTATTTGCTTCCGAGTGATCATTGTATGTGTTTGTACAATATATTGTTATTTTGCTGTCTGCGTGAGGTTTGATTGAGAAAGAAATAATGCAGAATTCATTTTGGTAATAAGCCTAGCATAATACACGTGCAGCCTTGTGAGGGGTGTGTATTGGTATTATCTATGATAAAGTTGGGAAGTTGATTACAATTTTTTTCGACGCCATTCGTTGGGGTAGTGTTAACATCTTTCAGTAATTTAAAAAGCAAATCAAACATTAGTATTCTTCCTTTCTCCCAATGGTGGCGTGACGAAAAGAAATAGAGTAGTGTTGATAGCTTTCTAAAGTCAGTTTAGACTTGAAAATAATTGTGTAGTGTTATACAAGAGATGAAATTGTTATACTACTTTCTGGTGAGATTATTATACATCTTTCAAAATATAATATAGCTTGAAATGTTGTATTGAAATCGATGCCTGTAAATTACGTTAAATAAATGTAAGCTAGAACAAATCTGTAATTGGAGTATTTAGGGTTGTTAAAAGAATAAATTTAGAGGAAGGAAATAAAGGATTTGGTTAGAAGATGTTTTCTTTCAAAAATAAAAAATGGATTACAGTGTTGAGGGATAGGAACTCAAATTGATAAACTTTTGGAAACATTCGGATACGTGATCCCATTTAACCAAATATAAAATGTTCATATTAATTGATAAGTGAACTAATTTAAAAGGATTGAATTATAGGTGTTCAGTTTATTTAGGATAAAATGGGAAGGGTTTTAATTAGGAAATTAAAGTGTAAAAGTGCATAAAGAGTTGAGAAATTGGTATGAGTGCAGTGGGATATTTTCAAGTCAAAAGTTTTGATTTATGGGTAGTGGATTCTTTTCCAAAGTGCAGTAAATGTCTTTTTATATATTATTTTATAATCGTATAATGTTGATAAAATATTATATGAATATAAAAGTTAAAAGGTTTACTTTATTATTTTAGTGGTTACGGTTATGAATTTGATTGTTACATGCATTTTACGTTGACATGGTATTTAAATACTTTAGATGTTTTATTTATCAAGTTTAGGTAGTAAGATGTAGGTATCTTAAATATCCTAAATATAAAAGTTTGGAGTTTTTGGTTTGACAACTAATGGGTGCATCAGTAACTCCTTTACCAAATGACAAGGAAAGGAGTTATGTTTTTTTTTACGTAAACAAAGAAGAAAAAAAAAGAAATTGCTGTATAACCTTTAATTCTATTTCTATTAGCAATATTACATTGATGATATATTAGATAATAATTTGTATGGACTTTGAGTAAAATTTTGGTAGTTTACGTATTCTTAGACTGTTATATTAAAGACAATATAATATAAAATTTTGAATTAATATATTATTTTATGATAATATAATAAAATAAGGTGATTTAGGTATTGTGGGCTAGGCGGTTGGCAGCCCAATTTTGGCCTGGCGGCGCTTAGGCAACGTCAGGCGATAGAGCATAGGCATGGGTCCATTGCAGATGGATTTGCATGGATGGGTTTGATAGCTTGGTCAGGGATATGCTGGATTAGTTACGAGCGGGGAGGTTCGTAACGGAGATTTGAGATGCGTGATTGATGCGGGCGGGGAGGTCCGTATCTGTTGTACTCTTGTGTGGGGATACGAGCGGGGAGGTTCGTATGTTCCGTGCTCACACTTGAGGCTGCTATGAGCGGGGAGGTTCATAGTAGGTGTTCACGCATGTTGGACTACAAGCGGGCAGGTTCGTAGAGTTGGACTACGGGCGGGGAGGTCCGTAGAGTTGGACCACGAGCGGGTAGGTTCGTGGGAGCATGATAATCCCTAAGGACCAAGGTTGTGAATGGATCTTTCTCATATAGGTTATGAGATTGGGGTATAATGTTATAGAAAGGTCAATAATCTAAAATTGATTAAGTTGGACTGGGTGAGGGTCAATTCTTATTATTTTATTGTTTGTATTATTTTTCTTTTCAGCTCACCCTTGCTTGTTTGTGTGTTTGTGTTTGGCGATGATCACGTGACTTGTTACGTGGGAGCAGACGTGAATTCAGGTGATCATGCTGATGCTTAGCAACAGAGCGGGGCTACCGATGGGGGATTTTCTTTATGTTATGCTTCCCTACCTTTTGTAATAGACATTATGATGTTTTATCCATTATGAACTTGTAATAAAGATGAGATAGTACGAATGGATTATAGCGAGACTAGTTTGAAATTTCCCACGCTTGGGAATTTATTGTAATGTCTGATTTTCTTAAAGTATATTTTGTGAAAAATCAGTTTTATTTAGTAATATCCATCTGGGGTGTTACATTTGGTATCAGAGCACAACTGGTAGCATTTTTTTGTAACATCCCTGGCGTACCACGCCCAGAGCATGTCAGGTTACTACAGCCCGATGCACCCCAACCCCTCACCCTTCTCCGTCCATTCATACTGGGTGGGTTGTTGCCATTGGGAATCGAACCCCCAACCTGACCTTTAACACCTCTGGCACACCAGCAGATGCTACCAGTTGCGCTGCAGCACAACTGGTAGCATCTGCTGGTGTGCCAGAGGTGTTAAAGGTCAGGTTGGGGGTTCGATTCCCACTGGCAACAACCCACCCAGTATGAATGGACGGAGAAGGGTGAGGGGTTGGGGTGCATCGGGCTGTAGTAACCTGACATGCTCTGGGCGTGGTACGCCAGGGATGTTACATTAAGGACATGGCATTTTATGGGTTGTGGCCCGGAATGACTTTCCTTGAGTTGTGGCTCGGGATAGCGGATGAACACGAGGAACTCTTAAGTTGTGGCTCAGTTGGTGAGTGTTACCGGTGTGAGTGTGCTGGTTGTGGCCAGTACGGATGGGTCCAGATGGATTGCCCTCCTCAACGATTGCTGACGAGTTTGGTAGTCTTGGGACGTTACAAACTATGTTCGTATTTGTGAACTCCACTTGGCGTTACGGTGTGTGATCCGTAGCATGGTTCCCGCATGTGCTCTATCGGTTGTGGCGTATAGGTGTGGCAGCAAGGCGCCTTGAGATACTCACTAAAAGATGTACAACACTGGTAGCATGGTTGTGGCCATGTAGAAGGATGAAATGAGTTTCCTTGATGTGCATTGATATTACATGGTTGTGGCCATGTGGAAGGAAGGGAATGAGTTTCCTTGACGTGCATTAATATTACATGGTTGTGGCCATGTGATAGAGAAGGAGGAGGTTCCTTTGTGGTGAAATGATATCATACATGGTTGTGGTCATGCGAAATAAAAGAAGGGATTTTCTTTGATGTATTTTATTATATATATATATATATGATTGATATATATTTATGTGTTATCTTTTTAGCTCACCCTATCTGCTTATGTTTAGCGATGATCGTGTATGCGGTACACGTGAGCAGATAATATTGCACGTGGAGCTACTAAGGCTTAGCCGCGGAGTGGGGCAAAGCCTTTGAGTTTTGTATTATTTTGATTTGAAATATTTTGTAAACTCTTATGAGAGGCTTTATTATTATGTTTAGTTTTATAAACTATGGATTGTGGATTTTAATTGGAAGTAATAAAATGTTTTAAATTTCCCACGCTTTATGGGAAATGAAGTATTATTAATTGCAATGTAATCTTGTTTTACCTATTTTATTTTAATTTAAACCAGTAATATCCTGATGGTATGTTACACCTTATGGGAAGGAAGACTTGGATTATTCAGTATAGGTAAGTCAAGAGTTGCAAACATGGAGTCAAGTTGGGTTAACACAGAATTTGTCCCATTCTTAGATTGACATGCAACTTCTGCAATTTCGTAAAATCTCGTACACATGAAGTCATACCTTTTGACATCGGGGTCGTCGTTATTATATTTGTATGACGCTCTTATGTAAGTGTGTCTTTGTCGAATGCGTTTGCTCCACCGCTTCAATAGGTAGTGATGTGATACACTTTTGATCTCTTCTTGTGCTAGTACAAGAAAGCTGTGTCAACATAAAATACCTCTAAATTGAAACAAAAGACAAGTACATCGAATTTGTCATCACTTTGTCCATTACGTATGCACTCCTCTTTAACCATGTACTTTGAAAACATTTCATCACATTCACAACTTTTGATAGTGCAATGGATTTTACTCCTTAACTCTTGCTGAACTTCAGCTAGCTTTCCATGAGTGTATTCTTCCTGGAACTGCCTTTCAATCAATGATTGAGTGGCACAAGGTAGGGTGGTATTGGAGGAAGCAAAATCGGCTTCAATTTCCTTCTCTGCCTTGGACCGTAGCGCATTGTCGTATTGGACGCCAAATTGTTTCAGTGTTGTGGTTGAATTTATGAAACCATCAAAGAAGGCATTCATACTCTCACTTCTTTGAGTGGTGGACATACCAGCCCAAAATTGAGACTTCAAATAACAAGGAACCCATCTACTTCTTTCGGCGTAAAGCGTAGAAAGCCATTCGTTATGATGTAAGTTGAAGCTGGATATGAATTGTTCCCAACCAAGCTCAAAATTAATAGTGGAGGTGGACTCGTACACCAATTGTTTCAAAGCATTTTTTATGGTCTTGTACATTGTCAATCCACCCAACTTTTCGGGCACTTTCTTCATGATGTGCCACAAACACGTATGATGCCTGGTGTTGGGAAATACAACAACAATAACATTTTTCATGGCTTTGCATTGGTCAGTTATGATGCCATCTGGTGCCCTATTCTCCATGCACCTTTACAAAGAGCAGCCCACATCCAAGTAGAATTGAGTGGCCATGATGGTTAACACCAACGAAGGGTGCGAACGACATGTTGTATTTGTTGGTTAGATATGTAGTGTCCAATGATATGACATTACCAAAGTCCACTGACACAACTCTACTCCTTGTATCTGCCCAAAAGACATTAATGATTATATTTTCAGCATTAGTGTCAATTTCATAATAGAATGAATTATTCAACTCTCTCATTCTTGAGAAATGTTGAATCAAAGCCTGGCCATCTCCCTCCTTGCCAAAAGATCTTCTTTGCTACCCGATGTAATTCCTTGAGTCTCGCTCAAGAAACTGTAAGTTGTCAAAACCTCCTGCTTGACCAACCAAGGACCTAAATGTCTTGTTCAAACGTACATCAGCCTCGTCATTAATATCAAGTGTTCGCTTAGCCTGCAAATGCAATCTTCTATTCCCACGTATTAACCTTGATTTGGTTGAACTAATGTCATGATTGTGATCATTAACCATAGTGCTTAGTATCCATGCTTATGGTTTTTTTTACTGTTGTTAAGCATGCTGGACATTGTCTTGTTTGGATTGGGTGGGTATTCAATTCTGGCGGGATATGGGACACATACTTCCCTTCCCTTGAGCAAACTAATTTCAGGTAACACAACTGTTTATCGTCATCCTTTTTTTTATGTACGAGTTCGAACACCAAAACCATATTTCACAACATGTTGCTTGTAGAAACTCTTAACCTCTTTTGCACTTTCAAATCACATTCCAACAGTGGGCACAACACCCTACTCAGTGTTGTTCATGTCTTGAGCACTATCAGACGTTTCATCTACATCAGATGTGCCTAGTCCACAGTCTTCATGAAGTAAAGTTATGTCGTCCAAGCATATTGGGTCATCATGTTCACCATTTTGCATTTGTTCATTAAAGTAAATTCACATTCAGTTTACTTTATCCATAACACTACCATCCCAATGGCCATTGGATCAGTTTAGATATTTTATTCTTTGTTTATAATTTCAAAACTCTGTTTGTGATTCATATGAAGGTAGCATTTAGATACCATTTCATTTCATAAATAATATTTCACTAAGTTTAGGATTGCATTTCAGAATGTATAAGCAAAAAAAAACCTACATAATTAGTATAACGTATATGGGAGACAATAAGCAGATTAAGCCGCACCATTGTAAGTGGTCCAACTAGTTGTTGGTGGAACTAAAAGCTTGCATTAAATTCTTCTCTTACGTCTTCAATGGTGGCTAAAATGTCAGCCCCTGTTAGTCGCTAGACATTAATTCCACCTTCAATCTATTTTTACGGTGTTTATGCATTTTAACTTTTTTGTTAGCAGAAAAATCACACCATGCCCTTCATTGCAATGAATGCAATTAAATGGTGATGGCTGACGGGACAGGTGTGTGTGGCTTGTTTAAAAAGTCACAGAAGAAGTGCAATGGGACAGTCTTTAGAGTAGGAAAATGTCACATCACTTAAATAACCAGTTTGCAAGGGTATTTTGGTCATGAAGTTTGTATTGCACAAACTTAACACGTTTTCTTCAGCTCCAGCTTTAACGTGCTTTCATTGGGTGATATTGCATCAGAGAAAATGGAACAATGGGAGTCTCTGGACTTAGACGAAGCGAAGCTGCAAAGCTTCATGCGACGGTGTAGTGGAAGCACGTCTTTGATCCCTGGTCTAGCAGGAAATTATCAAGTTGTGATCATGAACCGTGTGGCAGGAAGACAGGAGTCCACGCAGCAGTTTATGGGGCACATTGTTGTTGCAACTTTTGCTCGTGACTTTGAATCAAATGCTTGGAAATGGGTGACCATGTTCATCAAACACCACAATAATTTTTTATTGAAACACTACTACAACCTGGTTATAAGCTTCATCATTCAAAAGATATGAGCGCACTAAATGATGCCATATGCAGGTTTGGTGGAAGGGGGTGACATGAAAAATGTTACTCCAATGTACACCAAAAAGGTGTTTGACAAATTGCCCTTTGTGGCATGTGTTGTGAAGGAGAGTAAAGGAAATGGGTTGGGGGATCTGCTTCTCACTATTAAGGTATTTCAAGTTATATTGTGTTTTTTATTTCCAACATTTTGCCCCACTGAAACTGCTCAACAAACATTTTAATGGTGGTGAGCTATTTTATTAGGACCCAAAGCACACTGCCTAGGCCAGCGTTCACAATAAAGCAGTTTCATATCCTGAATGTGGTCCACTGATTGGTATTGGGGCTGTGATTTTACTGAAACAAGTTTTTGTATTCAATCCTAAGGCAGATAAGTTGTACTTAAGCATCACTCTAAGGAATATTGTTAAGGTGTGATATTTAGTAGCTTATTCATCATATTGTGTCTTGTCCAAACACATTATTGATTGTGTTGTAAACAAATGCATAGGTCTTCAAGCATGACATCAGTGATCCAACAATGGAAGAGGTAGCAGCTTCACACAAGGTTGATATAGAAAAGGAACCACCCCAAGAACCTGTTCAACAACAGATGAACCACACTGAACCAGTAACTGTAAACCCTGATGTTGAACCAATTGTTCAGCAAAATGTGGAAATGAATGTGGATTCAAATTTGGAGCATTTGGACCAAATCCTTTTAAAACAGTAGAGGATAGCAGTGAAGATGAGGAAATGACCTACATCAGCATTGATGATAGGATTAAAAGCCTAGTTGATCATTTCAAGAAATTCAAGAACACTAAGGCAGGGCAATCATCAAAGTCACAACCATAGTGACAACTATATCCTGTTATATATTATGGTTTAAGATGAAATCCTCAACTCAATGCTAAGTTTAGTTATATTCTGTCAAACGTTGTCTTATGCAAAACATTAAGGGTGTTTTGATTTATAATTTCACTGTAATGTATGCCATGGAAGGACCCCTTATTTTGTTATGTGATTGCTTAAACTGTGGTTGTGGTTCACATATCATGTGCTTTGGTAGTTAGGTTGTCAATGGATTGTGGACCTAAGTTTTTCTTTGAAGGAAACTTCAGGTTTGCAGTTAGCATAATAGAGCTTTGCATTTAAACTAGAAGGGAATAATTGTTAGACATTTATAATAACTGTGCTTTGCACTTATGATAATTGTGCTTTGCACTTAATCTGGGACTTGGTCAATTTCAAAAAATTAACAAGGTCAAAAACTTATCCTAATACTTATTCCTTCTCAATTCGTGATACTCTAAAGGGAGTCCATAATTTACTCACCCCACCAAAGTGGATACTTATCATCCAACCCAACAAATCTTAAACATCTTGTTCAAATCATATGACTCAGGTTAGCAGAAGGGAAAACTATACTTCGCACTTATATCCTAAATCATTTCTCACACCACAAACTACTGAAATGGGTTCACCTTTAATTAACCCACCTCATCCACCAGGACAACACCATAAATCTACTAAACTTAAGGTAAATAACTTGTACGTCGCTCCATGAAATGAAGATTGTGCAATGAAGTTCAGCTTTGCACTTATGATAATTGTGCTTTGCACTTAATTTGGGACTTTGTCAATTCAAAAAATTAACAAGGTCTAACACTTATCCTAATACTTATTCCTTCTCAATTCGTGATACTATAAAGGGAGTCCATAATTTACTCACCCCACCAAAGTGGATACTTATCATCCAACCCAACAACTCTGAAACATTTTGTTCAAATCATATGACTCAGGTTAGCAGAAGGGGAAACTATACTTCGCACTTATATCTTGAATCATTCCTCACACCACAAACTATTGAAATGGGTTCACCTTTAATTTACCCACCTCATCCACCAGGACAACACCATAAATCTACTAAACTTAAGGTCAATAACTTGTACGTCGTTCCATGAAATAAAGATTGTGCAATGAAGTTTAGCTTTGCACTTATCATATATGTGTTTTGCACTTAATCTGGGACTTGATCAATTTCAAAAAATTAACAAGCTGCAAAACTTATCCTAATACTTATTCCTTCTCAATTCGTTTGACTGTAAAGGGAGTCCATAATTTACTCACCCCACCAAAGTGGATACTTATCATCCAATCCAAAAAATCTTAAACATTTTGTTCAAATCATATGACTCAGGTTAGCAGAAGGGGAAACTATACTTCGCACTTATATCCTGAATCAGTTCAACCCACACATTTTGAGGTTCACACTTACCAACCACATGCTACGCACATAAAATGGAACCTTACAATACTTGAAATTATATTTATGACAATGATGTGAAAAAGCAAACCAAAGTTTACCATTTATTTCGTCCTGGGTTTCAACAACATTGCAAACATTTGTACAACAAAATATATCTGTTCATATATATATATTGAATGCCCTATACAGAAAGTAATTAAGTTCAGGCTTATAAACCACCCTGTCATTTACAAAATCTCAAATCCTAAACCTATCAAACTGATAGGAAAGCATATGTGTTGTAGTGAATGGCGTAAAGAACAGCGTTGCAGTGAATATTTTGGGGATCCATGACTCAATCAATTATGTAGTCTTGCCGAAACTTTTGCAGTTCCGCCTGCAATAAAAAATTAACAACTCAATACATTGAACTTAACTTTTCAATTCAAGTAATGAATGAACAATTTTCCTCCTTGCACATTAAACTTACCCCACTATAAGTAGGCCTGCTTTGGCCATTGTACTTTTTGTTAGCTTCCCAATGCTCCATGTATTTCAGTACCATAATACCACACTCAAATCTGAAAATGAAAACCAAATTCAGTAACATCAGCTATCACAGAACTCATCATCTCCAGCATTGAACAACAGTTTGAAGTCAGAAACACAATAACTTACAAATTTGGTTATTGTGGCAGGTCTTCAATGATTACTTTCAAAGATGGTGTCTCTTTCAGGTTGGGACCCATTAGCATTGAGAACAACAACTCCATATTATGTGCCTTTAAACATACGAATTCAAGTAACATGTCATATTACTTAATAGGTTAAAGAAATTATAAATTAATTCTGCAAAGTCAACAACATAACAGTACTTACAATGTGGTTGTCAATTTGTTTTCTCCTAGGACACTTGTGTCCTAGGGAAGCACAAACAATTTTTTGGATTCCCAATCAAGGGCATAGCACCACCAATGGTTGTCATGAAGCACAGATGCCATTACCTGAAACAAGTAAATGAACTTATAAGCACATAATTAGTGCACACAACTTGAACATAGCCACAAGAAAGATAAATAAAAATAACAACACTAACATATTCTGCTCCCAAAATATCATGTATAGATAGAAGGCGATTTGGAAAAAGTTCATTGTAGTCCAGTAAAGACCAGACCCGTCTGTTCACCTTCCTCTTGGCACAATCACAGATAACCTTATCCTGCATAAAATATTAATACAATTAAGTCTTGCTAACAAATTAAAATTGTATATAAAAAAATGACAACACATACCGTGTACATTCGACTAAATATGACTCTACTAATATTCTCAGTTTCACATTTTTCCTTGAACATAAATGTCGTTGCTGCAAAGAAAATGGACTACATACACACACAACAACAAAAAAGTCATCACTAACCTTATCTAGCTAGTTTTTTTTACTTGTCAAGATCTGGTCATTGATCTCCACAAATAAACACCTATCATGTCAACAAGTTTATATTAAAGTCATCAAAATAAGAAAAAAATAACAAAACAAAATTTGAATACCATTACCCTATTCCTTTGGGAGTTACAATTTGATACAAAAAGAACTTGTCCACATGGGGAGCAGTGATGAAGGCGTGACCACAACCACCACTACCACCTTAGAAGCTCCCTCAAGAAGGATTACTAGAAGCATATCTAGAGGGAAGTCTTCTATTCCATCATCTTTATCTTTGTTTTGCATTTCTTTAGTTTGAATTCCCTAAGTTGGTTTAGAGTTGACTTCTTTTGGTTGACTTGTTGACTTTGACCCAAGTTGACCTTTTGACCAAGATTAGATTAACTTAAACCAACATGCTAATCCTTGTTTGTCTTGTTTTTTTAGGTAATTAAGAAGAAGTAGAGCATGCCTAGGTGACACATGATGATTGGAGCACTTGGATGATGTGGAAGAGAGAGGAAAGCAAAAAGCAAAAGTAGACATGTACCTTGTCTCCTTTTGCCTTTTTGGTTTATTCCTTTGAAGGCTACTTGGTCTCCTTCCTCTTTTGGCCTATAATCCTCATGGGAATGCATCCACCAATCATATACACTCACTTGGCCGAGACTTCACATGCTTTAAAGTTTCTAGGGTTTGCTTGTTAGTCCATTCCATGTTTGTGTTTTTGCTAAAGGACCCCTATGAACTCCTATTTAAAGGGTGCTCCTTGTCTTATAAAAGGGTTGATCATTTTATTTCTAAACTATTGTGTTTTAACCATTAAATTTCTGTGAGCTCTCCTTCCTAGAAGTGAACTCACCTTTGCCTTATCTTGCTTGCAAGTGGCGACACCATCACTCATCTCTAGGGCTTGGTTGGCTTAGATCCCCCCTATGAGTGGCGTGCTTCTCCTATGCTGATAAAGATGGCTACTGGGATTGACGTAAGGCACAATTGCTAGTAGATACGGGTTGTAATCACATTCTTCAGTCTCCATAACCTTCTCTTCATTCAACATAGTAGTTGCCACCTCCTCATGGGAATCATGGCCTTCTTCATCACACATTTGCACAAATTTCAGACATGGAGATGCTACGCCAATGTCACAAGATTCCATTTTGGATGGTACAGAAATCCCCTTTCAGAAAAATATCCTAACTACATCACAACCCACCAACCCAACCAAATAGAAAAATGTGGAATGAATCATTAACTTATTGTGCAAAAACTCCTTAAAAATAGAGACCAAATACAGCACCTCCAACACTCAAACCAGTAACAATACCAGTGAAAAAATGGCACCTTTCCAACAGAAATCACAAGGATAATAGCATTCAAAACATGATTTACCCACCCCTCAGCTTCAATGACTCCCTCAACCCACACGACCTCTACCACCTCAACTTTCGCCAACAATGGAATGAAAGCAATCGAAAACGAAAATGGGGATTCACTTACAGCAGAAAGGGATGACCTTCAACGGAAGAGGAAAAAGTTCATAGAGAAATGAAGTGGAAGCGGCTTAACTGCAATGTCAAGGGAGTTTTTCTGCCAAACAACGTCACTGTTATACACTTGACTTCTGTAACTTCTTCAAAACACCTATCACACTTTCCTTCAGACAGCATCGTTACGTGGCTTATTTTTTGAAAAAAAAATTAAAATCTCTCACTGCCACGTCAGAGAGTCAGAGAAGTTGTGAAAAGTTGGTTGCTAAAATATCATTACTATTCAAATAAATAAATGTTGCATGCTTTCGATTTATGTTTTCTACTGTAAACCATCTAATATGTACCATTCAAATAAAATAAATATTGTATTATTTTATTTTATATTATTAGAGTAATTCATTATAGAGAAATTTTATGGCAAATGCAGGATTTGATGCGTATTTGACAATACGTGTTATTTGAAAATTTAATCTAAATCTTAGTATGGATAAATTGTTAAAGTTAATAGAATTGGACTATAATACTTGAACTTTTATGGTGTGAGATTTTTATCCCCACACAACTCAGTATCAAAAACAACATAATCACCCCCAACACTTAAGCCCAAACATATGCTCATGTCTAAACAACTTAACTTAACCAACTGCTGTCTAACTTGGATGAATTCCCCAATAGTAACCCACCGACTCAAAACCTCTCTAAGCAAAGCACAGTTGATATTCAACTCTTTCTTTATCCTTAGGCATGATGAAAAAGGGGTCAATTCAATAATGCCACGGTTACTATTGCTAAGAAAGCGTTTGCTGCAACAATGTATCTAGTTTGGAAACGGTGCTCAAACGGACCTAAGTAAAATATATTTGAACTTCAAATTAACACAATCTTCAGCAATGTAACAAATAAACCAATTTTAATGCATATATATACATTAATCATTTAAGTCACCTCTTTGTTATCACAAGGTTTGGCATCACTCATGGGTGCTTTTTTTTTTTTTGCTACCGGGTGCCTTTCCTCTATTGACATCCTTTTTCCTTGTGCTAACAGATGACTCTCCTCTATTGACATCCTCCTTCAATTTCTGTGATGACGCATTCCTTTTGCGTTTTCCAGCCATTTCACTTTGAAAAAAAACCAACTCAGTAACACATAACAAACACCCAAAACCAAAACGCACTAACAGACCAAAACTAAAACCCAACAAGCAACCTCATATCTTTCTTCCACAACAATAACCAAATAACTCCAACATTGATATAAATCAACCCTAAACCAAATCAGAAATCCCCTTTCAGAAAAAATATCCTAACTACCTCACAATCCACCAACCCAACCAAATAGAGAAATGTGGAATGAATCATTAACTTACTGCACAAAAACTCCTTCATAACAGAGACCAAATGCAGCTCCTCCAACACTCAAACAACACTAGTGAATAAATGACACCTTTCCAACAGAAATCACTACGACAATAGCATTCAGAACAGGATTTACCCACCCCTAGCTTCAGCGACTCCCTCAACCCACACGACCTCCACCACCTCAACTTTCGCCAACAATGAAATGAAAGCACTCGAAAACGAAAATGGGGTTTCACTTACAGGAGAAAGGCATGACCTTTAGTGGAAGAGGAAGAAGTTCAGAGAGAAATGAAGTGGAAGCGGCTTAACTACAATGCCAAGGGAGTTTTTCTGCCAAAGAGTGTAACTGCTCTACACTTCACTTTTGTAACTTCTTCAAACTACCAATCACGCTTTCTTTCAAACAACACCGTTACGTGGCTTTTAAAATAAAATAAAATCTCTCACTGCTACAACAGGTAGTGAGAGAAGTTGTGAAAAGTTGGTTGTTAAAATATCGTTACTGTTCAAACAAATAAATGTTGCATTCTTTCGATTTATGTTTTCTACTGTAAACCATCTAATATGTACCGTTAGAATAAAATAAATATTGTATTATTTTAATTTACATTATTAGAGTAATTCATTATAGAGAAATTTTATGGCAAATGCAGGATTTCATGCGTATTTGACAATACATGTTATTTGAAAATTTAATCTAAATCTTAGTATGGCTAAATTGTTAAAGATAATAGAATTGGACTATGATACTTGAACTTTTATGGTGTGAGATTCTTTATCCCCACACAACTCTCCTCTATTGACATCCTCCTTCAATTTCTGTGATGACGCATTCCTTTTGCGTTTTCCAGCCATTTCACTTTGAAAGAAAACCAACTCAGTAACACATAACAAACACCCAAAACCAAAATGCACTAAGGGACCAAAAATAAAACCCAACAAGCAACCTCATATATTTCTTCCACAACAAAACCAAATAACTCCAACATTGATATAAATAAACCCTAAACCAAATCAGAAATCCCCTTTCAGAAAAAAATATCCTAACTACATCACAATCCAACAACTCAACCAAACAGAGAAATGTGGAATGAATCATTAACTTACCGCGCAAAAAATCTTTCAAAACAGAGACGAAATGTAGCTCCTCCAACACTCAAACCAGTAACAACACCAGTGAAAAAATTGGCGCCTTTCCAACAGAAATCACAACGACAACAACATTCAGAACGAAATTTACCCACCCCTAGCTTCAGCGACTCCCACAGCCCACACAACCTCCACCACCTCAACTTTCGAAAACAATGGAATGAAAGCAATCGAAAACAAAAATGGTGTTTCACTTACAAAAGAAAGGAATGAGCTTCAGCGGAAGAGGAAGAAGTTCATAAAGAAATGAAATGGAAGCGGCTTAATTGAAATGCCAAGAGAGTTTTTCTGCCAAACAACGTAACTGCTCTACACTTCACTTCTGTAACTTCTTCAAACCACCAATCACGCTTTCCCTCAGACAACACCATTACGTGGCTTCTTTTTTTAAAAAACAAAAAACTAAAATCTCTCACTGCCATGTCAGGTAGTGAGAGAAGTTGTGAAAAGTTGGTTATAAAAATATCATTACTATTCAAATAAATAAATGTTGCATGCTTTCGATTTATGTTTTCTACTGTAAACCATCTAATATGTACCATTAAAATAAAATAAATATTGTATTATTTTATTTTATATTATTAGAGTAATTCATTATAGAGAATTTTTATGGCAAATGCAGGATTTGATGTGTATTTGACAATACATGTTATTTGAAAATTTAATCTAAATCTTAGTATGGCTAAATTGTTAATGGAATTGGACTATGATACATGAACTTTTATGGTGTGAGATTTTTATCCCCACAGAACTCAGTATCAAAAACATCATCACCCCCAACACTTAAGCCCAAACATATGCTCATGTCTAAACAACTTAACTTAACCAACTGCTGTCTAACTTGGATGAATTCCCCAATAGTAACCCACCGACTCAAAACCTCTCTAAGCAAAGCACAGTTGATATTCAACTCTTTCTTTATCCTTAGGCATGATCAAAAAGGGGTCAATTCAATAATGCCACGGTTACTATTGCTAAGAAAGCGTTTGCTGCAATAATGTATCTAGTTTGGAAACGGTGCTCAACACGAACCTAAGTAAAATATATTTGAACTTCAAATTAACACAATCTTCAGCAATGTAACAAATAAACCAATTTTAATGCATATATATACATTAATCATTTAAGTCACCTCTTTGTTATCACAAGGTTTGGCATCACTCATGGGTGCTTTTTTTTTTTGCTACCGGGTGCCTTTCCTCTATTGACATCCTTTTTCCTTGTGCTAACAGATGACTCTCCTCTATTGACATCCTCCTTCAATTTCTGTGATGACGCATTCCTTGTGTGTTTTCCAGCCATTTCACTTTGAAAAAAAACCAACTCAGTAACACATAACAAACACCCAAAACCAAAACGCATAACGGACCAAAAATAAAACCCAACAAGCAACCTCATATCTTTCTTCCACAACAATAACCAAATAACTCCAACATTGATATAAATCAACCCTAAACCAAATCAGAAATCCCCTTTCAAAAAAAATATCCTAACTACATCACAACCCACCAACCCAACCAAACAGAGAAATATTGAATGAATCATTAACTTACCGCGCAAAAACTCCTTCAAAACAGAGACCAAATGCAACTCCTCCAACACTCAAACGAGTAACAACACCAGTGAAAAAATGGCGCCTTTCCAACATAAATCACAACGACAACAACATTCAGGACTGAATTCACCCATTCCCAGCTTCAACGACTCCCTCAACCCACACGTCCTCCACCACCTCAACTTTCGCCAACAATGGAATAAAAGCAATCGAAAACGAAAATGGGGTTTCACTTATAGGAGAAAGGAATGACCTTCAGCGGAAGAGGAAGAAGTTCATAGAGAAATGAAGTGGAAGCGACTTAACTGCAATGTCAAGGGAGTTTTTCTGGCAAACAACGTAATTGCTCTACACTTCACTTCTGTAACTGCTTCAAACCACCAATCACGCTTTCGTTCAGACAGCACCGTTACGTGGCTTTTTTGAAAAAAGAAATTAAAATCTCTCACTACCACGTCAGGTAGTGAGAGAAGTTGTGAAAAGTTGGTTGTTAAAATATCATTACTGTTCAAATAAATAAATGTTGCATGCTTTCGATTTATGTTTTCTACTGTAAACCATCTCATATGTACCATTCAAATAAAATAAATATTGTATTATTTTAATTTATATTATTAGAGTAATTCATTATAGAGAAATTTGATGGCAAATGCAAGATTTCATGCGTATTTTACAATACATGTTAATTGAAAATTTAATCTAAATCTTAGTATGGCTAAATTGTTAAAGTTAATAGAATTGGACTATGATACTTAATCAATAATAAATGCCTTAAAGGCTCCCACTACCCGCATTTATTAATTAATTATTTATTTAATTTTTTAATTTTCTCGGGTCTTACACCGTCTCTCACCAATCTCACTTTCTCAGTGGTCTGGTCCAACAACTCTGGTCCTACCAACACTACCTCCCCATCTTGATACCAACAAAAAGGCGTCCAACCTTTTCTGCCATAAAGAGCCTCATATGGCGCCATGCCAATGCTCGTGCGAAAACTGTTGTTGTAGGTGAACTCTATCAAAGGTAGGACTTCATCCCAAGCGCCCAGATGATCTAGTACACATGTCCTCAACAAATCCTCGAGCGACTGAATTGTTCTCTCTGATTGACCGTCGATTTGGGGATGATAAGCTGAACTCATGGTCAGTTTGCTCCCCAAAGCACTTTGCAAGGTCTGCTAGAACCTGGAAGTAAACCACAGATCCCTATTTATATCAATACTTGACTGTACTCCATGCAACCTCACTATCTCCTTAATGTACGACTGAGCCAATTGGCCATGGACATCCTCAAGTTCATCGCTAAGAAAAGAGCACTCTTGGTCAGTCGGTCCACTATAACCCAGATGGTGTCATGCCCCCTAAAAGTTCGTGGCAAATGGGTCACAAAATCCATGAAGATGCTATTCCATTTCCACACTGGTATTTCCAGGGGCTGTAGAATCCCATCAGGTCTCTGATGCTGCACCTTTGCCTTCTAACAAGTCAGACATGCAGATAGGAACTGTGCCACATCCTTCTTCATCCCTTGCCACCAGAAAGTTTCCTTGAGATCCTAATACATCTTAGTCATGCCGGGATGCAAGCTAAGATGACTCTTATGCCCTTCCTCAATCAACTTCTTCACCTCAACATCATCTAGTATGCACACCCTGCACTGGAACCTCAATATGCCATCATTTCCCAACGAAAATTCTCTCGCTTCATCTGACCCAAGCTGTTCTCTCACCCTGCTCAACGAAGTCACTAGATATAGTCAGAGTACTACACCTAATGAACTCAGATCCTAACTCCACATGCAACTTCATGTCCCTGAATTTCTCTAACAGTTCCACCTCCTTGATCATGAGGTGTGCAGTATGTATAGTCTTCCTACTCAAGGCATCTGCTACCACGTTTGCCTTCCCCGGATGATATAGCAACTCAAAGTCATAGTCTTTCAAGAATTCCATCCATCTCCTCTGTCTCATGTTCAACTCCTTCTGATCAAACAAATACTTGAGACTTTTGTGATCACTCAACACACGAAACTGAGTACCATAAAGATAGTGCCTCCAAATCTTCAGGGCGAACACAATAGCCGCCAACTCGAGGTCATGAGTGGGGTAGTTTCTCTCATGCACCTTAAGTTGCCTTGAAGCATAGGCCACCACCTTCTTTTCTTGCATCAACACACAACCTAGCCCTAAGTGAGAAACATCACAATATACTTCAAAAGGTTTCCCAACATCTGGAATGACCAATATGGGAGCACTAGTCAACCTGCGCTTCAGCTCCTGGAAGCTTTCCTCGCACTTATCTGTCCAAGTGAAAGGTTGGTCCTTCCGGGTAAGTTGTGTCAGAGGTGCCACTATCTTGGAGAATCCTTCTATGAATCTCCTATAGTAGCCAGCTAACCCCACAAAGCTCCTAATCTTCGTCGCTGACTTGGGACTTTCCCACTTAACAACTGCATCAACCTTTACTGGATCTACAATAATGCCTTGTGCAGATATCACATGGCCTAAGAATTGCACTTCATCCATCCATAATTCACACTTGGATAACTTAGCGTACAATTGTTTCTCCCTCAAAACACTAAGTACTAACCTCAGGTGTTATGAATGTCGTCTATGAAGACTACGACAAACGTATCCAAGAAGGGTATGAAAATTATGTCCATGTAGTCCATGAACACCGTCGGAGCATTGGTCATACCAAAAGGCATAACCACATACTCGTAGTGTCCATACCGGGACCTGAAGGTTGTCTTCTGCACATCATCAGCCTTCACTAATATTTGATGATATCCCGACCGAAAATCAATCTTCGAGAATACTGATGATCCATGCAACTGATCCATCAAGTCAACTATCCTCGAAAGGGGATTCTTGTTCTTCATGGTCATCTTGTTCAGCTGCCGGTAGTCCACACACAGACGTGAACTCCCATCCTTTTTCTTCACCAACAGCACTGGTGCTCCGTAAGGCCAAGTGTTGGGTCGTATGAACTACTTTCCCAACAACTCCTCTATCTACTTCTTGAGTTCCATAAACTCTACCAGAGCAATACGGTATGGAGCCATACGGTATGGAGCGATCGACACTGGCCCAGTTCCAGGTACCAAGTCAATCGAGAACTCCACTTCTCTACTGGGAGGCAACAATGATACTTCCTCCGAGAATATGTCCTCAAACTCATGCACCACAGGTATAGCTGATGTCTCTCCCTCTTTTTTTACCTTCAAGTGGGTGAAGATCATGAAACACTAAGCACTGTCTTGTAGTTCCTTCATAACCCCGTGTGAAATCAACAACTCAGGCTCCTCTGAGTCGTGAAACAACAACTTCTTCCCTCGGCAGTCTATGAGAATGCGGTTGGCAGAGTGCCAATCCATCCCCAAGATCATCTCCAATTCTTATAGAGGTAGGCATATCAGATTCACCTTGTATCTGCGTCCTTCTACCTCCACAGAATACCTAGTGCAGAAGGACGACGTTCTGACCAAACCCGATGCCGGAGTAGATACCACAAGTTCACACTGCAGCCCACACACCGGCAGACCCAACTTTTTCATACATGCATCTGACACAAATGAGTGTGTCATTGTAGAATCATACAGCACACACAAAGATTCACCAACAATCATGCAACGACCCATAACAAGTTTACTTGCGCCTGCAGCCTCTGCTCCGGTCATGATGTATACTCTACTCGCCGCTTGGGGTCTGTTGCCTCGATTCCTCTGTTGGTGCTAGGAAGGAGTCTGTACTAGAGGGCGTGTCACTGCCTTAGCAAGAGTGGGGTAGTTTTTCCCAAAGTGGCCCTCCTTGCCACAGTTGTTGCACCTGCGATAACCCTCCATGTGTGGGCAAACGTTTCTCAGATGCGGGCCTCCACATATGAAGCACTATACTCGGCCTGTTTGTGAAGGGAAACTCCTAGACCCTTCGAACTGATGGTGGGGTCTATCATATGGTCTCCTCTGCTCCTCGTGCCTCGGTTTGGACCTAAAGGGTCCACCGACTTTCTGATGCTGTGGGCGCTGACCCTCTACTTCCTGCTTCATCTTCTCCATTACCCTGGCCTTTTCCACCAGAGCAGCAAAATCCTTGATGGACAATGGGACTACCATCAAGCGAATGTCACCACGAAGACCATTTTCAAACTTCATGCATCGCCACTCCTCGTCAAGTGGCATGGTGTAGAAACGGCTAAGGTGCTTGAATTTCTCAGCATACTCTGCCATTGTCTTCCCTCCCTGAGTCAACTAAAGGAATTCCACCTCCTTGGCATACCGAATGATGTCTGGGAAATATTCAGAGAGGAAGTTCTCCCTGAATACCTCCCAAGTCACAGGCTCATCTCTCTCCTCCATGATGGACTTGGTGCTAATCCACCCATGCTCTGCCTCTCCTATGAGCATATATATAGCAAAAGCTAGCCTGTTCTCCGTAGGGCACATTTTTGAATCAAAGATTCTCTCGAGGTCCTTTAACCACTAGTCAGCAGCATCAAGACTCGTCTTGCCATTGAACTTTACTGGATGGTGCTTTAGGAAGTCCTCTAGGCTCCACTCCCTAACTATAGGTCGTGGCTCAGGACCAAAGGTAGGAGCAACCATTTTGTTCTCCTCCAGCTGGCGGATGGCCTCCATATGTTGTCGGTGGGCATCCTCGGCAGCTACCCTAGCAACCTTCATCTGGTGCATTACTAGTTGTTACTGCTCAAGCGATGCTGCTTGTCGTTGCATTGATGCTTCATGTTGTTGCATCATTGTCGTACTCTATTGGGTCATCGCTGCCACCATAGCTTCTATTGCTCTGGCGATATCTGGTACATCGCCTTGAGAGGATTGCGGAGTCCTAGAGGAGGTGCCATAGTTCACTAGCACAAAGGAAAACCATTGGTTAGGCTTGATAAGGCATGAATTTAACTAAAGACACCCAGAAAGACAGAGAGAAAGCTAAGCGGACATCCAAGTCCACGGACCTAAGGAATGACCGCTCTGATACCATAAATGTAACACCCTCTTTAATTAATAAAGCTAATTAAAGGAAGCGTCACGCAGAATAATATAGAAACACGGTACATGAGTTTAAACCTTACTCCTTATAATCATCCAAAGGAAGTTCAAACATAAAAGGGCACACCACAATGCCAAACAAGTACAATGATAAAACAACAGTATTTAGAAATAAAGCAAAAGAGACAACAAAACACGTGGGTCAGGGCCCTAAAAGAGAGCCTAAACTAACAGAATCCACCCCAAACAGGCTATGTAGCAGAACCATCGCCTCCTTGTTGACCACGGGTGTTCCTCGCATCTGCTCACATTAACAAGTTGATGATCATTGCAAAAAGAGACAACCACACAACAGAACACACAACAAATAACAGAAAGGTAAGCTAGAGCCAAAAAATAGTTTTGTCATGCAATCAGATATACTTTCACAGTCAATTATACATACATCATCCCAACATGTTATGACCTTCCAAATAATACACTAAGACTCGACACGACTCATCTGGATACATATAATTTAGTCAAATTCAATGGATGCTTGCACTTGTAGTGGATTATCCTGCTCACCCTCAAGCTGCTCACCCATGAGCTAAGTGTTACGAGTGTTACAATGTCTCAATCTCCCACACACAAGGTTAGCGCTTAATGAGTTTCAGGCCTCCTGCTACTCTCACCACAAGAGTCAGTCTGCTCTATGTGAGACTAACTGATTCCTCAAAGCGTCAGGATGCAACCTTATCTTGAATCCTTACTAAATTATAAAGATGGGGCACCACCATGAACTCCCACTAACAGGGGTCATGGAATTACGTCCCGACCACTGAAGCACTACCATGAGGTCTCTCACCTAGAGGTCCATGGAATTACATACTAACCACATACCCATCATATTCAAACAGCCAAAAATATATATCATGCATAGAAATCTCATGCCAACCTCTGTAACCAATTCTCATTCATATCACATGTGGAATCCATACCAACTTATTCTTCCCAATCCATGAATATAGAATTTCCTCTCATACCAATACCGTGCCACTTTAATACCAACCATTTCATTTAAATCACATGCCAAGATCATACCAAACCCAACATTCACAACCCATGTACCACATCACTCATACATCATAATCCATCTCATGCTTTTATCATAACAATAATATTGAAGCATGTGTCAACCATCAAAGAATAGAGAAACAACCGAAATAGCCAAGTCTTTTCGCCTAGCCCCTCACTCAAGCTGAAGGGTCTCGCTCAAGCGAGCTCCCTTCACCTAGGCGAGAGCTCGACATACAGGAACAAAGGCTTATGCGCATTCTCGCTTAGGTGAGACTCCCCTTGCTTGGGCGAGACGCTCGCTCGCTCAAAACAAAGTTGGTCGCCTGAGTGACAACTCACGAGAAATAACCTGGCGAGCCCCTATTAATCTCGCCAATGCTCACCATTGTTCTCTCGTGCAACAGTCACCCAAACACACCCAAGCAGTTCAAACAGGCATTCCCAACAACTCATAATCACACACAATCCATTCAATCACGAAATTAACGGAAAAGCAGTAGGTTTCACGGAATGTACAAAAGGATCTAGCTTCCCTTACTTGGAAAGGGGTTAGCAGAGGACTTCTAAACCAAAACTAGCGAGCACAACAGCTCCAAGGTTAGCTTAGTGAACTAGAGATTAGTGAAACAGAGGGGAAATTGGATTAATAGGGGAAACTTCAGTTGAAACCAAGACAACAGAGCTAGAATAGGGGAAAAACAGTTGGGAGGTTAACTTACGTGGAACAATGGAGTCCTTCTAGCTCAACGTAAAAGTGGAAGCAAAACCCTAACAGAGGTTCGTAGTTGCTTAAGAGAGAAGTAGGGAGTTCTGTTTTTTCTGAAATGAGATAGATTGAGTGGGTTTAGGTCATATTAGGGTGTTTGGCTCCCTATGGGCCAGCCCTAGGCCCAACTCACATGGGGCAGCCCTTTTAGTTTAAGGCAGAATAAAATATAGGGCCTTACATATACCCGAACCAGTATAAATTGTTGTGTGAATTTCTTCTTTCTTTTACCTTTTTTATTTTACGTTTATGGTAATGCACTTAATTAATAAAACAAAATAAAAAGGATATTTTTTTAAGTATAGACATTAAGAAAAATTGTTTTAAAGCATCAATTCAACCCCCTTCTTGATGTCATTTGTCTAACAAAACTACCTCCTTTGAACCTAAAAGGCAAACCAGAATCAGAAAGGACCAAGTTCATTCTTGGAATTAATATTTTATACCAATATGTTTTTCCTCTAAGTACTGTATCATATATAACATTTCTTCCAAAATGGTTGACTTGTACCATTAAACAAACCATTTGTTTGATTAATATTTCTTAATAGCATTATAGGTAAAATCACTTTGACATTAAGTTTATGATTGGGAATCCCTAATAATATCATTTAAAAACTTTAGTGTAAATCATTCAGCCTGAATTTGTTGATTTTCATCAGATTGACAAGGTGTGTAAATCATACAACTCACAGTTCCCAATTCATACACAATAAAGCAACATCTTATTTCCATCTCAACCTCATACTGTAACCATGGCATCATCCCTCAACCCTTCTAGTAAAGCATTTAGATCAGACAAGCAAGCAACACATCAGTGAATCACTCAACAATACTACCAAAACCTGCCCCCAGTCTCGCTCAGGCTAAAAGGTCTCGCTCAGGCGAGGGAGATCCTCTCGCTCAAGCGAGCCCCTTCTTGCCTAGGCGAGGGCTCGAGGAGTGGGACAACAACTTATGCGATCTCTCGCTCAGGCGAGTCCCTTCTCGCCTAAGCGAGATCACCCTCACTCAAAAATGCTAACTGGTCGCCTGAGTGTCAATTCAAGAAGAAGATCCTGGGCGAGCCTCTGTTAGTCTTGCCTAGGCGAGACACGCTCGGTTGGGCGAGAAAGACAGTGCTCACCACTGTTCTTGCGTGCAGCAGGCAAGCATTCAGACCAAACAATGTTCAAATAGGTTTCCAATCAATTAGAATCATCAATCAAGTCATGCCATCATGAAACAGATTCAAAGCAAGTAACAAAGCGAAATAGAACAGCGAACCCTAGCTTCCCTTACCTGGAAAGGGGTTATACGAGACTTCGACACTGAACCACGGAGCACAGCAGCTCTAGAACCAGACCTGCAAAAGTGAGCCGAACCAAGGTGAAGCTGAACGCGAATCTGAGCATACTTCGAAACCCTAGTAAAGGTTTTTTGGAGAGAAAATGGGTAAGTTAGAGCATTGATTTTTCAGAATGACTTGCAATTGAGGGACCTTGGCTGCTTTAGGGGCCTTGGCACCCTTTGGGCCAACCCTTTAGGCCCAACAGTGAGGCAACCCTTAACATTAGGGCACTCAATAAAAGTGGGCCTTACATTCTCCCCAACAACACAAATTTTCGTCCTCGAAAATTCACCGATGGGATAGGAAGAAAACTATGTTTTCTTCATTCCCTCCGACAACCACTGCCCCGACATGACATGTTTGATGACTCCAACACCTATAGCCACTGGAAACTTTGCCTTTGTGCTATGCGATATGTGTTCAACATTGTAGATTGGTTTAGTCACTACACTCAAACTAACTTCCAACTTGCAACCTTAACACTAGATTGCTCGTTCATACCTGCCCAACTAACTTGTATTTGATATACTGACTCATCCACCATATGCTCTCCACTACCCCTCATATCACTGTAGGTGTCAAACTAAAGCATGTTCGTCATGTGTTCCCGACACCTTGTTCACTCTTTTATGCATTACTCCACTGACTTGATCGCGATTGAGTTCTAGCCTACTGCCTCACCATTAACACTCTTGGCCACTTTTATGTATAACGACACTCATAACCTCTTGCCTCCTTTACTGGCTTCCACCAATGGTAGTAAGGTCCACAATCAAGTCATTCCATTTCCAAATTAAGTTTTCATCTGTTACAACCACCAAATTCATTTTGGCATCTCATCTTCATTTTACTAACTTGTAACCATCATTCCCCAAAAGCCATAGAACCATGTTTTCCTTGACTTGAAATTTCTAGTGTGATATATACCTATCAACTCTAAGATACTTCTCAAACTAAGATTTTTCTGAATTGCTTTTTCTCCAACCTTGTTGAAAGACTCACTAGTTCTAGTCAGATGACTAGACTAATGAAATATCCTCACCCATTCTCTTCCTAACCCAAACACTTATGTTTCTCAACAAACTCTCACTCTTACCCCGTCAAATCGTGGATCTTGAATTCCCTTCTCCGACTGAACATCTACTCTTGCTTTCTCACTTCCAAGTTGGCACCCTAATTTAAAATCATAATTCAAACCATCTCCTACTTCTCTTGTATAACTTTCTCTGAGTAACCCCATAATTCCAACTTTAAATGATCACTGAACATCCTTACTTGATACTCATAAGAATGACACTTTCGCTGTTTATGAAGAACTGGGTGTCGTAGTAATTATTAAGTCATGTGTAAGATAGTTCTTTCCACACACCTCTCACCCTTCATAGGTATCACTTCCCACCATCCCACTGCGCTACTCTGATCACACACACAAGTCACTCATTCGTTCACTCAAAACGATGTTCCTCCCACGTCTGCCGTGACAAGGAAACAATCATCATTGAGAAACCTTCCTTCAAAACCTCTACGGAACTTGCAAAACTCTTTGGACTCACCTTTTTATAGTCTTAACGTCCTATTTTCTCAACATCGTATCCACCCCTTTCTAAACCACATATCCTACTAGACACTACAACCTTTGTCAATCCCTTTTCTTGCCCATTCCAAAGACTTTGTTCGCACTTGGAAACTCGCCGCTAAACCTTGACGGTACAACTAACATGTTTAAGATTGCCTTACCTTCATCATGTTTCCACTCTTTACAACCATAGGCCCACAAAGCCAATCCTCTCTTATCCAACGCTTTCCCTTGAACAATTTATTCCACCACTACCTTTCCTCTAATGTCCACCAAACTTGCAGTCATCCTTGTAATTATAATTAGTATAAGCCACTACTTCTCTAACATCTCCTCCACTTCCGTATTTACTTCAAATTCACAGTAGTAACCATTTCATTAGGAACTATTGTCACATGTTCTTCCTCAAACACCAACGCAGAAATGAACTCCACCACACCAAGATCAAAACTCTAGTACTTGTTTCAGAACACGTTTATAATCCTTTTACCATTTAGATCCCTTTCGTCTATTATTCACTGCCTTCGTCAGATGTTTTTGATTCACATGAAGCGCTGCCCCCATTATTTAGCTTGATTCATACTTCATACACAACCATTGGCTCATCTCTTTTTAATCTAAGAACACAATCTCATTGGTTGTCCCATCTCATCGGAGCGAGATTGAGAAAACAACTGATTCACCCTTAAGACTATGTTCCAACCTTGCAAGGGAATAATTCGAATTGGGTTTGAATTTAAATACTTTGATCACTATGAAGACACCACACACTCGAGCGAGTCTCCACTTGGTCGCAATTGTAGCAAAAACCATCATCTCACTCGCAACCCCTTTTTAAAGTCAACCATGACTCCTTTACCATACTGGTGACACCAAGGAGTAGATGATCCCATGAAATTCGACCCTCAGTCCAAGCATTACTTTGTAAGGTGCATCTCTGGAGGAGATTTTCCGTGCTAACCACTTTAGCATCAACCATTGTAGACGCCATGTCAACTACTCAAAACTTTTCTTTCCACTCCCTCCATCATTGTGCTCCGACATCAGTTGGGTTGTCCTTCCATACGAGAATAACCTTTAAAGGTGTGTCCCTCCTTTTGGTACATGAAATCTTCCACTTATACCCAAGATCAAATGTCCTATTCATGAGAACTACTTTTCCTTGAAGCATCCCACTATCAGTTTGAAAAGACTCATCCTCACCTGCTGACTATTAATCCTAGTATGAATTCCTTATACCACTTCTTCCCTAACCATAAATTGTTCTTTCCCCTACTTAGGAACGTCATCTTTCCTAACTGATCAGTGAACCCTTCTCCATCTCAGCCTCTCACTAGAGGTTTGCCATCTTTTTGCACTTCACGATCTCCTCCTTTCTTAGCTTTCTAGTTGCCAAGCAACCTCTCCAATTTTTGCGATCTAAAATTTGCCAATTGTTCCTCTTCCACTACTCCAAGAAGCATTAGGTGTGACCATATGACTATATCCAATGACACATCTCCTAACACTGTATGCATTTTCCATGACTCTGAACTTCAACATTGTCGGAATGTAGAATCAATTTGACTTTCCCCAAATGATGTGGCACTTGCATGCACTGCTACCTTTCAGTGTTCTAAATCTTTGAATTCAACATCTTTTAAAAAACATGTAGTATTTGTTTTCGAGAGTCTATCCTTAAAGTTCCCTCTTGACCAAACGTTATTTTGTGAACTCTAGCATCTTCTCCGGTTTAGTAACCCAAAACTTAGCTTTCCTTGCTCAATTATATACACCATACATTAACTTCCTATCTCTAAGGCAAGACGTTGTCTCAGAGACCCCATCCAACACTTGTAAAGGTGAGCAGACCAAGTTGACATTCAATCTGCTTTCCCTTATCTCCGTAGACACTAGCCACAAAGCACAAAGGCGCAACAAGGCAAACTACTTCATACAAAGCAACACTCTACCACTTACAAACAATCAACCCTTTTGTCTGTCACCCTTCTTTCCCCAAACCATTAGAATTAAGAAAGGAAAACAACCTTTAATCTAGTCATGAGTGTGCACCCTCATTACTTTATCAAGGCATTTTCTGTTCTTAAAACATTTGATTTCACTGACAAACTCGACTAGACATGACTACTTACGCCTATAAGGCATGACAAACCCACAACCTCAGGTCATCCTAAGGATGAACTGCTCTGATACCATTAATGTAACATCCCATTTTAAATAGATAATTCCAATTTAATAAAACGCCACATATATAAATATCCAAAGAGTACAGAAATTGGTATATGAAGGTACACAGTACCCCAAACCTATTCATAACAAAGCAAAGAGGCACCACACTGCTTATCATCAATACAATAGTTAAAAAATAGCACAAGTTTTTGTCCAAAATAAGAGAAATTCGAACTAAATAAACTTCTTCAGTCGCGGGCCCCATAGTGAGCTCAATACTCGTCCATAACCATCAAGTTGCAGCATCTCTACTGTCATTACCACTGTCAGGGGTTCTCGCATCTGCTCACATCAATAAAATTGATGATCATCACAATGGAGAAAGCCACACACAACATACAAGCAAGCGAAAGGGTAAGCTAGTGTAACAAATCCTTATATTATAACACTCAGCAAGTAAGTTCAAAACCAAACATAATTAACAGATATCCACACATGATATACCCAAACCACTTAAGGCTTTTAGACTTGACTTTCCGGATACGTACGATGAGGTACCACCACCAAACTATGGAATTACGTCCTAGCAGTGAGGCATCACCACGAGGCCTTCGCGAAATTACATCCTTACATGAGGCACCACCACGAGACCTCCGTGCAATTACGTCCTGGCCTTAAGGCACCACCACGATACCCCCCGTGGCATTACGTCCTTATGTTGAGGCACCACCATGAACCCTTACCCCGAGGTTCATGGAATTAAGACCATTAGATGAGGCACCACCAGGGACTCCCAATAGGAAGGCCCATGGGATTACGTCCATTAGGTGAGGCACCACCATGAACTCTCACTATGAGAGTCATGGAATTACGTCCTTCTCAGACTTTGTATATGTGTCACCGACCAATAAGAGAGTTCCTATAAATACTAATATCATGTTGACATGCATATGTATACAAACAACCCATCATACAACTCATAGTTCCCAATTCATACACAATAAAGCAACATCTTATTTCCATCTCAACCTCATACTGTAACAAGGACATCATCCCTCAACCCTTCTAGTAAAGCATTTAGATCAAACAAGCAAGCAACACATCAGTGAATCACTCAACAATACTACCAACACCTGCCCCCAGTCTCACTCAGGCTAAAAGGTCTCACTCAGGCGAGGGAGATCCTCTCACTCAGGCGAGCCTCTTCTCGCCTAGGCGAGGGCTCGAGGAGTGGGACAACAGCTAGCAGAGGTTTTGTGGAGAGAAAATGGGTAAGTTAGAGCATTGATTTTTCAGAATGACTTGCAATTGAGGGACCTTGGCTGCTTTAGGGGCCTTGGCACCCTATGGGCCAGCCCTTTAGGCCCAACAGTGAGGCATCCCTTAACATTAGGGCACTCAATAAAAATTGACCTTACAATGTTTCAAATGTCAACGGCTAATAAAGAAAGTATAGTTATAGGTTATCTTCATAAGTCATATAAAATATGGTGATACACATTAATCATAAGCACACCAGATAGCATAGCAGTAAAAATTCACAATAATAACCATTATAATGTCAACATGGCATTTTTCTTACTTTATCATTACACTCCTACCCTCAAATATCCTAATATTTAATATTTAATTAATAACATGAAAATAGAGAGCAATGTTTTTTTCTGCATCACACAGACATAAGATGTTAGTATAGAACATAACAATACATTTGATTGATTAATTACCTTTGGACCATGAACCTGATTTGAATATCAAATATTACAAATGTATAGGATTACAAACAATAGATACACCATATTGAATGCCTTAAACGATTGTGAAGCAGAAGTGAAAGAATCATTCAGATATTAGACAAAATAAAAATAAAAATACACACAATTTTAGTTTGATATTCAAATTCAGATGTTATAGAGAAAGAACATCACACAGAAAAAAATGAACATCCCAAATGTAAATATGAACTCCAAAATTGGCAGAAACCGAAGAAAAATCCCAACTTTTAAGATTTGAATAGAATTCTCAGACCTCAATAAAGAGTAAACATATAATATATATATATATATATATATATATATATATATACTAAAGTAAAATGAAAAAATCTTATAATAACTTATATCTCTATGACGAAGAACATGGTGCTTTGAACACTTAAAAAAACATGAAAAAACCTTAGAAAAAAATTACCGTAAAAACAAAAAAAAAATTAAACCTTGAACACTTGAAACAAAAGTACGATTGAAGAAATGTATTATCTTTCTTCAAAGGCTGCAAAAACAATAGAAAGATTATAAAATACAACAAAATAAGTAAGATCTGAAGAAGTAAAATTAAAAAACGCATAAATCGGATGGTCTTGAAGTAAAAATGAAACGCATATACAAACTTGATCTTTTAGATAAATGGTCTTAAATTGTCCTCTAATATTTTGTAACTTGGCCATTGATTTTGTGCTTAAGAGGAGAATATGAACTCCAAAATTTGAAAAAAAAAAGTGAATCAAAATCCCAACTTTAATCACCTCAAGAAATGAAACCAAATGAGAAATTAAATGTATTGTATTTAAGATTTGAATAGACTTCTCAATTGTAACGTCCCATTTGATTATTAAACGAAATTAAAGAAAACGTCATGCAATGATAGTATAGTAGCGTAGTCTTGGGGTCTGTAACACAACCCCTACAACCTGGCACACCACAATGTCAATAGAAACCAGATACAAGTCTAACAAAGAATGAAGAGTAGAAATACAAAAAACGATACATGGGCCATAGCCCTAAAGAAAACACGAAGAAAACTCCAGCCCAGATGGCTAAGCAGCGGAATCACCATTCCTTTGTTGACCACGAGAACCTCACCCATCTGCTCCCATCAATTAAATTGATGATCATCGCAAGAAAGAACAGCCACATACAATACAACCATACAGCAAAACGGGTAAGCTAGAGCCAATAACATATTCATCATACCGTCAATTATATTTTCACCATTCAATATTCATACCACAACCAAGCATGTTACGACCTTGCAACCAATACACTACGACATGACTCGACTCATCCGGATACGTATAACTTAGTCAGATTCAGCGGATGCTTGCACTTGTGGTGGATACCTCTGCTCAACCCCGAGCTGCTCACCCCCGAGCTATGTGTTACAAGTGTTACGATGAATAAAATTTCCCTCACCACAAGGTTAGCCCTTAATGAATTTCAGGCCTCCTACTACTCTCACCACAGGAGTCAGTCCGCTCTAAGTGAGACTAACTGGCTCCTTAGAGTGTCAGGATGCAACCTTAACTTGAATCCTTACCTAGTTATACAGATGGGGCACCACCATGGACACCCACTAACAGGGGCCATGGAAATACATCCCGACCACTGAAGCGCGACCCTGAAAGTCTCACCTAGAGACCCCAAGGAATTATGCACTGACACGGACCAGCATACATAAACAGCCAAGAATTTATACATACGTCGCACATGACATTTCAAACCAAAGCCCATAACAAGATTCCATTTCTCGTATGTTGAATCATTGCCAACTCGTTATTCCCAATCATGAGTGGAGCATTTCTCCTCATAACATAACCATGCCACTGGTTTACCAACCATCAAGATTTATTGTTACTCATACCAAACTTGTCACTCCAATTTCATGAATCATCTCACACAATTATCATGTTCCCGTCACGTCAAAACTCATAACTCAAAACTCATACACCACACCATTTATACATGCAATCCAGTTCATAAATTTAAAGGTAAAACTCATACAAGCATGTTGTTCACTTCTTAAAATCCAAGAAACATCAAGACCAACCCATTCCTCACCCAGCACCTCGCTCAGGCAGAAAGGTCTCGCCCAGGCGAGGAGGACCCTCGCTCAAGCGAGCTCCCTTCGTCTAGGCGAGAGCTCGACTTCCAGCATGAGAACCCTGCGCGCGTTCTCGCTTAGGCAAGACCCTCCTCGCTTAAGCGAGACGTTCGCTCGCCCAAAACGTACAGTGGGTCGCTTGGGCGACCCTTCGCGAGGAAATACCTAGGCGAGCCCCTGTAACTCTCGCCTAGGCGAGACAAGTTCGCCTAGGCGAGTCTATCAGACTCCGCCATTGTTCCTCTCTGCCATCAGCACAGTTTCATACCCAAGCAACAAATCAACTCACACCATACACTCATAGTCACATATAAGCACGAAAATCACAGAATAACATCAAAGCAACCATTTTTGTACCGAACAATAGGGTTCTAGCTTCCCTTATCGGGAATAAGCTAGAAAAAGACCCGACACGAGCTTGACTCTAAACAGCGAAACGCAGTCCTCAAGAGGCGACTCCAAGAGGTAGGACGGGAAACGGCTTCGAACTGGCGTGCTCGCGATGGTCCCCAAACCCTAGCAGAGGTAGAAGACGGCTGCGGCTCTAATGCAAGGATGACAATTTTTCTAAAAATGTGAGAAATGTTTGGTTTAGGGCAGACCTAGTGACTTTATTTGTTGGGCTGGCCTTAGGCCCACTCACAAGGACAGCCCACTAACTTTAGGGCAGAAAAAGATAAAAGATTTTTAATGGGCCTTACATTCCCTCCAACAACAAAAATTTTTGTCCTCGAAAATAAAGACTCACCAGTTAAACAGATGTGGATGTGATTTTCTCATGTCCTCCTCCAACTCCCAAGTCGAGTCATCCGTCCTCCGATCCCAGATGACTTTGGCAAGACTGACGATCTTTCCTCGACGTTCCTCAACCTTTCTATCCTCAAGAGCGATGGGTGGTACTTCCACGGTGAGGTCTTCCCTGATCTGTATATCCTCAGCTTCCAACACGTGGGCCGAATCAAATACATACTTCCTTAGTTGTGACACATGAAATACCGGATGAAGGTTTGCCAACTACGGGGGTAAAGCTATCTCATACGGACCAAGGAATTTAGGAGAAAGTTTCCTTGAGCGGAGAGCCCTTCCCACACCGGTGGTTTGGGTCACACTCAAGAACACATGATCGCCAGCTGCGAACTTCAAGGGCCTCCTCCTACGGTCTGCATAGGCCTTTTGCCTACTCTGAGAAGCCTGCATCCTATCTCTCACCATCCTCACCTTCTCGGTGGTCTGCTCTAACAACTCGGGTCCAACAAACACCACTTCCCCATCCTGATACCAGCAAAGAGGAGTCCTACACCTCCTGCCATAGAGAGCCTCGTATGGCGCCATGCCAATGCTCGCATGAAAGTTGTTGTTGTTGGTAAACTCGATCAAGGTCAACACCTCATCCCAAAATACATGTCCGTAGTAAGTCCTCAAGTGACTGAATGGTCCTTTCTGATTGACCATCCGTTTGGGGGTGATAAGCTGAACTCATGGTGAGCTTGCTACCCATCGCACCTGCTACCCATCGCACCATGTAGCGTCTGCCAAAACCGAGATGTGAACCGTGGGTCTCTATCGGAAACTATGCTCGAAGGCACTCCATGAAGCCTTACTATCTCTTTAATGTACAGCTAGGCCAACTTGGCCATTGACATCCTCAAGTTCATCGCCAAAAAGTGAGCACTCTTGGTCAATCGATCTACTATCACCCAGATGGTGTCATGTCCTCTAAAAGTCCGCGGAAGATGAGTCACAAAGTCCATGGACATGCTGTCCCATTTCCACACGGGTATCTCCAACGACTATAGAATCTCACCGGGTCTCTGATGTTCCACCTTCACCTTCTGACACGTTAAACATACTGATACAAACTGGGCCACATCTTTCTTCATCCCCTGCCACCAGAAGGTTTCCTTGAGATCCTGGTACATTTTAGTCATGCCCGGATGCAGACTAAGACGACCCTTATGTCCTTCCTCAAGAATTAACCGTTTTACCTCCGCATCATCGGGTATACATACTCTGCCCCGAAACCTTAGTATGCCATCATCACTCAAGGCAAAGTCTCTAGCTTCCTCTGATCCAAGCTGTTCTGTAACCCTGTTCAGACTGGCATCCAACAACTGCCTCTCCTTGATCGAGTCCAAGAAGTCACTAGATATAGTAAGGGTGCTATACCTAATGGACTCGGATCCCAACTCCACCTGTATCCTCCTGTCTCTGAAATTCTCTAGTAGTTCTACCTCTTTTATCATGAGATGTGCCGTATGTACCGTCTTCCTACTCAGAGCATCTGCCACCACATTTGCCTTCCCCGGGTGATATAGGAGCTCGAAGTCATAGTCCTTTAGGAATGCCATCCACCTCCTCTTCCTCATGTTCAGCTCCTTCTGATCAAACAAGTACTTTAAACTCTTGTGATCACTGAACACCCGAAACTGAGCACCATACAGATAGTGCCTCTAGATCTTCAAGGCAAACACTATCGCTGCCAACTCTAGATCATGAGTGGGGTAATTATGCTCATGTACCTTTGTAGATATGACAATGGCGAACACTTTTTCTTACCATCTTATATTATGCGTACTCAAGGGTCTAGAAAGCAACAAGATGTAGTGAAAAGTATAAATGCAGCGCAAATGCAAAAGTTTTTTTAGGTAGTGTATGTAAAATGCAAGTCTTGTTTATTTTGGTTCAATGAAAGTGTGTGATAGTGTTGTGTAAAAATATGTCTTTTCAAAGATTCGATGCATTGCATGCATTACCAAACCAGTGTTTATGAACAGTTTCAATTTTTGTAGTCTTTTATGTTTTCAGATTCACTGAATTGTATCTCTAACTGCTAAAGGCCTTGGATATTCTTGGAAACACCAAATAACGAGTAAATAAAAGAGTGCTTGGAGTGTTTAACTTTTAACTTTTAAATGATGAATGATTATCTAAATTTTAACTAGACTTGTATATCTTGTTATAGTAGACAACACCAAAGACATGATTGGATTATGTAGCCCTCAAGTAGAAGCTGACACACATTAATTAGAAGCAACACTATTAGGACTCCTTCCTATAGGGACATATTCAGCTAGATCCAAGGATGTAGTTAATACTTCCTTAGCACTAAACATGAGGTTAACATTTCAAAATTGCTTTTCTATGTGACTTTATCCAATGATCCAAGATTGCATTGGTCACTTTATGCATTGTCACTACATTAAATAACCAAAACTTAAGCTATCCTATGTCTCTGTGCAACTCCCAATGTTGTTTATGGGACTTGTTTCAAACAATTTTGTCAACAATGTGCCTCGTGAATTAACAACCCAACAAACTAATAACAAAAAGTTTCAACACACCTACTAATACCTAACATTGATAGTAGAGAACTCAAAACAACACATTCTAATAAAAATATCATTCATAAATGTCTATAAAAATTATCTAACTATCAATACAAACTCCAAAAACTAACCTTCATTGTCGTGTCATAGGGTTCACCTCCAAACCAAAACCCCCCTCTGCTACCTAAGAGATTAACCTATTTTCAACACAAATCCATTTCTAAATCAAATAACAAGTTCAATTTTTGACTTTAGGAAATAAAAAATCTCACACTCAAAACTGAACTCCTTGACTCACTGCCAAGAACCTCAACTCCATCCAATTATTCCTCCACACAAAGATCTCAATCACCTTCGACTTCAGCATTGGGGATACATTAGGGTTTGGCAATGCAAACTAATCAACAAATCAGACAAGCGTTTTGACCTTAACTCGCAATTCCTGCTCAAATGTGCGAAATCGGCATCCAAGAACCCTTAAATTGATTCGCTCAAGCTTCACCGATCTTTAAACAAAATGGAGGGCGGACAAGAATGGAGGGTGGACAGGAATGAAGGACGGAAAATGCACTGGAAAAGAAATGAAGAAATGAAGTTGGAAAAGGAATGAGGAACAAGGTACGCGCATGTAGCTGAAAAAGAAAATAAATGCACCTTGTTGCGCGAAGAAGTGAGAAATGCATCTTTTTGCTTGAAGAATCAGTGTGCAAATGGTTACTCAAACATGAAATGGGTAGTGGGTGCGCGCCGATGAAAGGGATAAATTTTAATATGTGCCAATCCTTTTAAATTTTCATTTTTCCCTCTTTCTTAAACCCAAGGTTGGCATAGAGTCCATAAACGACAAGACTATTATGTCACAGGGTTGCATGATACTACAATGTCGTCATGAAAGACGTTAAATGTGACGTACAACTTAGATAATAATATAAAATATAAATATTGAACTTTCTTATTTTTCATATAGTTTTACTAAACTTTATAGTAGTCTTGTGGCATATGTTTTTGGATATTTATCAAGATTGCAGTTTCTTTATAAATCCTTCTTTAGAACAAATGAAGTGAAACCTATACGTTGCTAATCCTTGCTTATTTTTGACAATGTATCTATCGTTTAAGATTTCTTCCAACATATTTTTCACTTCATTCTCGTAAAACTTCATCTTATGGGTCTGTGTCGGTTACAAAGCAATAAATAGAACCTGAAATTTAAGAAAGGTTAGAAGACTAAGAGAGAAAGTGAAAGAATGCATCTGTGATGAGAGATCAAGTGATAGGAAAAAAAAAAGAATACTCCTTCCAAGGGTTTCTCCTTCAATAAGGGTTTTCCCTTTGAGCTAGCGCTAGTTTCTCCAATGTTGCCAATTCATGAGGAATCCTCTTTTACCCTCTCCTACTATTTGATGTATCCACCCCAAGGCTTATAGCTTGGGCCAACGCCTAGGCCAAATCATACTCAAGACCCAATCCATGGTCCATATGCATCTTAAGCCCAAAGCCCACCAAGAGTCACAATAACAAGGAGCATTCTAAAGAAGATCTAAATGGTCTTTCATCAAAATGGCCACACTTCTCATGGGCTTCAATTACTCTTTTCATGGGCCAAATAAGTTGTGAAGATATGAAGAGATTGCATCATTGAGCATTAGAATAGCCTTTTAAATTGAACTCATCGTTCAGGCCTAGCTTTCATAAATAATAGGCTAAATAAACTTATGCATTGGATTTTAATTGGGCTAATCCAAGCCCAATAAGGAGTCTTGGCCGAGACACCCCATTCACCACAGGGGAGGTGCAACTTTGGCTTGCAAAGGAGTGTCATGCCACTTGTCACGCATCCAAGCTATCATGCGCATCCAAGGGCTAAGAGAGAGACTTCTTCTTCAAGACTTGCATTTCATTTCAAACACCATTTCATGTGCATGTGCATTAGTGACATTCTCTTCTATAAAAGAGAGTCCTCTTGCACTTTGTAAAGTTTACTCTTGAAATTTCTAATAGAATATTTGTGTTGAGATACTACATTCTTTTATTATTTTGAGAGCACCTAAGCTAGAGGTTTACAACATTTCCTCTAGCCACCTTCGACTAGCCTAGTTTCTAGTCTAGTTCTCCTTTCATCACTTCAAATTCCATTGCTGCAAGAGCCTTAAACACTTGTCTCCATGCCATTTTTTGTTGTATGGAGTTCCTACCAACCACCATACATTGGAGCTCCATCATTGTTCAAGCTAGCAACTAATAAATTCTTTCACTTCTCTTTATGACCTAATTATATGTAACTACTCTAACTTCTTTGTGTTGTCCTGGGCTCCATATATGTTTCGTGTTTATGATTTCATTGTGAAGCCATGTAAAAGGTTAAAAGAGAAACTTTAACTTGACTATATATGTTGGGTTTTTGATTGATGCATGTGCATTTTGGTACATTTACAGGAAGGTGAAGCAATTCTGGAGGCACTTACTCCTTCTTGGCAACTATTTGGTTATGGTAAGGTAAGTGAAAATGTCTTTAATGACATCTTTGTCATTTTACAATTTTTATTTGTCAATCTGGATGGCTTTTTTATGTTAAGTTCTGGTCAACATTATGAGGTTCATTGTTGGTAATTGTTAGACTTAGTTACAACCTGCTTTATTGAATATGGGTATATCTCCTACTATAGTGACAGGGAGAAAATCCCAAGAACTTCTTGATTCTTACACACAGTTTGCACTAAACTCTGAGAGACCTTCTCTCAGCCTTTCCCACCAATTCTGTGAATAGAAAACAAACTAAAAAAACACCTAAACCCTTAACAAACTTATAAAGGTCTGTTATAGGTTACATTACTAATTGTTTCAAACTGTTTCAACTGTTTTCTTTTCCCTCCTTTTGTACACAATACCATATTATGGTAGAAAACAATATTTGAAGGGAAAAGAATTTATAGCACTTTCTAGTTATTTAAATTTCTGTTTTGCTATGACATTTTCAGAATCCCACCTTGCTGCTTGAATATGTATGTAATTAAATATTCCAAAGTAATAGATAGTACTATCTATTACTAGTAATCTTAAATAAATATTGTCTACTTCCTTAATATTACGAATGAGTATTTTATTGCATATTTTTATTTGAATTGGAAATGATTGATTACATAATTATATTCAATTTTATTATCTGCTAATATGCAACAACTTTTGGTTCAGGTACTTGTTGCAGGGCTGTATACATTATTAGGTGGGTGCATGTTCTTTCATAAACTATCAATTGTTGATAGTTTAAAACTTAAATTTTTAGGTTGCATCAAGGTTGTAGATTTTTCTTTTTTACTTTTAATATGTACCTCTGCATATATATATATATATATATATATATATATATATATGTGTGTGTGTGTGTGTGTGTGGGGGGGGGGGGGGGGGGGGGGCTACGAACATAGGTTTATGTCAACTTATTGGTGATTAATCAAATTTTTCTTGCACTATGTTTTAAGACGTTATGTAGTTTATTCAAATTCATTTTGTTTTAATAGCTTAAATTGAAGCTAAATAAATCATGGACAAGTGATTTCATGTCTATGATCTTTTTACTAAAACCTTCCATCACTCTATTATTCACCATCCTCATGGGATGAGGCTTTTCTTTGTTATCTTGATTTCATAAAGAACATTAGTATTCTCTCAGAGTGAGAGAAGACATTACAATTAATTTGTGCACTTGGCCTCGGTTTGGTATGTTCATTTCCTTTCAGCAAGTGTTTTTCAAGTTTCACTGAGTTTTTAGTTTATTTATCACTTATGTTGGGAATAAGTCAATAGAGTATATTTTGGGATCAAGACGAGAGAAGTGAAAGATTAAGCACACATAACTAAAATAGAGACAAGAAAAATAAGACTCACAATAAGCAAAATGGAAATTTTATACTGATGGAAGAAATTTACATCACCTTCCTCTTTACTAAAGAATTTCTCAAAATTATGAGAATTCAAGAAAGGAGAGAAAGAAAATGAGAAATGGGATGTTGTTTGTAAACAGGGGACATTTGGTTTCTTTTATAGCCACCAGCCCATGCCCTCAAGGTGCTCCCACCAATGTGGGACTTTTTCTTAACAATCTCCCACAAGATTTTGATGAAACCAATCAAATATTCACACCTTCATTATTTTTTACCTTCATGTTGCTTGTTCTTATGATAAACTTCAGTAGGATCGAATCCATGTAGACTTTATTGACACTAAATTCTGATCCTCTGAAATGTAATGTAACACATGAGGTTGCTTCTAAGGACCTCTTATCAATATTTTACTACTCTCTGTCAAACCTGCCATGAACCTACTAACCACTCCCACTGCTTGTGCAATGTTTGATCTTTTATACATCATATCATTCATAAGGCTATCCACCACAAATGCACTCGGTACTTGAGACTTCTCCATTCCCTATGCTTCACTGTTAGGACTTATACTTGTGGATAATGTACTATTGATAGGAGATGGGGTAAAAATTGGCTTACACTCTTGCATGTTGAAGCGCTGCAAGACTTTCAGTAAGTTTTACTTTTGAGAAAGCCAAATCTTCCTATTTTTTCTATCTTAGTAAATTTACATCCCTGAAATCCTTATTTGCTGTAGATTTGAAATTTTTTGGGGCCTACCTCCAACATGTCATCCATATACAACATCAGTGGTCTAAATACTCAGTCCGTTGCAACTAAGGCTTATGAAGGAATCAAAATATATTGTATGAACACTTAAGTGCCCTCGTTAAATTGTACTGAGATTTATTCAACCCTACAAACCAAGTTTTCTTGTTCTTTATCGCCTTGTGGTTGGAGCATTGTAAGACCTGAGAAAATTAAATAAATAAATAAATATTTATTTAATAAATGCAAGGGCGGGAATCCCTAAGTTCATTAATATGGATAAAGAAGACAAGAAGCAATGGTAGCTCAAGTGGTTAAGAGTATTTGACTATTATAAGAGGACTTAGGTTCAAGCCTTGTGTATGTCATTAGCATATTAATTTAATTGTTTTATTATTTTAATAATATGCTTGATCATGGTGTGCGATAATATAATCCTAGAGGTGTAGGATTTATCATGAAACATGAATTAGTTGAATGGTTGTGCAATTGTTTAGTAATTGAGTTAGGGTAGGTTTGAACCTTGGCTAGCACAATATTTTTTTGGTTCTGCAATGTTAGGGAAAACCTAGAAACCCTAGTAGCCGTTAGAGAAACCAAAGAAGCAAGGAATAATCTGTTACACTGCAATGAACTCACATGTTAATGGTGTTAATTTTATTTTCGTTTTGGGTAATTAACGGAGAATTAATAAGACTAATAATGGATGAAAGGGAGGAGAATGATGCTCTTAGGAAGGAATTTTCGTGTGGCTACCAAAAGGGAGTTTTAGAACCCTAAAAACAGAACTTAGGAGAGTGTTAGAAGGCTGGAAGGAGTGCCTAAGGGTGGAGATCAAATGGAAGATCAATATGGTGTAAGAAAGGATTCTAAGAGTACTTTTGGAGCCAGAATTACAGGTTAAGGAAGCTGTCATTTCTTGTTTTAATGATATTTGATGAGTACGTATTTTTGCCCTCATTTAATGTTTAATTCTGGGTATTTAATTGAATTTGGGTGCCTAAAGAGTGATTTAATTGATAATTTTGATAATTAGGTTGTTTGAGCTTGTGTGATAAAAATGTCTTAAAAAGTGATTTTTAGCTGCATAAATTATTTTTGGATATTTTAACGTTTGTTGATGCAGCTGAAGTTAAGTTTTAAGCTCATTTAGAGGTGTGGAAATAAATTGATTAAAGCTTCATGACACCTTAAAGATAAATCAAAGAATAAGAAATTATCAAAAGCACAAAAATTCAGGCCAAGCATTACATGAAGACGGCAAGAAAAGCTTGAAAAAGTGAAGAAGTTTGGCTAAACCAAGAAGAGAGGAAAGAAAAATTGGACCTTGCGGTTTTCTTTATCTTTATGATAGAAGATAATTTGGGAAAATATATCTTTAGATATTTTATTTGATATTTTTAGATATTTTATTTGATATTTTTAAATAATTATCTTATTTAATTATATCATAAAATATTAAAAGATAATAACTACCAAATCTTTTTAAATATGACAAGATCTTCTTGAATCTTTTTAGTTCCACAACAAACAAATATATCTTGAAGATATTGGATTATTTAGAAGATAATTTAAGGAAATTGCAAAGGGTTGATTTGGAAAATTAATACAAATATTAATTGGTGATAATTTATCATATATCTTTAAGTAATTAATTAATTTAATTATATTAGATATTGATATTATCAACCAATTATATTTGTCAAATAGTCTATATCTCTCCAAGTATTTTTAAATATTTACATTTATCTTTATTTCAAAAGATATTTGAGAGATTTTAGCAACAGAAAAGCCCAGTCCAATTCTTATATAAAGAGACCAAGGGAGAAGTAGAAAACAAGCTCGGGACTTCGGAGTTTTGGAACCCTTAGGGGTGCCTAATTTCGTTTCCTTTCTCTCTCTTTTCTTCTCTCTATTCTTCTTTTTATTTTGTATTCCATGGATTGCTAAACTTCTTAGGTTGATTCCATTGTAATTTCATTATGGATTTTGAGGTTAGAATGAATTAATTTCTTTGTTCTTTTTATTATTGTTGAGGTTTTAATTCATCTATGTCTTTTATCTTTGAATCTCGTAAAAAGTAATGATTTTAAATCTATATGCATGTTGATCATATGAGTTCAAGGGTTTTTAAATTTAATTGAGACTTTACTTTGATTTTATTTAGAAACTTTCATGTGATTAAATGAGTTTTTACCAATAATTGAGACTTTACTTTGGTTAAAGGTATTTACTCTAATGAAAATTAATCGAGACTTTACTTTGATTAATTAAGCTTTTTATTTGGTGAGGAGATAAAAGAATAGACATGATTAGGCATAGTAAATTTGATTGAGACTGTACTTTGGTTGAATTTACTGTGGATAATCTAAAAGTTCTCACTTTTAATTGAGACTGTACTTTGGTTAAAAGTGAGAACGCCAACAAATTAATTGAGACTTTACATTGATTAATTTGTAAATCTACAATAATAATTAATCGAGCAATAATCTTTAGATAACCGATGATGAATCTATTTTGAAAAAGCAATGGAATCAATCTATTTTCTTTACTATTGTTTTTATTTCTTTTTATCTTTTCAATTTTATTTCTATCTGTGTTTATCTTAATCCCCATATTTTTATTATTTTATTTGACTAACTCTTTTGTATAGAATTTATAAGAACTAATTTGTTAAAAATCAATTCCGTGTTCGTTGGGAGACGACTTTGGGTTACTTTACCCTTTCTATTTTGTTGACTACTTTCTTAATAATACTGAAGTTGTTATAGATAAGTAGTATTAATTTGATCGCGTCAACGACAGCGTTATCAAATTTGGCGCCGTTGCCGGGGAACACGGTTAGAATTTTTATCATTTTAGTTCTTATTTCTATTTTTATTCTTTTGATTTTATTTTTTATTTTTTATTTTATTTTTTATTTTTTTATTTTTTTATTTTTTTGTTTATCACTAACATTTTCTTTTCTCTATTTTTGTTCTAACATTTTTTTTATTTTTTTTAGTTATTTTATTTTATTTTATTTAGTTATTTTTTTAAGCATAGTTTTTGTTTGAGGAATTTTGTTGGGAAATTTGTGAAACTAGTTGGGAAAAACTTTGGCTAAGGAAAGACAAGGTACTTAAGTTGTCCATTGAGACGCACCTCTCTTTCCTGGAAGTCTACTCAACAAGCTTTCAACTTATTTCTTTTCAGAAAACCTCTTTCAAAAATGCAAAATAGTTTTTCATATGAAAATAATCAACAGTGTGATTTTCAAGTGAATTATGATTACTATCCACAGCAACCACGTGATTCATATGATTATCAGCAACAAATTGTCACACCTACTTCTGCACCTAATACAAGTGGGTTAACTTTACGACAATTTAATGATCTATATCCTAGATCATCTTTTTTGGGACATGAGCAACAACCATATTCTGAGTGTCCACCTCAGCAATCATATGTTCCAAATAGTTTTTAGCAACAATATGTACCACCACAGCAAGTTGAAGCAACCAATGGACCATCCTATAGGGAAGTTATGATACTAATGGGTGAAGTTATAGAGAAATTAGAGTCCATGGATGAAAGGTTGCGAGTTGATCAACGATGCAGAGATATTGAGCAAGAGTGGTATGAAAATAAGCAAATATTGTCTGATATGTTGAGGGATGCAAGTAAGAACAACTTCATAGAATTACTTGTAACTGTTAATACCACCCCTCAACCCCATCAGAGATTTCCTGAAAATCCATATTTTAACGAACTTCGTCATAAAATCAAAGATGTGCTTCTGAAGTTGGCCATCAGAGCTGAACAAATGTCTGAAGATTTGAGTCAGCTAATGAATGTTGTAGTGAGAAAGGTCACTTTGGAAGATATGATGAATATGATGACTGAAATGATGAAGATGAATCAGACAGACCAGAAAGAGATGATGAATGCCGTCACACAAAGCTTGCAGAATCAGTCTGAAAAACCAATAGCGGAATCACATCACATTGATATATCTACTGATGGATATAATAATTTTCATAGTAATATGTCTACTGATGGACATATTAAGGATGTTGTTGAAGTTGATATAGAAATTGAAGATTCTCACACTAACATATCTACTGATGGATATGTTGATAATGCTCAATGTGAATATAAAGTTTTATCTGTTGATGATATTTTTGAAGAGCAAAGTTGTGAGGACAATGCAATAGAGGAACCAAGTGTAGTTGAAGAGCCAACGATATTTAAAGATGCAGCTGAAGCATCTACTATTGCAACTGACTTGGTTAATGATGAAGCAGCAGATTCAACTACTTCAAGTGCAGATTTTTGCTCACAAGATGAGATTACAAGGATTACTGATGATCCGGTGAACTATCCGAATGCACCTGATGATGCTCAAGTTGAGTTCAAGCCACACACTTCACACATCAAGTTTGTTGATGTGAATGATGCAAATAAGTTTTCAGTGGTTATCTTTGTTGACATGGCTGCAGAAAAAGAAGAAAGGTTGCTACAACAGGTAAAAAGCTTAGATTCAAATTCTTTTGAAATCATTGTTGATAGAAAAGTTAATTTGCATGCATGTTTGTTTTTTGTTTTTGATTTTAATAAAAAATATAAAAAAAATTTCAAAAATATGTTTTTTTGTTTTTAGTTTTCATAAACTTCAAAAAGTAAAAATTAAAAAAATGGTACAAGCTGACTTGTACTTTATAAAATTAAAGAAAATAAATTTTGACATATGGCCAGATTGAGCCAGAAATGAAAAATTTTTTCGTTTCCTCCCCAAAATAAGTCCATCAAGGACATTTATTTTTTTTTTGAAATAAGTGTGGGGGAAACAAACTGTAGCTAGGATTTTTTTTTCTTTTTTATGTTTTTCAATTTTTTGTTTTTGTTTTCATTTAAAAAGAAAAAAAATTGTGATTTCTTTTTGAGAAAATTGTGAAAGTATTAACTTTTTACTAAGTGAAACTTTTAAACAATATGTCTCATAAGAAATCCACCAAAAATATTTCCCTGCTTTCAATAAAACATATTGACATTGAATTTTTAGGAGTTGATTCAATAATTGGGATGATCATAATTCTGGAAAAATAAAAGTCATGTTGATATGAGTGGTTTGTTTCTATGAATTTCTAATTGAGTTGATTTGAGAATTTCTTGATTAAATCTTTTGTGAAAGAATTTGACCTTGTGAGTCTTGAGCCTTAATGTAAAGGATGAATTGCCATATGTCATTCCTATTTTTTTCTTGAGTGACTTGCTCATGTTTGTTTATACTCAAATGTTTAGCTTGAGTCTTTTGTTTTGCATCTTAGGTGAATATGCATGATTTGATATGACTGAGGCATTTCTTGTTTTTAGCTACTTGGCCAAATAAGCCCACCTTGATATTAATCCATTGGTAGCCCCTTTGAGCTTTAAACCTCTTTTTCTTGTTTTAAGCCTATTGCATAACCTTGAAAAGAAAAAGACCATATTCTACCTTAGGAAGAAAGAAGGAGCTAATGGATTATGTTCAGGAATGGTTGAGGAATAAAGTGTGTGGGTGAGTACCTCACCCACAAATTAATAAAAATGGCAAAAGGAAAAATTGTTGATGAAATTGCTTTCTAAAAAAAAGAGAGAGCAACAAAACAATAAACGAAAAAGAGTTGTTTTTGAAATTATGCTCCATTATTCTTTCTATATTTTAATTTCAAAAACCCAAAAATCTTAAAATTTTTCCTACCTTTGCCTTAGCCCCATTATAACCTGTGAAAAGTCCTCATGATCTTTGAATGCATATTTTCTGAAAGTTTGTGAATATTAGAGTCTTGTTAAGTATTATGAGAGTTTACTTACATGAGTATTTTGAGTGAAAACACAAGCCAAAACACTTGAGAGAATTTTGGTGAGAAAGTACACATTTAACTTGAGTGCTTTCTTTCATAATTGATTGTCTTGTGAATTCAAAAGATTAACTTATGTGTGAAAAATAGAACATTTCTGTTTGTATATACATGATAATTTGATCTCTAGAGTATTGATTTGTCTCCAGTGATGTTCATTCCTTTGATCCAATGTTGATGTGAAATAAAATACCTCAGATTAAGTTTTGAAATTGTTTGATTTTGCCCAGGAGTGCAAAAGGATAAGTGTGTGGGTATGATGAGTACGTATTTTTGCCCTCATTTAATGTTTAATTCTGGGTATTTAATTGAATTTGGGTGCCTAAAGAGTGATTTAATTGATAATTTTGATAATTAGGTTGTTTGAGCTTGTGTGATAAAAATGTCTTAAAAAGTGATTTTTAGCTGCATAAATTATTTTTGGATATTTTAACGTTTGTTGATGCAGCTGAAGTTAAGTTTTAAGCTCATTTAGAGGTGTGGAAATAAATTGATTAAAGCTTCATGACACCTTAAAGATAAATCAAAGAATAAGAAATTATCAAAAGCACAAAAATTCAGGCCAAGCATTACATGAAGACGGCAAGAATAGCTTGAAAAAGTGAAGAAGTTTGGCTAAACCAAGAAGAAAGGAAAGAAAAATTGGACCTTGCGGTTTTCTTTATCTTTATGATAGAAGATAATTTGGGAAAATATATCTTTAGATATTTTATTTGATATTTTTAAATAATTATCTTATTTAATTATATCATAAAATATTAAAAGATAATAACTACCAAATCTTTTTAAATATGACAAGATCTTCTTGAATCTTTTTAGTTCCACAACAAACAAATATATCTTGAAGATATTGGATTATTTAGAAGATAATTTAAGGAAATTGCAAAGGGTTGATTTGGAAAATTAATACAAATATTAATTGGTGATAATTTATCATATATCTTTAAGTAATTAATTAATTTAATTATATTAGATATTGATATTATCAACCAATTATATTTGTCAAATAGTCTATATCTCTCCAAGTATTTTTAAATATTTACATTTATCTTTATTTCAAAAGATATTTGAGAGATTTTAGCAACAGAAAAGCCCAGTCCAATTCTTATATAAAGAGACCAAGGGAGAAGTAGAAAACAAGCTCGGGACTTCGGAGTTTTGGAACCCTTAGGGGTGCCTAATTTCGTTTCCTTTCTCTCTCTTTTCTTCTCTCTATTCTTCTTTTTATTTTGTATTCCATGGATTGCTAAACTTCTTAGGTTGATTCCATTGTAATTTCATTATGGATTTTGAGGTTAGAATGAATTAATTTCTTTGTTCTTTTTATTATTGTTGAGGTTTTAATTCATCTATGTCTTTTATCTTTGAATCTCGTAAAAAGTAATGATTTTAAATCTATATGCATGTTGATCATATGAGTTCAAGGGTTTTTAAATTTAATTGAGACTTTACTTTGATTTTATTTAGAAACTTTCATGTGATTAAATGAGTTTTTACCAATAATTGAGACTTTACTTTGGTTAAAGGTATTTACTCTAATGAAAATTAATCGAGACTTTACTTTGATTAATTAAGCTTTTTATTTGGTGAGGAGATAAAAGAATAGACATGATTAGGCATAGTAAATTTGATTGAGACTGTACTTTGGTTGAATTTACTGTGGATAATCTAAAAGTTCTCACTTTTAATTGAGACTGTACTTTGGTTAAAAGTGAGAACGCCAACAAATTAATTGAGACTTTACATTGATTAATTTGTAAATCTACAATAATAATTAATCGAGCAATAATCTTTAGATAACCGATGATGAATCTATTTTGAAAAAGCAATGGAATCAATCTATTTTCTTTACTATTGTTTTTATTTCTTTTTATCTTTTCAATTTTATTTCTATCTGTGTTTATCTTAATCCCCATATTTTTATTATTTTATTTGACTAACTCTTTTGTATAGAATTTATAAGAACTAATTTGTTAAAAATCAATTCCGTGTTCGTTGGGAGACGACTTTGGGTTACTTTACCCTTTCTATTTTGTTGACTACTTTCTTAATAATACTGAAGTTGTTATAGATAAGTAGTATTAATTTGATCGCGTCAACGACAGCGTTATCAAATTTGGCGCCGTTGCCGGGGAACACGGTTAGAATTTTTATCATTTTAGTTCTTATTTCTATTTTTATTCTTTTGATTTTATTTTTTATTTTTTATTTTATTTTTTATTTTTTTATTTTTTTATTTTTTTGTTTATCACTAACATTTTCTTTTCTCTATTTTTGTTCTAACATTTTTTTTATTTTTTTTAGTTATTTTATTTTATTTTATTTAGTTATTTTTTTAAGCATAGTTTTTGTTTGAGGAATTTTGTTGGGAAATTTGTGAAACTAGTTGGGAAAAACTTTGGCTAAGGAAAGACAAGGTACTTAAGTTGTCCATTGAGACGCACCTCTCTTTCCTGGAAGTCTACTCAACAAGCTTTCAACTTATTTCTTTTCAGAAAACCTCTTTCAAAAATGCAAAATAGTTTTTCATATGAAAATAATCAACAGTGTGATTTTCAAGTGAATTATGATTACTATCCACAGCAACCACGTGATTCATATGATTATCAGCAACAAATTGTCACACCTACTTCTGCACCTAATACAAGTGGGTTAACTTTACGACAATTTAATGATCTATATCCTAGATCATCTTTTTTGGGACATGAGCAACAACCATATTCTGAGTGTCCACCTCAGCAATCATATGTTCCAAATAGTTTTTAGCAACAATATGTACCACCACAGCAAGTTGAAGCAACCAATGGACCATCCTATAGGGAAGTTATGATACTAATGGGTGAAGTTATAGAGAAATTAGAGTCCATGGATGAAAGGTTGCGAGTTGATCAACGATGCAGAGATATTGAGCAAGAGTGGTATGAAAATAAGCAAATATTGTCTGATATGTTGAGGGATGCAAGTAAGAACAACTTCATAGAATTACTTGTAACTGTTAATACCACCCCTCAACCCCATCAGAGATTTCCTGAAAATCCATATTTTAACGAACTTCGTCATAAAATCAAAGATGTGCTTCTGAAGTTGGCCATCAGAGCTGAACAAATGTCTGAAGATTTGAGTCAGCTAATGAATGTTGTAGTGAGAAAGGTCACTTTGGAAGATATGATGAATATGATGACTGAAATGATGAAGATGAATCAGACAGACCAGAAAGAGATGATGAATGCCGTCACACAAAGCTTGCAGAATCAGTCTGAAAAACCAATAGCGGAATCACATCACATTGATATATCTACTGATGGATATAATAATTTTCATAGTAATATGTCTACTGATGGACATATTAAGGATGTTGTTGAAGTTGATATAGAAATTGAAGATTCTCACACTAACATATCTACTGATGGATATGTTGATAATGCTCAATGTGAATATAAAGTTTTATCTGTTGATGATATTTTTGAAGAGCAAAGTTGTGAGGACAATGCAATAGAGGAACCAAGTGTAGTTGAAGAGCCAACGATATTTAAAGATGCAGCTGAAGCATCTACTATTGCAACTGACTTGGTTAATGATGAAGCAGCAGATTCAACTACTTCAAGTGCAGATTTTTGCTCACAAGATGAGATTACAAGGATTACTGATGATCCGGTGAACTATCCGAATGCACCTGATGATGCTCAAGTTGAGTTCAAGCCACACACTTCACACATCAAGTTTGTTGATGTGAATGATGCAAATAAGTTTTCAGTGGTTATCTTTGTTGACATGGCTGCAGAAAAAGAAGAAAGGTTGCTACAACAGGTAAAAAGCTTAGATTCAAATTCTTTTGAAATCATTGTTGATAGAAAAGTTAATTTGCATGCATGTTTGTTTTTTGTTTTTGATTTTAATAAAAAATATAAAAAAAATTTCAAAAATATGTTTTTTTGTTTTTAGTTTTCATAAACTTCAAAAAGTAAAAATTAAAAAAATGGTACAAGCTGACTTGTACTTTATAAAATTAAAGAAAATAAATTTTGACATATGGCCAGATTGAGCCAGAAATGAAAAATTTTTTCGTTTCCTCCCCAAAATAAGTCCATCAAGGACATTTATTTTTTTTTTGAAATAAGTGTGGGGGAAACAAACTGTAGCTAGGATTTTTTTTTCTTTTTTATGTTTTTCAATTTTTTGTTTTTGTTTTCATTTAAAAAGAAAAAAAATTGTGATTTCTTTTTGAGAAAATTGTGAAAGTATTAACTTTTTACTAAGTGAAACTTTTAAACAATATGTCTCATAAGAAATCCACCAAAAATATTTCCCTGCTTTCAATAAAACATATTGACATTGAATTTTTAGGAGTTGATTCAATAATTGGGATGATCATAATTCTGGAAAAATAAAAGTCATGTTGATATGAGTGGTTTGTTTCTATGAATTTCTAATTGAGTTGATTTGAGAATTTCTTGATTAAATCTTTTGTGAAAGAATTTGACCTTGTGAGTCTTGAGCCTTAATGTAAAGGATGAATTGCCATATGTCATTCCTATTTTTTTCTTGAGTGACTTGCTCATGTTTGTTTATACTCAAATGTTTAGCTTGAGTCTTTTGTTTTGCATCTTAGGTGAATATGCATGATTTGATATGACTGAGGCATTTCTTGTTTTTAGCTACTTGGCCAAATAAGCCCACCTTGATATTAATCCATTGGTAGCCCCTTTGAGCTTTAAACCTCTTTTTCTTGTTTTAAGCCTATTGCATAACCTTGAAAAGAAAAAGACCATATTCTACCTTAGGAAGAAAGAAGGAGCTAATGGATTATGTTCAGGAATGGTTGAGGAATAAAGTGTGTGGGTGAGTACCTCACCCACAAATTAATAAAAATGGCAAAAGGAAAAATTGTTGATGAAATTGCTTTCTAAAAAAAAGAGAGAGCAACAAAACAATAAACGAAAAAGAGTTGTTTTTGAAATTATGCTCCATTATTCTTTCTATATTTTAATTTCAAAAACCCAAAAATCTTAAAATTTTTCCTACCTTTGCCTTAGCCCCATTATAACCTGTGAAAAGTCCTCATGATCTTTGAATGCATATTTTCTGAAAGTTTGTGAATATTAGAGTCTTGTTAAGTATTATGAGAGTTTACTTACATGAGTATTTTGAGTGAAAACACAAGCCAAAACACTTGAGAGAATTTTGGTGAGAAAGTACACATTTAACTTGAGTGCTTTCTTTCATAATTGATTGTCTTGTGAATTCAAAAGATTAACTTATGTGTGAAAAATAGAACATTTCTGTTTGTATATACATGATAATTTGATCTCTAGAGTATTGATTTGTCTCCAGTGATGTTCATTCCTTTGATCCAATGTTGATGTGAAATAAAATACCTCAGATTAAGTTTTGAAATTGTTTGATTTTGCCCAGGAGTGCAAAAGGATAAGTGTGTGGGTATGATGAGTACGTATTTTTGCCCTCATTTAATGTTTAATTCTGGGTATTTAATTGAATTTGGGTGCCTAAAGAGTGATTTAATTGATAATTTTGATAATTAGGTTGTTTGAGCTTGTGTGATAAAAATGTCTTAAAAAGTGATTTTTAGCTGCATAAATTATTTTTGGATATTTTAACGTTTGTTGATGCAGCTGAAGTTAAGTTTTAAGCTCATTTAGAGGTGTGGAAATAAATTGATTAAAGCTTCATGACACCTTAAAGATAAATCAAAGAATAAGAAATTATCAAAAGCACAAAAATTCAGGCCAAGCATTACATGAAGACGGCAAGAATAGCTTGAAAAAGTGAAGAAGTTTGGCTAAACCAAGAAGAAAGGAAAGAAAAATTGGACCTTGCGGTTTTCTTTATCTTTATGATAGAAGATAATTTGGGAAAATATATCTTTAGATATTTTATTTGATATTTTTAAATAATTATCTTATTTAATTATATCATAAAATATTAAAAGATAATAACTACCAAATCTTTTTAAATATGACAAGATCTTCTTGAATCTTTTTAGTTCCACAACAAACAAATATATCTTGAAGATATTGGATTATTTAGAAGATAATTTAAGGAAATTGCAAAGGGTTGATTTGGAAAATTAATACAAATATTAATTGGTGATAATTTATCATATATCTTTAAGTAATTAATTAATTTAATTATATTAGATATTGATATTATCAACCAATTATATTTGTCAAATAGTCTATATCTCTCCAAGTATTTTTAAATATTTACATTTATCTTTATTTCAAAAGATATTTGAGAGATTTTAGCAACAGAAAAGCCCAGTCCAATTCTTATATAAAGAGACCAAGGGAGAAGTAGAAAACAAGCTCGGGACTTCGGAGTTTTGGAACCCTTAGGGGTGCCTAATTTCGTTTCCTTTCTCTCTCTTTTCTTCTCTCTATTCTTCTTTTTATTTTGTATTCCATGGATTGCTAAACTTCTTAGGTTGATTCCATTGTAATTTCATTATGGATTTTGAGGTTAGAATGAATTAATTTCTTTGTTCTTTTTATTATTGTTGAGGTTTTAATTCATCTATGTCTTTTATCTTTGAATCTCGTAAAAAGTAATGATTTTAAATCTATATGCATGTTGATCATATGAGTTCAAGGGTTTTTAAATTTAATTGAGACTTTACTTTGATTTTATTTAGAAACTTTCATGTGATTAAATGAGTTTTTACCAATAATTGAGACTTTACTTTGGTTAAAGGTATTTACTCTAATGAAAATTAATCGAGACTTTACTTTGATTAATTAAGCTTTTTATTTGGTGAGGAGATAAAAGAATAGACATGATTAGGCATAGTAAATTTGATTGAGACTGTACTTTGGTTGAATTTACTGTGGATAATCTAAAAGTTCTCACTTTTAATTGAGACTGTACTTTGGTTAAAAGTTAGAACGCCAACAAATTAATTGAGACTTTACATTGATTAATTTGTAAATCTACAATAATAATTAATCGAGCAATAATCTTTAGATAACCGATGATGAATCTATTTTGAAAAAGCAATGGAATCAATCTATTTTCTTTACTATTGTTTTTATTTCTTTTTATCTTTTAAATTTTATTTCTATCTGTGTTTATCTTAATCCCCATATTTTTATTATTTTATTTGACTAACTCTTTTGTATAGAATTTATAAGAACTAATTTGTTAAAAATCAATTCCGTGTTCGTTGGGAGACGACTTTGGGTTACTTTACCCTTTCTATTTTGTTGACTACTTTCTTAATAATACTGAAGTTGTTATAGATAAGTAGTATTAATTTGATCGCGTCAACGACAACGTTATCAATATTATATGCAATTGCATTATATATTGATGCATGAAAGCTTTCACCTGAATCAAATTCTTGTATCGTTTAACTTTTTGATGTTTGTCGTATGTGGTTTTAGAGAGAGTATGTCTGTGGTTATGGTTTTAGAGAGAGTATGTGTGTGTTTGTGGTTTTCGTTGTATTGAGTTCTCTTTGTGACCCAATCATTGCTATGATTATCATGATTCTTCTTTTTGAATTTTCTGACCTAATCATTGCTATGATTATTATGATTCTTTCTTTTGGCTTGCCAAGATGTTTAGAGTTTTTCTTCTAACTACAACACACTTAATATTATTCTTATTATTTTTATTATTTTATTATAATTATAATTATAATTATAATAATAATTATTTTTTCTATTATTATTATTATTTTTATTATTATTATTATTCTTATTATGTTTATTTAATTTTACTATTATTATTACTACAATTTCTATCATTTATATTTTTTATTTATTTTTATTTTTATTTTGATTATTATTATCAATTTCATTTTATTTTATTTTATAATTATATTTATTAGTATTATTATTTTATTATTTTATTATTTTTGTTATATTATTTTTATTATCTTTGTTTTGTTTTTTTATGATTTTATTATCATCATTATTGTTTTATTTTTATTCTTTTATTTTATCATTATTATTATTTTATTTTATTAATATTACTGTTTTATTTTATTGCTTCATTTTATTGTATTATTATTTTCATTTTCATTATTATTTTTATTTTTAAAATTTCATTTTATTATTATTATAATTATTTATATTATTATTATTATTATTTGCATTACTATTATTATTATTATTATTTTTATTATTACTATTATTATTACTATTATTCTTATTTTATTTTATTTTATAAGTATATCTTTATTATTATTATTATTTATTTATTTTATTTTACTATTATTTTATTATTATTATTATTATTATTTTGTTTTATTGATGATTTTATTATCATTATTATTGTTTTATTATTATTTATTTTATCATTATTATTATTTTATTTTATTAATATTATTGTTTTATTATTGTTGTTTTATTTTATTTTGTTATTATTTTCATTACTATTATTTTTATTTTAAAATTTCGTTTTATTAGTATTATTATTATTATTATTATAATAATAATAATAATTATTTATATTATTATTATTTATATTATTATTATTTATTTTTTTATTATTTTTTTATTATTTTTATTATTAATATTATTACTATTTTTATTTTTATTTTTATTATTATTATTATTATTTTCATTTTATTTTATTTTATTTTATAATTATCTTTATCTTTAATTTTTATTATTATTTTATTTTATTTATTTTATTTTACTATTATTTTAATTATTATCATTGTTTTATTTTATTTATGATTTTATTATCATTATTATTTATTATTGTTGTTTTATTTTATTTTTATTATTTTATTATTTTTTTATTTTTTTATCTTATTATTTTATCTTATTAGTATTATTATTTTATTATTATTGTTTCATTTTATTTATTATTATTATTATTTGTATTGTTTTGTTTTTATTATTATTATTATTATTATTATTATTATCACCGTAAATCAAATTTCTGACATACAAATAGGAAGAGAAAAAAATTATAATATTACGAAGAATGAAACATGCCTCAATGTGGACCCGTGGGTTTCTATCAATTATGTACCATGGAATTTTAAAGGGAATCCAATAACAACGAAAGAACCAAAAAGAAATCTACATAATCCAACCCAAAAGTTTCCACCAACAAGCTAAATGGACACCGTCTTTAGTGCTATGTTAAAAAGATAATTTAAATAAAACAACAGGGATTCTATCAAGGCTATCTGATTTGTGTTAATCAGAAACTATTGAAATTGTTTGGTTTATCCATTGGGATCTTTTTGTATTCAAGATATAATGAAATATCTGAAAATAGTCTATTATTGTTGTCTAGAAAGAGAACTAGTCATATCACTCAAAATGTTTCGCATCTACGGCATCTCTCAATAACCGTTAGGTGGTTCTTAGCAGAAACCCAAATATTTGGTTTATTCAACATGAGTTTGCCTGACAGTTTTGAAGGTCTACCAAGCAGTTTCTGAAAATTTCTAAAAACACATAAATTCAAGCTTTTGTAGAAAGGAATCATACACCAATCATACCATACATCACAAAATTAATCTATTACATCAAAATTATGAGGTTAAGCTCCCTTAACCTGAATTCCTTGTTCAAATGTGCACAAATCCTTGAGTCTTTGATCTCAATTGGCCTTAGCTCGTGATTGCTCCTTCAAGACTCCTTCTCAACTCTCACTTTTCTCTCCGTACACGCACTCAACACACTCTCCACAGTACTCACCCTTTGGTAGCTTTAGAAAACCCTTTCTCCTCTCTGACAATGCCCTTAATTACCTTAACTAAGATTAATGGCTTAGTAAAACGAAAATTAATTAGAGGAAGGATTAATGGCTATTCAAGAGCCATTACTAGGGAATTTTCCAGCCCTCTTGGCTGCCCCCTCTAACGGCTAGGGTTTCTAACCTTTCCCTTCCATGCCAAAAAGAATTTTGGCAAAAAGAAAGTTTATTGGGATATGAGAGTGGGTTATTGGGATACCTGTGGAACGTGTTGTAGATTGCCATATCATGTGTTTTTAAGGTGTATGTCATTTAGTGATAATCAAGAGAAACATATGCGTGCGTTGGGTGGGTTAAGTGTTCCATACACAATGGTTTCTGCAGTGTTGGTTTATTTTAGCAAGAATAGATGCAATTCAAGATAAGTTATGGTGGCAGGAGTAATATGAAAAAAAATTGAAGTATGAAAGAATGAGGATTGGTGTACTTGGTGAATAGGAAATGGGTTTAAGGTAATAATAGAGGAAGTGTAGGTGCACGATTAAATTGATTTGGTACGATTTGGGATTGCAGTTGTGGTGTAATAGAGTACTGTGAATGGTCCAAAAAATTTGCAGATGCAAAAAATGTGGGTATCATAAGGATCATTTCTTGAATGTTTTATAAATGAATAAGATAACTCATAATAGAGCTTGTTGAAATTTAATGTTGGGCATAAGTTAATTATACTTGTTGTGACTAGCAATCTGCTGTGTCTTAAATATTGTATTTGATGCGTGAAGACTGAATTAGATGTTTGAGGTCTCATGAGACCTGTTAAAGATGCCAAAAACTAGTAGCACTACACTACTGGTATAGCGCCCGACGGTACGTGACAAAACCGCCAGGCGATAGAGTCATAAATTAGTGGTAGTGGCCACTGTTCGCAGGAGGCGCCTGGCGGCGGGGTTATGCCCGCCAGGCGGTAACTGGAGGGCTCCTGTATGGTTGCAGGCGCCTGGCGGTAGAGAGTTGGCCACCGGGCGATTTTCTGTCAGTATCCGCCTAGCGGTGTCTAGGCGGTGACAGGCGGTTTGCGTGGCTGTATAATTGGTTTTTGCTTTGATTAGTGGACTTGAAGGACTAAGTTCACTTCTTTTGTGCTTGGGCTTGATGGACTAAGTCCAATAGGGGTCTGGGATGTGCTTGAGTAGTTGAACGCATGATGGGCATGGAACTAGTTCAGTTCCCGTCGGCTACTATTGGGCGAGGAGTCCATAGTATGGTGATTGCGTGCGTGCCGGGGTCCAAGTTGAGTAAGCTTGGATGTTGTACTACAGGCGAGGAGTCTGCGGGGATGGACTACGAGCAGGATTGGCTCGTAGGGTTGGACCACGAAAGGGATAGTTTCATGGAAGCACAGAAAAAGTCCCAGGACCTAGTTTCATGCATATAACTCATGAAGGAATATGAGATCAGGGGTGGATAATTGGTAATTAACATATATCAGTAAATTTTTATTGGGATGGGTATCATATTTAAATTTGTTTTTATATGCATAGCTCACCCTATCTGTGTGTGTGTGGCGATGATCGGATGATTTATTATCTGGGAGCAGATAATTTGACATGTGAGCCAGGAGACGCTTGAGACTAGACTGTGGGATCATATGGGGCTTTTGAAGATTTGAATTTTTGATGTATTTATGTTTTGGAACATTAGCCACTTTTGGCTTTTATAAGTTGTAATGATTTTGAATTGCGAACAGTTACAGTGTCTTGAATTTGTGATTTTAATATTCCCGCGTTTTGGGAAGAGGTGTTTATAAATGAGGAATTTCTAATATTATTGCGTTTATTTCAATTTATTTAATTGTTTATAGATGAGGAATTTCCTTAGGGATGTTACAGTTGGTATCAGAGCACAAGTTTCGAAAATGTTTTGAAAACATGTTTTGGGGCTTTTTGGGGAGTGAGCTTGCTATGTATGTGCATGATATTGTGTGTGTTTAAATTTATGCATGATATTGCATGATAAAAGTTGAATATGTGGCGTATCCAGGAAATGGCAGCTAACACAAGAAGGAGGAATGCTAATGGTGCTGATGATATTGCAGAAGCCATTCATCGTATGGTGGATGCAATGCAACACCCTATTCCAGCACAGCCGAGAGTGGCAATAGCACCAGCAAGGGCGCCAACGGTGGAGGATTTTCTGCGCCATAAGCCCGCAGAATTCACAGGTGGGGCCACTCCAGACGAAGCTGATGCTTGGCTTCGCAAGTGCGAAAAGATCTTTGGAGTGATGAATCGTGCTGACGAGCAAAAGCTGGCTTTTCCTGTGTTCCTGTTAAATAATGACGCGGAATACTAGTGGGCAGGTATGAAACAGCAGATGCGGACTAGGGAGGAGCCGGTAACATGGGATAATTTCAGAATCCGGTTCTTAGAGAAGTATTTCCCAGATACTGTTAAGCAGGACAGGGAGGCGAAGTTCTTGGCTCTGCAACATGGGAATATGTTAGTGCAAGAATATGTTAATAAATTCGAGCAACTGGCAAGGTATTATTCTTAGGCAATTACTGAAGACCAGAGATGCCTTAAGTTTGAGCGGGGGCTCAAGCATGAACTAAAGAAGGTGGTCACGCCTCTGAGAGAAAGAAGGTTTCCGATCTTGGTGGAACAAGCCAAGAGTGCAGAGTATCTAGAAAGAGGGCCAAATCCAACAAGTTGACATCAGAAGAATGTCGCAGAGGCGAGGCAGATGAAAAAACCCTATAACCGACCTCAGACTTCTCAGGGCCCCCCGTGTTACCAGTGTCGGGGGCCCCATTTAAAGAGGAATTGCCCTCAGATAACCGGTGGGGTCAGAGGATCAGGAGATCGTCGCACGTGCTTCATATGCGACAAACCGGGCCACTTTGCCAATAACTGCCCGGAGAAGAAGAGTATTGGGTTGAAAAAGCCAACAGCATCCCTAGCTGAGAGAGCTAGAACAGCGGGAAGAGTATTCGCTATGACCTCCATAGAGGCTACCAAGTCAGGTAACCTTATTCTTGAGCCCTGTTTGTTAATTGGCCAGTCAGTTTTAGTGTTGTTCGACTCTGGAGCAACACATTCCTTCATTTCTAATGCATGTGTGGGGAGACTGAACTTGGAGAAACGTGATTTGGGATGTGAGTTGCTAGTGTCGACTCCTTCCTCGGGTCAGGTAGCTACCAGTTCAGTCTGCGTGGGGTGTGTAATGGAAGTGGCAGGTCGCAGATTCAAGGTGAACTTGGTGTGCTTGCCTCTGGAGGGACTGGATGTAATATTGGGAATGGATTGGTTGTCCAATAATCACGTCATAATTGATTGTGGACAACGCAGTTTGGTATTCCCAGAGCGTGAAGGGTTGGAGTTGATCTCAACTCGAGAAGCTGTGAGAGTGCTGCAAGAAGGGGCCACTTGTTTTATGGTGATGGGTAAACCAGAAAAGAAAAGCGTAGTGGAGATGATTCAGAAAATTCCAATTATCAATGAGTACGCCGATGTGTTTTCGGATGAAGTACGGGGACTACCACCAAGTCGAGACATACATTTCTCCATCGACTTAGTCCCTGGTGCAGGTCCAGTATCCATGACACCATATAGAATGGCACCTGTAGAATTTACAGAACTCAAGAAGCAAATAGAAGATTTGCTTGAGAAGAAATTTATCCGGCATAGCGCGTCGCCGTGGGGTGCTCCGGTGCTATTAGTGAAGAAGAAGGATGGGAGCTCAAGACTTTGCGTTGATTACCGCCAGTTGAACAAATTAACCATCAAGAATAAGTATCCATTGCCGAGGATTGACGATCTGCTAGATCAGTTGAAGGGGGCAGGAGTATTCTTCAAGATAGACCTATGATCTGGCTATCATCAGATCTTGGTGAAGCTAGAAGATGTTCAGAAGACGGCTTTCCGGTCGAGGTATGGGCATTACGAATATGTGGTGATGCCATTTGGAGTAACGAATGCACTTGCAATATTCATGGATTACATGAATAGAATTTTTCGGCCTTGGTTAGATAAGTTTGTTGTCGTCTTCATAGATGACATACTTATTTATTCAAAGACGAGAGAAGAGCACGCTGATCACCTGAGCGTTGTATTGAAGATACTCAGAGATCATCAGTTGTACGGGAAATTGTCCAAGTGCGAATTCTGGCTGGAAGAGGTACAATTCCTTGGTCATGTTATCTCAACCAATGGTATTGCAATGGATCCGGCTAAGATCGAGACGGTTCTTAAGTGGGAGAGGCCTAAGACAGTGACCGAGGTGAGGAGTTTCCTGGGTTTGGCAGGATATTACAGGAGATTTGTGGAAGGGTTCTCAAAGAAAGTGAATCCCTTGACGCAACTCACCAGAAAAGATCAGCCCTTCTCTTGGACTGAAAAGTGTGAGGAGTGCTTTGAGGACATGAAGAGGTGCTTGACTACCGCTCCGGTGCTAGTAATTCCTGATACTGGGAAAATGTTTGAGGTGTATTGTGATGCGTCTTATCAGGGTCTGGGGTGTGTATTGATGCAGTATAGAAGGCCAATGGCGTATGCCTCTCGTCAGCTGAAGGTACATGAGAAAAATTACCCGACTCACGACTTGGAGCTAGCAGCTATTGTATTTGCTCTTAAGTCTTGGAGGTACTACCTGTACGGGTCTCAATTTCAAGTTTTCAGCGATCACAAAAGTCTGAAATACTTGTTTGACCAGAAGGAGTTAAATATGAGACAACACAGGTGGATGGAGTACCTGAAAGACTACGACTTTGAATTGCTTTATCACCCAGGCAAGGCAAACGTCGTAGCTGATGCGTTGAGTCGTAAAAAGATGCATGTCTCCTGTATGATGGTAAAGGAGTTGGAGCTAATTGAAAAACTCCGAGACATGAACTTGGGAATGCAGTTCGGACAAGGGGTCATACAATGCAATATGTTGAAAGTTACTAATGACTTTTTGAATGAGATACATGTGGCTCAGGGACATGATATGGAGTTACAAAAATTTATAGGATGGTTGGGTACCGATAAAGGAAAACATTACCAAATGGGAGAGGACGACATTCTAGGCTTCAAGGGTAGGGTGTGCGTGCCTGGAGGACCTATGTTCAGGAGGCAAATTTTGAAGGAAGGTCACCAGAGTCGTCTTAGCATACATCCTAGTATGACTAAGATGTACAAGGATTTGAAAGAGTCCTTCTGGTGGAATGGGATGAAATCAGATCTGGCTGACTTTGTTGCTCAATGTTTGGTATGTCAAAAGGCCAAAATTGAACATCAAAGGCCGGGAGGTACTCTGCAACCATTGGAAATACCACAGTGGAAGTGGGACAGTATTTCCATGGATTTTGTGACACACTTGCCGAAATCGACCAGAGGACATGACTCAGTCTGGGTAATTGTGGACAGATTGACTAAGTGTGCGCACTTCTTACCTATAAATCAGAAATGGACGACGGATAAACTAGCAGAAACTTATGTATGGGAGCAGTTACAATGATTTTGGCTTTTATAAGTTGTAATGATTTTGAATTGCGAACAGTTACAATGTCTTGAATTTGCGATTTTAATATTCCCGCGTTTTGGGAAGAGGTGTTTATAAATGAGGAATTTGTAATATTATTGCGTTTATTTCAATATATTTAATTGTTTATGCTATTTTCAAAGTAATATTCCTTAGGGATGTTACAAGTAGGCCAGATATCCAGTTTGGAGTATGCTTAGGTGCTAGATTCCAAGCAAATCCAAAGGAATCACACTTTAAAGGTGCAAAAAGGATTCTAAAGTACCTTAAGGGAACAACCAATGTTGGTTTATGGTATCCATGTGATTCTAACAAAACTCTTAGTGGCTTTTCAGATTCGAACTATGCAGGGTGCAAATTGGATAGGAAAAGCATAAGTGGTACTTGCCATTTACTTGGATCAAGTCTAATCTCATGGAATAGCAAAAAGCAAGCATGTGTGGCACTCTCCACTACTGAAGCTGAGTATATTGTTGTTGGACATGGTTGTGCACAAATCATATGGTTGAAGCATCAACTTTTGGACTATGGTGTAAGGTTAAGCAAGGTACCTTTGTATTGTGATAATATTAGTGCCATCAACTTAACCAAGAATCCAATATAGCATTCTAAAACCAAACATATAAAGATTAGGCATCATTTCATTCGTGTTCATGTTCAAAAGGGAGACTGTGAAATTCAATTTGTTAAAACTGAACATCAATTGGTTGATTTGTTTACCAAACCATTGGCTAGAGATAGGTTCAACAAGTTAAGAACAGAACTAGGCATATTAGACATAAAAAATGTGGTCTGATGTGTTTTTAGTATGTTAATCTTATGTATTCATGCATTGGTTTCATAAAAAATCAGTTGTTGTATGCAAAAATTGAAAATTGTCATATTTAACATGTTGATTTTTAATTTCAACGTGTTGATTTCACTTAAATCTACCTCTTTTGCACAATTCATGATCTGTCAACCTGTTGATTCTGTTTTTCAACATGTTTATTTCACTTAAATTGCCACTGAATGATGAAAAATTGATCTGCTATGGTTTTTAATCTGTTGTTTTCACAATTCAGTATGTTGATTTCATTAAAACTAAATCTGGAAAAATGAAGTTCAATTTTATGATTTTCAATCGATTGATTTTCAATATCAGTCAGCTGATTTTCAATCGATTGATTCTAGTTTTAGTCTCTGATGCTCTAATGTTGTTCTAATCAATTGTTTATGCTTTTCAACATTTTGATTTTACTTAAACTGTGCATTTACTCACAAATTGAATAAAGCTGACCCAGTCAAAGAAAGTATCTTTTTGTCAGGTACAATATGCTCCTAATAGTTATTTCATTAGCCATGTGTTACTTTTACTAATTTCTTTTTGACCAAAAAGCATGTTTAGTGTACAATTCCTATATGCATGGAGCTCACATGATCTGAACTAATTGATTCACTCATAAAAACACATTGAAAACACCATGAATGCGTGAGATACTGTTTTGGACTACATTAAACTGGTTTGGGTAACCTAAAACGAATTAATTAGGAAAATCTGCACCATTTAATTGACTGCTTCTTAAAAATCACCATGTTCAGTTATAAATATTGCACTTGTATTGCTGCATTTGCATCATACTTCTCTTAGAAACAGCCATACCCACACTCATCATGCCTCGTCGTCAACAAAAAGCTATCCAATCTGATGATGAGCACTCCACTCCTCCTACACCAAGGTCTCCAAATCACGAAAGCCATGGGAAAATTGAGGCATGGTTTGAGGATCATGAGGACAACATTCAAGTGTTCCTCATTGAGACGAACAGGAAACAAATCAACATTCCTAAGGTGGTGAGGTTTTCGTGGTTGAGGGCTGAAGGCTTTATTTCTACAACTTAAGCATCAAAAGTTGAAGACACTTCTTGAACTTTCACGGAAAATTTATCCAGACTTGGTAAAGGTGTTTTTCACCAACTTGGAGTTCAAAAATGACATGCTATTGTCAAGTATCAAGGGGATTAGAATGAAGATCAACAAAAAGGCTTTGAAACATGTGGTTGGACTCAAATAAAGGGATGTTCAAGTGAGGAAATCCTGCTGCTGAAGGTGATCTCAAGGTGGATCAAAGGCTTCTTGCTATGATAGTCACAAAAATCCTTGTTCCACAAGGTAGCAACCATTCAACATTGAATGAGAGAAATTTGATTCTCATGTACAACATCCAACACAACATTCAAGTGGATTGGATCTATGTGTTTCATATCACATGTTCAAAGCTAAGAGGCTAATGAATTTTAGGCTGCCATATGTGGTTTTGGTGTCAAAATTCATTGAATACTTTGGAATTGATGTAGAGAGTGAGCTAGAAGAGTCAACTGGACTGTTGAACCATACCTCCAACCAAAATCTGCACAAAATGGGTTTTCTCAAGGTGAGAAATGCATGGACAACTGTTGGTGCTGTAGTTGGTGGTGCACATGACCATGAAACTAGCCCAAGTGGTGTAAATCAAGAGGAAAAACCAACTGTTGGACTTATGGACTTAATTCCCTACAAACCTCCAGGGGATAAAGGCCCTGTATACTCACATTTTGAGAGGATGGTGTTGAACCAGCTGCGTGAGCTCAATGTATCCAACATGCACATCACAACTATTGCAATGAGAGATTCAATGCATTGGATGGCTAAATCCATGATATCCATGACATGCTGAACTCATTCCAAACAAAAAATGATCCTTAGGATGACTAAGTGTGTTGGCTGTTTAGGATCATGCATTGCATCCATGTATTCGTGCTTTTTCAGTTTGTGTTCTATCAGTATTAGTTGGTTGTTTTTATTTTCAGTTGGCTGATTGTATCAGCTTTATGCTTTTATTCTCTATTTCAGTTTCTGTTGGCTATATTATGTTCCAGTATTAATGAATTGATATGCAATGTTTGTTCTCTTTATGCATTTGTTCTTTTTGATGAATCCAAAGGGGGAGAGAAATTGATAAATAGCAAATTGATCAAATTGGACTAAAATAGAAGCATTAAAATTGGAATTAAAATCAAATCTGAATTTCAACCCATATTATTGATAGAGGGAGCATGTGCATATTTATGTGCTTGCTAGCTTGTGTGTATTGCTACTGTAAATGTTTTTCAGGTTCATAAGTTTCAAGCATAGGTGTCACTTCATCAACTTAATGGTATCCAACCAATGGAAGCAATTTGCAATGGAAGATGGAAAAAGATAGATAGAAGAAGATAGAGGTTGACTTCATCAAATCAGGGGGAGAATGTTGACATGTGAAGCCAAAGTGGTATGCTTCTTGAAGATTTGATGAAGAATTAATGAAGTCCTTTTGAACTATCTTGAAGCCATTACAATTGGAATGAAGCCTACATTGATAAAGGAAAGGAGATTTGATGATATCCATGTTGATCAAGGCTGGAACGTGTGCTCTCCTCATTGTTACATCATTAAGAAAGTGTATTTGAAGCTTGTAATTCATGTTGTATACCTTGTAGCATTAATTATATGTATTTGGTCTTTGGTGTGTCTTTTAATCTGTTGAATGATTTTTCAACATGTTAAAATGTCTCTTGTAATCTGTTGAATGGTTTTTCAACAAGTTAAAAGGTTGGCTGTAGTAGTCTTAAACTGCAACAAATTCAATCAGTTGATTTGTTTTTTAATCGACTGATTTCACTTAAGTCAAGTGAAATCAACTAATTGATTTGGAAATCAACCTGTTGAATTTCATAACAGTGTGATTTTCGAAAAAGAGTTATTCTGATCATTTTTCAGCGCAAATCTGTTTTGGAAACTTGTGGAAACTCTCTCCTTCGTGATCATATAGTTTGCAGCAGTTGAAGATTGATCTTGGATAAATTATTGGAGCTTTTGGCTTGGTTTGAAGCTTGGAGAAAGTGGTTTGCGGTAGGCTGGGCTGTGCTACCACTGAGATTTGATCTTTCTCAAGCTTTGTGTGTGTGCCTGGTGGTTTTCCAGGTCTACAAGAGGGTTTTTGCTGTGTTGATGTGATTCTTGTGTGATTTAAGAGTCTTTTGTGTGGTTTTGCATATTTTGAAAGTGTAAGGGTGGATACTTTGTAAATCTTTCAAGCTCGGGTTGCCTTGACAAACTAGATGTAGCTCAGGTTTGAGTGAACCAGTATAAAAATCTCATGGTCTCTTCTCTTTTCTAACCTTTCTCTCTTGCATATTCATTTTAAAGTTTAAAGAACTTGTGCTTTAATAATATTTTTCATGTTCTTGCATGTTTTCATGACATTTGTTGCATTGAGCATGTTTGCATAATCATTTAGAACTTGTTTTGATCATTCTTGTGCACTGTTCCTGGTTTAAAACTCGAATATGCATTTCTGCACTTTTCCCAGTATTTTAGTCTACTGTTTTTCCATTTCAATCAGTTGACTATACCAGAACATAATCTGTTTAGTAAAATCAATCGATTAACTTTATTTTTTATGGATTGAAAGTATATAGTTTAGTAGTGTTTGCATCCTAACTTGGTGATCTAATTGATTCAATTAAAGGTGGTTTTTAGCTTTCAAAGATAGGCTAAATTTTTAACTAGCCAATTCAACCCCCCCTTCTTGGCATTTCAACCATTTCGAAACTAACAATATTGTACCACAAATTGTTGCAAGGTAGTGTGATAACGCAGTCGTCAATCGATCAAATTAATACTACTTATCTATAACAACTTTAGTATTGTTAGGAAAGTAGTCAACAAAATAGAAATGGTAAAGTAACCCAAAGTCGTTTCCTAACGAACACGGAATTGATTTTTAACAAGTTAGTTCTTATAAAATCTATACAAAATGGTTAGTCAAATAAAATAATAAAAATATGGGAGGATTAAGATAAAAAGATAAAATAGGATAGAAACAATAGTAAAGAAAATAGATTGATTCCATTGCTTTTTCAAAATAGATTCATCATCGGTTATCTAAAGATTATTGTTATTCTTTTATCTTCTCACCAAATAAAAAGCTTAATTAATCAAAGTAAAGTCTCAATTAATTTTAGTTAGAGTAAATACCTTTAATCAATGTAAAGTCTCAATTATTGTTAAAAACTCATTCAATCACATGAAAGTTTCTAAATAAAATCAAAGTAAAGTCTCAATTAAATTTAAAAACCCTTGAACTCATATGATCAACATGCATATAGATTTAAAATCATTACTTCTTACGTGATTTAAAGATAAAAGACATAGATGAATGAAAACCTCAACAATAATAAAAAGAACAAAGAAATTAATTGATCTAACCTCATAATCCAATTAAGAAATTACAATGGAATCAACCCAAGAAGTTTAGAACTCCAAGAATGCAAAATAAAGAGAGAAGAAAAGAGAGAGAAAGAAATTAGGTCCCCCTAAGGGTTCCCTAATTCCGACCTGCCGAGCTTGCCCTTGCACTACTAAAAATCTCATATTTCTTGCCAATTTTGTTTTGAATTTTTTTTAGGAAATACTTATAAATAAACCCCTCTCCTTTGACCAGTCTTTGACTTTTTGACCAGATTTGACCAACTTTTGACTAGTTGACTATTTGACTATCCATTGACAGGATGACACGTGGCAGCTCCTCTCCCTCTAAAAAATTAGGGTTTCACAGATGCAATGGAAGCTTGAGCTGTTGCAATGGCGGCTGCCGGCGCACGGTTGCTTCCAGTGAAGGGTGCTGACGAAACTATGGTGTGGACGACGAACGATGTACGTCACTAGTGCGGTCTTCTTCTTCTTCCATCTGGTGCGCGTGCCTTCTGCATCTGGTTCGTTCTCGCTCGCGGAGAAGATGATGGTGGCGCTATTGCGTTTCTATTGGTGATGGTGGCGCTACTGCGTTTGCATCGTGCTCACGATGTGAACAAAGGTTGACGATGGTGCAGGTTCTGGGTTGTTTCGCTGCTGAATGTGTGGAGATGCGCTGGTTTCGTTGCATGTGGTGATGGCGACTCACAATTGTGCAAGTTCTGTGTTTTCTGCCAAGTGGTGGAGGCCTGCAGTGGTGGTACTGCTGGTTCGAATATGCAAGGCTACAACTGCTGCAATGGAGAAGATAGCGGAACTGTGCTTCCATGGTGGTGCATGTGCGAACTGATGGAGGTGCTGGTGGCTCACAGTGGTCGGAAAACTTGCTGCCGGTAAGGGTGGCGGTTGCCAAGGTGATGAAAGGAGAGGAGAAAATTAGGGTTAGGGTTTCATGCGAGAGATGGAGGATGATGATGTGGCACCATTTGATTGGCCGAATTTTGAGTTGTTGGATGATGACACATGTCAATATGTGGTTGGACAGATTTGAAAGTTAGGGATTGCCACATGGCATGATCTGAGTGAGTTGGGTTTAAGTGGTAGAAGGAGTGTAAATAGACATATTAGGGGGTGCAGAATAGGTTTTTGGTGACACCCATTTAAAAAGAGGAGAGTGTATAAGTAAAAATTGGGGGTGCAAAAATGATTTTTCCGGAACTTGCTAATTTCAGCCTTATTTAAAGGTGGTTTGTAACTTCAATCAATCTATTTTCCCACCTTGAATGAGCTTATTCTTAACTTCAGCTACATCAACAAACGTTAAAATATCCAAGAAATAATTTATGCAACTAAAAATCACTTTTTAACACATTTTTATCGCACAAGCTCAAACAACCTACTTCTCAAAATGTCAATTAAATCACTCTTTAAGCACACAAATTCAACTAAATACCCAGAATTAAACACTGAATGAGGGCAAAAATACGCACTCGTCATAGTGCTAGAATTAATGAATCCATTAAAAAAAAGCATTCATGCCTTCGCTCCTTTGTGTCATTGATATTCCAGCCTAGAAATGACATTTCAAATAGCAGGGTACCCAACGATGTCTCTCTTCAAACAATGTAGACAACCATTCATTTGCATTCAAATCATACTTTTTAAAAAAGTCCATCCACCCTAACTCAAACTCATTAACAAAGATTGAGTTGTACACTAGTGTCTTCAATTCACTCTTTATAGGTTTGTAATGTGTGTATCCTTGCAATTTCTCAAGCATTTTTTTCATGATGTGCCACAAGCACCACCTATGTTTTGTGTTAGGAAAAACTATTTGAATGGCGTTCATCATTTCCTTACACTGGTCAGTGACAATACCTTTAGGTGCCTTGTTAGACATGCATCGAAGCCAACACTTAAAAAGCCAAACAAACGTAGTTGTGTCTTCAGCTGATACAAAACCGCAACCTAACAAAATGGACTGCCCATGGTGATTGACACCCACAAAAGGAGCAAATGGCATGTTGTATTTGTTAGTTAAGTATGTGGTTTCAAATGATACAACATAACCAAAATCTTAACATGTCGCTCGACTCCTTGCATCGGCCCAAAAAACATTGGATATTCGGTTGTTTTCGTCCATGTCTATATCGAAAAAGAAGTTGTCGTTCAATTTCTAAATTTTTGAAAAGTGTCATAGCAACGCTTGACCATCCCCATCCTTGCACAATGACCTTGTTTGTTGACCAATGTAGTTGCGAACATACCGCTCAATAAAATTAAAATTTTCATACGCACCAGCTTCATAAACAAGTGATTGAAAACTTTTGTTGATCCGAACACTGACTTCGTCATTAATGTCAATTGTTTGCCTTGCATGCATATTAACTTTGCGGTTGCCCCGTATTAGCCTTGACTTCTTTGGACTAATGTCATGACTATATTAAGTAACAATGCTTCTTGTATACCATTTTCCTTCCTTTTTCCCAATAGTAATAGTAGTTTTGCATTGTTTTTTTTTGGCTTGGTACGGTCTTCAATTCTGGAGAAATGGAGGACACACAATTTCCTTCACGAGAACAAACAAGCTTTATGTAGTTTATTTCATTGTCTGCTCCTCGTAATCAATTTCTTATGCTATACCAAATTAACTTTTTATAGCAAAATTTCTATAAAAAATTTTGACTGCATCCAACGTATGAAAACACATATGCACTTTTGGAACAATGTCGTCTTCGTTGTCATTTTGTGCAGTATCACTATTGATTTCTTCATTCAGGTCATGTGCTGCTTCATTAACAAATTCTTCGGCCAACAAATATCATCAAGTGAGGCAAAGGGTTCCATGACAATGTTTATATGATGACTAAGGTCCCTGAAAATATAATTTATTAAACAATTTATTATTTGATTAAAACATCGAACTTGTTGACTAATTTTTTTTTTGTGCTAAAAAAGTTCATGAACCCATTATTCCCTAAATAACAGACACATTAAATCAAACCCCAATATTTAAAGATACTAACACAATGGACACATCCTGCTTCATTAATGCAGACATGAAAAATGTTTATAAGGAAAAATTAAAAATTAAAAATAATAATACCCACTTACTTACCATAAACGTTGACACCAAACGTCTTTTATGGGGAAGATGGTTCAATTGGATAGAACATTTACACACAACAATGAACTGTGTCGCTTTAATGTGGAAGATGATGTAATAAATGTGCATTAAGTAGTGGTAGGTTGGCGGGTTAGAGAGAACTATGTGATGGAACAGGAAATAAAACACTAAAGAACATTAAACTTACTCAACAAAAAAAGTAAGGGTATTATGGACATATCACCAAAACATATTTTTTATATATATTGAATCCTGTGGCCTAATTGCTTTCAGACTAATACCATACTTTAGTTCGTTGGGTTGTGCGATATCATAGTAGGTAATCAACAACTTTTTCACTTGTGCATTAAATTTCTTCAACATTCAATTTCCCCAAACATTTTTTATTCACGTCCAATAGGTGTCAAATAAATGATGTTGATATTTTTGTAGATTCTGTGGCCATGGAACCGTGGGATGGTCTTGATGTCGAACAACAGGATTTAAACTCCTTTAAAAAATGCAACTCCTTAATAGAACTTATTCCAGGGCTTGTAGGGAATGTTAGAGTTACCATGATTAACTGTGATAGAGAAGACACACAAAACACTCAAGAATTTGCACGAGATATTGTTGATGCGACTTATGAACGAGATTTCAAATCAAATCCCTAGTTATGGGCTGAGAAGTTCATTAAATTCCAGGGTTGGTTTTGTTGAGAAATAATTAATTTGTTGTTATTTTGAATAAGGCACGAAATAGTCATTCAAACTGTTAATGGCAGATCTTGTTAAGGAAAGAAACATTAACAATGCTACCCAATTAGGAAGTTGTAAGAGCACAACTATCCTTTCTTTTGTGGCATGTATTGTGAAACAGTGCAACCCAAATGGCCTAGGCGATATGCAAATATCTGTAAAGGTGTTACTCTAACAAAAACATATTTTGTATTTAAAGCACATCATTAAATTAATTTGTGCATTACTAACAACAGGATCCAAGTGCCACCGTATGGGCTATTGTGCATCGAAAAGTCCTACTTCATTCAAAATATGGAACAAATCTTAAAGTGGGAGCAACTTTTGCTTTTAAACACCGTAAATATAATTTCCCTTATTAGATATTTCAATAAAAAAATTACCAATATAACAATATACAGTATTTCCTTCATATCTTAATGTTTCCTTCTTTATACCAAGTTGCAGATTTCAATCCCAAAGCTAGACTTTACTACCTCAACATAATTGTTCGCAACATTGTCAAGGTATTGACTAAATTTTTATATCATTTGGCCTACATCGTAAGGATTCTTTAGTACGTCGTTCATTGATATGGAAATACATTTCATTGAAAATTAGATCTTCAAATCTGACATATGTGAACCAACAAATGACCTAGTCCAAGCCACATTGAAGCCTGTCATTCAGCCCAATCCATCGCTTGATTCTAAAGTAAATGAGTTATTTAAAAAACTTGTAGACCTGTCCACTCAGCATGTTGATACTGATCTTGGCGAGACCTCCTCCAACAATGAGGGTGGCCAAACTATGGACACAAACATGTGAATTACGCTTTTTATTTTTGGATGTGTTTAATATTATTGGAACTTCTATAATTGTCCTAATGTGTCGTCGTTATTGTCTTTTGCTTATTTTTCTTCTTTCGTAACCTTTATTTGGTTAACCAAATGAACAACTTAATGTATGGTCGTATTGTATGTCATTTCATATTCAAATATGTCATTAAATATTAAAAACCTAGACTTCACCCGCAATTTTCATGTACCCTAATGTAATTCAAATTCATTTCCAGTACCTAAATACACAATATTTGGTTAGCTTCGTTACTTGGATTTTTTATAAAAATAACCATGAATAACTAATAACTTAAGCGGCGAGTGCTCAATAAAAAGGGGGTGAGTGGTGTTGAAGATTTTGGTCTCAAAATTTCCCCTTCAAAAAAGGGTTTCAAAGATTATTGTCCACAAAACACTATGACCTTAATGTACTACAAATTGATTTCCATGACCTTACTACTTGATTTTTGGTTATGTGCATTACTTGGGTTTTTTGTATAAGTAATCACCCATAACTGATAACATAAGTTGAGACTACTTACTAAAAAAGGGGGGATTGATGATGAATATTTTGATCTAATAATTTCCACTTTAAAAATTGACTCACAACATGATGACTGTAATGTAATACAAAAGTGGGAAGTATTGAAAAAATATGTGGGGAGTGGTATTGAAGATTTTGATATAGTAATTTCCAATTTAAATATGGAGTACATACTTTATTGTCTAAATAACATGATGACCTTCTAGTAATGCAAGTTCAATTTCACTCCCTAAATACTGAATATTCGATTATTTTCATTACTTGGATTTTATATAAAAATTAACAGTAAATAACTGAATCCATAAGTGGAAAGTACTGACTAAATATGTGGGGAGTGGTATTGGGGATTTTGGTCAAGTAATTTCCAATTTAAATATGGAGTACATACTTATTTCTCAAAACAATATGATGACCTTAATGTAATACAAGTTCAATTGCACTCCTTGAATACTGATTACTCGATTATCTTCATTACTTGGATTTTTTTATAAAAAATAACAAGAAATAACTGAATCCATAAGTGGGGAGTACTGACTAAATATGTGGGGAGTGATATTGAAGATTTCGGTCCAGTAATTTCCAATTTAAATATGGAGTGCATACTTTATTCTACAAACAACATGACGACCTTAATGTAATGCAAGTTCAATTTCACTCCCTAAATACTGAATATTCGGTTATCTTCATCACTTGAATTTTATATAAAAATTAACAGTAAATAACTAAATCCATAAGTGGGGAGTACTGATTAAATATCCAGGGAGTGATATTGAGAATTTTGGTCAAGTAATTTCCAATTTAAATATGGAGTACATACTTTATTGTCCAAACAACATGATGACCTTAATGTAATAAAAGTTCAATTCCATTTCCTAAATACTAAATATTCATTTATCTTCATTACTTGGATTTTATACAAAAATTAACAGTAAATAACTAAATCCATAAGTGGGGAGTATTGATTAAATATGTAACGAGTGATATTGAGGATTTTGGTCTAGTAATTTCCAATTTAAATTTGGAGTACATACTTTATTGTCCAATCAACATGATGACCTTAATGTAATAAAAGTTCAATTCCATACCCTAAATAATGAATATTTAGTTATATTCATTACTTGGATTTTATATAAAAAATAACAGTAAATAACCAAATCACAAAGTGGGGAGTACTAACTAAATATGTGGGGAGTGGTATTGAGGATTTTGTTCTAGTAATTTCCAATTTAAATATGGAGTACATACTTATTTCTCAAAACAAAATGATGACCTTAATGTAATGCAAGTTCAATTGCACTCCCTAAATACTCAATATTCGATTATCTTTATTACTTGGATTTTTTATACAAAATAACAGTAAATAACTGAATCCATAAGTGGGGAGTACTAACTAAATATGTGTGGAGGGGTATTCAAGATTTGGGTCTAGTAATTTCCAATTTAAATATGGAGTACATACTTTATTGTCCAAATAACATGATGACCTTAATGTAATTCAAGTTCAATTTCACTCCCTAAATACTAAATATTCGGTTATCTTCATCACTTGAATTTTATATAAAAATTAACAGTAAATAACTAAATCCATAAGTGGGGAGTACTGATTAAATATGCAAGGAGTGATATTGAGGATTTTGGTCAAGTAATTTCCAATTAAAATATGGAGTACATACTTTATTGTCCAAACAACATGATGTCCTTAATGTAATAAAAGTTCAATTCCATTCCCTAAATACTAAATATTCAGTTATCTTCGTTACTTGAATTTTATATAAAAATTAACAGTAAATTACTAAATCCATAAGTAGGGAGTACTGATTAAATATGTAGGGAGTGATATTGAGGATTTTTGTCTAGTAATTTCCAATTTAAATTTGGAGTACATACTTTATTGTCCAAACAACATGATGACCTTAATGTAATAAAAGTTCAATTCCATTCCCTAAATACTGAATATTCAGTTATCTTCATTACTTGGATTTTATATAAAGATTAACAGTAAATAACCAAATCACAAAGTGGGGAGTACTGACTAAATATGTGGGGACGGGTATTGAGGATTTTGTTCTAGTAATTTCCAATTTAAATATGGAGTACATACTTATTTCTCAAAACAACATGATGACCTTAATGTAATGCAAGTTCAATTTCACTCCCTAAATACTAAATATTCGATTATCTTCATTACTGGGATTTTATATAAAAGTTAACAGTAAATAACTAAATCCATAAGTGGGGAGTATTGATTAAATATGTAGGGAATGATATTGAGGATTTTTGTCTAGGAATTTCCAATTTAAATATGGGGTACATGCTTTATTATCCAAACAACATGATGACCTTAATGTAATACAAGTTCAATTTCATTCCCCAAATATTGAATATTCGGTTATCTTCATTACTTGGATTTTATATAAAAATAACAGTAAATAACTGAATCACAAAGTGGGGAGTGGTATTGAAGATTTTGGTCTAGAAATTTCAAATTTAAATATGGAGTACATACTTTGTTGTCCAAACAACATGATCACCTTAATTTAATGTAAGTTCAATTCCACTCCCTAAATACTGAATATTCGGTTATCTTCATTACTTGGATTTTGGTCTAAAAATTTCCACTTCAAAAATGGGGTTCAAAGATTATTGTCCACAAACCATGATGACTTAATTGTACTGCAAAATGATTTCCATTACCTAAGTACTCATTTTTGGGGAATATTCATTACTTGGGTTTTTTTGTTAAAGGAACCATCAATAACTGATAACATAAGTTGGGATTATTGACTAAAAAAGTGGGGACTGATGATCAACATTTTGGACTTTTCTACAGTTTTTCATTGAAGTTACAACTAAGGTGTCAGAAAAAGATCCTTACGGTGACCCTTATTTGATACAAAATTATTTTAATGACCAAAACATAGAACATTGAATTTTATTGTTGCTTGTCATTCTTCAAATTGCTACCTCAATGACTAATTACATAAGTAGGGAGTATGGCTTAATTTAATAGGTAGTCATGATCAATTTATGCAGTATTTCATGGTTGATATTTTGTTCATTTTATGCAATATTTTGCTGAAAATCACCTAAAATACACTACCACGATATGTGGTTGCTGAAATGAGACAAAATATTCAAGCAATATTTCATGGTTTTTGGGGACAACTATAGCATTACTTGGGGAGTTCTATTCAATATCACCACATACTTTTACAACCCTATTTTCATGACAAGTAATATATAAAGAACCTTACTTCCATATCTATAACAATTAGATGGCCACAACTGTTCTTCTTAGTAAAAGCATAAACACAAGAAATCTGGACATACATTTCCATCTAATAAGGCATCAAATAAAATTGTCCTAAAAAGTTGAGTTGTGAGGGTGTTAGAGGGCTGGGAGAAGGTCTAAGGGGGGTGATTAACGTTGGAGCAAAGAGGAACGTTAGTGGATCATATTTTAACGTGATTTCCAGGTTAGGGGAAGCTAACCTTTTGCGTGTTTTTTTTTTGTATGTATGGCTGCTTATTTGTCTTAAAGAAGCTTTGATCTTGTCCCCGTTCTCTTTATCTTTTGTTAATCGACGAATAAAGTTTTGAAGCATTTGCATGTGTACGGAATGATGGTGTGTATTGTTTCTGTAGTGGTTTCCTTTCCCTATGATTCTATGAGAGAGTGCATCTTATGGTGTATGCATACATTATTTTTGACTTTCCATTCCCAGGCGCAGTGGCGTTGTCAGATTTGCTTATTTTCTCCTCTGATGCGTAAGGTTTTCCAAATGTAGCGAGTGTTGTCATTGTGTGTATAAGTGCGTGGATTTTCCATACCATGTTTCTAGGTTAATTTAGGGTTATTCATGATAGTGCATTTGTTATGAAAAGATGAAGAGTGTTGTGTGGTTTCGTTTCTGATAAATGTAACCATCATTGAATGGAGGCGTGGTACTGTTTTCTCATTATGGTGTTTTTTAATCCATTTCTTTCAGCTTGTCAGGCCAATTGTTTTTTTTTCTTTGAGAAACACAATTTATAATTTAGAATTACTCATTTAATTATAACTCCCATATAAGGAGTTTTTTGTTCTCACATGAAAGCACTTTGTTTTCCTTATAATAGAATATTCTTGTTAGGGGAAGGATTTTATCTGTTGGTTGATATTGTGTCTTTTATTATTTTGTTTCAGGAAAGGCATTGCTTTCAAAGCATATAAAAAAAAGAAAAAGAAAAAAAATGATTTTAAAAGGGTTAAAATTGTGACATTGATATTATTTATACATTTATTTAAGAAATGAAATTTATGCCAATTTCGTCGTGGGTTCTAGCATTAGTAAATGTAAAGAAAAATATGCATATGAATTTGATGTATACATCAATTTTTAATAGCTATATAAATGTAAAGTTATAAATAAATGATTTTATGTTTTATTTATTTCTCATTTCTTTTGCATGATTAGTAAATGCCATTTACAAAATACCTTCATTGCTTTTGGTATGCACGTGATGAGACCAAAGTGACAACCAACCAATCGGGTTTAGTTTTCACTTCTAAATTATGATATTCTTTTAAAGTTTTGAACCTTGACTTTTGCAGTTGTGATTACTATTTTTTATGGTGCAAACATGTAGTATGCTAAATGGATTTTGTTTGCTGTATCAGGGAATGATCTGATGATGCAATTATTTTATCATGTTATTTCGTTTGGGAAGTTTCTGTTGTTCTAAGTGTGGCAACGCTGGGTTCCTTTTGTTTCTTTCATATCACATGTTTCTTGAATTCATAGAAGACCATAGCCACATGTACTGTGTTACTTTCTTCAAACTTGAGTGTAGAACACACGTAAGTTTTGGTTCCTTATTCTCATTCTTTTATTTGGTATCTTATATCACACATTTAGTTGCATGGATGTGGATAGCTCTTTGGGTTTCAAATCATGTTTCATATATCCTATTATTTTAAGATCACATGTATGGGTTTGGATTCCAATTTCTGTGAAGCATGTTATTTGGGTGTAGGTATATGGGTGTTTCCAGAATTTGACTAAATTGGGGATGTGAGAATGCTATGTATGAAACATTATTTACTGAATTTTACGAGATTCCATGCGTATGAGTTATTCTTAAATCTTTGTCATTAATGATTAAACAAATTGGACTGCGATGGAGGATTCTATGTAAGATTAGGTCATTTTATAAGTGTGAATCTATGTTAATGAATTTTGGATGTATGTATGAGTGCGTTATCGCCTAGGAACGCAGGTGTTGCGCCAGGCAGTTTCGGTGTAAAGTTAGACTGCGATGGAGGATTCTACATAACTTTGGATGAAGGTTTTGAGATCATGACTTGTTAGGCAGATACTGCCTATAATTCCTAGAGGTAGTCGATCAAACATTGTACATGCAACAATTAATGCATCATACCTATGGTAGAATTGCCAAGTATTGACATTGACCAATAACATAAGACTATTATAACCAGGTTTACAAACAAGTACAACACCAGAAATTCAACAGTTTTCTAATTTGGATTGTGAAACTTGGTGATGGTATGTTATGTGAACCAAATAATGGTGTACTTGATTTTGAAATATCACCAGAATTTTGGGTTTTTTACTTTAATGATCCAATCAAAGTGATAATATTAGGCACATATCCTCATCTACTAGAAAACTATAACAATGGTAATTTCTTGTAGAGTAAAGCAATATTGGCTAGTAGAATCGAGACAATTGAAGAAATCAACCAATACATATTATCTTTAATTCCTAGTAAATATGTTTTTTATTAGCCACTTATCTTATATATTCAATACGTATTATATGTCCACTAGCTAATATTAATAATGCTTTCCAGGAAGAGAGAAGGAATACCTAAGTGCGGATTCAATTGATAAATCTGATAATTCAGTTAATGATGACTATGATGCCATTACTCTAGAATTCCTAAATTCATTGACTACGTCAGGATTACCAAGTTATAAAATAACACTCAAAATCAAAGCACCTATAATGCTTATAAGAAACTTGGATCAAGTTGAGGGACTGTGAAACATAAGCAAATAATTATCACAAGATTGGAAAAACATGTAATAGCAACAAGGATTATAACTGAAAAAAAGGAAATGAGGTTTATATTCCACATATGTCCATGTCTCCATCTTAATCTCCATGGCCATTCAAGCTAATCCGAAGACAACTTCCAATTATGTTATCTTATGTCATGACTATAAATAAATCTCAAGGGCTATCATTGTATTAAGTTGGATTATACTTGCAACCACAATCTTCTACAACAAATTATAAAGGATTGTCTTGGATTTGGAGTGAAATTCGTCTAGAACGAAAATGGGTATGAACCCTAGAACAAATGGGGGAAACTGGAGGACGTCGATTGGGGATTTTTGCAGAATAGGAGGAAATCACACCACTTGGAGGAGATTCCAAGATAAGTGAGTAAGATCTGCCACTTTGAATTGGAGATTCAAAGATAAAGATCGGTGGTTCTGAGGAGAACCTCGAGATTTAAGAGAAAACTCACTGTTTCATAAAACTCAAATCTGAATACAAATGTGTCTCACATGGGCTTATATACTATGGGCCGAAACACCAAAATGCCCAACACAACTAAAGGTCTGATAAAGCCCAAACAAAAACATTACAAAAAAATTATAAAAGAGTTCTTATTCTACGATGTGAAGCTAATCTGAGATCTATTTGAAGGTCTTGGGCATGATTCCATCAATTGCTCTAAAATCCCCGTGACGATCCCGAACCACGCCTCCATCATTGTCTCCGGGTTGGAGAAAATTCGACCTCAAATTTTAAATTACCTACAACCAAACACACAAACATAAGTGCTAAAAGCACACACAACCAGAATAGTCCAAAGACAGAAATAAAATGCTATAAAAAATGAAATTGGAATCATAGAAGAGGCCAATCTCTCATTATCAAGGTGCTTGGAGATTGTCCTCCAGGATCAAAGATAAACCTGCAGAACACATGAAAGAGTTTAAACACAACTATATTATCCACAGTGAAACAAAAAGGAAAACAACCCCTAGTAATTAGAATAGAAAAAGAGTGTCCCTGAAATACCTTAGGATTTGCATGATAGGACAAACACATAAGTAGATGATTAAAGTCGGGTTCATGTTTTGCACATGTTGTTGCTGCCTTTTCTATCATATTTTCTTCACCCCACTACTTATGCCATTGCTCCTTAATGTATAAGTCTTCCTTAGGCATTAAGACAAAAGGGGAGGGGTTAGTAAGTGTTACCAATGAAAATGCAAAATCATGATGTGAATGGGGTCAACAATTTAATGCATTATCATCCCCCTTTAAGGATTTCATCTCAACCATGCATGTCAGGGGTATGAGGAGAGACTCCTTCTCGTGTTTCTCTCTTTGTTCTTCTTTTGCTTCTTTTTCCTTTTCTCGTCTCTCTTTCTTCTTTTTCTCTCTTAGCTCATACTCTTTTATTTCTATTAGCGCTTTCTTCCCTTGTTCCCTTTCCAAATTTTCCACTTGTCTTTCTTTCTCCAACATCTCAAATTGTTGGAGTCTCATTTGTACTCTCGCCTCTCTTGCTCTAACTCTTTCTTTGAGCTCTTCCTTTTTTTGTTCTATTTCTCTCATCTCTAGCTCTTTTCTCTCTTTTAACTTTCTTTCTTGTCTTGCCTTTTCCCACATTTCCTTTAGTGTTCTTTCCGCATTTTCTCTCTCCCTTTGTCCTTGTTGTCCTTGTTTGACTTCGAGCTTTTTTCTAACACCCCTCTTCACCTCTTTCAAGTATATAATGTAATCTTGGAGTTCCTGAAGAGTCATGTACTTAGCGTTCCAATTAGAACATTGATAATTTTTTTGTCCATAACTTTCACACTTGGTGCACCTAATAGCACTTGTTTTGTCTTCTAAGATTCCCAAGTTTGCTATTCAACCTGATAATTTTACACACAATGAAGTTGATATCTTCTATCAAGGTCCAACGTGTATGGAAAATTCTGGAGTGCTCAAAATTCCTAATTACTACAATGAAAGAGAGGAAACAAGAACTAACACAAAACACAGTAAGTGGTTAGCAAAAGAAATGTAGATAAAGTTATCAAATGGGCCTCACCACTCCTTACATGTTTACACTCAATTCCACTCGTGTTTCACTCTCAAAGTGTATTCACTCGTTTTCAAGTTCCTGTTCAATTCTTTAAAGAACCTCCAATCAACCCATCAAGAATTCAACTCAAAGTGAAAGATGTAACGGATCTAAGCTCAACTCAGGAGGCCAAGGAAAGAAAACTCTAAGACAAAACCAAGGAAATTTGAAGACAAACTAAAAAACACCAAAATCAAGAAATGGCTAAACCAAAGGGACTAAATATGTGACAAAACTAGGACTATGACAATGAGAAAAGCATTTTATAAGACAAGAGTAATCTAAACAGTCTATTTAGAATTACTATTGGAAATGTGAAACAAAATACTCAAGCTAAATTGTGATGAATAATTTAAACTCCCAAGCGCAATACTTCCAACAACTTAGCCCAAGGTACATTGTCCCACAACACAAGAATCCAAGGAAAATCAAACTCAAAAAGGAAAAGTGATAGATAATGTGATGAAGGCGTGACCACCTCCTTAGAAGCTCCCTCAAGAAGGATCACTAAAAGCATGTCTAGAGGGAGTCTTCTATTCCATCAACTTTATCTTTCTTTTACATTACTTTAGTTTGAATTCCCTAAGTTGGTTTCTAGTTAACTTATTTTGGTTAACTTGTTGACTTTGACCCAAAGTTGACCTTTGACCAAGATTAGATTAACTTAAACCAACATGTTAATCCTTGTTTGTCTTGTTTTGTAGGTAATTAGGAGAAAGTAGAGCATGGCTAGGTGGCACATGATGATTGGAGCACATGGATGAAGTGGAAGAGAAAGGAAAGCGAAAAGCATAAAGTAAAAGCAAAAGTAGACATGTACCTTGTCTCCTTTTGCCTTTTCGGTTTATTCCTTAGAAGGCTACTTGGTCTCCTTCCTTTTTGGGCCTAGAATCCTCATGGGAATGCATCCACCAACCATATTGCTTCACTTGGCCGAGAATTACATGGCTTAGGTTTTTAGGGTTTGTTAGCTAGTCCATTTTCATGTTTTTGTATTTGCTAAAGGACCCCTATAAACTTCTACTTAAAAGGTGCTCATTGTCTTGTAAAAGGGTTGATCATTTGTTTATAAAAACTTTGTGTTTCAACCATCTCTTTGTCGTGAGCTCTCCTTCTTAGAAGTGAACTCACCTTTGCCTTATCTTGCTTGCAAGTGGCGCACCATCACTCATCTCTAGGGCTTGGTTGGCTTAGATCCCCCCTATGAGTGGCGTGCTTCTTCCATTGTTCATCTTCTATGCTTTTCGTTTTTATTGTTTCTTCTTTACTTTTCTATTTAAGTGTTGTTATTGCCGTGTGTGTTTAAGCTTGAATCCAACTCTCTTTTTCCTTTCATGAGCTTGAGAAATGAACCTTCACATCTAGATAGCTTGCTATCTTAATGTCCAGTGGGAATTTTCAAAAAAGTTTTCTTAAACAACTTCACCATATTCATAACTCTAAAAGAAAACAAGATAATCCTTCATCATAATGGACTCAAGCAAAGATAGAAGTTCAAGAAAAGAGACTTATACTCACAAGAATATTGACCCAGAAATAAGCACAATAGGCACCGTGTATATCCATCATAACAACAACAACTTCAGAATCCCATCGATGGAGCAGTGATAGCAAAGTGCATAATGAACGCCAAAGTGATGAACATCGTGTTGCACTAAATGGGAAAGGACCAAGACTTAATCCCTAGATTGAATCACCTCACCACCAATAGGAACATTTAGCGGCTCCCAGAACGTGCCAATTTTTTTTTCTTGCACTGCTCCAACTCTATTTTTCTCACACAAGCACTTTATGCGTTATATTTGGACCAAAAATTAATCAACCCCTATATAGCTGCTGCATCGCATGGCAAAAAGACTAGAATTGATGCCATTTGCTTGGTTCGATTGCCACCGCTTCAATTCCCAAATAACAATGCACACCGCTTGTAAAAAAAATTTGTGTTGTTGTCAAATTGCAAGGTCCGAGACTGGATGTTGAACATTGTTGTTGTAATGTGGAATTTTTGTGGTTGTGCAAGTTTGGGTTGTTGCCACGCTCCACTCAAATTTCCTGCTGCACTAAAATACCACTAAAGACAAGGCCAACTACAACCCTGCACCAACGGTAACCCTGCACCAAATGCTATTGCTGTGATAATTTCACTTTGCTGCACCGCTTGAGATTTGGCTGATCCTTGCATGATGGTTCCAACTGCTTCCAACTCCAATTTTACGCTATTATGTTACCAATACAAACTGAAAAGGCTTCCACCAACTGGACCAAATGAGAATGACAATGATCGTTGTCAATTTAATAAAGGATGGTGATTGTTGTCCAAGTTGGTTTAAATAAATTGTGTTTCTGTTACACCAGACATTGGAGGCTGAAATAGAATGTTGCAGCTTCTAACTCTCACCAAACACACAATTATCACCATGAAATGCAACACGTAAAAACATATTTGGTTGCTCCAAAAATGGGCCAGCTGCTACCAAAATGCTTAAATCAAATATGGCTGCCATCAATTGAATAAATCCAATTGGTTGTAGTGAGAGTTACAAACACCACTCCAAATATTTTTCTGCATCAATTGAACATTCCGTGATGGTTCCAACCTCAACCTCTTCCAACTCTGATTTCCCGTTGCTTGTTGGCTACACATTCATGGTTGGGTTTGTTGTTTCAACAATTGGACCAAAATAGACCTGGAATGATGGTTGCACATTCACTTTGCACCGCTTTACTACACCAAAGGAACAATCTAATTGCTGCCACAAAATTGCGATCGAGAATACTAGAGAGACCTTGTGGTGAGGACACCTACTTGGCTATTGCCACTCCACCAAATCAAATTCCACTTCCCGATCTGCACACTTCTTGGATCTAATCTAAATTGTGAACTAAATGTAGTCCAAGCTACTTCACGAATTGAAGACGCTGCTAGAAACAATTTTACACCTGGTTACGCACCAAAAATCTTACCTCCACCACTTGAAAATCTGCTTGATTTAGTGTCCTACATTGATTGGACCACACAAAGAAACGTTGTTGTAGCCATCAAATTAGTTACACCGTATACGAATGAAGTTGCTGCACCAAATTAGAACTGAATGAACCCGTACAAGTCTTGGGTGGTCTACGATTGAATAAACCACATTGGTTCCAAGATTGCCACCACATGAACTTGTAAACAAAAAATAGCACAAGCTGCACTTTCTCCAATTGCTCGAAACAAATTCTATTCACTACACCAAGGAATCTAGAAAGTGTTGGCACCGCTTGGACTAAAATTTGTTGCTGTCATTTGCCAGAATTCTCAAAAACCCAGTGCACCAAATTTTTTTCGCTTAAGGGAGAGGCCGATGTCCTGCACCAAAGTGACTAGACCAGTTGTTGTGAATTGCAAGAGGCAAAGGAGGCTGCTGCCAATTCTAGACAATTCAAATTCTTCACTGAATCATTTTCACAAACACATGGGCTGCAACCAAATTTCACCAATTCAATTAACCCAATTGATCTCTAATTGCCACGGATTCGGCCAACACCTCCAATTTCAATTTCTCCACCAAAGATCTGCACTGCACCGAATAAATCTATTGCAAAGTACTGCAGCGATTTAAAGACACGTTCTTGTTGAGCTAATTAATTGGCCCTGAATGAACAACTGCTTCGTAGTTTCTAACCATAGGTACTCGAACGAAACTATCCACCTTAGAATAGAAACCTGCAAATTAATTAGTTCAGATGGAAAATGGGGTGTTTGGGTGGACTCTCCGATGCAAACTAAATTTAGCAGGGATGAGTGAAGCACACAGCTCGTGAAATCCCCTTTCTTTACCTTCTAGTAGAAGGACGATGAGAAAACCACGAAGAGCAAACAAGAACCTTAGACAAAAGAATGTACCACAAACGATTTTGGAAAGAAAATCGAGAAAATCCGAAACGGAACACGAAAAGATTATGAATCGAGCTCTGATTACTAGATGATGAAGGATCGTCTTGGATTTGGGGTGAAATTCGTCTAGAACAAAAATGGGTATGAACCCTAGAACGAATGGGGGAAAATGGAGGACGTCGATTAAGGATTTTTGTGGAACGGGAGGAAATTACGCTTGGAGAAGATTCCAAGATAAGTGAGGAAGATCCGCCACTTTGAATCGGAGATTCAAAGATAAGGATCGGTGGTTATGAGGAGAACCTTGAGACTTGAGAGAAAACTCACTATTTCATAAAACTCAAATCTGAATACAAATATGTCTCACAAGGGCTTATATACTATGGGCCGAAACACCAAAACACCCAACACAACTAAAGGTCTGATAAAGACCAAACAAAAACATTACAAAAAAATTATAAAAGAGTTCCTATTCTACGATCTGAAGCTAATACGGGATCTCATTGAAGGTCTTGGGCATGATTCCATCAATTGCTCTAAAATCCCTATGACGATCCCGAACCATGCCTCCATCAACAAATGTTGTATTCAAAGATTAAAAATGTATAATAGATATGAACTCTATTAACTTAGATATTGTGGACTATCTTGATTATATACTATTTCTACTTTCACCATGGTATAGGAATCTACATTCAAACCTTACAAATTAAAGGCATACTATGTTGTGAAATCCTAACTACCAACAATTTCAAAGTATTACAAATCGACATACAAAGTGTAGAAAAGAAAAATCTTACCAATGAAAAAGCGTAAATATTGATTTCTCTGATTTTGTTTTATGACTTCATTATCTCAGACATCAATGATATAATTTGTCAAACAAAAAGCTCCCTTATCATTTAAAACATGACCAACCATTGTGCCAACCAAGACAATAATAAAGAATGCATTTATGGACTCAACTATGTACTACTATTTTTCTTTACACCACCACAAAGCCAATTCATAAATTATTTTCATTTACACAATCATAAATTACTTTTAAAAATACAAACCACTAGAAACCCAATTCATAAGTTTTTTTTTTTCATTTACACAATCATAAATTACATTTAGAAATACAAATACACTCTTTCCATAACAAATTTATTTGAATAAAGGGTCTGGTTACACATAACCATGAGCCACATTGTAAGGTTATATCAATATAATAATGATGTATTTATATTCAAGTATACAATTCTAAATATTCATATATGCTAATAATAAACATACTTATTACGTATTGCTAATTCATTGATTATTATAATAGATCCAATAAGCTTTACTTCTTTCAAATGTAATTTGATGGTCAATCATTCTCAACCATTGGTAAAATTCCATTAAAAAAAATGTAAACTCATTTTATCATTCATTATTTGCATTAAAGAAAATTTAAAGTTTAGAATATCTTCATTGATTTAAAGAAACACTTCCATACATACCATACTACAACTCCAAACAAAATAAATTGTTTACGTGCGTTGACTTGCACCAAAATATTACCATAATCTTTATATGTCTATGGGTACAATGTAGCAACATTACATTAATACATTCCTACAAAATAATGAATCATTGTTCACAAACAACTACAAAATAAAAAACATTCTAAATTTTATGAACTATGATTAAATTGTCTTCATCGTTTTGAACTTCCAACTTTATATAATAACCAATAGATAAGTTATTCTCAGTGATAAATCTTTTCCATCCGCAACCTAGATAACATCAAATTGGAGCTCTCAACCCATCTGATTGAGCATGGCCAGTACATTCCATTTCCATTAGACAAAATATACTCCTTCTTTGATCTTGACAATGTTGTGGCAATGAAAGAAGCATTAAGGTACTGAAATTAACACTAAAAATGTTATTAAAGAACTACACAATAGAAGACGTAAAAAAATAAGAATACTGTTATTACAAAAGACATAGACAAATACTAGAGAGGATCCAGTAATATCATAATTATTCAAATATTTAACAAAGGAAATATCACCCTCTTGGTCAACACCGTTGATAGGAATAATCATAATACCATAAGAAGAACCAACATTTGCGGTATAATTGATCTCAATTCCTTCTAACAAAAAGGGCCTATACAAACATTCTGGGAAACATAGTTCATATGCAAGTACACTTCATCCTTCATATTATAATAGTTAAACATTTTTCAAACATCACCACGTAAAATAGTTATATCACTCAGTTTGACATCAAACTTCAACTTAAACTTTTAAAAGAAGGATCAATTAGTTCCATCTCCTGACAATAAACAACTTTCTTCTCCCAGAATAGGTGAAAATATGCATCCAAGCAAATGGTAGACTGTATTCACAAAAGTATACAATATTAGATTGAAATTACAAAAATATTACTAACACAGAACAATGATCAATAAGTGTTTGGAAGTTCACATCTAAGGGATATAATTGCACCCGTAAATGACCAAAATCTAGACCATACTAAATCTTCCTCTACAATGACAATATTTCCTAACCTTGGGTATTCGATCTCAGCCCACTCTATGGTTAAAATTCTTAATCGAAAATATCTATCACCATAGAACAAAGTACAAATATAATGCAAATCATCCAATTTATAAAATTCCTCAAAAGTAGATGGTATGCAAAAAATTCCTTTTTTAATCAAGCCCTCCTCAAACTCTAAATTCAAAACATTTCCCATTGGGTTTGTGAAATAGTTTGTCCCAATAGCTAATTTGTTTCCACATTCAACAATAAAACCATCTTCAAAATCTCCACAAACCCCCTACTAATGTGACCCCAACAAGCCCAACATCAAGCCAAGGTACACCTTCAAGTCCAAGCCCATCAAAAGGCCCAATAACAAGGGGCACACTCAAAAAGATCCAATTGGGCTTCATATAAGATGGCCCAAATCCACAAGGGCTTCTTCACACTCTTCACATGGGCCAAGGTGGACTAAGTTGAAGTCAACATTCCTTCCTACACCTCACGGATCCAAGGGATAGGAATGCTTCCTCCTTTTCCAAGGCATCATCCAATGGTCGTGAGCATTGCTCCTTCTCCAAGCCATCTTCCACGACCAACATTGAATGCCTTTCTCATCCAAGGGCTAAGAGTGTTTATGTGTATTTACTTTCATATGAAAGTCTAAATTTTACGCTATTGTAATGACTCTTGAATTTTAAGCAACAGAGGATTAGTGTTGAGAGTACTCCACTCATATTGCCTTTTGAGAGTCAGTTGAGCTAGAGGATTGAATCATCTCCTATAGCCACATTCCTCTATCTTTTCTAAGATAGACTTCATTACTCACATTCACTCCAATTCTGATAACAACCTTTATCCTTTACCTTGCTTTCGCCAACCCACACTCTTCCATGGAGCTCTCTTCTTCAGCTTCATCAAAGGGGTTCCACCATAATGGTATCTAGAGCCACTCAAGCCATTGTTCATCATTTGTGTTGGTTTGAGTAAGGTTTCCTTCCATATCTTGTGCTTTTCTTTTCATTTTCGTATTGTTCATCTTTTTTTTTGTTTCTTCATGTTTCCTTCCTTTTCTACCAATTGTCATTGAGGCTACATGAATCTTGTTGATTAAAATTTCAGTACTCCTTGCTTCAATGGTGAATATGTGTTTTTAGGTTCCATTTTTTTTGTTCCAGCACTTGTTCTTTGATTCCTTGTTGTTTTTTATCATTTTAATCGGTACTAAATCTCCACCAAGAAAGAGCGTTCCTTGCCATAGTAGGCTTCTCTCACAAAAAGATGACCCTGATCTATCAAAAGAGAGCACCTTTTGTACAAGATGTGACATTTTGGGAAGTACATGTTTTCTCATCATGGACCATGAATCTAGTTCTAATTGTTGTAGTACTAGAGTGGTTGAAAAGTTGAACTTAGCTATGTTACTTCATCCTATACCTTACAAACTTCATTGCCTCAATGAAGATGGGGATTTCATAGTTAAAAATCAAGTGAAAATACAATTTTCCATAGAGAACTATAATGATGAAGTTTTATGTGATATTGTTCCCATGAATAATTGTCATATTTTATTAGGAAGATCGTGGCATTTTGAAAGACAAACTATCCATAAAGGTCTTTCTAAAAAAATCACCCTCTATCAAAAGAAAAAGAAATTTATCTTTCATCCTCTTACCCCAACTCAAGTGGTTGCGGATCAAGTACAAATGAAAATCAATAGGGAAAGAGACCAAAAAGAGAAAGAGGAGAAGGAAATAAGAGATAAAGAGGAAGAGGAAAGGAAAGAATATGACAGGGCGTTGAGAGAAAAGAGAGAAAAAATAGAGTTTGAGAAGATGGCGAAAGAGGAAGAAGAAATTCTTCTAAAAAAGGGACTGCTACTGACGACACCTCCCACTCCCACAATTATACTTGACTCAAAAATTTTAAGGGGATTCTTCGAATCTTTTAACTCTTCTCATTTCATCAATCATTCTCTTTTTTTCAACCCACTCACTACTTTTGCTGAGTTTTTCAACCCCATTTTCCTTCCTATTGTTTTAAACTCCTCAAAAGATTTTGAAAAATCATACTTTGAGTTAATGTTACCTAAAAGGTTCGAGTTAACAAGTACACATTTTTTTTTGTGAAGTAGGCCTTGTTAATCATCAAGAAACTTTCAAAAATACAAGACCTTCTTCTTTTGTTCTTTACTTTAGATATGCTCTTGCTCTTGTAAAGAAAACTCTTCAACTTTTGTCTAATAGTTGTCATCATAAGTTTGTACTTGGTTTTGTATCACTTCCCCAACTGGTAAAAGACAAAGAACAAACTCACTTAGTCAATAACATAAGACAACTAAAGGATGTGTTCTTTACAATCACACCTTCTATACATGGTCCTTTTCAAATACTCAAGAAAATTAATGACAATGCTTATCAAATAGACCTTCCTTTTGAGTATGGTGTTCATTCCACTTTCAATATATTTGATTTGATTCCTTTTGTGGGATCCATGGATGATGAACATCAAGATTTGAGGGCAAATCATCTTCAAGGGGAGGGGATGATGTGACCCCAACAAGCCCAACATTAAGCCAAGGTACACCTTCAAGTCCAAGCCCATCATGAGGCCCAATAACAAGGGGCATGCTAAAAAAGATCCAATTGGGCTTCATCCAAGATGGCCCAAATCCACATGGGCTTCTCACACTCTTCACGTGGACCAAAGAAGATGTGAAGATTTGAAGAGGTGTATCAAAGAGCAGTAGAATAGCAATAAGATTAGCCCATTGTTTAAGCCTTGTTTTCCAGAATAATAAGTCAAACAATGTGTAGTTGAATTGCTAAAATTGGGCTTCCCTAAGCCCAATAGGAGATTTGGCCATGAGCTACCAAAGCTCCAAGGTGGACTAAGTGGAAGTTAACATTTCTTCCAACACTTCACGGATCCAAGGGCTAGGAATGCTTCCTCCTTCTCCAAGCCATCTTCCACGGCCAACATTGAATGCCTTTCTCATCCAAGGGCTAAGAGTGCTTACATCTATTTACTTTCATATAAAAGCCTAAATTTTAGGATATTGTAATCACTCTTGAATTTTAAGCAATAGATGCCTAGTGTTGAGAGTACTCCACTCCTATTGCCTTTTGAGAGTCACTTGAGCTAGAGGATTGAATCATCTCCTCTAGCCACCTTCCTCTATCTTCTCTAAAATAGACTTCATTACTCACCTTTCACTCCAATTCCGAGAACAACCTTCATCCTTGACCTTGCTTCCGCCAACCCACACTCTTCCATGGAGCTCTCTTCTTCACCTTCATCCAAGGGGTTCCACCACCTACAACACACATACATGCAAAATGACACATATATAGCTATGCATGTCCAAAAATTTTCCCAAACGATGCATCAAATGCATTTTAACAATCAATGGAATGACAACCCAAGTACTAATGATTCCAAACTCAGGTAACGAAAAACCTAAATAATGTTTAATAACACAACATGAAATGAAAAACTGAAATATAACTTACATCACCCAGATATAACAAACAAATAGAATTTTGGAATAAGTTCTTGAAGCTATATATGTAGGCAGAGGACATCTTCGTCCACAACCACACCAGCGTTAAACCAAGAAACCAAAACACTAATTCTAAACTCCAAAGCGAAAATGAAAGGTTTATTCTAAATACAAAGGTCGAAAAGAATAAAACACTATCTAGAACCTGAAAAAATCTAACTTGAATTTACTGAAAAGATATATTCCCCTACCAATTCACATATCTATTAAATGTTTTCAAGAAACAATAATTAATTATGTCAAAATAAAAAAAAAAACATTTCAATTTCAATCTATTAATAAATACGACAATTAATCAATTCCAGGTTTAATTTGATCCATCCTAATTTTAATAATATCTAATTCTACTATTTATTATATTAATCATATAAACAAAAATATAACATAATGACATTATATGTAATAATCATTTGTGTTCTTGTATGGCTGGAACTAAGCGATTTCAGGAGCCTTAAGCCTTCCTTCTCATTCCCTTTTCTCCTTATCACTGACTCTGATCCACCGTCGGGAGTGGGGTACCTGCAAGCACTCTGATGGTTAAGTCAAAAATAATCTGATATTCTTTATGCACTATATGAGTTCAAGATTAGATACCCCATGTTAGATATTGAATCGTCTCTTAAATTACTTGGCATCAGTCCCGACTTTATTACCTGCAGGGCGGTTTTCTTCCTTCATTAAGCACTAAGGAATCTAATAAATGTCATAACTACCCCAGTCCTTAATACAATGGTAACATCTTCAAATTCCAATTCATGTTGAGCCTTTGAGTTCTTGGGCCTGTATGTTATCTCTTCCATCACTGGAAAGATCCTTACCTCTGCACCGCCAGTCCAGGATGTACCCGGCCCCTTAGGCCAGGATGTACCCGACCCTTTATGTTATGCCAAGATGTGCCTGCTTCCTTGTTGGGTCATGGAACGCACATTGCCCACAGTGACCAAGATGTACACGAACACTGGGCCGGGATGTACGCGTCCATCCACAACAAGTTGGGTCCATCCCTTTTTCTCCCTATCCTCCTTTGATAAGTGCATCTTAATCTGAACAACATCCTCTCCCGCTGTGCACGTGTCCGGGTACATCTCTCCCATGCTTCCCTACTCGATTAATTAGTGGGATGGACACCCTATACAATTTGTTTCAAATATAATTAATATTTATTTATTTTACAAATACAAAATTAAAAAAAGAAAAAACAAAGCACCTGTGCGTTTGCAGGGGTATAACACTGGTTCCTAATAAACAAAGCATTCGTACACTGTCGGCGAAAGAACAATAATATCTGGAAACCATTTAGTATTTTCATTAATTGAAATAAAATATTATCTGCACCTTTTTAATATATGTTTTCAACTGTAAAACATCTGGTATATATCTACCATTCAAATAAAATAAATTTTGTATTGTTTTAACTTATATTTTCAGATTAATTCAAATGTTTAAAATTACGTAACTTGAAACAATCATTTTATTTTAAACCACTGACTTATAAATAATAGTCTTACAAAATTATTAAAGTTGATTCTGATTATAATTAATTTAATTTTCTTTTAGTTAATAAGTATAAAATAATTTATAAATTTGATTTATATTATATAAAACATTACCTCGATTGAATTGATACCCATTACAAGAATAAAATCGGTTTATTAGTTAGTTGTAAATCAACGCTAATCTTTTAATAAATAATGATGATTTAGTCAATATTTATAAAATCTATTTAGTATTAGACATTAAATAAATTAAGACCTGTTTTTTAATAGCATAGATAAAATTTCTTAAAAATGAAATAAATGATCTTTTTTAGCATAAAAATAGTCTATTCCAAATCAAATGAATGAACAAATTGGTTGAAGAGTCACTATTATGAATATGATATCTCCGAAGACGGGTCCAAATTAACATCACGAGTAGTTTCGTCCAAATCAACATGAGTACATCGGTCCAAATTAACTTCACAAGAATGGACAAATAAAATCACTAAAATGAAATCGAAAAAAAAAATTAACCAAACGAGATTCATATGGAAAAAGTACATTAGTTACATTGAAGAAAAATTCAAAATATAGGCACAATCTTTTATCCTATAATTTTATTAAATATGTAAATAAGAAAGACTGTTTTATTTAGATCCTATTTCAATCAAATAAAAACATATTAATTTCTTATAATTACAATATCCTCTTACATGGTACTAGTGATAAAATTTGAGGTGAGTCAACATTTTTTGAAGATGAGGATATTATTCAATGAAGCAGAAGGGGATTGATCTCTAATAAGTTACTAAGATAGTTTTTTTTGTTGACTATTCTTGAGACTTTATTTTTCTTCATTTACATTCTTGGACTTTACTTTTCTAGTGTTTCAAACATCTTTTGCTTAATTCACTTTCATCGCTAATATTTCCGATACATGAAAATCTTAATTTACATTCACTTAAATTCATAAAATTACACACATTTGTGAAATTTGTCCATAATATAAACTGTTTACACATCAATTTTGTGTTAATTGTGAAATGTTGAATTTAAACACTCTAATTTAGATTGAAACACTTGTTTCGCTGGTCCTATTACAACAATCAATATTGAGTTTATTTCGTTCACTAAAAACATTGAACAAAGCATCAAGTCAAATCTTTGAGAAACAAAGTGGCACTTCTACTGGAACATTTGTGTATTTAGACATTTACACAAAAAGGGCTAGTTCTAAAAGAGGGTTTGTACGATGTATGAATTGATAAGTGGTCGAATCATCATGTCTCAAAGTACATATAGTTCAACAACTTCAACAACTAATTGATCAACGTTACCTCCTTTTAGTAATATTACTCATAATACAAGAGGTCAAAATATAGGAGTTACTAATGGTCAAAACATTGGTAAAAATGCATCTTTGATGGAATCAATGCACTATAAGAATGCGTGGTTTTACTGTCAAAATTATGACGTCGGATCAGTGTAGGACGCAAAATACATCGATCAAGCCCACGCAAAATCGACAGTAATAAAAGTTATTTAGAAACAAAAATTATCGATTCACGTAAATGAAGAAATTATCAATTTTAGATTCTCATCGGTTTAGCCGACGCAAATAAACCAATCACTTGCGTCGGATGGCCCACGCATAAAAAATTAAATTGTTTTCATCGACTGGCCCACACATACACTACTAAGATAAAAAAATTAGGTTAAAGTATAAGGGGTAAAAATCAGATTTCACTTTTCTCCCTTCAGCTTTCACCCTCCCTCGAGTCAGCCTCAATGTTTCCCTCCTTCTTTGTGGCGTGCATTTTCTTGCATGAGTGGCAAAACTCCATCGAGGCGAGTGGGCGACAAGAGTGATACTCCAACGAGGCCAGATATTACTTAATGTAACATCCCGACCAGATATTACTTAATTATAATTAAAATAATAGAAATGATAATAAATTGTATTTATTATTGAAATACATTCCTAAAATGTGGGAAAATTTAAACTTTATAACAAGCGTCAAAGTTCCAAAATCCCTAAATCTATAGAACGTCTACCACATTCCAAAATTATTAAAAACAAGTCATTTCTTACAAAAACATCACAAGGATGAATTCATGAAATTCCCCCATACTAGCCCATCTCCGGCTCTAACCATCCACATGCTCACCTGCAACAACATCTGCTCTCATGTAACGAGTTACATGATCATTGCCAAACACACAGGAATAGGGTGAGCTCAAAGTAAAATTATACATCACAAGGTACTTTATAGTAACAAATTAAAACTTCACATACTTTTATACACCCAAACCTTAGATCCAAACATTCACATCTCCCTCTGGACGCCTCTTGATTCTACACCCTTTGATGGTTACTTTGGTTGATACTTGCTGCCATGAATGTCTACTCGCCCCTTCGAATATAGGCCACCACCTATAGTCCACACGTGGGAATAATCTTGTCACGGTCACAATCCATAACACCAAGTGGTGTTTTCCAATATGAACCGTAGTCCATATTTGTCCCAAGGCTACCAAACTCATCGGCTACTACCGAGGAGGACAATCACAACACATCGCCTGACAGGACCACTTCCATCGCCAAGCGCCAACTCTCGGGTTTTGCTCTTGAGTTCACTTTGTGGCCTATCTCCTGGCGGTTTACACTGGTTTGCCAGACGCCACACCAGTAATTGATAATTTACTAGTTTTTCGCACTCTAGAATAGGTTGCAATGAACCTATTTACAGAAGACACTCAGTTAACGCAAAACATGCATCCATGACAAGTAAATACACTTTCATATCATTAAGTTGAACTTAAGTACATAATATCACACGGTCATACATAAAACACAATCATATCATTGCTTTCATACATTCCGGAGAATCACAATAAATCCACATAAAACCATCAAAACAATTTGTTATACCCAACACACAATCCTGAACATCTAAACAATATACAAACCAGGAAGAACACATAATCATTGCCCCAAAATATCACACGGGAAATAAAATAGTAATAATGATAATAATAAAAACAACACCACCAATAATAATAATAATAATAATAATAATAATAATAATAATAATAAAAATAATAAATAATAATAATAAAACCAAACAATAAAAATAATAATAATAATAATGAAAATAACAATAAAATAAAATAAAACAATAATACAAATAAGATAAAATAATAATAAAAAATAATAATAAAAAATAATAAAAAAATAATAATTATAATAAAATTATAAATAAAATAAACAATAATAGTAATAACAATAATAATAAAATAATAATAATAAAAATAAGTGTGGCATATTTAGAAGAAAAACTGTAACGTAAAACAATATAACAATTAAATTAATAAATGATTGGCATACATAACATTTGAATCCAAGTCCTCTCAACACGATTCCACACACTCAACTGCTTAAGCCACCCTTACTCCTTATCTTCTTTTTTCACATTTATTAACTTAGGGATTCTCGCCCTCGCATTTATTAAATAAATATTTATTTATTTATTTAATTATTCTGAGTCTTACAGCTTCTCGTTAGCAACACCTCTGACAACTCTCTTCTTTACAACGAAGGGTATCTTCATAGGTGCGGTTTGAGGGTTTTCTTTCGAAACCAATGGATTTTTGAAGCATCCATATTACTACGTTATTGATTGAGTAATTTTTTTGTTATGGGATCCAAATTAAATTTTTAGAACAAGCATTTTAGGTGGATGGGCTTTGAGTTGAAATCTTGAACTCAAGGTGCATCAAGGTGAGTTACTGCCATTTGAATATGCATTGAAATGCAAATTATTTGATTTTTAATCATATTTTCCATTTTGAATCAGGTGGTGCTGTGTTTGGAATTGTTGGGGGTGAAGACGAGACTTTGAAGTGGAGGTTAAGGTTGTGTTGGCACCTAAAAAGGTTAGTTGAATGTTTTAATTTATTTTACTTTTCCTTTTCCTGTGTGATTAAGCTATATAAAAGCGTTGGAAGCATGTGTGTTGTGATTTCCAATGCATAATAAGAAATTGTATGCCTTCGGGAATATGATGATTTTTCAGTCTACATTCATCCATTTGTATGCTAACTAAGTTTAATTCTATATAAATATGTATATGTTTAACTTGGAAGTATTTTTCTATATGTTAAACATGCAACACCATATAGTCCTTGCATAGTAACCTTCACTGCTTATTGCTCCTCGCATGCATGATTATTGAATAACCATGCCTCCTTTTTATGGCTTCCCTGCTTTTACCTTTTCAACGAATTACCATGGTTTCTAGGAAGAGACTAGAGTTACAACCAAAAGGAAAAAAAATCATTGCTCCTTCTCACGCTACTTTATAACCAAGGCTCAAATACTGTTACTTTTCTCATTCTCCCTTGTGTATGTCCCTCTGCTCTTGTTTTTTTCTAGGATAAGTTTGCAGATATTGAATATAAAATTTGTGTGAAAGATAGGGATCATTTGGAAAACTCCAAAGGGACATGTTACATATCATTTGGTAAAGTAGAAGATTTGTGTATAACCATTGAACAAAAGTGAAAAAGTGTCAAGTTGCAACAAATATGTGCACTGCAAGGAGGCAACATTAGTTTCTTTCATTCTTCTTTCTTCATTATATTATATGATAGGAATAAAGTGGTTTTAGAGATTAATCTCTTACATTTTAATTTTCATTTTTCAGGTTTTAGTGTTGTTCCTGTAGAGAACAAATAAGATAAGTTAGGCACAAGCGTCACTTTACCTATACAGTCCGCTATCTCCTCAGTTGGCATCTTCCCGGTTGGCACGTGTCTGTTTGGACCCAGGAGGGGTTACCTGCAGAAGGGACTCCGAAGCTCAAGTCAGCCAAAGCTCTCAAAAAGTCAAATCAGGTGATTAATGGAGTAATGAATGCATACCTTTAATTATTGGGGTCCACGCGTATTTATAGGGTATTAATTATGTTTGGCCAAGACATGGGCTGGGCCCTAGTTTGGGCTGTAGGTAGGCCTGGGCCCTAGCCCAGGCCCTTAGTTCGATTATTGTGGGCTTATTGTATATCAGGGGGCTTTTATTTCGCTAAGACTTTTGGAGTGGTCTGATCTGGTTACTTCCCTAGTTGGCTTATGTCGTCGTTGTCCGTGTACTGTCCTGGGTTGGCTTATGTCCTTGTTCGTGTACTGTCCTAGGTTGGCCGTTCCTTTTGCGACCTATGTTATGAGTTTAGGCTGGTTTAGGTTTATGCCGATCCGAGCCGTGTACCTTAGTTGTTTCCGGCACATATGTGGGGATTGTTCGTTGTTACTTATATGGTTAAGTTGGTCAGGTACGGTACACCAGTCCCCTAGCCTTTGCCGATATAGCATGTTGGTGAAGGATGATATGTGCTAATGTGTTAGTCGTGATCGGCTAGGTGTGATACACCAGTCCCCCAGCCTTTAACTGTGATGGACAATGTTAAGGCTAAAAGATATGAAGGAGTTTCGGGTAGGTGAAGGGGTTTGCACAGGTGAAGGGGTCTGTGGCAGGTGAAGGGGTGTCAGAAGTCTAATTTAGAGAAGTTTGGCGCCGTCATTTTGATACTTTGTGATGATTAAAATGAGTTATGTTTTTTGGCGGGAAAGAGTTATGACGTTTAAGATTCGTGTGTATAAATGAAGATAATGTTGGCAATGCATCCACTTTGTCTCATTTGCAAAAAAATCTGTTCGTATGCGTTTTAGAGCTGTTCGATATCTTCCTTTCCTCCTTCGTCATCTTTAAAAGAATCAGGTATGTCTAGTAGTAGCGATAGGGTTTCGTTGTGAGATTCGGGTAGTGAGCGGTTTGGAGATAGTGGAAGTAGTCGAGACGATACTAGTGATAGGGAAGAGATGGGTAGTATAGGGAGGATTCCAATGGAGAGGGTGGTTGAAGTCAGGGAAGACCCACCCGAGGAGTTGGCAGAGAGCAACTGGCCAGCAAAGACCGGGTACGAATGGGTGGCGGCGGACGTACCGACACAGCAATCATTGTTTCAGTGGTCGCATTTGCTGAGGTCGTTGTTGAACTGCACACCTATTTTTCAAAAGGGTGTTCAAAGGGACATAGTTGCTCCGGAGCGGGTGACCGCTATTGAATGTGTTTGCCACGGTCGAGAAGAATCGGCTGAAGAATTCTTTTATATGTATATGTGCCATTTCTCGCAGCTACATATCCGGTTACCGTTCGATGAGTTCACCATGGGAGTGCTTCGATTATTGAACGTCGCCCCTACTCAACTTCACCCTCAGTTGGGCGTCCTTACAAGCTTTCCGGTGACTATGCATGGCATTGTACTTGGAACCGTCTCCTCGAGCATTCTTGTACTTTTTTGTTATGAGGCCGAAGAGTCCGATAACGTGGTTGTCATTAATAAGTCGGCCTGGTCTCAACAAACTAGACGCTTTCACTCAGTCGTTCAAGCATTTTAAAGATGGATTCTTCAAGGTGGTGGTGAAACCGATTGGTCGGTCACACTTCTATACAGCTGATGGTAACACTAAATTTCCGTTTTTCTGGACCGGCAATCCTTGGAGATATAAGGTGATATCGAGGGAGGATTTGTCGGTGGTGGAGAAAGAGGTGGTGGATATCTTGATGCAATTTAACGATAAGATGCCCACTAAGGGCTTAGTTAGGGTGTATAATTCGGTTCACACAATTATAGATATTGAAGGTATTTTTTTGTAACTTTGAGCATTGTTGTACATTCAAGTATTTTGACAATTTGTGTGTTGTGTACTTCAGGGCATATCGCGTAAATGGGCAAGAAAAACTTGACGCTTTTTCAAACTTTGCGCAAGGAAAAGGCGGTGAAGGCTAGAGCTGCGGGAAACACTGAGGTTCCCAACCTACAGGATTCGTTGGTAAAGGTCCACGTGCACGGTGGTACCAAGAGGAAAGCAGAGTTGTCGGCCAGGCTAGGCAAGGGAAAAGACGTGAAGAAGGTGCGAGTTGTTGTGATGGGAGAGGGTTCGGCCAATGGGGTGAAGGGGTCGAAAGTTGGGCTGATTGAGCTTCCAAAAACCACTGTTCGGAAGGATATCGAGATTAACGTGCCAAAGTCGCTGTTGGACTCCATTGACAATATGGAGCTGAAAGCTTTGGTGAAGGCTATGGTGGAGTTTAGCAGTAAGACCTTGCTACTAAGCCGGCGTGTGGGATCCTTGTATGAGAGGGAGTTGAAGGAAGGAAACCGGACTAAGGTGGAAGAGTTGCAGGAGAAGGTGGACAAGCACGCTGAAGAAAAAGAGGCTTGGAAGAAGGAGAAGGAGGGGTGGGAAACGGAGAGAAAGAGGCTTGCTACGTGGAAGGTGCGCTGCCTTGATTATGAAGAAAAGCTGAAGGGCCAGATTGCAGATCTTGAGGCTGACTACGACGAGATAAAGGAAAAACATGATGGGCTGGAGGGGGAGTTAGAGGACCTGAAGAGTTGTATAATACAAGAACATATTAATGGTTTTCAGAAGGGTGTACGACAAGCGGCCTTTTTTTATGAGAATGTTGACGTTAATGATTCGAGGTTTGATGTAAATAAGGATGTGGTTGATGGGGTACTTACAGATGAGGCAGAAATCTAGCCCAGAAGGGGATGGAGAGAAGGAGGTGGTGAATGCTGATGCAGGTGGTGATGGGGCGGTGGCGAAGGGTGCTGAGCAGGAGGCGACTTAGGATTTTTGATTTAATATTTCCAATTTGCTTAATGATTCCAAGTCTGTAGTAACCCGTACATTGTTTTACTTTAGTGCTTGATATGAATGCCCGTTTATGTTTATATTGTGTTTGTTTGAGGCCGGTTACTTGTGTGTCAATTGTTTTTTATATATGTGAGTAGGTGTTTGATGTATGGCGAAATCGATTGTATGTTAAAGGTGTTCGACCCAGGCGACCTACTTGTGGTAAGGGGTGGGGAACTTAAACGAATTAACCAACGTGTTAAGGGTGTTCGACCTAGGTCGCTTACTTGTGGTAAGGGTGGGGAACTTAGACGAACTAACCAACGTGTTAAGGGTGTTTGACCCAGGCCGCTTACTTGTGGTAAGGGTGGGGAACTTAAACAAATTAACCAACGTGTTAAGGGTGTTCGACCTAGGCCGCTTATTTGTGGTAAGGGTGGGGAACTTAAATGAATTAACCAACGTGTTAAGGGTGTTAGACCCAGGCTGCTTACTTGTGGTAAGGGTGGGGAACCTAAACGAATTAACCAACATGTTAAGGGTGTTCGATCCAGGCCGCTTGCTTGTGGTAAGGGTGGGGAACTTAAACGAATTAATCAACGTGTTAAGGGTGTTTGACCCAGGCCGCTTACTTGTGGTAAGGGTGGGGAACTTAAACAAATTAACCAACGTGTTAAGGGTGTTTGACCTAGGCCACTTATTTGCGGTAAGGGTGGGGAACTTAAACGAATTAACCAACGAGTTAAGGGTGTTCGACCCAGGCCGCTTACTTGTGGTAAAGGTGGGGAACTTAAAACGAATATGAGTGGTGAAGTAAAGAATAGTCGTAAAGTTGGGAACCCTTTGTATTATTCATTGAATCTAGGGGCCTCGTTAAAACCTCCCTAGCCGAAACCCTCCTTAGGGAAAAAAGACCAGGTGAGGAAAAAGAGTACACCTAGGGTTACAAGTGTTTTGATGTGATACAGTACATGTTTAACTAAAGTAAAACTTGAGATGGGACACATTCCACATATTAGGTATTTCCTCCCTAGATAAATGCTCCAGACGATATGCTCCTCTTCCCTTGTCTTCACGTATGCGGTATGGGTCGTCCCAATTGGCTGAAAATTTGCCATCCTTCTTCCTTGCACTGCTGGCCATTCTCCATACTAAGTCTCCTTTTATGAACGATCTTGGACATAGGTTTGCGTTATACTTTCTGGCAGCTCTTTGTTTGGCGGCGAAGTTGCGTATCTGTGCTTTTTCTCTAAGTTCGGGTAGGAGGTCGAGGTGAGTGGCCATGTTTTGATGATTGTGGGTTGGGTCGTATAGTTCTCGACGTATGGATGGTTCGCCAATTTCGACGGGTATCATGGCGTCTACTCCGTAAACTAGGCTGAATGGGGACTCGTTTGTTGCTGACTGAGGGGTGCATCTGTAGGCCTATAGCATTCTACCAATTCTTCGGGTCATCGGCCTTTGGCGGTGTCTAACCATTTGTGTAATTCCATTAGAATAACTTTGTTGGCAGCCTCTGCTTGTCCATTGGTTTGTGGGTGTTCTACAGAACTAGTTATGTGTTTGATGCCCAGACCAGTGTAGAACTTGGCTAGTTCTTTATCTATGAATTGCCGGCCATTATCAGTAATGATAGTATGCGGAACGCCATATCGGCATATGATATCTTTCCAGACAAATTGCTGGACCTACAGGGCTGTGATGGTGGTCAGTGGTTTGGCTTCTATCCACTTAGTGAAATAATCAACGGCTACTATTAGGAATTTCACCTGGCCGGGGGAGAAGGGACCGAGGACATCCATTCCCCATTTAGCGAAGGGCCATGGGGAGAGCATGGAATGGAGTTGTTCTTATTTTTGGTGGATGAGGTTGCCATGTTTTTGACATGGTTTGCATTTTTTGACATAGTCTTGGCAATCCGCTTCTATAGTCGGCCAGAAGTAACCGGCTCGAAGGATTCTGGTGGCCATAGTACGTGCGCCAGAATGGTAGCCGCAAATGCCTTCATGCAGTTCCTTAATTATATACTGCGCTTGTTCTGCAATGACACGTTTGAGAAGCGGTTGGCCATATCCGCGTTTGTAGAGGTCATCGCCTATCATGGTATATCTGGCGGCTTTAGCCAGCCAAGTTTTATCAGCATCTTCTGGGGGGTTACCGGTTTGGAGATATTGGATATAAGGGGTGGTCCAGTTGTGGGTTTGGGGAGGGGTGATGTTGTCGGCTGGGGTGCGGGTTAGGATGTGGCATGTATTTGTGATTGAGGGAGTGGATAATGTTTGTTGCAATAGGGATCGGTGGCAGATTTTTAATTTGGTGCTGGCTAATTTGGATAGGATGTCGGCTCTGATATTGTCGGTCTTGGGAATGTGTTCAATGCGGACTTGTTCGAAAGTGGATTGGATGACCGCGCGGACCAGATGGTAATATTGTAAGAGGATGGGGTCCTTAATCTAGAATTCATCATTTAGGTGGCCCACAATAAGTCTGGAGTCGGTTTTGCATGTTAGGGTTTTGACGCCAACTTCGCGGGCAAGGGAAAGGCCGGCGAGGATGGCTTCGTACTCGGCTTCATTGTTGGATATCTTGAAGGCGAAATGGAGGGATTTTTCAATGAGGATATCGTTGGGCCCTTCTAACACGATACCAACACCAGCACCTTTCGGATTTGAGGAACACTCTACATGAAGCGTCCACTAGTCCTCTATGGGTGTTTGTTGGAGGTCATTAACAAAATCTAAGAGGCATTGGGCTTTAATGGGGCCATGGGGTTCGTAACGGATGTTGAATTCCGACAGCTCGACGGCCTAGGATGACATTCGTCTAGTTAGGTTTGGGTTTTTGTAATATCTTTTGGATTGGGTCGTCGGTTTTGACGGAGATGCTGTGGTTTTGGAAGTATGAGTGTAGGCGGCAAGCTGCGTGGACCAAGGACAGGGCCAACTTTTCCACCATTTGATACTTGGTTTCAGGATCTTGCAGTGTTCTGTTAATGAAGTAGACAGGATGTTGCGTGCGCTCTATATCTTGGACAAGCGCAGTGCTGACGGTGTGGTCGATGGCTGTGATGTAAACTAGCAGGGGTTGACAAGTGTCCGGCTTGTGGAGGATAGGTGGTGAGGTGAGGGTGGTTTTTAGTTTTTGAAAGATTTGTTCACAATCGTCTGTCCACGTGAACCGGGCAGATTTTTTGAGGAGTTGGACTATGGGTTGGGTTTGTTCAGCCAGTTTGGGCAGGAAGCGGGAAATGGCTGTAAGGCGGCCTATGAGGCATTGGACCTCTTTGATGGTGGTGGGACTACACATTTCGATAATCGCCTTGCACTTTTTAGAAATTGGCTTCTATGCCGCGTTGAGTTAACATGAATCTGAGAAATTTATCGTGGTCGACACCGAATACACACTTGTCGAGGTTGAGGCGAAGGTTGTATTGGCGTAATGCGGAGAAGACCGCTGAGAGGTCCTGGGCGTGTTGGTGGTGGCTTGGAGACTTGACAACCATGTCGTCAACGTATACTTCGACACATTGGTAGGTTGCTCCAGCGTTTTTAAGACCAAAGGGCATAACTCTGTAAAAGTAATTGGCGTCGTCCGTGATGAAGGCGGTCTTGTTCATGTCAGATGCGGCCATAGGGATTTGGTTGTATCCAGAATATGCATCCAAGAAACTAAGTACTTTATTCCCTGCCGCGCCATCAACAAGTCGGTCGATATTGGGTAAGGGGTAGACATCTCGAGGATAGGCCTTGTTTAGAGATGTGTAGTCTACACACATTCGCCATTTGCCATTGGCTTTCTTCACCAAGACTACATTAGAAAGCCAAGTGGTGTATTGAGCTTCTTCAATGAATCCTGCGCTCAGTAACTTATCGGCCTCGACCTTAGCTGCCAGGCGTCGTTCTTCACCGAGTTTGCGTTTTTTCTAGGAGATGTAGCAGGCTTCTTTGTAGATGGATAGTTTATGGGATGCTACTAGAGGGTCTACCCAAGGTAAGTCTGTGGCTGACCAAGCTAAAAGGTCTGTGTTGCTGACCAGGATAGGTGTGATGTTGGCACGCTCGTCAGAGTTCAAACCGGTGCTTAGGTTGATGGAGTGGCCATTCGGAAGTTCTAGAGGGGAGGTTTCTTCGACAGGTTTGAGATGAATATCCTGGCCCACTCTGGGGTCTAGATCTTCGCCCGATAGGGCGATGCCGGAGCTAGGTGGTCGCTTAATGTGGTTGGTTTGCTGGATTGGGAGTTGTGGGCGTAGGCTGGCCATGTAGCATTCGCGTGCCAAGCATTGGTCGCAATGGACAGTGAGGACGACAGCGCCGAGGGTGTTGAGTGAAGGACGACCAAGGAGGACATTGTAGGATGTGGGCGTGTCAACGATAAGGAAGCAGATGGGAATCATTTTAGTTTGGGCTCTGTCACGAAACACGGTGTGAAGGTCAATTTAGTCGCGGGTGGACACTTGTTCGCCAGAGAAGCCAGAGATTGGTTCGTCGTATGGGACCATGGCAGTGTCTGGGAGCAGGAGTTTTTGATATGTGGCCCAGTAGAGGATGTCGACAGAGCTGCCCTGGTCAACAAGGACTTTCTTAACGGCGTAGTTTTCGATTTCAATAGTGATGACCATGGGGTCGTCTTGTTGGTGGTCGAGGCCGTGAAAGTCGTCATCTGTGAAGATGATAGGAGGCATGCGGCGTTTGTGATGGGAATGGGTAATATGGATGATGGATTGGATATGGCAAAGGTGTTTCTTTCTGGCATAAGAGGTGGATCCTCCACAAGCGAAGCCACCAGAGATGGTGTTGATAGTGCCACGTAGGGGACGATCGGCGAGGGTTATGTTGGTGCGAGCCGGTTGGGGATCCTGGTTAGCAGGTTGGGAAGGCCATCTGTCATAGCGAGAGTCGTGTGGAGGGCGTCTGTGGTTAGATCGAGGGGTGACGGGCTTGGGAAGGATGATCATCTCTGTGGATGGAGCTGCGAAACTGACCAGCACGGACCAGTTCTTCTATTTTATCCTGGTGTGCTTTGCAGTCTTCTGTAGTGTGGCCATGGTTGCGGTGGTAGCGGCAATATTTGGTCATATCAACATTAGGGGGAGTGGTCGTCTTGCGGGGTAGTGGGATGAGGTCAGCTTGCAAGGCCTCATCAAGGAGGCGGGATCGGGCTACAATAAAGGGGGCAGATATGGTAAAGCGGGGTTGGCAGGATTCGCGTGGGCGGGTATCGAGGCCGGGGGGTTTGTGGGGAGGGGTTGGCGGTGGTGGCTGCATAGTCATTGCAGAATTTGGTGTGGAGGGTCTGCATTTCCTCCATGCGAACATAGTTGGTCGCATGCAACTTGAGCTCGTGCATATAGGTAGGTGGGTGGAGGTAGACATTATTGGCGAAGGGTCCGGGTTGGAGGGTGAGTGCCATACATTGAAGGATCATTTCCTGGTTGACGTGTGGGGTACGAAGGGCTGCCTTGCTGAAACGATCGATGAATGTGCTGAGTGGTTCACCTTGTTCTTGTCTGATGCCTAGGAGAGAGATTGTAGTAGTTTGATGTAGGCGACTGCCAGCGAAATGGGTTGAGAACATATGGGAGAGAGCGTTGAAACTGTCGATGGAGTAGGGTGGAAAGGTTGTGAACCATTTGAGAGCAAGGCCTTTGAGGGTGGTGGGGAAGGCTTTGCAAAAGACCGCGTCTTGGGATGTGTAGCAGCAGGGGTAGAAGCTGCGGTGTGTTTGGGTTGGGTGGAGGGGAAGTGAGTGGGATGGGTGGAGGGAATGTGTGTTTGTTGGGTGGTGGTGAAGGTGTGAGGGGTGGGGTTGTATTCGCTTTCTTCTTCTGTGGGCTGGAAGGTCGGGGACCTTGCAGCCTCAAACGCCTCCTTGGCTTTTCCTTTCTGGGTGGGATCGACTTCGATCTTTCGCTTGAAGCGATAATTCTCTTGTCGTAGCGCCTCTATCTCATCAGTGCTACATTTCTTCATATCTGCCAGCTCCTGTTGCATTTTGGCCTGGCCGTCTAGGATAGCGGCCAGGTCAAGGGTGATGTTAGCGGGTCCTAAGGCACCAGCATATGCCTACTTGTTAACTCCAGCTCTACTACGAGTTGAAACCATCTTAGGAGAAAAACGGGTACTAAGGTGTTGTCTCGTGTCCCACGGTGGGCGCCAATTGTTCCTGCAGAGAACAAATAAGATAAGTTAGGCACAAGCGTCACCTTACCTATACAGTTTCGACCACTCTGAGATACCCATAAGCGATATATATAAGCCAGGAAGAGGCCTACTGAGGAGATGACCGACCAGGGTAAGGTAATACTTGTGCCTAGCATATCTTGTTTGTTCTCTGCAGGAACAATTGGCGCCCACTGTGGGGTACAAGATAGTACTTTACTACCCGTTTTCTCCGAAAATGGTTTCTACCCGCAGCAGAGCAGGAGTTAACAAGTAAGTTGAAGACAGCCCCTCAGGACCTGCTAACATCACTCCAGATCTGGTCGCCATCCTAGACGGTCAAGCCAAGATGCAACAGGAGCTGGCTGACATGAAGAAGCGTAGTGCTGATGAGATGGAAGCACTGCGATAGGAAAATTCTCACCTGAGGCGAAAGATCGAAGCCGATCCCACTCAAAAGGGAAAGGCCAAGGAAATATCTGATGCCACAGGGTCCCCAGCTTTCCAGCCTACTGAAGAGGAAAGCGAGTACAATCCTACCCCGCATACCTTCACCACCACCCAACAAACTCCCATCCTCTCAACCCATCCTACTCACTTGCACTCCACCCTCCCAGGACATACTGCGGCTCCCACTCCTGCTGCCACCCTCCCCACCACTCATGTCCCACCCTACAACATGGCCACCACCCTACACACCACTCATATCCCACCCTACAACCTTCACAACCTTCCTACTACCCACATCCCTCCTCACAACTTCATCTCCACTTTTCCCACCCTTGTCCATAATCCCACACCTCCTCACCCGCTCCCATCTCACCAACCTAGGCGCCGTCACCCTTTCACTGACTTAATCGCCAACATCCCCCTCCCCACCCAGTGGGAACCCTTCACACTGGAGCGTTACGGTGGTGAAACCGACCCCGATTAACACCTCAAAGTCTACATCACCCACGTCGCCCTCTACACTTCCCATGATGCCGTCTTTTGCAAAGCCTTTCCTACCACCCTCAAAGGCCCCTCCCTCGAATGGTTCACCACCCTCCCGCCATACTCTATCGACAGCTTTGACACCCTCTCACACATGTTTACCACTCACTTCGTTGGTAGCCGCCCGCATCAAACTACTACAATATCACTCCTCGGCGTCAGGCAAGAACTAGGCGAGACGCTCCGGGCATTTATTGATCAATTCAACAAGGCTGCCCTTCGCACCCCACACCTTAATCAAGAGATGATACTCCAGTACATGGCCCTCACCCTTCAACCCGGCCCCTTTGTCAACAACGTCTACCTACACCCACTTGCCTCAATGGCATAAGTTGAAGCTGCGGGCCACCGATTACGTTCGTATGAAGGAAATGCAAACTCTCCATACAAAATTTTGAAATGATTACGCACCCTCTACCGCCAACCCCACCGCACAACCTCCCCGTCCTGATCCGGGACCACGAGAACCCCTATAGCCCGCTTCACCAGATACGCCCCTCTAAATGTTCCCAGATCCCGCCTCCTTGATGAGGCTTTACAAGCCAACCTCATCCCACCACCATGCAAGACGACCACTCTCCCCAATGCGGACATGACTAAATACTGCCGCTATCACGAAACCATGGCCATACCACAGAGAACTGTAAAGCACTCCAGGATAAAATTGAAGAACTGGTGCGAGCTGGCCACTTTCGCCGCTTTGTCCGCAGCGAAGACCACTCCTCCCAATCCCATCATCCTCCTCGTCCCGATCACCGACTCCCTCCCCGCGACTCTCGCCACGATAAACGCCCAAACCAACCCGCAAACCATGACCCCCAACCAGCTCGCACCAACGTCACCCCTATCGACCCTCCCCTACGTGGCACTATCAGCACCATCTCCGGTAGTTTCGCTAGTGGAGGATCTACCTCATCCGCCAGAAAGAGACACCTCTGCCATATCCAATCCATCAACCACATCACCCATTCTTATTACAGACGCCGCATGCCTCCCATAACCTTCATGGATGACGATTTTCACAGCCTTGATCACCAGCAAGATGACCCTATGGTCATCACCGTTGAAATAGAAAATTACACAGTCAAAAATAGTCCTCGTCGACCAAGCCAGTTCCGTCGACATACTCTATTGGGCTACGTACCAGAAACTTCAACTCCCAGACACTGCCATGGTCCCATATCATGAACCAATTTATGGCTTTTATAGGGAACAAGTCTCCACCCGCAACAACATTTACCTCCATACCGTCTTCCGCGATGGCGCCCAAACAAAGACAGTTCCTATCCGCTTTCTCATCGTCGACGCACTTACATCTTATAATGTCCTCCTCGGTCGCCCTTCACTCAACACCCTTGGCGATGTCGTCTCCACCCCTCATTTTGCCATGAAGTTTCCCTCCCCATCTGGTGACATCCTCACCATTCATTGCGACCAACGCCTTGCACGCGAATACTACATGGCCAGCCTACGCCCAAAAATCCCCATCCTGCAAACCAATCACATTGAGCGACCACCCGACTCTGAGATCACTTTGTCTGGTGACGATCTTCACCGTGATGTTCACCTTGAACCTGTTGAAGAAACTACCCCTTGGAGCTCCCAAATGGCCGCTTCATCAAACTTGGTACCAGGCTAGAATTTGAACAACGTGACATCATAACACCCACCCTAGTCAGCAACACGGACCTCTTTGCTTGGTCAGCTGCTGACTTACCTGGAGTTGACCCTCAAGTGGCATCCCACAAGTTATCTATTTACAAGGAGGCCCGGTATGTCTCTTAGAAAAAATGTAAACTCGGCGAGGAACGACGCCTAGCAGCCAAGGCCGAGGCTGATAAATTACTGAGTACAGGGTTCATCGAAGAAGCTCACTATACCACTTGGCTCTCTAACGTGGCCCTGGTTAAGAAGGCCAATGGCAAGTGGCAGATGTGTGTTGATTACACGGATCTTAACAAAGCCTGTCCCAGAGATGTCTACCCCTTACCCAATATTGACCGACTTGTTGACGGCGCAACCGGTAACAAGGTCCTCAGCTTTCTTGATGCATACTCCAGTTATAATCCCCATGGCCGCATCCGACATGAACAAAATCGCCTTCATCACAGACGACACCAATTACTTCTACAAGGTCATGCCATTTGGCCTTAAAAACGCTAGAGCGACCTACCAACGATTGATGGACAAAGTCTTCAGTCATTTAATGGCCAAATGTGTTGAAGTATACGTTGACGACATGGTTGTCAAATCCCCAAGCCATCACCAGCATGCTCAGGACCTATCAGAGTCTTTTCCGCATTACGATACTACAACCTCCGCCTCAACCCCGACAAGTGCGTATTCGGCATGGACCGTGGTAAATTTCTTAGATTCATGCTCACCCAGCCCGGTATAGAGGCTAATCCTGAAAAATGCAATGCGATCATTGAAATGCGAAGCCCCACTAGTGTCAAAGAGGTACAACGCCTCATAGGCCGCCTCACAGCCATTTACCGCTTCCTTCCCAAACTAGCTGAACAAACCCAACCATCATACAATTGCTAACAAAATCCGCCAAGTTTACGTGGAATAATGATTGTGAACAAATATTCCAAAAGCTTAAAACCACCCTCAACTCACCACCTATCCTCCATAAACCGGATACTCATAAACCCTTATTGTGAACACTGCCACAGATCACACCGTCAGCGCCGCGCTGGTCTAAGATGTCAGCAACACCCAACATCCTGTTTATTTCGTCAGTAGAACCCTGCCAGACCCTGAAACCAGATACCAGATGGTGGAAAAGTTGGCCCTATCCCTGGTACACGCAGCCCGCCACCTACGCCCATACTTCCAAAATCATAACATCGTCGTCAAAACTGACTACCCAATTCAGAAAATATTGTAGAAACCAGCCCTTGCAGGGTGGATGTCGCCATGAGCCGTCTAGTTATCTGAATTCAACATCCACTACGAACCTCACGGCCCTATCAAAGCTCAATGCCTTCAAACTTTGTCAACGATCTCCAACAAACTCCTGAAGAGGACCAATGGACACTTTATGTTGATGGTTCGTCAAACCCGAAGGGAGCAGGTGCTAGCATCGTGCTAGAGGGCCCCAACGACATCCTCATCAAAAAATCCGTCCACTTCTCCTTCAAGACATCTAACAACCAGGTCGAATACGAAGCCATCCTCGCCGGCTTATCCCTGGCCCGCGAGCTTGGTGTCAAGTCGCTAACATGCAAAACCGATTCAAAGCTTATAGTAGACCATTTAAATGACGAGTTCTAGATCAAAGACTCTACCCTCCTACAATATTACCATCTGCTCTGGAAAGTCGTCCAGTCCGCCTTCGAACAAGTCCGCATCCAACACATTACTAGATCCGAAAACGTCAGAGCTGACATATTATCCAAGCACCAAGCTAAAAAGCCGCCACCGATCCCTATTGTAGCAAACACTATCCGCCCCATCCATCACAAGTACTTGCATAACCTAACCCAACACCAAGCCGACAATTGGATAACTCCCTACATCCAGTACCTCCAAACCGGTAACCCTCCACCTAACGCCGACAAAATTTGGATAACTAAAGCCACTAGGTACATGATGAGTGCGTATTTTTGTCCTCATTTAATGTTTAATTCTAGGTATTTAATTGAATTTGTGTGCTTAAAGATTGATTTAATTGGGATTTCCTATTATTGGGTTTATTGAGCATGAGATACAAAAACATGTTAAAAATAGCTTTTTAGTTGCATAAATGTTCTTTGGATATTTTGAGGTGTGTTAGTGCAGCTGCAGCTAAGTTAAGCTCATGGAGGTGTGGAAATAAATTTATTAAAGCTTCATGACACCTTAAAGATAAATCCAAGAATAAGAAATTATCAAAAGCACAAAAATTCAAGCCAAGCATTACATGAAGACGGCAAGAAAAGCTTGAAAAACTGAAGAAGTTTGGCTAAACCAAGAAGAGAGGAAAGAAAAATTGGACCTTGCGGTTTTCTTTATCTTTATGATAGAAGATAATTTGGGAAAATATATCTTTAGATATTTTATTTGATATTTTTAAATAATTATCTTATTTAATTATATCATAAAATATTAAAAGATAATAACTACCAAATCTTTTTAAATATGACAAGATCTTCTTGAATCTTTTTAGTTCCACAACAAACAAATATATCTAGAAGATATTGGATTATTTAGAAGATAATTTAAGGAGATTGCAAAGGGTTAATTTGGAAAATTAATACAAATACTAATTGGTGATAATTTATCATATATCTTTAATTAATTAATTAATTTAATTATATTAGATATTGATATTATCAACCAATTATATTTGTCAAATAGTCTATATCTCTCCAAATATTTTTAAATATTTATCTTTATCTTTATTTTAAAAGATATTTGAGAGATTTTAGCAACAGAAAAGCCCAGTCCAATTCCTATATAAAGAGACCAAGGGAGAAGCAAAAAGGACAAGCTCGGGACTTTGGAGTTCAGGAACCCTTAGGGGGGGCCTAATTTCGTTTCCTTTCTCTCTCTCCATTCTTCTATTTTTATTTTGTATTCCATGGATTGCTAAACTTCTTTGGTTGATTCCATTGTAATTTCATTATGGATTCTGAGGTTAGAATGAATTAATTTCTTTGTTCTTTTTATTATTGTTGAGGTTTTAATTTATCTATGTCTTTTATCTTTGAATCACGTAAAAAGTAATGATTTTAAATCTATATGCATGTTGATCATATGAGTTCAAGGGTTTTTAAATTTAATTGAGACTTTACTTTGATTTTATTTAGAAACTTTCATATGATTAAATGAGTTTTTACCAATAATTGAGACTTTACTTTGGTTAAAGGTATTTACTCTAACTACAATTAATTGAGACTTTACTTTGATTAATTAAGCTTTCTATTTGGTGAGGAGATAAAAGAATAGACATGATTAGGCATAGTAAAATTTGATTGAGACTGTACTTTGGTTGAATTTACTGTGGATAATCTAAAAGTTCTCACTTTTAATTGAGATTGTACTTTGGTTAAAAGTGAGAACGCCAACAAATTAATTGAGACTTTACATTGATTAATTTGTAAATTTACAACAATAATTAATTGAGCAATAATCTTTAGATAACTGATGATGAATCTATTTTGAAAAAGCAATGGAATCAATCTATTTTCTTTATTATTGTTTTTATTTCTTTTTATCTTTTAAATTTTATTTCTATCTTTGTTTATCTTAATCCCCTATATTTTTTATAATTTTATTTGACTAACTCTTGTATAGTTTTATAAGAACTAATTTGTTAAAAATCAATTCCTTGTTCGTTGGGAGACGACTTTGGGTTACTTTACCCTTTCTATTTTGTTGACTACTATCTTAGTAATACTGACGTTGCTATAGTTTAGTAGTATTAATTTGATCGCGTCAACGACAGCGTTATCAGTACACGATGATAGGCGATGACCTTTACAAACGCGGATACGGCTAGTCACTTCTCAAATGCGTCACGGCAGATCAAGCTCAGTACATCATTAAAGAATTATATG